>NC_064629.1:718201393-718914699 GCF_023864275.1 Schistocerca cancellata
TTTCCTTTTATTTTATATTTCTGTGTATTTTATTAACTCACAATTCTACACAATGCATAGATTACGTTACTGCAGGATCACGGCAACAGGTTATTATCTGTAGCGAATTAGCTGCGGGCCACGAAAGCAGACGTGCGCGGCTCGACCCTATGACCACATCGAGCTATTCTGTTTAAACAGAGCCTTGCATAGCCTCGGTACCTACAGTACGAGTAACCGCAGGTTAAGACGCAACTGGTTTGCCCGTTTGGATTGCTGTTTTGAAGGGCAACTATGCAGCAGTAACCGTTTCGTACCGTCGCAACCTGCAATACAAAATGCTACATACAGTTACAAAATTACTGTGATGTGGTTACAGTCGTCGTGATAACAACTCCGCACAGCGCCGTGTCGCTTTTCCATTGCAAAAAAAAAAAAAAATGGTTCAAATGGCTCTGAGCACTATGGGACTTAACATCTATGGTCATCAGTCCCCTAGAACTTAGAACTACTTAAACCTAACTAACCTAAGGACACCACACCCAGTCATCAAGACGCAGAGAAAATCCCTCACCCCGCCGGGAATCGAACCCGGGAACCCGGGCGTGGGAAGCGAGAACGCTACCACACGACCACGAGCTGCGGACTTTCCATTGGAGTCAGTGAATCCATACAGGAGGTGTACACAGGACAACTCATTGTCAGTAGACCTATCAATTCGGCCGTGTATCACCACTAACGTACAACAGTGCCGGAAAAACTACTGCAGGATAGACCCAAGCAGTACTAACTTCTAGCTTTAGAGAGAACAGTAAAGTGTGGATTACTATTGTCAACAACAAGTAACGTGAGTAAATGGAACAAGTGTCTTTCCAAACAGTAATCACAGCGCATACCGTCTCGATATCTACGCTGTTGTGCAGATGTATCTGCGCTGTTGTGCAAATATTTTCAGTGCAATACAGTAACTAAGATAAATGTGAGTAAGAAATTAAACGAAATGAAATTGTTCTGAAACGATCTACTGGGGTCCAAGCGTCCCTTATAACACAATGCTCATAAAATATACCTGAATAATCTCCGAAATTTAGTCGGTTCGGGTTTTCGCTATATTCGCTACATAAGGCTGCGGTTGACTCCTTTATTCGTTCTTCTCCGACCCAGGATGTATTTCAGCATGACTGACGGGATCCACACGTATTGGAATCAGGCTGCTAGCCAGCAGGAATTGGTAAAATTACGGTGCGTTTAGAGCCGCAAAGAGCTTCAATTACATCATCGCTTCCAGTTCCTATTCTCGCGAATTCCGTAAATAACTCTTGGCGAATACCAACATGTATCCTCCCGCAAGGAGACAGGAAATTCCTTCTCCACCCATGTCAAGTGTGAGCTGGTTCTTCGTGTGTGATGACACCAATATAAAAGTCAGAATGAGGTAGTACCAACTGTCAGTGGAAATTTTAACACCAGAGACGAGCGTCTAATGAGTGAAACGTAGCAATACAACTGCTACCTCGCACTATGAAATAAAGTACACCAGTACAGGAAGCAAGGTACGACGTGACGACAGCAGCAATAAATGAACTGCCTTCAACCTGTGGTATCTGCTCAGACTCACCTTTGAAAGTAAACGCCTCACCGAACTCCATGTCTGCCGCGATCTTTCATTTTATAAACACACACAGAAAGAGCTACAACTTGTAAATATTACGGTTTTCACTAGACATTGCATCACGTAATCTATCACAATTAAACGTCTTGAGTCACTTTTACAATAAAATGTTTCAATGGCGCATTTCGATGCCGAATCTCTTTATCTTCGGTTGTCATTTTTGGATAATACACATGTCGCAGAATACTATGTTTATTCGGGAGCTCTTAATCACTATAATCAGACGAAGCAGACCACATCCGCTGAATTTCAGAAGACAGCATCTTTTTAACCTCTCGACACTTGGTAAATATCATATCGTTTCTTAACAATAGTTAGAAATTCGCGTACAAGAACGTCGTGTTCATTCACCATAGATAATTATCATCCGAATATGAAGAAGTAATTCTTCGATAAGCGCCATTGGTTATTACGCATAACTGACTGTTTTATTGTGATATAAAACGTAATTCCATGTTTGTCATTCAGTCGTCTTACTGGTGAATCAGAGGGAATACCTGTAATATTTAGAGAAATTAAACACCTTCCAAATTCAAAAGACAGCTAATGGCCCACATTCTGTCAGACAGCTATCTCTTCTTGCAGCTCACTCTCATCAGCCTTTCCTCCCTCACCACTTTTCTCTCTCCTTGTCTACAGAGTTCTTTATTGAAATTCTCTTCTTTCCCAGCAACCATTCTCACTTTCATTTCAATCCTTTCCTCTTTCATTATCCCTTCCACTTTTTTTAATACCATACAAAGCTTCAACAATGCTGAGCTAGTCTATACCATTACTATTGCCTCCATTATTTTATTATTATTGTTAGTAATAGTGTTACCATTGTTATTATTATTATCGCAAATTATTACTTGTTATTAATAATGTAAATTATTATTATTGAATTTGTTATTTAATAACTAATTACTATCATTCTTAATTACTCCATTATTTTATCAACATTATTAGTGTTACTATTATTATTATTATTGTCACTATTTATTTTTATTAATAATGTAAACTATTATTACTATTGTTATATAACACTTTTTGTATCTTTTGTAGTGATAAGACTTATGAGAAGGCCTTAAGACCCTAACCTGGTCATCTTAAATAAGCAATAAATAAATAAATGTTTTCTCTGGTCTTCAAGTACGACTGCGGTAAAATTTTACTGTGACTGTTGGTCTCTTGAATCGGTAACTACTGGATTAAACTGCCGAAAACAATCTAGTCAGAATCCATCATCAAAAGCTACGCAAATATTTTTCAGTTATGCTTTCAAGCGACTTTCTCAACAGGGTCAAAACAACGAAATCTTTTTCGTATGCGTACCATCAAATATTCATTAAGGTTTCTAGCACCCAGTACAAAATGTTTATTATTTTATTTTTTAATATAATTTCATTCACTCTTCCTGACATCTACATCTGTACTCAGCAAGACACCTCACGGTGTGTGATGGAGAGTACTTATGATACCATTCCATTTTCTGTCTTTCCTGTAATATTTAGAGAAATTAAACACCTTCCAAACTTCAAAAGACAGCTAATGGCCCACATTCTGTCAGACAGCTATCTCTTCTTGCAGCTCACTCTCATCAGCCTTTCCTCCCTCACCACTTTTCTCTCTCCTGATTGAATGATTGTTGATAAATCTCAGTATTAGCTCTAATTTCTCTGATTTCTTATTGTTATTTCGCGAGACATATGTGTAAGGACGTGAACCCCGTACGATGGAAGGCTGTTATTGAAGTCGCTCAAGGAAAAAACAATTAACTCTTTGCCAGGATCATGAAGCCGTCCTGATGTTGGTGTGACTCAAGTAAGCTACATTACTATACAGTAGTTCCACTGTGATCCATTCAACAAGGTCAAAAGTTAATCATGCCTGTCCTTGTCAAAAATGGCTCAAATGGCTCTAAGCACTATGAGACTTAACAAATGGATCTGAGCACTATGCGACTTAACTTCTGAGGTCATCAGTCGCCTAGAACTTAGAACTAATTAAACCTAACTAACCTAAGGACATCACACACATCCATGCCCGAGGCAGGATTCGAACCTGCGACCGCAGCGGTCACGCGGTTCCAGACTGAAGCGCCTTTAACCGCACGCCCACACCGGCCGGCTGGGACTTAACATCTGAGGTCATCAGTCCCCTAGACTTAGAACTGTTTAAACCTAACTAACCTAAAGACATCACACAAATCCATACCCGAGGCAGGATTTGAACCTGCGACCGTAGCAGCAGCGTGGTTCCGGACTGAAGTGCCTAGAACCGCTCGGCCACAGCGGCCGGCCTGTCCTTGTCGAAATTGAAAAAGTATTCTTCAGAATATTTTGAGAAACTCATATAATCAATATGTTGTGTATGAAATCTGAATTCGGGCTCCACTGTAGATAATCTTAATCGAAAATTGGGATCAAGGAACGCAAACCGTTTTCATCACACTAGGTCTTTTAGATACTACCAAATTTAACAGCACAGTCACTTCTATTTGCTCATTAAATTACTGAAAATCAACTAACTGATTTAGCGCACAATTTTTTTTCCGATACAGGAGTATTTCTTTGTCTCATGACAAATTATATTATGATACGTTACATTGGCAAATGTGAGAGGTTGTGCAACAGTTGCCACTGAAGACATAGTTAACAGAGTCCCTTTTCATTCAATCTCATTTTGGTTTTTCACGGCTTCCCTAAATTACTGCAGACGAATATAAGGACGGTGTTTTCTTCAAAAACACAGTCTTAAAACTGAGCTAGCGCCCCTTACTGTGAAGATTGTACTGTCGACTGACGCAACATTTCTTTTTCCTTTCTGCACTCCTAAACCAGTCCACAACATTTTCCTATGTAAAGAACTTAAACTCGGAAACAAGCCGTTTCCGAAACTTGCAGTAACAAGCGTACCTAGCAGCCTGTTATCCAATGTACACTTTACTTTAAGAGTGCTTTTAAATGTGTTAAATGTGTGCTGCATCAAAATAATTCTATTTAATTACTTGATAAATATAGAATTGGTGCTTCATGGTGTAAATTTCCATTTCCGTCAGAGTATTTAAGAATATAGCAAATCACTGGGTAGTGTTGGATACTGCTGTGAACGGAATTATAATGTAGCATATGGAATTCGATAGCATGTAGTGGCAATTTCTACTCACCTAAGGTCCAGATAATGTCATAGCCGTCTTATTAGCAACTTGTTCTCTATTTCTCCGATACCTGCATTTTTTCTAATTGAATACAGTCTTTTTCGCCAAGTTAGGAGATATTTCTTATAATTTACAGATGTATGTAGATTGACTAGCGGGCGTCGTTCACTTTGAAGAGGCGAAAACCAGATTCAGAATGTCTCGATCAGAAGACCGTGGATACATGCTTATCAACATTGTGCTAGCTCGCTGGCACTTGCCTGTTAACAGATATACACGTACCTAGCAAGTGGGCTGCCATGCAAGTATCTGAGAGGTTCGACACTCGGAAAGTGTTCATTTGACGTATAGAGACAATACGTGATAACATATAAGTGCTCTGCAACAAAGCAACGAATGCACTAGTGATGTTGAAAAAGAGCGAACTGGTTTGTTGGGTTGCATCTAACGAAGAGAGCCGGCCGCAAAGCATTAAAGATGTCATTCCCAAGTCCAAGGTTGGCACCGTAGGTTTCCGAGAAAAATGGAGATAAAACGTGCGTCGCCGACAAATGCTCGTGCCACAGCGCCTCCTCTTGGCAAAAAGGACGCCGTTAAAAAGGTGAAGTAGGACTGCAAGCTCGTTAGCAGATAAAACGAGTCGAGAACAACATAACCACCGTAAAACTCTTGCGCCAGCTGCGACAAAATGAACGCAGGGAAACGTGCGAAAATACTAGCAACCTGTTGCCTTTTAATTGCAAACTGCGATGTGTTGTTCGCTGAAGTATCGCTCTTTTCGGAGCTATTATTCTGACCAGGTATCAGAGACACCTGAACAACGAGAAGTTTTGATGCAGTTGACTCTTAGAGACAGGCTGCCCGAGTAAGTCGAATATTTGGACATAACATGTACTTGGATGACGACAGATTTACACTGGTAATACCAGTAATATGAAATGTGTACTGTTTGAGGCTTTCCCGGCGCTGCATCTGCTTGATAGGTTCCCGGGAATTACGCCGGATAATATTGTAGAAACCGCACAATATTTCAGCGAGACAACTGCCCGCCATCTTAACTGTAAGAAGTGCCATTTTTTAGAAAAAGGAATAATGATTAGAGTTTAATTTTGCGAACAGCTTGAGATCAATAGAGAAGGCATATAAGATCAGTCAGACAATGGTTGGCAAAAAATCGACTCCAAAAAGTAAAGTGTGAAGTCATCCGCTTGAGTATTAGAAGAAATCCACTAAATTTCGGTTACAAGATAAATCACACAAATCAGAAGGTTGTTAATTCGACTAAATACTTACAAGGGAAACTCTCCATCGCATCCCCTCAGATTTTGCACTAACGTGGCCCAGTGAATATCCCGACAAAAACTGAACACAAATCTGGCATGAAAACAAGAAGAAGATATACTGAACTGTGAAAAAAGAAGTAAAATGGAAAAAGTGAACGATCCATGCATAAGATGTGCAACACCGAACAAACTGCGAGAATCACGCTGTTGTGGTTGTGTTGTCACGATGATGCACCTAATCTGTGGACACAATGCAGGAGGAATTGAGACTACAATGTACATATTGTTACGAACTGTAACTAAGGATGTAGGTATTAGGTAATATGTACTTACGTACTGTGGTCGAAATGAAATTGGCAGAAATTGCAGAAAGTTTAGCTCGCACAGAAAGTTTAGCCCTAAAGCTCATGAGAATGAAGTATACTGTGCAAAAGAGTAAAGGTTCACTTTTCTGAAACCCTGTCATTTTCATTCACTGCGCTGCAGAAGTTCGAAATTTGGTTCTAATGTGTCTAAAACTTTCTTCTGTAACGGTACAAAAGCGTGGTGCCCTGCGGCCTCACCCTCACCCTCGGACTCGGCGGCTATAAAACGTCAAGGTGTCGACACATGCGAAGAGAAGGACAGAGGTAAGAAGTTCATGTAAGGTGTAAGATGGGTTAATGATGTCACATTGGCACCAAATATCACCACAGTTCTGCCCAACGCCATCGTAGACGTGTCACACGACACAAGGTGGGAAAATCGTCGCACTCCCCCCCGCCGCAACAATTTCGTGCCTTCTCTTGACGCTTCTGCGGTGAAGGCCACAATCGCGACGCCCAGCTTTGAAACAATTGAAACCACGCGATTTTCTCATGAGTGGCCGAGGAAAACATTTCAGACACATCGCCGCTCTGAATCGACTCGAAAAAGAGTCAGGAGGTGGGATAAAGGACAACAATGAAACCACCGCTTCCGTTGGCGCGTTCACTACTGTTGAAAAACTGCATTTCAAAGTGCGATGTGCAACAGAACGACGTTCTTGACAACCTTCGACATTACTGACACCCCCTGAACGAATCAGCCCTTCTCTAAGGACATCGGGGGGTTCAACCCTATTGAATGTGGTTTGATCCCTTTGGAGTGTAGTGTGACATCAATTTTTGTTCTGTTGTACAGAGTGGAACCACTAAGGACGGTTCAAAATCGTTCAATGAAATCTGAAGTAGAAAAGGGTTTACTGTTACGACATTGTTCTCAAGATGTAATTAGTAGGTGGACGTAGTAACTAAATTCGAGTTGTAAGTAGGCTGTTTAGGTTTTTATGTTGGTAACGCCACGTAGTGCTCTGTATGAAATTCACTGACTGCGCTGTATGCAGTCTGTGGCTGGTTGGACTCATTGTTGGAATTTCGCTTGAGTAGTGTTGGACAGTGGGATGTGAACAGTGGGTAGCGTTGTGCAGTTGGAGGTGAGCCGCCAGCAGTGGTGGATGTGGGGGGAGAGATGCCAGAGTTTTGAGAGGACGATCTGGATGTGTGTCCGTCAGAAAAAGGAAATCTGTTTAACTGGATGTCACAAAATTATATATGATGACTTTTGAACATTATTAAGGTAAATTCATTGTTTGTTCTCCATTAAAATCTTTCATTTGCTTAATATGCCTATTAGTAGTTAGTGCCTTCAGTAGTTAGAATCTTTTATTTAGCTGGCAGTATTGGCGCTCGCTGTATTGCAGTAGTTCGAGTAACAAAGATTTTTGTGAAGTAAGTGATTCATGAAAGGTATAGGTTATTGTTAGTCAGGGCCATTCTTTTGTAGGGATTATTGAAAGATTGCGTTGCGCTAAAAATATTGTGTGTCAGTTTAGTGATGATCAGAATAAGTAAAGAGAGAAATGTCTGAGCACGTTCCGTTTTGCTCAGGTGTTTGAAAATCAAATAACGTCAGAGTTTTTCCAGCACTGTCATTCATAATTTTTAAAGGGGACGTTTCAGAGTGAGAACAAATCTGAGGTTAATACTGCTTATTATCACATTGACACAATTAACACGCACTTTCCATAATGTCAAACAAGCTTTGTTTAATTGATGTGTTTTTAGTGCTATGACATGTGTAACAAACTAGAAAGTGAACCCCGCTACATTAAGTACCGTACATGTCGGTCAGAAACAGTCTGAAAAGTTCGTAAGGGTGTTCCAGGGTAGGTTGCGCTGAGAAATAATTTGTAAGAAGAAATTCGAGATTTTGTGCCTTTTCCGAGTTATTAGCATTGATTTTAGGGAATCAGGCCGTTGCCGCGCAAGTTTAAGAGGCCCGCCAGAGACGGTGTTGCCAAACGTGTACATCGTTTGGTTTGCTAAAGCCGAATAAGAGAGCGCTACATAAATTGGACATGGGACGGTAATAAGGATGGAACCCGAGCCAGAGGCTGAACATTCTCCTGCGCTATTATCTATACTATGAGAACAACTGACTGACTGTATCTGGCTGGCCGCTTGAATGTGCGCGCGGAACGGCCTCATTGACGTACGTCAATGGCAATTACATAGGAAACGGCACAACTACCGAATTTTTTCTTAGTAATTAATTGTCAGCAGAACTTATTCTTTAACACTCTTACAAGCGTTTCAGACTGTTTTTGACCACCCTGTATATGAATCAAATATTTGAACCCTATTTCAGTGATTATTGGATGTTTATGTATTTTGTCCAGGCTTGTTATATTACTCAGCGTCTATAGTACTGTGGGAAGCTAATGATTATTTTTTTGTCTTAAGCTATGTTAACTCTTTCAGTTGCGATGTTTATTGTTAAGAGGGTTTGCAATCACAGGTGCTTACACATTAACTCATTCTTGCTAGTGCGAATGCTCTTGAGGTATAGTACACGCTACACAATGCAGATAACTGCTTTTAGAATCTTTATATTATTCAGTTCCATGAACTATTACTGTAGTGTGTGACTAAGTAATGATTTTCGCTTTTTTGGTACACAACCTTCAATTAACCTCCATTAACTAAGGAGACTGCCTACACTACACTTGTCCGTCCGCGACTAGCACCCGAGAGTACAGACAATGTTCACTCGAACTCGCAGGGTTGTAAAGCCATGTCAGGTATCTTGCTTCAGAAAATCAGCTTGTTTACAGTATGACAAGTGCGATGATATCTACAGCACCACGGAATGACAGCAAGGCGACCTTTGTTGCGGCTTCCTTTGAAGGAGAAGCAGAGAGAAGTGCGCCAACATTTATTCGCCCAACGAGAACAGTGGAAACAGCAGTGGCACCATATCGTCTTTTCTGACTTGTCTCGGTTCTGCGTACAGCACGCGATAGAGAAATCATGTGAAGCCTTCGAGGAGATCAAACATCGTCAGATTGAATTCATAATCGACATACGGGTCCAGTACTTTGCATGATGGTATGGAGTGCCGCTAGTACTTCTGATTAGCATTTCCGGTAATGTGGATAGCAGGCATTACATTTCTGATGTGTTGAGACCGATGGCGGTGCCCTATCTCAGAAGTCTCCGTGACATTATCTTTCAACATGATAACGCAAGACCGCGTGCTGCCTGTGCACTCCTGGCGTACCTTCATACACGGGGTGTTCGACTTTTATACTGGTCAGCACGTTCTCCAGTTCTCTCGCCCACTGAAAACGTGCGGCCGTAGGTTGCCGAGAGACTGGCACCCCACCACTCGCCAACCAACACAGTTGGATTCTGGCACAGAGTTGCAGCAGTATGGAATGGCGCACCTGTATCTGTCATCCAAGCTCAGTTCGACTCGATACTTAGCCTGTTTAGAGCCATTGTTGCTGCCACACGTAGCGCCAATGTCCGTTACATTTCGCACCCCGTATACTCTCAAATCCACTACAAATTTAATGGCGTACTGTTCCTCCTATACTGTCTACGCACAATAAGTAGAATTGAATTATTTTCTGTCGTTTAGGGTGTTGTACTGTTGATAGGTTTTCTTGGGATAGTTCAGAAAACCCATCAACATTACAACACCCTTAACGACAGAAAATAATTCAATTTTACTTATTGTGCGTAGACAGTATAGGTGGAACAATGCTCAGATTACCGAACAATCGCACTTATCTCACATGCTAGCAAAGTCATGTTGAAAATCTTACAATATAGACTTCGCCAATATCTAGATCGAGAGCTACCTGAAGAACAACATGAATTTAGGAAAGGAAGAGGAACTAGAGATCAAATTGCTAACATTCGGTGGATTATGAAAAAAACAAGAGAATTCCAGAGAGATGTGTACCTCTGCTTTATTGTCTACGCCAAAGCCTTTGACTGCGTCGATCACAACAAATTATGGAACGTACTGAAAAACATGGGTGTACCAGATCACCTCATTCATCTGATACGGAGTTTATACCTTGACAAAGAAGCCATGGTGAGAACTATGTATGGAACAACGAAATGGATAAAGATTCGGAAAGGGGTCCGGCAAGGCTGCATACTGTCACCGTACTTATTCAATCTGTATGCAGAACATGTTATGTGGAATGCGAGGCTAGATGAAGGAGAAACAGGAATTAAAATAGCTGGAATAAATGTAAAGAACTTCAGGTACACGGATGATACGATCCTGTTGGCAGAAAGTGAAGAAGAATTGAGAACACTCTTGCTGAAGGTGAAAGACGAAAGCGAAAAGGTCGATCTTAGGCTGAATGTGAAGAAAACGAAAATTATGGCAACTACACCTACCAATTCGTGGGATATAGCAGGAGAAACCATTGAGGTAGTGACCACATTCAGTTACCTCGGTTCCCAGATCTCTGCAGCCATGAAATCCGGATACGCCTGTTGCTCGGTAGACAGGCGATGTCAAACCTTGACAAGGTTATAAGGTCCAGAGATATAACACTAGCAACAAAGATCCGTATTGTGAGGGCTATGGTCTTTCCAGTTGTGATGTATGGATGTGAGGCTTGGACCATTAGAAAGGGTGAACGGCGAAGAATTGACTCCTTCGAATTGTGGTGTTGGGGGAAACTTCTTAGAGTTCCATGGACTGCAAAGAGAACCAACAGATCAATATTGGAGCAAATAAAACCAGATTTCTCCCTGGAAGGTCTAATGTTAAAACAAAAGCTGACCTACTTTGGACACACAATGCGAAGGCATGATGTTGTTGTTGTGGTCTTCAGTCCTGAGACTGGTTTGATGCAGCTCTCCATGCTAATCTATCCTGTGCAAGCTCCTTCATCTCCCAGTACCTACTGTAACCTACATCCTCCTGAATCTGCTTACTGTATTCATCTCTTGGTCTCCCTCTACGTTTTTACCCTACACACTGCCCTCCAATGCTAAATTTGTGATCCCTTTATGCCTCAGGACATGTCCTACCAACCGATCCCTTCTTCTAGTCAAGTTGTGCCACAAACTTCTGTTCTCTCCGATCCTATTCAATACCTCCTCATTAGTTACGTGATCTGCCCACCTAATCTTCAACATTCTTCTGTAGCACCACATTTCAAAAGCTTCTATTCTCTTCTTGTCCAAACTATTTATTGTCCATGTTTCACTTCCATACATGGCTACACTCCATACAAATACTTTCAGAAACGACTTCCTGACACTTAAATCTATACTCGATGTTAACAAATTTCTCTTCTTCAGAAATGCTTTCCTTGCCATTGCCAGTTTACGTTTTATATCCTCTCTACTTCGACCATCATCAGTTATTTTGCTCCCCAAATAGCAAAACTCCTTTACTACTGTAAGTGTCTCATTTCCTAATGTGATTCCCTCAGCATCACCCGACTTAATTCGACTACATTCCATTATCCTCGTTTTTCTTTTGTTGATGTTCATCTTATATCCTTCTTTCAAGACACTGTCCATTCAGTTCAACTGCTCTTCCAAGTCCTTTGCTGTGTCTGACAGAATTACAATGTCATCGGTGAACCTCAAAGTTTTTATTTCTTCTCCCTGGATTTTAATACCTATTCCAAATTTTTCTTTTGTTTCCTTTACTACTTGCTCAATATACAGATTGAATAACATCGGGGAGAGGCTACAACCCTGTCTCACTCCCTTCCCAACCACTGCTTCCCTTTCATGTCCCTCGACTCTTATAACTGCCATCTGGTTTCTGTACAAATTGTAAATAGCCTTTCGCTCCCTGTATTTTACCCCTGCCACCTTTAGAATTTGAAAGAGAGTATTCCAGTCAATATTGTCAAAAGCATTCTCTAAGTCTACAAATGCTAGAAACGTAGGTTTGTCTTTACTTAATCTTTCTTCTAAGATAAGTCGTAAGGTCAGTATTGCCTCACGTGTTCCAACATTTCTACGGAATCCAAACTGATCTTCCCCGAGGTCGGCTTCTACCCGTTTTTCCATTCGTCTGTAAATAATTCGCGTTAGTATTTTGCAGCTGTGACTTATTAAACTGATAGTTCGGTAATTTCCACATCTGTCAACACCTGCTTTCTTTGGGATTGGAATTATTATATTCTTCTTGAAGTCTGAGGGTATTTCGCCTGTCTCGTACATCTTTCTCACCGGATGGTAGAGTTTTGTCAGGACTGGCTCTCCCAAGGCCGTCAGTAGTTCTACTGGAATGTTGTCTACTCCCGGGGCCTTGTTTCGACTCAGGTCTTTCAGTGCTCTGTCAAACTCTTCACGCAGTATCGTATCTCCCATTTCATCTTTATCTACATCCTCTTCCATTTCCATAATATTGTCCTCAAGTACATCGCCCTTGTATAGACCCTCTATATACTCCTTCCACCTTTCTGCTTTCCCCTCTTTGCTTAGAACTGTGTTTCCATCTGAGCTCTTGATATTCATACAAGTGGCTCTCTTTTCTCCAAAGGCCTCTTTAATTTTCCTGTAGGCAGTATCTATCTTACCCCTATTGAGATAAGCCTCTACATCCTTACATTTGTCCTCTAGCCATGCCTGCTTAGGCATTTTGCACTTCCTATCGATCTCATTTTTGAGACGCTTGTATGCGAAGGCATGCCTCGCTGGAAAAATCATTAATGCTGAGGAAGATTGAAGGAACTAGAAGAAGAGGACGTCAGAGGATGAGATGGATCGATGGCATCACAGAAGCAATATGTTCCAACCTGGAAGGTATACGGGAGAAAGTGCAAGAAAGGAAAAAGTGGCGTGATTTGGTTCATGGGGTCACGAAGAGTCGGAACCGACTAAACAAATAGAGAGAGAGAGAGAGAGAATGTTGATGGCCAGCGGTGCCTTGTAAGGTGCGCTAAAATGTATGGTGTGACTTACCGTCGTTAAAGGAGATGGTACGGCTCGGGGGCGGAGGCTGCGGCTGCGACTGCGGCGCGTGGGGACGGTACGGGCTGTGGCCGCGCCCCGCCGAGCCGCCGCCGCCGCCTCCGGCACGCGGACGCGTCGCCTCCTCGCCATCTTCTGCGAACACCACCACAACATGCTCACACCTGCACGCTCCACGCTCTTACAGTAGCTACACAAGTTCACAATAACAATAAGCTGAAGCAGAGTGCCGGAAAGAAAAGTTAAGCTCCCAGAACACATGGTCGGATGTCAATGTAATTTTACCTACGTACACACCATCAGCGAGTACTTAAATGATTACAGATACGATTCTCTACGACAGGTAGAAAGACCACCAGTGTACATCAGCATTATTCGTGTGGACTCGCTGCAATATTGATTGGAGGGAATTAAAGGCACGTGGGTATATGCTGCCGTTACCACCAAAAGACAAACGACTGCGTTTGGGAAGCATGGAGTGTTCGTGAATGGTGGTCACAGTACGTTCACCCATTAGCTGTGGTCTTGCACTGCTCTGAATGACCATCGTCGGCGAGCATGGCGGCGAGCTGGGGAGAGATCTCATTCTTGCGATGTTTTGGACAGGCACAGCGGTGTTACTCGTGGTGTAGAGAGCCATCCCGTATGACTTCAGACCACTGTTGATAGTGAATGAGGAAATTCTGACGACACAACGATGCAGAAAAGAACGTTCAAATGTGTGTGAAATCTTATGGGACTTAACTGCTAAGGTCATCAGACCCTAAGCTTACACACTACATAACCTAAACTATCCTAATGTTTGTTATTCGCGGTTGAACAAAAAAATGCACCTGTCTGAAATCGACCATTCTCACGCACCAGTTTCTTTTTTTCGGGAATTTCTACTTTGTAGCCGCGAAAAATTATTCTATGCGCTTGCCCATGACTAAAACCGATAAAGTGATCAAGGAGCTTACGACGTACTACGGCTTGGCAATCCGACGGCATTCCATTTCGGTGGAACAGATGAAGAAGGCAATTTGGGCAACGTATTTCCACAAGTGTTCGACGGATGACCACCCACAACACCAAACTTGTCCGGCTGGGGAAACCAGTTGGTGCAAGTGGCGCATTGCAGAGGCTACCGGACATCTGGACGAATATCAACACGACCAGCCACTCTCCAAAGAAGTTCAAAAAGTGATTCAAATGTTCAAATGTGTGTGAAATCTTATGGGACTTAACTGCTAAGGTCATCAGTCCCTAAGCTTACACACTACTTAACCTAAATTATCCTAAAGACAAACACACATACCCATGCCCGAGGGAGGACTCGAACCTCCGCCGGGACCAGCCGCACAGTCCATGACTGGAGCCCCCTAGGCCGCTCGGCTAATCCCGCACGGCCGACACAACGATGCGTCGCGTTCATCCTACTTCGTCATGTGTTACCTCTCATGCAAGAGTATCGTGTTGTCAGTTTTCAACAGGACAATTCTCGTCCACACATGGCACGTGTTTCTATGAACTGTCTGGGCGATCTTGAGGTACTCCCATGGTCAGAAAGATTCATAGATATGCCTCCCGTAGAAAATATGTGGTATCAGTGCTGACGTCAACTCCGCCCCATTGCCAGAATCCACGACATCAAGGACCAGTTACAACAGTTGTGGGCCAGCGTGCCACAAGAGGGAATACAGCGGCTTCATAATACTCTTCCAGATCGAATCAGTGCGCACATCCAGGCCAGAGAGGATGCAAAGTAATTATGATAAGTTGGCTCATACGCCAAAGTTCTTTATCAGTTTCACTCGATACTGGAATCACCCTCTGAACCCGTGAAGTTCCCTTTCATTTGCTCCTTCCATTCTGGGTGCTTTACTTTTTCTGTCGGGCAGTGTTTGTGCAATATATGCTATCGACCCTCAGCAGATACGTACGGTAATTTCTTTTTGTCCGCAGCGGAAATCTTGCACCTGTGTCAGGTCAATTCAGATGACTTCTTTAACCCACTGGAGTGGCCCAGCACACACGCGAGATTTCCTCTGCTGTTGAAAACGAATTACCGCACGATACTCCACTTTATCAGTGGGCTGCGACACATTGTTCTGTCTCCTCTAGTGGCATGCTACGATACGATGGCGTGGAGATTTCAATGTGTACCACCGCTGATGAGATATACCCGGAGAAACACAAAAATTAATTACGTAACTTTATTTTTTTCGAAGTGATAATTAAAACTTTCATTATCTTATGTCCGTAAGAAAACCCGACAGCTCTTAATTGCCTAACGAATCAGTGATGAAAGTGTAGAAAGTCACGAAATTAGTTGTGTGATAAGGAACGACTTATGGACGTTAATTAGATGTTGTATTCGCATCCTAGTTAAGTTTCCAAACAACATTGCAGTTCGTGTTTCACTTATAATGCCGCATCTACTTACGTATCGAAAGTATAATTTTCATTTATTACAGTATGCAATGAAATGACATGACCTGCCCAGATAGCTGAGAGCGCCTTAGCTAACTTACAGGACTCGGAGAGGCAAACCAGCCCCGGATCGAATCCGCCTCGCGGATTAGCGACTGCCGCCTCGGATACACACTACGCAAACACTTAGAAAACGTTATCACACGTGAATACGAGATTACACCAGAGGTAGACAGATGGGGTACACAAACTCGTCGTCAAGAAGGGCATCCGGTCACCAACTGCTACTAACACTGCCAAAACCGTTCTGTAACAATGCCGACCCCGTAGAGAAATGTGAAAGGGCAAAGAAGGAAAGAAGAATGTGAAATAACTTAGTCGAAACACAAAAATATGCGAGTCATAAAGCATAAAAACGTTAAATTAGTGATAGTCCCGAAGAATACACACATACTTCGGTGGGAGACCGAAACTTGCTCTGACCTGCCAGTTAGGCGAAGTTTTTTAAATTTTTTAGGAGCCTTTGCTGCATTCACCGAACGAGACTTAAGGAATCCTCAGAAAAATCAGCCTGCCTTTTCCCAGAACAGTTTTACTTCAAATGGTTCAAATGGCTCTGAGCACTATGGGACTTAACATCTTAGGTCATCAGTCCCCTAGAACTTAGAGCTACTTAAACCTAACTAACCTAAGGACATCACACACATCCATGCCCGAGGCAGGATTCGAACCTGCGACCGTAGCTGTCGCGCGGTTCCAGACTGAAGCGCCTATAACCGCACGGCCAACAGTTTTACTACCAACTCGTTGAGATAATTCTTATTGGCATTCTCGAAAGTGTTCAGGCATGATTAGGGATAACCGTTAGAATAACCACTGCACATTGTGGTGCCACACTTGGTCTACGCAAAGTGTCGTTCTGTACACTTTTGTTACTCCAGCTTATGATCGGAAGAATTAAATCGGACCCACATGTTTTTTTTCCCATCTCGGGCGATTCTCCCACAATTTGGTTGATTTAGGAGACTTTTTTTCTCGCAGTAGATCTATTCGAGTCAGGAATCGGAACAAAAGATGCGATCGTAACTTTTCTGCTCCCCCACACACTGGTCGTCCTTGTCTGAGTCCACATGACTCTGATATATCAAAATACTGGAGACGTCCTCGAGTTTCCGCGTGCTCCCTGAGATATCTCTTCAATATCAGTATCCGAATGGGTCCACTTTATACTAGCTGCTAGAATGCACCACACAGCCGCGCATCGGATCGCTGCATGTGAGAGCGGATTCGCTCTGTAACAGCGGATTACGTCGTAGTCAAGAAAATCAGGGCCAGAGGAGAATCTGTCCGCAATAAATCAATAACAACATACCTTGTTTGTACTTTTCTTAACGAGACCAGCAGGTGATATGAATTTGAAGAACCTAGCAGTAATCGTAGGTTAACATACTTACGGTTCTTTTTGATAACTCCTATAAATGTCACGGATAATGAAAACCGCACCTATATAAAAATATGTGAACTTTGCGCTTAGTATTTCTGGAAGCTACCTGCGACTAAGTCAAGTCGTACTTGCATCCCGATAGTCTTCGTCCACAGGAATGCTATTTATGTGTCACCATCTAAAAATGTGTGCGTGAATTCCTAAGGGATCAAACTACTGATGTCATCGGTTTCTAGACTTACACACTACTTAAACTAAGTTATGCTAAGAACAACACACACGCCCATGCCAGAGAGAGGACTCGAACCTCCGGCGGAAGGGAGTGTCACCATTTATCTGCCCTTGGACACTCCCAATTCATCCTAGTGGTTGACCGCTTGAACAACTACCCTTTGTTCGACTCTAATTTTCGTAGTGTTCAGTTCGTCCGTCTTTTGTGTTTGTGTGGTTATAGGTTCTATATAGAAGTGTCAAAGACCAGCCACGGTCAGCCATGTGGGTTTGATGAAGAGTACTCGTATATCCTAAAGAGAAAGAAAGTAAACAGGACTGTGATTTGGCGCTGATCAAAACAGAAATTGACGTATTGCCGAGGAATTTTTATGACCAAATATCGTAAGGTTCTTAGTTCAAAGGAGTATCAGTGTGCAGCAACAAAATTGCATTATATTGGGATTTGATAAGAAGAAACTTATCATAGATCACACCAAAGTACAAATGGAAATGAAGCATAAAGTAGGAAAAGGCAGGCAACTCGACGGTTAGAACTGGAGACCTACGCTGCAAAAAGAAAGGAGCCTGAAAGACTGCCTAATGGCCAAACTGAATTTGCTACTAACACCCGTTTTAACGTTTATGATGATCTGCTCAGCCCAGCCAGGTGGTGAGATTTATTTCTGCTAGAGGCGGCTGGTGCTCACAGTGAGGTGCTGTGCCTCCCTGCAACTCACCAGCTGCGTAAACTTCCTGCTACGGGGAGAAGAGCGCCTCCAATAGTCGACATAACATTCTACGACAAGCACTCTTACATTTGCAAATAGCACTGATCCTAGTGGTTTAAAGATGAAATCCTGATTTTCCTTCTTTTATGTTGTAAACGCTTTCCATATATGAAAGATCATGGTGTACATTATCACGTTAAAATGTATTGTTCGTTATTACGTAAGTTACATCCTTCTGAAGTATATCTTACCTTACATAAAATTTTATAATGCTCATATATCTTATACTTGGTAATATTCACGATTATGAACGAGACTGTTTCCATGTTTTGAAGACACATACAGAGAATGCGCGCATATGGTTCTAGGAGTTGGAGCAGAAGCTATGTACAGCTTATGTCCCCTATATATGTTCATATTCGTGGCCTTTTGGTTAAACAGACAAAGTATCTTACGTGCTTTACATGTACCATGTGCTGATCCACGGGTGTGGACCATATTGTAATTTATGCGATATTTGAGTTCCGTTTTGTAATTTGGTTTTTTGGATTTCGACTGAAATTTCTGAAAATCTGGTCACAAGTAAAGATTTTGTGATTGTGTCAGGGAGTTGATAAAATAAATTGCGATCATTTCTATTTGTAAAAAATTTGATATTGCAGTAGTTGTTCGAACATCTTCGTTCCTCTTCATCAGTAGTTATCACAAATTAAAACATCATTCAAGTACCATCGGCTGTTCTACCTGCCGGCCGCGTTGCGAAGTTCGGACTTAGGAATTAATGTACCTTCTTTCGAACTTCTTTGGGCACAATTTTCACTGGATGCAGCATACATGACAGCAAATGTGACTGCTGCAGAGACTAAGAAGAAATGTCATCTTTAAGCTATGATCGGCAAATCTACAACAGAGCATAAAATGGTTTGCTCTTTCCGGATATCATAGTGTAAACAACTGATAAGCTGAGATCTGTAACTGAAAGAGCCTAAAGTACAAATGCACAAATACTAGGACGGATCCTAGAGGTTTTTTAATCTAGTTTGTAGGGAAACGTACCCTGAAGCGCCAAAGAAACTGGTAGAAGCATGCGTTTTCAAATACAGAGGTATGTAAGCAGGCAGAATACGGCGCTGCTGTAGGCGACGTCTGTATAAGATAACAAGTGTCTGGCGCACTTGTTAGATCCGTTACTGCTGCTACCCTGGCAGGTTATCAAGATTTAAGTGCATTTGGTGGTGTTATAGTCGGCGTACGAGCGAGGGGACAGAGCATCTCCGAGGTAGCGATGAAGTGGGGATTTCCCGTACGACCATTTCACGAGTGTACTGTGATTATCAGGAATCCGGTAAAACATCAAATCTCCGACATCGCTGTGGCCTGAAAAAGATCCTGCAAGAACGGGACCAACTACGACTGAAGAGAATCGTTCAACGTGACAGAAGTGCAAACCTTCCGCAAATGCTGCAGAGTTCAATGCTCGGCCATCAAGAAGTGTCACCGTGAGAACCATTCAACGGAACATTATCGATATGGGCTTTCGGAGACGAAGACCCACTCGTGTACCCTTGATGACTGCACGACACGAGGGTTTACGCCTCGCCTGGGCCCGTCAACACCGACATTTGATTGTTGATGACTGTAAACTTGTTGCCTGGTCGGACGAGTCTCGTTTCAGATTGTATCGAGCGGATGGACGTGTACGGGTATGGCGACAACCTCATGATTCCATGGACCCTGCACGTCAGCAGGGGACTGTTCAAGCTGGTGGAGGCTCTGCGATGTTGTAGGGCGTATGCAGCTGGAGTGATATGGGACCCCTGATACGTCTAGATACGACTCTGACAGGTGACACGTACGTAAGCATCCTGTCTGGTCACCTGCATCCATTCATGTCCATTGGACATTCCGACGGACTTGGGCAATTCCAACAGGACAATGCGCCACCCCACACCTCCAGAATTGCAACAGTGTGGCTCAGAGGAAACTCTTCTGAGTTTAAAAACCTCCGCTGGTCACTAGTCTCCCGAGACATAAACATTATTGACCATATCTCGGGTGGCTTACAACGTGCTGTTCAGAAGATATCTCCACCAACTTGTACTCTTACGGATTTGTGGACAGCCCTGCAGGATTCATGGTATCAGATCCCTCCAGCACTACTTCAGACATTAGTCGAGTCCATGCTACGTCGTATTGCAGCACTTCGGCGTGCTCGGGGGGACCTACACGGTATTAGGCTGTGTACCAGTTTCTTTGGCTCTTCAGTGTATATTATAGTATCCACAAATCAAAAAGTTCTCTTTTTTCGCTAGCTGTGGCAACATTGCTCTTCTTTTCTACGGGCGCTAAATTCTTACATGTGGTCGACTTCGAGAATCTTGTTCAGTGCATAGCTGCTGCAAGCAAGCAATGAATGTTTGGCTCCAGAACCTGAATGGTTCATTTACAGTGGAGGACGGAAAAACATGTCGTCTTCATTACAGAGTGCATGTGCCCTCACCTTACGACGATGGCATGTGTGTTCCAGCACCGCTTTTGTTGTGAGTACTCGTGTGCAGTAGTAATTAAGCTGGACGTAACTGTGGAAAGGCTGTCCCTCTTTCCACCTGAATACAAGAGGAAAATATTTGCTTGTAATTAGGTTCTTCAGATACATGAGAACCTGATGCACAGCCTTTGAAGAATGATATCTTTGCTGAGATATTTTACAGAGTTTCGAAGAGCCTTCAAAGACAGTATTGGAAACCTTTTTCTGGCAATTTTGTTACATACTTTGATGAATGTGATGAATGAACTAGATTACTTGGAGACATAGAAATATGTTACTAAATGCAAGAAATCCTCATATTTGTACCCTGTTTGTGAATCAAAAAAGTTGACAACAAAGCCAGTCCAGAAAGTATTCATTGCTCATCACATGATGAATCACCTATGTATGCACGGTCTCTGCAGGAATCATATAAGAATTCACCCTATAGAAGTAAATGAAGTGTAAAAGGCTAACAATCCGCCACGGCTTCGCAGGGTAGTTCAAAAAATTCAAATGTGTGTGAAATCTGATGGGACTTAACTGCTAAGGTCATCAGTCCCTAAGCCTACACACTACTTAACCGAAACTATCCTAAGGACAAACACACACACCCATGCCCGAGGGAGGCTTCGAACCTCCGCCGGGACCAGACGCACAGTCCACGACTGCAGCGCCTTATCGCCGGGTAGTACTTCGTACCTACGACCGGAGGAATTGCCTGGCATAGCGGTAAGAAAAGTATGTACACAAATCTCGTTCGTGAATCAGTCTGTCTATTAATGAAAACCGTATCAAAATACTTAAATAAGTTCCTGAGATAACTGTTCACCTACAAACAAACGCAGCGGAGGACTTTAGTTTATAATGTGTATAGATAATGATTTATGAAAGCCATATAGAGGGTTTCGTGGTTTACATCCCGATATAGCACCCAAACAGTTTGTGTGTGTGTGTGTGTAAAATATCTACCCGACAAAGCACTTTATTAGTGCGATCAGTTGCTAAGCTTTGCATTTTATCCTGGCCCTCTACGCTCATTTGCCTTTGTAACTTTTCTTATATGGGCCGACTGACGTTAATCATGCAATTACACGTATGTGCAGAGGTTGTTAACGCAAAAAATATCCGCGTTGCTTCTAGAATATCAATGAGCGGACTTGGGACTGCTGAAGTTTTGAGTCAATGATACATCACTCATTTTATTGTGGTCTTTTCTCCTTTGAGTTACGTCACACAGATTTTGACTTTTTCATCGACATGTGGCACTGTTAGCACAAGTATCTGCCTTTAATTGCAACTGCTTTAGCTCTCGTGTGCAGTCAAATATTCCGAGGGTGGTAAATTATCTGAGGCTGTGTTGCACACTTCTGTTGTAGAGCAAAGATCTTTTACCATATATTTATGAGAGGTCACCGACAAAGTAAAATAACACACTATTCTAAATTCTAAAACTGCAAACCAGAGTAGATAAAAACCGTTATAATTCCAGTGTTCATGTGTTGAAACATAGAGTACGCTGAACTGACAGCACGTAAGATCAAAGAACGTGTAAATTTACCCCACACAAGGAACCCGCGACGCAGCACTGTGCTATCACTAACATCGTATGGCTGACAATACTGGATGTGGCGTAAGTCACTTTACTAAAGTAAAGTAGCGAACGAAGTAATTATCAGTATATACGAGGGTTGGAACTTTAATAGTGGCAACTATTTATTTACAGCTCGTACAAAACAGATGAGTGTCTCAAAGTTTTACTGACCTTCAAAGTAGTCACCAGCATTGTGTATAACCCGTTGCCAGCGATTTGGAAGTCGTAGGATACTCATAGTAGTGACAGTTGTGTTGAGAGTTCGAGCGGCGCAGTCTATCGCCCGACGAATTTGTAGCAGTTCTGAAGCGAATGCTGTGAAGTGTTTCCTTCAGTTTAGAAATCGAGTAGGACTCACGAGGGATTAAGTCAGGAGAGTGCAGTAGGTGGTATATCACTCAGCAGCCCCATCAGTCAAACAAATCAGTAGCAGTTTGCACTGTACGTACTTGAGCATTGTCCTGCAAATTGATGGTCAGGTCCTGCAGAAAGTGTCATCACTTCTGTCTCTAGGCTGGTCGTAGGATGTGTTCCAAAAATAAACAGTTCAACTCGATGTCTAAACTGAAGGAAACACTTCACGGCATTCGCTTCAGAACTGCTACAAATTCGTCGGGCAATAGACCGCGCCGCTCGAACTGTCAACACAACTGGCACTACTAAGAGTATCCTACGACTTCCACATCACTGGCAACGGGTTATACACAATGCTGGTGACTACTTTGAAGGTCAGTAAAACTTTGAGACAGTCATCTGTTTTGTACGAGCTATAAATAAATAGTTGCCACTATTAAAGTTTCAACCCTCGTATGAGCCGCCACTGCACAGTTTTAGTTATCCATTAAAACAAATGATTTGTGCTTCTCTGTTGGACAGTCACATATCAAATTCCTCGTGTTGTATATGCATATTACTATTTAATACGTATGATAATGTAGGAAAGTTGCATGTCAGTGGTAATATTGTTGTAGATTTAACGAAGTTATACCAGAAAATGACTGCCGTAAAAAAAAAAAATCGCAACACCAAGTAGGAGTTGTGCAACATAAGCGAAAGTTGGTTGTCGTGTTTCTGCATCGGAAAGATGCCTATTGAAATTTCGCGCTGTTGCATAAGAGTGGCTCAAGTAGCGCCACTATAACGAGACAAATCACGTTTCCTTCAAATAGAAGCTGTAAGGGTCGTGAGCGTTAGTTACGTTTGAGATCTGACGTAGTAAGTTGATGTTAGTCAGCTTACCCCGTCAGATGGTAAGTTATGTTCGTTGGAACAATATGCGTAAGTACGCACTTTGTGTACTGCTATTTTGACGGACATTTTACTTGGCAAACATTGGTTGGCCTGAGAATCACAGTTCAAAAATGAGTTGCTGGAGCTATTCTAAACTTGCCTTTCAATGGTAATTCCCTCCGCATTGACTCAACGCAGTACGCCATTGAGCGCCCTGTATGAATACTACCACCACCACCACCGAGTTAAATTTACTATAAGCCACTGCCTATGCTCTATTGTAGCTGCACGAAGAACAGGCACCCAGGTTCGGACGTGGGCCTGTATAGAGTTTTAAAATGATAGGAAGTTTCGCTACAAAATTTGGTTTAAACTACACTCCTGGAAATGGAAAAAAGAACACATTGACACCGGTGTGTCAGACCCACCATACTTGCTCCGGACACTGCGAGAGGGCTGTACAAGCAATGATCACACGCACGGCACAGCGGACACACCAGGAACCGCGGTGTTGGCCGTCGAATGGCGCTAGCTGCGCACCATTTGTGCACCGCCGCCGTCAGTGTCAGCCAGTTTTCCGTGGCATACGGAGCTCCATCGAAGTCTTTTAACACTGGTAGCATGCCGCGACAGCGTGGACGTGAACCGTATGTGCAGTTGACGGACTTTGAGCGAGGGCGTATAGTGGGCATGCGGGAGGCCGGGTGGACGTACCGCCGAATTGCTCAACACGTGGGGCGTGAGGTCTCCACAGTACATCGATGTTGTCGCCAGTGGTCGGCGGAAGGTGCACGCGCCCGTCGACCTGGGACCGGACCGCAGCGACGCACGGATGCACGCCAAGACCGTAGGATCCTACGCAGTGCCGTAGGGGACCGCACCGCCACTTCCCAGCAAATTAGGGACACTTTTGCTCCTGGGGTATCGGCGAGGACCATTCGCAACCGTCTCCATGAAGCTGGGCTACGGTCCCGCACACCGTTAGGCCGTCTTCCGCTCACGCCCCAACATCGTGCAGCCCGCCTCCAGTGGTGTCGCGACAGGCGTGAATGGAGGGACGAATGGAGACGTGTCGTCTTCAGCGATGAGAGTCGCTTCTGCCTTGGTGCCAATGATGGTCGTATGCGTGCTTGGCGCCGTGCAGGTGAGCGCCACAATCAGGACTGCATACGACCGAGGCACACAGGGCCAACACCCGGCATCATGGTGTGGGGAGCGATCTCCTACACTGGCCGTACACCACTGGTGATCGTCGAGGGGACACTGAATAGTGCACGGTACATCCAAACCGCCATCGAACCCATCGTTCTACCATTCCTAGACCGGCAAGGGAACTTGCTGTTCCAACAGGACAATGCACGTCCGCATGTATCCCGTGCCACCCAACGTGCTCTAGAAGGTGTAAGTCAACTACCCTGGCCAGCAAGATCTCCGGATCTGTCCCCCATTGAGCATGTTTGGGACTGGATGAAGCGTCGTCTCACGCGGTCTGCACGTCCAGCACGAACGCTGGTCCAACTGAGGCGCCAGGTGGAAATGGCATGGCAAGCCGTTCCACAGGACTACATCCAGCATCTCTACGATCGTCTCCATGGGAGAATAGCAGCCTGCATTGCTGCGAAAGGTGGATATACACTGTACTAGTGCCGACATTGTGCATGCTCTGTTGCCTGTGTCTATGTGCCTGTGGTTCTGTCAGTGTGATCATGTGATGTATCTGACCCCAGGAATGTGTCAATAAAGTTTCCCCTTCCTGGGACAATGAATTCACGGTGTTCTTATTTCAATTTCCAGGAGTGTATGAAAAGCACCGGTAAACAACATTCACAGATTTCAATCTACAGTCATCGTATTTAAATCGTTTGTATTCGTGTGAGGCTTCCAGTCAAAGAGCTTGCACAATGAAACAAGTATGGAATTTTTTCAGGTATTACCGTTTACTAACTAGGAGACCAAGCTTACTCGTCTTCATCGATTTCGTCCACATTTAAGATAATTCGCAACTTGGCCAGAAATGAAAGTGACAGAAGTGAAAAATCCATATGACCAGGCCTTTAGGCGAAAAAAAGCATTTTTTGTGCTGGTCGGGCGAGGCATGAGCCACTAGTGTTAGCGTAGTTTCCGGGCAGCAGTTGGCTCAGCGGAATGATTAGAGAATGGTGACCCGGGGACCGGGAGATTGTGCCCTACGTTGATTCTTTTTTTTTTCATTTTCAATTTTTACGTTACATACACTGCAAATAAAACAATATAATGCTAAGTATATTGTACGTGATGTGATGAAACGCTGTTAGCAGGAGAACAAATTTCTTCTGTTTAATCGACTCATGGGGAGGACAAACAAATCCGCAATTATACGATGAGATTTTTCAAGATGAAGAAGGACTGCCATCATGCGGTATTAAAGTGATTCTCCCCAAATGCACACCGTTAGTGCAACCCTGCGATGGCTATTTTTTATCGTCAGGTAAAGAATTTGATCTAACAACTTCAAAGCTGGTCTTATCTCGTCGACAGAGTAAAAGAAATCAAATCACAGGAACACTGCATCGAAATAAATGCCTCTGTACTTTACAGTGTCGTCAGTGACGAAATGTGTTGTTACACGTGGTTCACTGCCAAACTGTGCAATGAGGGCAAACTTTTATGAATGTAAACCAATTTGGTTTATTTATTTTATTGTATAGAAACTTTAAAAGAACCGTGTAAATGTGAAAATGCGGCGTTTGTACGCAAATCATGAACTGTTAAATAATAAAAATATCCAATTTTATACACGAAGAGGTCGGTCGCGGTGGCCGAGCGGCTCTAGACGCTCCAGTCCGGAACCGCGCGACTGCTACGGTCGCAGGTTCGAATACTGCCTCGGGCATGGACGTATGTGATGTCCTTAGGTTAGTTAGGTTTAAGTAGTTCTAATTTCTAGGGGACTGATGACCTCAGATGTTAAGTTCCATAGTGCTCAGATCCATTTGAACCATTTTATACACGAAGATCTTGTGTATTCCTTACAATCATTTCCTCTAAATTTCTTCGCAATCCCAAATTTTCCTTTACCTTTTCTTTTCATATTTGTTAAATATTAATAAATACAATATATGGGCATTATTTCAGTTTAGTTGCAATGTAAGTAATGTAAAAGTCGAAAACAAAAATAGTTTTCGCATAGGGATGCAATCATACAACCTTCAGATTACCGTTTTCTACACTTTCTGCTGCGCTAACCATTGCCTGGAAACTACGCTAACGTAAACTGCTGATCTCTCTCCCGACCTGTGCCAAATATATTATTTTTTTCTAAACGCATGACCATCCTGTCACCCTCTTGAAACATAAAAATTTCACTTATGGAGTAGTCCATGATTTTACTCCTTGTAACCAGTGTGCCAATTCCATGTATCAGTCCCAAAGACTGCTGTATGAACACCTTCCAGCTGTAGCTGTTTTCTTTTCAGATGAATTTCCCAATGTTGTAAAAGCATTTCATATGTCACTTCAGAGCGTGATAAGTTCTACAGTACGCAGCAGTGCGCAGACGCGGCTTGTTTCCGGTGCCGCACGCGAAGGGAGCGGCAACAACTGTCATTGGCATAAACAAGTAGCATTCACCAGCGATACGCAGGCTACGAGTATTTGTACACGGACGCATGTGTAGCGCCAGCTGCTGCGTTTCGAAGCAGCGCGCCCAGACCTTCGGTGCGTGCAGCGAAAGCAGTCTGCTTTATTCCGTGCCAAGCATGGTTTCTGCATGGTGCTTTAAAACAAGTATACTGTGTTTTCTTTTCAGGGAGGTAAACATTGCATTGTCGGTTAAGACACAGCAGAAGTTATCATTATTACTCTAATCTATTGTTCTGCTGCGTAAAAGTACCATGCGCAGAGCAAGAATGTCTCGTAACCATTTGAAGTTAACTACAACTTCCTATTTGGGTTCTTTCGTATGTGTCGGATAAATAACGTCAGACAAATGCCGTGATGGTTCCTTCAAGAATGACACTATCAGTTGCTCCTCTTATGTACTCCAACTAGTTAAGTTATTCAGAACAAATGACTGTTGTACACAGTATGTTTGTTGTTTTGATCACTAACATTAACGTTGGTTTAATTCAATCGTTCAGTCCTCACACTTGCCAGCTATTCTCATCATTTCGTGATAATTCCGGCATCTCACAATACATACGATCTGCCTTCTATCCACGTATCTCGGCCTGTTCCTGGAATTATTTACTTCCAACACCCATTCGACAAAAATTACAGTGAACTCATATTATAATTTGTCCACAAGCACTCTAGCTTTTCCATTCATGTGTCCATTCTAAGGCATTTTTTCGTTGCAGAACCTTTTTATTCCTTACTCGACCTCTCCAACTAATTTTAAACACTCTCCTATAACACGACGCCTCAAAAGCTTCTATTTGTTTCATTTTTTTTCGTAGTGTGTTTCACACCCATAGACAGCAGTGATGCAAAAAAAGTTTATTGTTAGAAGCTGTTTCTTTTTACAGAAAGCCCATTAGCTTTGTTCAATCCCTGCTGCTACGTCTTTCTTGCATCATCCTTGTTTAAAAATGCTACGTACGGACACTCTCCTATAACACGACGCCTCAAAAGCTTCTATTTGTTTCATTTTTTTTTCGTAGTGTGTTTCACACCCATAGACAGCTGTGATGCAAAAAAAGTTTATTGTTAGAAGCTGTTTCTTTTTACAGAAAGCCCATTAGCTTTGTTCAATCCCTGCTGCTACGTCTTTCTTGCATCATCCTTGTTTAAAAATGCTACGTACGGACTTCAGAAGGTAAGTGACACATGTCGTACCACGCTAAGACCATTATGCAACAAGAGTGGTGCATGGTCAGAAGAGATTACATGTTCAATGTCACCTGCAGACGCAGTTCTGCCATGGTACGGGTAACAGGCGCTGTAACCAGAAACATACTCCAAACTTGAAGTACTCGCGACAGTATGATTTTGTGGGCAAAACTTCTTACTTGCATACAGATTGATTGTGACATTCTGGCTGTCTATGTACCGAATGCACCGTCGCGTCCAGCCGTAGCTGAAGGGTGCTGATAATTTGGCCAAGGCCGCACAGTCGTGGGTGAAGCTGATCGGGTAGTTCAGATCTTGCGCCATGCGATTTCCGTCTTTTCGGAAACGTGAAAGAATATGTGGGGGAAAAAGATTTTCCAAAGATGAGGACGTTCACACAGTGGTTCTCGAATGGCTCCGTGACCATAAGCGGATCTCTATCGTCGAGCAACTAAACGATTGGAAGAGCCGACCGTTGTTTACAGAGACTTGGTGGCTATGTTGAAGAATGGTGTCATGTATCTGTGTCACTTTGATGCTTAGTGCATCACTCGACAACAGTTACTTGACATCTTGGATATTCCGGAATCCAGCCGGATGTTCGCGTCATTCTCGCACGATATTTCAACAGCATGCCTCGCTGTCTTCTTCAGGTGCTACCTGAGACTGGTCCTTGGGTCGATCGAGTCCAGTATTTATGCCTGGAAGGAGCTGGGCGTTCCCTAATCGGTCCGCGCCGAGTCGAGTGCTCCTTCTGTGGTCCGCGCCCGCCATACTCGGCTTCAATGGACCCCTCCAGTCGCGGATGTTCCAACTGCCGTCCGCGCCCCAACTGCGAGGCACGCTGTTGAAATATCGTGCGAGAACGACGCGGACATCCGGCTGAATTCCCGAATATCCAAGATGTCAACAGATCGCCGGGAAAGCATGAAGAATTAGAACAGTTACTTGGTTTACCGTAATAATGTGTCGCTCACATTCCGAACTTCCCTTGTACTTCCAAGTTGGCATAATTGGTCCACGTCTTCAAGTGTGGTTCGTCCAAGTCCAACTTTTATCCCTCCCAGCATGCCTACCTGCAACGCGAAACATTGGCTTAGTTTGTTTTTTTGTTTCTATGCATATCGTAGCCATCAGCTAGCACACATTTCATTAAGCAGCCGACTCTGGTCCTGTTCGCTATCATCAATCACTGCTATGTCCTCACCGAATCGTGCTGATTTCCTATATGCGACAAACAATTTCCCATTAAATAGCTCTTTACTCCTTTCATTACTTCTCTAACACGCAATTTAATTAATAGTAGTGTCAGAGAATAACCCTACATTACTTCTTTCCTGAATTCGACCTATTATGTCATAGCACTATCGCCATGTGTTTCTCATAATGAGACTGGATTATTGTTACATTACTGTAGACATTACAACACTGCTTAAGCGTAAAATATTTCGTTCTATTCCACTATTCTGAAGCCTTCTCCAAATCTACAAATACGGTGTATATTTCCTTGTTTTTCCTAAATCTATCGTCTGCTAAACTTGACATCTACATCTTTAGTCCACAAGCCACCTTACGGACTGCAGAGGTCGATACTGTGTACCAATATCACTTCTTCCATCTTTTGTTCCATTCTCTAATGGTTCACGGGAAGAGCGATTGTTAGCAAGCATCCGTATGAGCCCGAATCTTACTCAGATTACTTTCATAGTCTTTTCGTGAGATTTACGTGGAGGACGCAACAGATCTCTTGGAATTTTAACAGTACACCACACTGTGATGCTCAATGCCTCTTTGTGGCATCTGTCGCTAAAGTTGGCTGAGCATCTCCGTGACGCTTTCACGCTTACTAAATGAACCTGTAATGGAACGCGCTGCTCTTGTCTGGCTGTTCTCTATGTCCTTTATCAATTTTATTTGCTATGTATCCCAGACGGACAAGCAATATTCAAGTATTGGTCGAACGATGGTTTTGTAAGCTACCTTTTTTTACGGGTGGACTACACCTCCTGAGAAACCTTCCAGTAAGTCTATGTGGTATCTACCTTAAAACTACTTAAACCTAACTATCCTAAGGACATCACACACATCCATACCCGAGGCAGGATTCGATCCTGCGACCGTAGCAGCAGTGCGGTTCCGAACTGAAGAGCCTAGAACCTCTCGGCCACAACGGCCGGCGCATGCACGGCAGTCCGTGGTGCTCACACTCCGTATAAACCACCATGCCCAGCTGTTTCTTATGTTCAGATCGCGGTGACTTCGGTTTAAAAAATGTCCGTAAATATAAATGTTACTTCTGTTCGTCTAATTGCGTATTTACATCTGTTATCTTTTGTACGACACTGTAGCACTTCTTTCTATGTATAGATCAGGCTTCATTGAGCTATGTTACTTGACAGAGACACGTAAAGCGAAAGTTATTTTCGTCCTTAAGTTTTGAACACCAGTGTATGATTCCTCCCACTCTTCTTTCCTTACCCACTGAAAATTCACGTTTTAATTGCTTTCCTAAATTAAAATCATTTAGTAAAATTTTAAGTTTTTTATGCACACATGCATCAGTTAGTGAGTGCGGAAGTAAACTTAAGGGGAGGTTTACTATCTTTTGGTTAAAAAAATCGATTTTTTAAAATTCCCTTTTTGGATCCATAAAAGTGTTTAGAATCCACCCCTGAAACGGTTTTTCCGAATACGGAACGGAAATGTTTGTTATTAGCGGTTGAAAAAAAATGCACCTGCCTGAAATCGACCTTTTTCACGCACCAGTATTTTAATGGAATTTCGACTTTGTAGCAGCGAAAAATTATTCTATGTGCTTGCCCATGGCTAAACCTGATAAAGCGATCAAGGAGCTTACGACGTACTACGGCTTGGCAGTCCGACGGCATTCCATTTCGGTGGAACAGATGAAGAAGGCAATTTGGGCAACGTATTTCCACAAGTGTTCGACGGCGCATTGCAGAGGCTACCGGACATCTGGACGAATATCAACACGACCAGCCGCTCTCCAAAGAAGTTCAAAAAGTGATTCATCCGATCTACGAGGCCCTTTCGGAGGACGAGTTATTGTTCCAGTGCTTGGGAGGAAACACACAAAATTCAAATGAAAGTTTGAACGAGTGTGTTTGGAAATTAGCCCCCAAGCATTAGCATTCTGGTGCGAAGACTGCGACATTCCTGGCAGTGAGCAGCTTCAACAAAGGGTATTCAGCAATTCTGAAGACCATGGCAACGATGGACGTCACCCCCGAGACTCTATTCAACGCAGTTCGCCAAGCTTTCGAACGACTACCGGTTCAAAAACTGGTTCAAATGGCTCTGAGCACTATGGGACTTAACTTCTGAGGTCATCAGTCCCCTAGAACTTAGAACTACTTAAACCTAACTAACCTAAGGACATCACAAACATCCATGCCCGAGGCAGGATTCGAACCTGCGACCGTAGCGGTCGCGCGGCTCCAGACTGTAGCGCCTAGAACCGCTCGGCCACTTCGGCCGACTGAACGACTACCGGATTCAAGCGGCCGAAAACAGCTTGTCACCGGCCGTACGGTCGGCTCTGGAGCAACGCAGGATGGCCCAGATCGAGCAGAACGCCTTGTATGAGGAAGAGGAAGGACTAGTTTACGGACCCGGAGTAGCAGACTGAAAGTAAGTTGCATTATATTGCATTTATATGTAGTCAAAACTTCAAACGCGCTTTTTCTCAAAATGACTTTTTTTTTATCGCGCGGTATGGTAACTTCAAGTCTACTGAACCGATTGGCGTGATTCTTTGTTTCCGACGAAGCGAATTAAATTGTCTAGGAGTTGTATCACTTTTATTCCAATCCATCAACTATAAATATTTTTACTTGGACGAAGAAATCGAAAAATCGATGAAAAACCCTATTTTTTTCATATGGCAGCCATTTTGTTTCCTATGGTCCAAATAACTTAAGCGAGGTACAACTCTTAAAGAATCTTATATAATTCGCTAACGTCAACTCAATTTTGATTTCAGACGAGCCGGCTGACCTGTGACATACAGTGCGTGGAGGTCTACATCGAAATTTTGTTTCGTTCCGACGGCATTTCCGCCTTTGCTCTCCGACATTTCCGCTCGAAAAAATTCCAGTTTGTAGAGGAAATATCAATAAACATTTTACCAAATTTGAGATTGATATCTATAACACATACCGAGAAAAAAATTCTCAAAGAACATGCATTTTTGGGCCAAAGATAGTAAGCCTCCCCTTAAGTTGAAAGGTTTCGTACGGTTATATCTTGCTGTGTAACAACGTCAGTAGAACGCTGCGTTCTTCAAGAACACACAACAGTTATGCACAATATATGACAGTTATCTTAAAGCATAGGACTAATACTTCGCGGGAATGTTTCCAAGAAGCGCGAATAAAAAATTTATTTCTATTAGGACGACCAAAACGTCTCTCGGAGAGCTCCACACTAGGCTTTTGTGAAACTTCCGCGCAGCTTTCTTAATGTAATTACCCATACCTCTTGACTCTTTTGATCAACTTGTAAGAAAGCTAGTTGCATAATTACAGATGTAAGGGAACTGTTATTGTCAAATCAGAATCAATTACGCTAGTTTACTTGGCACTCCATGTCATGAAAAATCAAGACAAACTGTTTGAAGTAAGAGCTTTTCAATTTATGTGATTAGATAAGGAGGAACAGATTATCGTAGCGTCAGCGATATACCACTGGAGTCAGAAACGTCGCTGTTCAGATACACGAGTTGGAACGCAAGGCAAATGGCAGCCTGCGGTTATTGCCATACACCTTGTCTCCTCTCCTGTCTTATCAACGTACAATGTCCATTAACGCTCTTGTCCGTACAACACAGCGGAAACAGTCGTTCCCATCTGAGCGGAATCCTTCTGTCCCATTCTATTACCGATTCTCTTTGTCGAAATCTTTGTCAGCAGCAGGAATGAGACTCTCGAATGATCTCCCTCAGTAAATACTGTCCAGTCACATTAACCCTTTCGTGGGTAAAATTATTGAGCAGGTTTTTTTTAATGAATGGAGAGCAGATAGTAGTTAACAGATAGGTATATTTATCATACAGAATATCAAATTTGCTCCAACTGTGAAAGTGAGGTCACACAACAAGATGGGGAGTGTTCTTCCCACTGCCCTTCCTTGGAGTTAAATGACAAAAACAACTTTTTCAATATATATCATATTTATTTGATAAATTTAATTCTCTTGTTACAATTATTGTTCACAATTACTTGCCATGAAATTTCCTGGAACATGGGTCTATGCAAAGTGGTATTTGACAATATGTACAAATACAGCGAGTGCTCTTTTCCGCAGCTTTGATACTACAATGACGGCACGTCCAGTAGGTTCCTCCTAAAATGGGTTGATGCTCCCCTACAGCCACATGACGAAAATCTTCAAGTGCTTTACCACTTTTTGCCAGAAAGACAGGTTTTGGTCCACGCCTTTTTTGGTATGAGAAACCAGCGATCAATTGTCTGGCTAGATGGAGCCTGTATGTGAGCTGATCATGCTGTCCACTTTCTCTTTTACTTATTTTCCTCAGGATAAAACTGTTCACTGCAGCAACGTCCACCAGGAAGTAAAATATTCTGTGCCACCATTTTATAGAACGTCTGCCAATAGCATACCTTTCTCGTAATTGATTAAACTTATCGACACCACCCATTATTTTGTTGAATTTTGCCACAACTTCAGGACAAGAAATCTCTGTACTAGTACCATCCTTGTTTTTCCTTTCCACTGTGGCTGTTTCTCACGGGTCATGAATTGAGGACAGGAAAGTGACTGGACGGGGCCGGACGGAGTGGCCGAGCGGTTAAAGGCGCTACAGTCTGGAACCGCACGACCACTACGGTCGCAGGTTCGAATCCTGCTTCGGGCATGGATGTGTATGATGTCCTTAGGTTAGTTAGGTTTAAGTAGTTCTAAGTTCTAGGGGACTTATGACCACAGCAGTTGAGTCCCATAGTGCTCAGAGCCATTTTTTGACTGGACGGTTATCCATCCATTTTGCTGCAGAAATGGCTCCTTTTGTTTCGTACTGGAATTCTCCTCGTTCCAATTTTACGTTTGCCTTCATAAATTTGGGTAAATCAAAAGTATTTACCTTATACCATAGCTTTGAGGAAAAAAATCACAAAATGTCAGGCAAACAGCACTGAAAGGCTCCTCTACAGAGCAACACTCAGCTATACAATGCCTCTGCGCGAAGGTACTGCAAAACGGCGCGAACTTCCGATTGGAAGTAGTACCCTATACTGTTCACTAGGTGGTAACACCGTACAGATGTGGGAACTGTGAATCCCACGGGACTAGGAGCGAGTTCATTGTAGTGGGAAGCATGTTTCCCACGGCTCACGAAAGAGTTAATGTGATCACCTCTGAGTGGTCTGAATTACCACCTTTTGCAGCGCGCACCGCTGCGAGACGTACAGACAGAGACTGAATGAGATTCTGGAAGGTACGGACAGGAATGTGGGGCCGTGCTTACCCTAGTTCCGCGGGTAATAGCGCCAGGTTTCTCGGTTGAGGATGCATGACGTTAACAGCCTTCTCGAGATGGTCCACACTTTCTCGACTGGGTTTAAATCCGAGGAGTACTATGGAAAGGGGTTTACGCTGCTCTTCGAACCACGTACGTACATTACGACCTATGTGACATGTTGCGCCGACCGGAGTGGCCGAGCGGTTCTAGACGCTATAGTCTTGAACCGCGCGACCGCTACTGTCGCAGGTTCGAATCCTGCCTCAGGCATGGATGTGTGTGATGTCCTTAGGTTAGTTAGGTTTAAGTGGTTCTAAGTTCTAGGGGACTGATGACCTTAGCATTTAAGTCCCATAGTGCTCAGAGCCATTTTTTTGACATGTTGGATTGTCCTGCTGGTAGATGCCATCGTTTCGAGGAAAATCAAACTGCATGTAGGGCTGGAAATTTTCCCCAAGGATGGATTCATACTAGTGTTAATCCATTGTGCCTCACAGATTGACGAGATCACCCAGGGAGTGCCACAAAAATATTCCCCAGACCATAACGCTCCCTCCTCCGGCGTGGACCCTTCCGACGATTGTTGTAGGGCCATACACGCCAATGGCTATCTCTCCGACGGAGCATAAAACGCGATCCATCGGAAAACGCCACCTGTCGCCACTCATTGGACGTCCAATTGCGGTACTGGTATGCAAATTGCAACCTTCATCGCTGATGAACAGCATTCAGCATGGGTGCATGAATCAGGTGTCTGCTCCGGAGCCCATAATCAGCAACGTTCGCTGAACAGTCGTTAAGGTGACGCTGTTGGTAGCCTCTTGATTCATCTGTGCTGTCAGCTGCGCAATAAAAAAAATGTGTGTGAAATGTTATGGGACTTAACTGCTAAGGTCATCAGTCCCTAAGCTTACACACTACTTAATCTAAATTATCCTAAGGACAAACACACACACACCCATGCCCGAGGGAGGACTCGAACCTCCTCCGGGACCAGCCGCGCAGTCCATGACTGCAGCGCCTGAGACCGCTCGGCTAATCCCGGCTGCGAAATAGTTGCACGTCTATTCGCTCGTGCACGTCTCAATAGTTGTCGTTCACCCTGTCGCCCATGGCCCGTAGTACAGCACAGTTTCCTCGGCACCGGTTTTAGATAGCGCCATTTTGACGCGCACGGTATGCTTTACCCAGAGTGGCATGTGAACAGTTTACACACTTAGCCATTTTGGAAATGTGTCCACCCTTGGCATAAAAATTAATGGTCATACGCTTATGGACGTCAGATAAATCGCTCCGTTTCCGCATTACAACGACTGCGCTGTTTTTCCTCGTCCCCCCTCCCTCCCAACGCTCTCACTCTTTATATACCCTCCACTGGTAGTGCTACCACCTGCCGCCTGTAAGTGGTTGTTGCACTTTGACGCTGAACACGGGCGGTGGTCGCATTAATGTGACATGTGACTGGATCGCTTAATATGCAGTCTAGCAACAGAAAGAAAATGATTGCTAAAAAAAACATTAACGTCGAATATATGTTATGTTAAGCTATGTTAATCGGGGACCTAGAAACGACGGAGAGGCTCCGTCACCGCCGTAGGCGCAATGGTCCACAACCACACGACGACTACCGCAGTCCACTTCACCCCTTCGCCGCCCCACACCGAACCCAGGGTTATTGTGCGGTTCGGCCCCCGGTGGACCCCCCAGGGAACATCTCAGACCAGACGAGTGTAACCCCTATGTTCGCGTTGTAGAGTAATGGTGGTGTACGCATACGTGGAGAACTTGTTTGCGCAGCAATCGCCGACATAGTGTAGCTGAGGCGGAATAAGGCGAACCAGCCCGCATTTGCCGAGGCAGATGGAAAACCGCCTAAAAACCATCCACAGACTGGCCGGCTCACCGGACCTCGACAAAAATCCGCCGGGCGGATTCGTGCCGGAGACCGGCGCTCCTTCCCGCCCGGAAAGCCGTGCGTTAGGCCGCACGGCCAACAGGGCGGGCTACATCGAATATAAATCTAAGTGTTACAAAGTATTCTCAGAAAGTATTTCTATACAGTGTAGCCTTGTACAGAAATGGAAAGTGTACAATTAGCAGTTCAGACAAGAAGAGAATAACCTCCTGCACTATGTTAGAAAACTGAATAATATCTCCAACTCCCAGAGACAGCTATGACTAGTTCGCTGAAGCAACGGTAATGTCTATCTTTGTCCCTGTACACACTTGTTACCCCATTCCGTCCATCTTTCCAGCCAGATCTCCCTCATTTCCCAGCGCACTTAAATGGGGCAGTATACCAAAATTTCCCTCACTCAGAACTATCTATGTGAGAACATTTCACTCTTATACACCTATAAATACGTTTTATATCTGCCATGATCACCGTTATTATTATTATTATTATTATTATTATTATTATTATTAATGACAGCAACAGCAGCCACATCAGTAGTTGCAGAAAAACCGCTAGTATTAACTTTATTAATTCTTAGTACTACTTATTCACATTGTCTCTGCATACGTTCATGTAATTTTAATTTCATTAATACTATTTTATTACTACTTGTCACACTAAGATTATTGTTATTTATTAGGTATCTATAATATTAATAAGATACTGTATATTTGGAACACTGGCTTAATGTTAGAGAGGGCCTGAAGGACCTAATCTGAGCAGAATAAATAAACACACAAAAACTTTACAGATCAATATCGTCTACACTTAGTCTCTTATAGTTATCTGTCAATCGCTTTCTGCAACAGCCATTCATTTTCAGGCAGTTTTATGTAGAATATAAACAAATATATTTGAAATAAACTTGTCTGTGATGTATATACAGTTAATTTTTCGTCGTTCACTGCCCAGTCATTTATAAGAATATCATAGTATTATCGTAATACATGAATGACTTTGGAGAGATCCAGAACATTGGGACAGCTAAATTTTAACAGAATGGAGGTTCTTCGTGGTCTATGAATCCTCTAACAGTATAGCGGATATAGTGTTAGATTTGAGATATAATTTAAGTAATCGATTATCGATTATTGAAGTAAAGTCGATCACAGCACCTTTTAGCGACTCTTTTATTTAACCTAACTTGACATCGCGTTAATCCTGTTTTTGTTACACACAAAACTTGGTTTCAACAGTAACACAACATTGCTGATACTTTGCTGATTCAGCAAATGCCAAACAAACCTTCCGAACTTGTATTTTCAGATCCCTGTAAGAAATCCGTATTTCGGATGTTGAAACCAGATAAATCCATTATCTCATGTTTCGCTACCATAAATTGAGGACCTATAACAACTAGAGATCACCACAAGATAATAAGTTTCATGGGCGAGCTATGATACTCTTCCTGGTAATTACAGAATTTTATCCTATGCGGACAAAGGAATCTGATATGCAGTAGCAAAACTCCATTAAACGACGTTTTCAAATATATAGGTCATCAACTAATGTCAGAGGAAAAAGATCTTGTATACGTACAACTGGATTCCAAATACATCAAGTGTATTAAGATTAGGAAAATATTAATATCAATATTGAGTTATCCATAATTTTGGAAATATGGTTCTAACCGATAATCTAAGACCAGTTTTGGAATCAGCACAATTCCTTTAAGATGAGACAGTTCACGCGTCAGTTCACTGTCTCCCTAAAATTCATAAAAATTGCTTTTCTTTGATTTTGCTAAGATGGCAGAAAGAGTCGTGGAAGGAATTACTAGCTGAAATTTTGTTGCTAGCACATTTGTGTGCATTTGTACCACATTAATGTGAGAGGGACAGTCTGCTTTATGTTAAAAGTATTATAAATCAAAATATTTCTTGGCGCCAGGCAACTTACTTCTACTATGAAGTACGTAGTTTTACTCTGTGTTTATGACCTCATGTCCCCTAAACTGGTTGGTATAGGCATGTTTGTCAGCAAACCAAAATCAGTAACGTCTTTGGACCAAATGATGAAAACGCTACTGTTTGCGTTTGCTTAACTTCTTGTTTGTTTCCCGAGAACGACCAGTCACAGGATGCTACCTACCGTACAACTCTGCGAATTCTCTGATGAAAGATACCTTCCTCAAATTTCATTAAGAGTTTCATTGTTGGTGCGGAATAGAGAAGACATTGTGTGGGCAACTGTTTGAGACTTCTAGTTAGGTCACTCTATAGCTACCGTATAATGGTGCGCTACGTTTCCCACTCAAACGTAACAGCGGTGGGAAGAATGTAAGAAACGGGGAAGCGCGTTGCATAATAGATACCAGACGGCAGATAACGAGCAGTCGAGGATTACGAGGCGCGGCGATATCGCGTAAGCGCGTGACGTAACGCCGGTAGGCGCTCTTCTGCAAGCGCTCACCGATGACCTAAATCGGAAGCTCTTATCACATGTTAGTTACGATGCTTGTCTAATGTCAGCAAGTGCTCTTTTTTCTAGTGTTCGACAAAACTTTGAACTTCAACGAAGGGAATGCTTGCAATCCCTCGAATTTCTCCTTCAGAAAAAGTACCTTCTGCCATGAACAGAGTTAATGTTACTGGCGAGGTGTGTAGCACAATCGTGAAGATCACTAACGCTTTAAGCTATTCTCTACATCCAGTCGTAATTGAAGTTTCTACGCTAGTTTCTAAAGCTTTCGGCTCGTTAGTGGACATGGCGTCATCTACCTTGACTTTGTTGAAATGTATATTATTGGTAGTTTTATTACCTTAAAAAGGTAAAAATAGTTCTGTTGAAAACGTGGAAGATGTTTTCGTTATGCTTCACCAATATTTCTTTTTTTTTTTTTTGCCTCATCAATACTCTTACTCTGGGAGTATGCGTGCGGAACGATTTGAAGTGGAATGATCATATAAAATTAATTGTTGGTAAGGCGGGTACCAGGTTGAGATTCATTGGGAGAGTCCTTAGAAAATGTAGTCCATCAACAAAGGAGGTGGCTTACAAAACACTCGTTCGACCTATACTTGAGTATTGCTCATCAGTGTGGGATCCGTACCAGATCGGGTTGACGGAGGAGATAGAGAAGATCCAAAGAAGAGCGGCGCGTTTCGTCACAGGGTTATTTGCTAACCGTGATAGCGTTACGGAGATGTTTAACAAACTCAAGTGGCAGACTCTGCAAGAGAGGCGCTCTGCATCGCGGTGTAGCTTGCTCGCCAGGTTTCGAGAGGGTGCGTTTCTGGATGAGGTATCGAATATATTGCTTCCCCCTACTTATACCTCCCGAGGAGATCACGAATGTAAAATTAGAGAGATTAGAGCGCGCACAGAGGCTTTCAGACAGTCGTTCTTCCCGCGAACCATACGCGACTGGAACAGGAAAGGGAGATAATGACAGTGGCACGTAAAGTGCCCTCCGCCACACACCGTTGGGTGGCTTGCGGAGTATAAATGTAGATGTAGATGTAGATGTAGATGGTCCGCTTTAGTCGCTCTATCTTCGCTGGTTAAAGGTATCTTCTCGTTTGTTTTATTAGTCAGAAAAAGCAAAACAATGCTATTAAAAGAATCATGGAAGACGCTTCAGCTCTATACATGAATCTTCCGATGTTGTGCATTGGAATATCACTAATTCTCACTCATCCTCACATCTCATCTCCGTTTGCGCAGTATCAAAAAATAGTTGAAACGGTCGGAAGGTCATAGGCTATATATTTTTAATATATCTCATGTATAAATATACATGTAATATATAAAGGAGAAATTTTGTTACCAAAAATTTCGAAAAGTTCTTGACTGATTTATTCGAAATTTTTACATGTTCGGTTGTACAATATAAAAAACAGTGTTATCAAAAATCTCTAGATGTTCTCGACCTGTGTACTTCATATTTTTATGTGATAATGTAATAAACATTCAGACAGTAATGAACCGCATACTTTTTTTCAACAATTCAAGGGTTTTCTGTTAAAACCGGCAGTGAGAAAGAAAATGTTGCGCTATGCTCTGCTGTAAAAATGGGTTATTTTGTTTTCTTTCTCGCAATCAGTTTTAATTAAGATTGCAGAACATTCAAGTCATAGGCAAATTGTTTCTACCATATATATTTTAAACTAAAATTGTATGCACAGCAATGAGCTGTTTTGTTTTCTTCCTCGGAGTCGGTTTTCACAGAAAACAAGGAAAGCGTATTTATGGCTTATCGGCTTATGATTAGAATACTGCTACTGAATCTGAATTTACAGTAACAATAAACGAGACTCAAAGTCAGAGAGAGCGGATAAGGAAGGATGGACAGAGAGAGGCTAGCCGCTGTGGCCGAGCGGTTCTAGGAGCTTCAGTCCGGAACCGCGCTGCTGCTACGGTCGCAGCTTCGAATCCTGCCTCGGGCATGGATTTGTGTGATGTCCTTAGGTTAGTTAGATATATGTAGTTCTAAGTCTAGGGGACTGATGACCTCAGATGTTAAGTCCCGGACATAGATTGGAAAGGGAGGAGATGGATAGAGAGAGGGAGGGGCAATGGACAGAGAGAGGGGGAGATGGATATCAGGACGTACATCCAATTCTTATAGAGATTTAGCAATTGCAAAGCATTGCCAGATGCGCTAGTATCAACACAAGTTTTGTATCATCTCTTGATTTCGGAATTCATTGCACAGAAAACAAAAAACTGACGCTGTGGCATGTGTATACATTCATCTCCAATGTGTCCAGACCATGAAATAAAAAAAAAAATACATTTGTGTAACGACAAAGTCGTCTGTTTCTCACAGCACTCCTGGGCAACGACAATACGTGATGAAACGTCCCCTTGATCGGATGCGTACTTGAATCCGCCGTAGCATATCGTCGATTAGATCATCAAGCCGGCCCGTGTCCAAACTGGCCCACTCTTCAATGACGATTCTGCGTAAGTCGCGCAGAGTACGTGGTCGTTGTCGACGTTCAAAAATAGTTCGTTTCAATCGATCACAGACATTCTGGTTTGTGTTCATGTCCGGGTAAGAGGCAGGTCGCTCCATTCTGGTGATGCTGAAGGAATGTGCTCACGACGACAGAACGACGTGCATGCGAGTTATCATCCATCAAGACGAAACTGTCACAAAAATGTTGGCAATAAGGTCCCAGTATTGGTTGCAGATTCTTGTCCCTGTACCACAGAGCCTCAAGAACCGAAACAGATCTATGTTTGCCTCATATAATGCCACCGCAAAACATCAATCCGCCACCATCTTTTTCCACATGTGGAACACAGCGCAGGGGGCGTTAAATATTACCGGGTTGTCTCCAAACACGTTGTCTGCGATTATCAGGGTACAAACAGACCCGAGTTTCGTCCGTAAACAATACCCGACGCCAATCCTCGGGCGTCCGTTCTGCACAGTTGTTTGCCCATCTGCAACGGAGCCCATGGTGATGTGGTATACGACATGACGTTCACAATGGTCATAGGAAATTGATATTCTAATCATGTAGTCGCCTCCTACCCATTTGATGCCATACATGATGTCGTGTAACCTCTTCGAACGCCGACTTCAGTTCTCGAGCGCTCAGTCCACGGTTCCTTTGACTCAAAAGTCGTAGATGTCGATCAGCCTGTGCGCCGTGAATGGCCTGTGCAGCTAAGTCCTCAACAGCACCTGTCAATTGGAACCGATTCCATGTCCCCACAACATCACTTTGACTCCGGTGCACGCTTCGAACAACTTCGCTGATTTACAAGCCTTCTGTGCGTCACATGGTAATGCAGACCCGATCAGTGGTTACGACTTCGCTTCGTTGCACGACTATTCCACGGACGGCCCTAATGTGACTCTACTGGTGCTTAACTTCCAACTGAAATGCTGCAGTTCAGTCGAGTGCGTCGCTCTAACCATAGGAAATGCTCGTGGTACTACTCAACCACGCTATTAATGCACTTAGCCGTAATTGGAAACACGCGGGGACGTTACTTTAAACAAGCGGAGGGGTCTAAGGAAAACGCATAGCACTGTCAATGCTTTCAGGTCAGTTGTGCTTTTACTATCAACCTCAATTACGTGGTGGCTCACAGTAAACCAACAGAGGCGTTCTCATCCCCAGGTGCAGTAATATTGTAGTCGAATAATAACTGAGTATATGTTTACAAAAATGGTTCAAATGGCTCTGAGCACTATGGGACTTAACATCTATGGTCAACAGTCCCCTAGAACTTAGAACTACTTAAACCAAACTAACCTAAGGACATCACACAACACCCAGTCATCACGAGCCAGAGAAAATCCCTGACCCCGCCGGGAATCGAACCCGGGAACCCGGGCGTGGGAAGCGAGAACGCTACCGCACGACCACGAGCTGCGGACATATGTTTACAATTAATATCAAAGGTAACCTAACTGTAGGTACAGAAACAGTACCAACAGCATCGTACCTGCACGACATATCTGTAAGATGCAAAAGTTTCATTGATGTGTGTATATAAGACAAGATTAGACTAAATGATAGCGCACATAGACACACTTAAGTAGTTATCCTTCCTGTGCTCCGTACACTGTTGGAACAGGGATAAACCATAACATGTAGTACTCATCTTGTGGTTGAAGCGCACTTTTTTCCGTGTTTCTTTCCAAATACATAATTATGGAAATACATTTGTACTTCGAGCAAACATATATTCCCTCCAGAATGAGATTTTCACTCTGCAGCTGAGTGTGCGTTGATATGAAACTTCCTGGCAGATTAAAACTGTGTGCCGGACCGAGACTCGAAGTCGGGACCTTTGCCTTTCGCGGTAGAGCACTTGACCGCGAAAGGCATAGCTTCAGAGTTCGAGTCTCGGTCCAGCACACAGCTTTAATCTGCCAGGATGTTTCATATCAGCGCACACTCCGCTGCAGAGTGAAAATCTCATTTTGGAAACATCCTCCAGGCTGTGGGTAAGCCATGTCTCCGCAATATCCTTTCATCCAGGAGTGCTAGTTCTGCAAGTTTCGCAGGAGAGCTCCTGTGAAGTCTGGAAGGTAGGAGACGAGATAGTGGCAGAAGTACAGCTGTGAGGACGGGGCGTGAGTAGTGCTTGGGTAGCTCAGATGGTGCCGGCACGGTAGCTCAGCATGTTCAGACAGAGGGCTGCGTGCTCTCTGTAATAAAGAAGCCTGAGTCAAGAAATCAACGATCAGCTTTAACGGATATCATGTGACGTCCGCCTAGACCAAACGCAACGAATTATAGCGAAAAAAAAATAGAAAAAGACGGTACAGCACTCGCCCACGAAAGGCAAAGGTCCTGAGTTCGAGTCTCGGTCCGGCACACAGTTTTAATCTGCCAGGAAGTTTCAAGTATTTCCTCCATTACGAGGGACGTTCAGTAAGTACTGCATCACTTTTTTCTGAAAGCAGTTCGGTTTTATTCAGGATTCCAATACATCATGTTATTCCCTACTCTTTTGGCTATGATACTACGTTTTTAACATAATCTCCGTTCAATGTTGCGGCCTTAAGGCACCTTTTAATGGTTATATAGTTATGGAAATACATTTGTAACTTGAGCTAACATATATTTCCTCCAGAATGAGATTTTCACTCTGCAGCTGAGTGTGCGTTGATATGAAACTTCCTGGCAGATTAAAGCTGTGTGATATCATCGAAGTTAAAGCGCTGTCGGGCGTGGCCGGCACTTGTATGGGTGACCACCCAGCCTGCATGCCTACACGGCTCCACTCTACTGGTCGACGTCGGAGCCAACGTCTTGTTACATCAATAACCTCCCCATCATCAACGTACTGCTTCCAAACAGATGGAAATCGGAAGGTGCCAGATCCGGACTGTATGGTGGATGAGAAAGAACAGTCCAATGAAGTTTTGTGAGCTTCTCTCAGGTGCGCAGACATGTGTGAGGCCTTACGTTGTCATGGAGGAGAAATTCGTTTGTATTTTTGTGTCTACGAACATCCTGAAATCGTTTCTTCAATTTCGTGAGTGTAGCACAGCTGTGTGCCGCGGGCAGGCACGGTGGAGATCGGACAGGTTCGCGCGACCTTGTTGCAAGGATGACAGAAGCCTCGCCCAACGACTTACAGTGGTCATATTCACTACCACGTCTCCGTAAAAATTCTGCAAGCGCCTATGAATATCTGTGGCAACGGCCTCGCCGCAGTGGATACACCTGTTCCCGTGAGATCACCGAAGTTAAGCGCTGTCGGGCGTGGCCGGCCCTTGGATTGGTGACTATCCAGCCGCCATGCGCTGTTGCCATTTTTTGGGGTGCACTCAGCCTCGTGATGCCAATTGAGGAGCTACTCGACCGAATAGTAGCGGCTCCGGTCAAAGAAAACTATCATAACGACCGGGAGAGCGGTGTGCTGACCACGCCCCTACTATCCACATCCTCAACTGAGGATGACACGGAGGTCGGATGGTCCCGATGGGCCACTTGTGGCCTGAAGACGGAGTGCTATGAATATCTGAGATGCTCTACTTTTCCATCAAAAGAAACTCAATGACAGCTCTCTGCTTGTAAGTCACCTCCGTTACAGACGCCATTTTGAAGGCTAAGTACAGGGTTATTACAAATGATTGAAGCGATTTCACAGCTCTACAATAACTTTATTATTTGAGATATTTTCACAATGCTTTGCACACACATACAAAAACTCAAAAAGTTTTTTAGGCATTCACAAATGTTCGATATGTGCCCCTTTAGTGATTCGGCAGACATCAAGCCGATAATCAAGTTCCTCCCACACTCGGCGCAGCATGTCCCCATCAATGAGTTCGAAAGCATCGTTGATGCGAGCTCGCAGTTCCGGCACGTTTCTTGGTAGAGGAGGTTTAAACACTGAATCTTTCACATAACCCCACAGAAAGAAATCACATGGGGTTAAGTCGGGAGAGCGTGGAGGCCATGACATGAATTGCTGATCATGATCTCCACCACGACCGATCCATCGGTTTTCCAATCTCCTGTTTAAGAAATGCTGAACATCATGATGGAAGTGCGGTGGAGCACCATCCTGTTGAAAGATGAAGTCGGCGCTGTCGGTCTCCAGTTGTGGCATGAGCCGATTTTCCAGCATGTCCAGATACACGTGTACACGTGTAACGTTGTTTTCGCAGAAGAAAAAGGGGCCGTAAACTTTAAACCGTGAGATTGCACAAAACACTTTAACTTTGGGTGAATTGCGAATTTGGTGCACGAATGCGTGAGGATTCTCTACCGCCCAGATTCGCACATCGTGTCTGTTCACTTCACCATTAAGAAAAAATGCTGCTTCATCACTGAAAACAAGTTTCGCACTGAACGCATCCTCTTCCATGAGCTGTTGCAAACGCGCCGAAAATTCAAAGCGTTTGACTTTGTCATCGGGTGTCAGGGCTTGTAGCAATTGTAAACGGTAAGGCTTCTGCTTTAGCCTTTTCCGTAAGATTTTCCAAACCGTCGGCTGTGGTAAGTTTGGCTCCCTGCTTGCTTTATTAGTCGACTTCCGCGGGCTACGCGTGAAACTTGCCCGCACGCGTTCAACCGTTTCTTCGCTCACTGCAGGCCGACCCGTTGATTTCCCCTTACAGGGGCATCCAGAAGCTTTAAACTGCGCATACCATCGCCGAATGGAGTTAGCAGTTGGTGGATCATTGTTGAACTTCGTCCTGAAGTGTTGTTACACTATTATGACTGACTGATGTGAGTGCATTTCAAGCACGACATACGCTTTCTCTGCTCCTGTCGCCATTTTGTCTCACTGTTTTTCTACGTATCTGTAGTGTGTCGTGACCATATGTCAATCAATGGAGCTACAGTGAATTTATGAAATCGCTTCAATCATTTTTAATAGCTCTGTATAGAACTACATGAAACTATAGGTGGGAATATTCCACGGTGTTCCGTAACAAATTCCGCATTTTTAAACCGGCCGTCGAAAAAGTGTGTTGCAGTACTTGTTGAACGGTCCTTGTAATACGTTATAAAGGAAACGCAGACAGAAGTGAGTTTCAGCCCCAAGATGAATATCTCAGTCAGCGCCATTCCAGAGGTTTCCAAGTAAGCTCTTCAACAAATTCCGTGGATGATAAATGAGAAGAATTTGTGTTTGCTCAAAACAGAACCACATGTCAATATCTTCGGTATTAATAAACCGCTTCAGCTGTTTAACATATAACTAAAACATGAGAGCTCGAAACTTTGTACTAAGCATTCGTTGTCTGTCAAAATAAGACACTCCTAAGAGGTGGTACGTCAACGAATAAAACAGCTGGATGCATTGATTCCAGTCCAACATGTTAGATGGGGCCGCTTCTCCGGTCTATACGCAATCACGGAACAGAGGACGTGACCTCGTGTTGTCTCTTACTGGGTACGAAGTTCAGAGCTTTTTGACTCTAATGTCTTAGTTACCCTGTTCATCTGAAGATGTGGTTCTTAGTGTCATGAAACCGCCAGTGATATAAAATAAGCTGAAGCGGTTTATTAAAACCCAAGAAGACTACTCATAACTGTGGTTGCCCTATCCATTACAAGGCTGCCTGCATATGTTCATAATTACAAATATGGTTAAGTGTTTAGTACCGTCTGCCGTGCACTCCTCAGTGGTTTGTAGAGCATGTGTGTAGATGCAGAAGGCACATTTGCCATCTAAAGGAGTTATAAAACTACATTTCTCCTACTCGGCGTAACCTTTGCTCCCGCAGGCTTTCTGTCTTGCGTGTGGGAGCGTCCGTCCAAATTGTCGGCCGCGTGCTTAACGTCCGCCAGAGAAAACCGGCCGAGTCCAGCCTCAGCTTGATGTAAAAACTCCGCACAGCGCTGCAGACTCTTGAGGCGTTGTCCGCCGCTCACAGACGTGTTCTTTCATCCATTAGATCGCCGTGATTCCGAGTTCCATCAAAGAAAATTTACAGAACTATGGAACCGGAATGAAATTTTCACTCTGCAGTGGAGCGTGCGCTGATTTTAAACTTCCCGGCAGATTAAAACTGTGTGTCGGACCGAGACTCGAACTCGGGACCTTTGCCTTTCGCGGGCAAGAGCTCTACCAACTGAGCTACCCAAGCACGATTCACAACCCCTCCTCACAATTGCACTTCCACCAGTACCTCGTCTCCTACCTTTCAAATTTCACAGGAGAACTTCTGTGAGGTTTGGAAGGTAGAAGACGAGGTACTGACGGAAGTAAAATTGTGAGGACGGGTCGTGAGTCGTGCTAGGGTAGTTCAGTTAGTAGAGCTCTTGGCCGCGAAAGGCAAAGGTCCCGACTTCTCGTCTCGGTCCGACACACACTTTCAATCTGCCAGGAGGCTTCAGAACCATGGAACTTCAGCGTGTTTCCGGTGAAATTCTTCCTGGCGTATTCACCACAAAAGCTAATTCCGTGAAACTGTCAGGCATCAGAACACCCATAAACTTTCAGAAAGCAACAGTTACTGACATATATTTGGTTCATTTAGGTCCAAAGCTTCCAGCAATGCAGAGTAGACATACATTACACTAAAAAACAAAAGCTTTTTGACTTTCAATAGTTCCTACCCATGTTGAACATGTTCTTATTCGTTTCCGTAGAGATGTATAGCTACATGAGGGTTTGAGATGGGGTGCTATATTCATATTTATCGGAATAGCTTTAGACGTTTGTCTTCGGGATCTGAGTGATGGGAAATGCTTTTGCAGAACGGAAAAACTCTTTTCGAGGAGGAGGGTGCAAAACGTGTTCACCAGAATTTCTGGAGGAAAAGAAAGACACTTGGATCAATTTTGTTGTGGTCGTAGAAGACTTGAGTAGCACAAATCTGTCAGACCAACAGCTTAAGCTATGGAGTAACTTATGAACAAGAAAAACGGTAATAGGCAGTGACAAACACTTCCACCACAGTAGTCTCTTTAGCAAATTTCTCGCAGTTTTCATCTCCATTATATCAATATCTACTTACACACTCCGTAAGCCACCATACGGTCCATGGAGGAAGATGTTCTGTACCACTGTTAGTCATTAACTTTCCTGTTCCACTCGCAAACGGAGCGACGAAAAAGCAATTGTCTATATGATTGCATACGAGCCTTCATTTCTGTTGTCTTGTCTTCGCGGTCTTTACTCGATGAGTACAATCTGTTGAGAAAAACGTGGAAATCCCAAAGCACAGCAAATCAACATGCCTAATACGGTGTAGGAAACCAGTTGACATACAAAACGGCCTCCAGTCAGCTCGGAATAGATAAATGCAGGTCCTGTATGATTTACAAGGGACTCTTATACCACTCATACTGCAAAATAGTAGAAAGTTCAGGTAACGATGATGGAGATGAATAGCGATCACGAACCCTTCTCTCAGAAGTAGCCCACAAAGACTCAATAATATTAAAATCTGATGACTTTGCTGGCCAGGGGAGAGGAAACAGTTCATCCCCGTGCTCACAAAACCAGTTCAGGACGATGCGATATGTGTAACAGGAGTCCTGTCGTCTTGGACCACAACATCACCACTAGGTTAGAAACATTGTACCATGGGACGGACCTGATCATCCACAATGGTCACATAATCCTTGGCAGCAATATCACCTTGCACAGTAGCCATAGGGCCCATGGAATACCAGGATATGGTTACCCAAATCATCACCGAGTCCCCGCCATGTGTCACTGCTGGGACGTAAAATCGGCCAGAAGTTGGAAACACTAAAACAAAACTCTCCGAGGAAATGATTTCCTTCCATTGCTCCATAGTTCCGGCTTTATGATTTCCGCACAATTATTACGGGAATTTGCGTCAGTGAAGAATTGCTTTGAAATTCCAGCTCGCTGTACAGTTCCCTGCTTCTGGAGCTCTCTTCGTGTTGTTTTTATGCTGCAGGGTTCGCGAGGGCGGTATTCAGTTCTGCAGTGACTTTTGCAAATGTCGTCCTTTTATTTTTCTTCACATTCCTTTCCAATGTCTGTCCGTCATGATCACTCAACACATACTTTCGCCCACGTTATGACTCAGCGGATGACGTTTTTCCGCTTTCCTGTAAGCGGTATAAATTCCACACACGGTGGCTCTTGAAACGCCAAACCGTTCGGCTACCTTGGCTACGAATCACTCATCATAGAAGCACCAACTTGCTCACGTTCGACCTCACTTAGCTCCGACATATTTACATTCCCCATTGGGGATGGTCCAACAGCAGTGTTAGGCGATGAAGGGTATGCCAGGTGGCATGGATAGGGTGGGTTGGACCCTCAGTTCAGATGTAGTTGGGTGTGCAAGGCGTGTCATGGTTGGAAGAAATTGTAAATATCAGAGTTGATTTCAACAACTGGGAGGAAAAGGCGACCGAAATTCCGCTGGAAAGGAAATTGATCATTTGGAGATTGAAGGAACGTTCATATATCTAATAACTCTTGTGTGTAGTTTCACATTCGGTGTGTTTTCTAATGTACAGTGAAGCGAATACCATAAAACGAAGTGATATTTTGAGTTGTGAAAACGAGAGAGTGCAGTTTTAAATTGTGAATGGCTATGGTAATTTAGATTAAGCACACTCAATATCAGAGAAGATCAGAGAACAAGTAGAGAAGGTTTACAAGATACGCATTTATTTTTTGGATGCAGCCTGTACAATGCCTGTGAGTAGTCGGTTTACCTGCTTGTTCTATTCGTCAAATAAGTTCTCTTTCTTCGAACCTTGTTCGTTTCCGATTCCTGATCAACTCTAAATGATAACCGAAACTTAACGACATTTTATCTGCATACTTAGCATAAGAAATGTGTGCCATTTATGTTTATATCTCATTCACTTAGTTGTAGTTATTTAACTGTTGTGATTTATACGTCTTGTGACGTATGCTACTCTTGAAACTAATCTAGAATTCAACTAGATAGATGCAGTCTCTCACTTAGAGTCCAACCACTACGAACAAGGTTCTAGATAATACGGAGAAAATACAAACAGTGGGCTGAAACAGGGCTTGACTCACCATACATTTCTGGGGACTTATAATGCGCTTAGCTAAAATTTCTGTGATTAACTACAACCGAAATGCCTGGTAGCCGCATAACACTAAATAAATAACGCAAATGAGATAGCTTTAAACATACTCCGCATACTTCCTGATAACACTAAATAAATAACGCAAATGAGATAGCTTTAAACATACTCCGCATACTTCCTGATTTTTTTTGTGAGTAGTATATCTTTTGTTCTGCTTCTGCCTTTTTCTGTACACCGCCCGGAGTAGCCGAGCGGTCTGTGGCGCCTTATCACGGCCCGCGCGGCTGCCCCCGTCGGAGGTTCGACTCCTCCCTCGGGCGTGGGTATGTGTGTGTTGTCCTTAGCGTAAGTTAGTTTAAGTTAGATTAGGTACTGTGTAACTTAGGGACCTATGACCTCAGCAATTTGGTCCCATAAGACCTTACCACAAATTTCCAAAATTTTTTTTCATATATTCTGCGGAGTCGGTATTGATATATGGGTTGAGGCAATGTAAATGATAGTCGTTGGTCGGGTCACGTTTTCAGTGGTATCTCATTGCCTGATAAATTATCGAATGAAGTGTCGGAGTATTTGAGCCATTATTCTCGTATTTTAATCATTGTGGGGCATTTACTTTTCACAAGATTAATTTAAGCTAAGGGCACGTTAGAGCATTCGATAAGGTTCGTGACTACTACTTTCTGCATCACTGTCTAACGGTGCTAATGGTCTGTCTGTCTATGTCTCTGTAACGTTAAACCCTAACTACCCACCCGTAAATCTTAACAGAGTCGCCAAAGAAATATTGTATTTTACAGCGATGGTCGTTAAGTTATGTTGCTAGAAGCATTCAGCATCCAACACTTCCAGTTCAAACGGGGATAATACTAATCAGAACTGACTAGGATAGTTTCGCAGAACAGTTCTGCGAAACTTTAGTTCCCAATCCCCGGGAGCTCACCTTCTCCGCCACTGGTCTGGTATCGAGAAATTTGTGCTTGCTTCAGTGAGTACTTTTAAGCGTTATGCGGGGAAATTTCAGAGACTGGCGAGATTGACTTAAATGATTAAATCACAAAGTTGGTAGAACCGACCTTAAAAACTTTACCTCATAGTGAACCGCGGCTCATTGAGGTTTAAGGACGTAGAAACGAAACTGTTGTTAATGTTAAACCACTGACACACCCGCAGCACTCTAACTGTATTACGGTTCCTCACCCATATGAACTCTGTGTCAACTTGTGTTCCCTCAGTCTCTAGCGAGGCGTCAATAAAGCTCATTAATTCAAATAAAAACGGTCTGCTTACCCCACCCGGCAGCAGCAACATCTACACAATTAAGAGCGCCCAACTGTCGAGTCATGCTGAATCTGTATACAATCAGATGGAGTGTAACTGTAACACAACACGGTCTATCATTCACAATGTGCGTCTAACTGTTGAGAGAGAAAGATTCTGAATAATTTTTATCTCCTGCATTAGAAATTGCTGGCAAACGCCTGCTCCTGTAAAAAAAACATTGTGTTCGTTTTTGAAATAATGCAGCTCGACACACATTGAAAACATCACGCAAAAATGTGATAATATACGGAACAGCGCACCAGAAAATGGAAACCATTTTCCAAAATACGTCGTGCAAGAATTAAATACAAAAATATCTTGACTGGCAGCAGCAAAAGTTATTTTGTAAACTAATCCGTTGAAGAATGAATTTTCGCTCTAATCTGAAATATTCTGGTAACTGACATTGAATACCGGACCGGGACTCGAACCCTGAACATTTTCTCACCGCAGACTGTCGCTCTAATACAGTAGCCCCCCTGCGTACCGTGAGGGGCAGGGTTCATGCATGCATGCTGACTGCTGTTCATAGGCGACGAAGGCTGGAAAGTGCACGCCAATACCTCAACTGAACTTCCATTAAGTGGCGACAGGTGGGATTTTCAGATGAATATAGTTCTATGCTCCACTGGACAGATGGCCGTTGGCGAGTACGTCGTGAAATGTCTGAAAGCAAACACCCTACAACAATCGTCGGAATGGTCCAGGGCGGAGGAGGGAGAATTATAGTCGGCAATGCTTTTGCGACGTTCCCTGGGTGATTTCGTCATTCTAGACGCCACAGTGGATCAACACAAGCATGCATCTATCCTTGGGAACCATGTCCACCCTTACATGCAGTTTAATTTTCCTCTACACGAAGTCGTCAGGCAGCAGGGCGATGTAATATGTCACACAGCTCGCCGGTTACGTGTGTGGTTCGAAGAACATCAGGATGCCAGAATGAGATTTTCACTCTGCAGCGGAGTGTGCGCTGATATGAAACTTCCAGGCAGGTTATAACTGTGTGCCCGACCGAGACTCGCACTCGGGACCTTTGCCTTTCGCGGGCAAGTGCTCTACCAACTGAGCTACCGAAGCACGACTCACGCCCGGTACTCACAGCTTTACTTCTGCCAGTACCTCGTCTCCTACCTTCCAAACTTTACAGAAGCGGACGCAGGAGAGATCATATCGTTGCCTGCGATGGAGTGATGTTTGTAGCGCCACAGATAGCATTGGAAGGTAAACAACTCGGCGTATTCCTTAGCACCTAGCTCCCGCTTTTATGCGCCATACGTTTGTAGAGCTGCTGACTCGGTCAAGATGCTTGTTGCACAGTTTGATCTCTATCGCCTTCACTTGTAACATAATTGTAGTTAGTCGATGCAGCAGACAAGTTCTTCGTTTCATGAAAAGTAATTCTGTTCTTGTGTGTCGTCGGGAATAGCTATATTACCATTTCATAAAAGTTTGGTGCTATACAGTACGTAAACTTCACTACATCAGAGGGCGAGTATTAGATATAAACAGAGGTGCATGAGGAAGAGAGCTCAGTTGCTTTTGCAGGACATACTGTTTGCCCAAGTGTGTCAGAACAGTAGGGCACTCTAACACAGTATATAACGAGAAACTGACATTTGTTATGTCATCAAGTTCCTGGAAGTAAACATACCGGACGGTGACAGAACGAAGTGCATTCGAACATTTTCCTTGACAACGTGACGGTTTCAGTAACAGAGGCACAGACAAATAGCACAACACAAATTCCTTACAGATTCTCCGCTCTCCGTTACGTAAAATATTGTAAACGTATAAAACCTCTTAAAAAAGTCATATTTCAGAACCGCTACGAGCTTCAGATAAAATAAATCTTTGCGATCATCTGTTCACTTTTCGATACCATGACATTACTTACTACAGCCTATTTGGCAACATTTTTACTGCGGCTTCAAGTAATATAAAACCCTTTTTTTAAGTTCATAAAAAAGTTTTATCCTTCAGTCACTTTCCACTGATATTTTTATTAACTCGACTCGTTTCAGCAGCTTGCTGCCATTATCAAGTGCAATACAGTTACAGTACGTTACATTAATCTGAAGTATGTTGAGTATTATTTTCTGAGTATGCCAGTAATTGAACCCTCTACAGAAAGATATATTTGATTGAGTAAGTATCTTAAATGAGCTGAATGTTTAAATCTTCGTTAGTGTCTTTTACTTACAGTTTTGCTGGAAATGTGTTTGTCTGATTCTCAGAGCATAGTAATAAATACATCGTTTTTCCTTAACGCTTACATATTCACATGTTTACATTATTTCAGAGACGGCTAAGATAAAATTATTTCAACTGCTAAAATAGTACAAACAATGAAGATCGAATGTTTTTTATATAAGTGTATTTATCTCACGGTACAAATTAAGTAGTATGATTATTTGGTATGTCTTGTTTATACAGTAATGTTAGGATTTTTTAACAATGGAGAAAATTTTTAAGAAATTTACATTGTTACTTTCTAGCTTATCATTCGGCGACTTATTACCATGCAGTGTCCCATGAACGAAAATTTCTAATTATTGAGGGTATTTTAATTCTGTTTTGCAACTAAAAGAAAATGCTTGTTACGTCACCAAAGCTGTGCGGGGTAGCCGCGTAATCTCAGGCGCTTTGCCACAGTTCGCGAGGCTTCCCCCGTCGGAGGTTCGAACCACCCTCGGGCATGGGTGTGTGTGTTTTCCATAGCGTAAGTTAGTTTAAGTTAGAAAAGCCTAGGCACCGATGACCTCAGCAGTTTGGTCCCATAGGAATTTACCACAAATTTCCAACTTTTTTTCGTCACCAAAGGCGTTTCGTTTTATTGAAACGAAACATCATCAGTCGTCTGTAATGAAACAGACTTACAATTTCACTTACTTTCTAGATCAAGAAACAGTTTGTTACGAGAAGTTGATTTTTACTTATGGAATTTCATGTCTGAATTTTCGCTCACTTCAGGAAACGCCGTTTACTTGCACGTTTTTGGGTTATTTCTGCGTTTGGCACCGTTTATTCTGGCCTTTTCCCGTACTGATTTGCAGGACTATACATTTTTTAATGTTAAATACAACACAGTGTAGTACTACCACTGTTTATTTGCAACCTTTTGGCTAGATATGTATCTTGTGTTTTGTGTAGTGTTGCCAACTTTCTCACTAGTTCCGTTTGATGTAATACTGGCCGTTGTGTGTTATTCCTTTTAATTATGTTACTATGTATTTAATTAGCGAATAGAGAGAAATGGAGTAGTGGTGGAATTGAAAATCTTAGTGGGAGTAGGTCGAGGTGGGGATAAGGCAAAGTTGAGTGAACAGTAAGTGTACAGTAGTGGGAATGGAGAGTGCGTTGGAGGAAAGAGTGAGGGGCAAGAGGTGAAATGATATGGGGGGGGGGGGGGGTGAGGGGGAAGAGACAATGAGAGAGTGAAGTTAGGCAAGGGGAAAGTAGTTTTGTTTTCTTTTCATTATATATGATTTTTTGCAGTTTTTTGAACCGTGTCTGGATTCAAGTATTTATTTATCTTCTTTTACAAAGCTTGGTCTGGGGTATTCCTGTTTAAGGTGGCCTGCAAATGTTGAATGGTTTGTACCGTATTTCCATGCCCATAATGTGCTCTTTATATCTTGTGTCGAATAAAGAAGATTTCTAATTCTTCACGTAAGTTCATTTGCAGTCTTTTGTCTATTTTAAATAATATAGGAAAAAGATTCGCCATATCATGGATTGGAGACCAATGCACTTTATGTGGCTGGCTGATTTAGTCAGTCATTTACAAAACAGTGTGTAGACATGCAAAACCTTCTACCTAGGCCAACGTGGGAGAAACTTCCAAAAACAGGTACAATGAAAACATAAATGCCTTCCACGCAAACAATTACACTAAATTAGCAGTACATATATGCATAAAGAACACTGGGCACCCATTCCATGATACTACGATGATCTTCATATACTACATAAAATGGACAAGGAAGGACAAATGGACTTACAAAAGATTAGAAATTTTAATTGGTGGCACAGTACATGGTGACAAGTTGCTAAATGATGAACTATGATAAGCTATCAAATAACAATGTGAATTTCTTCAAACATTTATCCAATGTGAAGTGCACGTTTTACATAGTGCTTGATTTGTGATGGTACGCAGCTCTGATGAAAAAAGAAACAAAGAACCGCAGATCTTGAAATGTGGAATGGCAGCACTTTATTTTTTACCAGTACAAATATTATACTCGCACTTTTAAAATGCCCAGAAACGCGTCAAAATAACGTTTCAAGAATTCTAAAACTCAGAAATATCTTCCCGGAAGGCCACAGTACTGGACCCTCTTTCTTTACGAATCAAGCACTGTGTATGTAAACATTACTGAATAACCAAGACAGATTAAATAATCAAACTGTTTAATTTGTGCCATGACAAATATACTTCTATAAAAATATTCGATCTCCATTGTTTCTTCTATCGTAGGAACTGAAATAAGTTTATCTTAGCAGTCTCTCAAATGATGTAAACATCTGAGTGTGAAAACGTCAAGGAAAGATGATGTGTTTATTGCTGTGTTCTGTATGTCAAACAAATACATTACCAGCAAAAGCTAAGTAAATACATTATTGAAATGATTTAAACATACTAACTGCTTGAGTACACAATAAAATTAATATATCTTTCCATACTGGGTTAAATTACGATACATAACTTCACTGGCTCCACCAGAAAACAATATTCATCATACTTCAGAATAATGTAATGTACGTGTAACTATAGTACAGCTGATGATGGCAGTATGCTGCCGAAACGCTTCGTGCTAATAAATATTAGTAAAAAGTGACTGAAGCAGCTAAAATTATTTCATAAAAATAAAATCTATCACGTGCCACAGCCGTCATTGGATAAATACATTATACAGGATGGATTTTGTTTTATTTGACGCCACAGTAAGAAAATTGCCATACAGGCATTTGTAGTTAATGTTATGCTATTGTAAGATGATCAGATGATCAAAACCGGTAGTGAATGAAGGTTTAGTTAATCATAAGCTCTTAGCAGTTCTGGGATATGACAATTTTCAAATATTTACAAGCTGTGGGGCCACCACCTGCAAAGAATAAATCATAAAATCTTAATTCTTAGATGGCGGTAATCAGAGAACATTTTACGCCTCTTAAAAACTTGAATTCGAAAAACAAGGTAAAAGCACAATCGATTACTGGTTATTTTGGTTGGAAATATGCAGTGTTTTAGGAATGTATTATTTGCAGTTTTGAAGATTTCGTTGCTAAAAATACTAATCAAGTCTTATAATGTAGAGAAGTCAGACCAATGTCACATAGCGTACGTTATACAACTTACGTGTAGTTGCCGGTCTTGAATACTCAGACTCTACTTCTAAGTGATGATGTATGGTATCTCAACAAACTCTGTCAACTGTCAACAGAAAATACGGATCTAGAAGATACCTTTTCATTTCCTAGAAATACAACTACATCAAAGAAATGTTGATGGTATCAGTGGAAAATGTACAGGAGCTCTGTTGAACGGAATTCACGCTCTTTAACGTTAGCAACTTAAGGCTATAATTATATAGAAACTTATTATTATTTTCGCTGGTTCTGCCCTAGACTTAGTACCTTCAGTGCTAGTCAGCATATCGGGTAAGAAGTTTACTCCAGCGAACTGTATCAGCTACTGTGTTTTCAGTTTCCTCCCACTGAAGATTCTTTGCAAAGATTCGTTTCCAGATGTTACGAGGTTTACCTCTACTTCTGTGTCCATCCGTTGATTTCCGCAACAGTGTTAATTTATGGATTCGCCCATCTTTTAGGCGTACAATATACCTTCCAAGTTCCAGTCTTCTTCCAGCAACGATTCTGCGCAGGCAGCATAGACCATTTCTTCTCAGTACTTCATTATTTGCAACGTGGTCACTATCACCGATCTTCAGGACCCACCATAAATCCCTTTGGTGAGAAACATTGAGTTTGTGTGCTGATTTCGCTGACATTTCCGAGGTATTACATGTGTATGTGGCCATCAGAAGGATGATAGAGGAATACAGACGAAGCTTTGTGGTCATACCTATAGAGTCTAATTGCCACATGGATCATATTCATTGAAAGACTGCAGGAGATTTCCGAATTCTGCTGCTGATGGCTGCATCTAATTCTCCGTTATTACATGTATGGAAATCAGTCAACATCGTGTAGTACCTTCTGTTGCCTTACGATTTGAATAGAAATGTTTCCACTTTTTACGCACGTCATTTTGGTTTTATCGCAATTTATTTTTAGCCCTACAGAACTGACCATTCCATCCACATTGGATGTCATTAGTTGGAAACTTCGTGTTGTTCCTGCCATAAGAACGATGTCATTAGCAAAATCCATATCCATATGCCTAGATCGCTCATTTCACTGTAATGCCCATGCTGTTCATAGTTACTGCTTTAAGCGTAGTGGGAACTGAAAAGCTCTTTAACCAGGTATCTTTTAATTTGTGATACGCTTGAGACTGAAATAACTATAATAATAATTGTTATAACAGCTGTCGATCGAGATGGCTACCCAAAAAAACGTAGGTATAAATAGATACGTTAATCAACGTAAATTCTACACTTAATACTGGTCGTTGCTGGACAGGGTGCTCAAAATGGTTCAAATGGCTCTGAGCACTATGGGACTTAACTTCTGAGGTCATCAGTCCCCTATAACTTAGAACTACTTAAACCTAACTAACCTAAGTACGTCATTCACATCCATGCCCGAGGCAGGATTCGAACTTGCGACTATAGCGGTCGCGCGGTTCCAGACTGCAGCGTCTAGAACCGCTCGGCCACTCCAACCGCCGACAGGGTGCTCATTAAACAACAATTTAACATCCTAAGACAATCATAATCATGATCATCATTACAGTATAATAATAATAGTAGTAGTAGTAGTAGTAGTAGTAGTAATCGTTGTTTGAATAAATACGCTGATGTTCCCTTCTTAATGCTCCCCAGAACTAAATAAAAGAACAATCTGAGATCTGTTACCTGTATTGTGCAACTAAGATTCAGTCAGTGTGAAAATATCTCATTAATCGTAAATAAAATTCAGTGGGAGCCACAACAAGAGAGGTGTTTTTATCAAGGAGAGACCTAATCACAAAGATTCGACAGCCCACGCTCCACGGCGAGTCGAGAAGCACATTAGCTCCTCCATCATACATCTCGCTTGTAATAGTGACAGTAAGGTCGATAAATTTGGTATTATACAGAGTAGTGTCGACAGTCTATCTTCTGTATACATCCTCTAATGAAACAGGAATGATTCTAGTGTAGGTATATTAAACACTTTAGCAGAACACCGAATGGTACTTGAACACCTTTGGTGCAAAGTCAACGTTGTATCTGCGGTCAGGACGTAACGTAACATTTTGTCAGTTAGTGAAACTGATTTTTATGTCAACATCTCCATTCATATAGCACTCCCATGTTGTTCACTTCCACTTCGCCACTAGACTACACATAATAATACTCCTTACTCCCGTTGGGAAAACTCTGAATGTATGTTTAGAGGTTTATTCTGGAGTTTTAGTTAACTTTGTAGTGTAGACTTATGCAGTCTGCAACGCATATGTCATTTGTTTTGTGCACCTAGCGACCATTGCAGACAGCGCAGTCAGGCGCCAGCTGCCACTTGGGATACATGAGGAGAGTAGCAAGTTACGTACCTAGTTTTTTCTGTATTATTTCACAATTTAAATCTCAAATTAGTAGCAGCTGGATGGATAGGGTGTGTGCATGATGTGTGCGGACGCAGGAGGAGCTGGCTGCAGTCCTCGAACAGCTGAAGACTGTGTAATCCGCGAAGAGCCGTCTATGGGCTGCTGCCTAAGATTGTAGTAGTGGTGAATAATCTGGCGCGTCATATGGGACACTCCATTTATCGCTTGTTTCGCCCACGGGCTCTGCTGCCGGGGCACCTCGCAGTGTACCTGACGCGGAGAATCCGCCCTCACCGCAGTGGGAATGGTGGATTGTACCATGTTCGCGTCGCTCGAGTTGGAGAGTCAGTGTGGGGACTGGCCGTCTGACCTCGCCCACTTCACCCTGGGATTGGAAAAGTGGCCGCTCCTTCAACAGGGTCCAATCAAGCACGTGGGAGAAGGGGGTCTGATGGTTAGCTGGTACTCCATTGTTGAGCCGTTATGAAGCCCCTTAGGAAAATAGCGTTGTTACACTCTGGAATAGTCTCACAGGCTAACACTAAAAATTTGTTAAATTTATTCACTGGCGACACAAGGCGTCAAGGCGCCTCAGTCAAAGCTAGGCGGCAGTGCTGAGAAGGCAGAGGTGAACACAGAAGCGACTGCGACAAGCAGGACCGGCCAAGTGCCACAGTCCGTCAACGAAGCACAATGACATCACGGTAACGAACAGATATCGTCATGCTTTTAAAAGAGCAGAGTGTTACAAGAAAGTCCAGTTGTAACACAACAGTAACTATTCAGCCACTGGTGCAGCAAAAAAGAGCGTCTGGAAGACGAATTTAGGAAAGTCTGAAACCACTAGGAGAGCTGATGGCGCAAGAAAACTAGTACACGTGATGATGTCAGTGCTACCCCCAGTGCAGCAGAGCACACGGAAAGCGCCAGCATTAGTATTACGCCGTACTTAATTTCACTCTCAGTTGCAGCCGTCACGTGTTACAGCGAAGCTATGTCAGTCGGCCCTCTGCACTCTTGGTTCAAATGGCTCTGAGCACTATGGGACTTAACTTCTGAGGTCATCAGTCCCCTAGAACTTAGAACTACTTAAACCTAACTAACCTAAGCACATCACACACATCCATGCCCGAGGCAGGATTCGAACCTGCGACCGTAGCAGTCACGCGGTTCCGGACTGAAGCGCCTAGAACCGCACGGCCACCGCGGCCGGCCCTCTGCACTCTTAATGGTCTACAATCATCTATGGAGTCGCAAATCTCGCTGGAGAGACTCTGCCACTTTAAGCTTCAGCGTCATCACTTCAGAGTCATCACTGACGGGTTTCTGAGGCCCCCATCATTATTCTGGAGTATTTGAGTTTCGTCAGCAGAGCCAAAAAGCTGTTCCCAATCCACCATCGTGAGAGGAACCCACTGTTTCCGCTCGCCTCGTCCAGCTGCTGGCCTCTGTCTCCTAACTGGAGGCTACGGGTCTAACTACGCGACAACGAGTACCACAGGCTGGTCTGTAGAGCAAGTCTGCTGGGCGCACGTGCTCGACGAGAGCGCTTCTAAGATCAGCCATCAGAGAATGCTGCCCATCGCCATCCATACAGAGCCGCGCCAGATGCGACGCCTGGAGGCCATCGACCGGGCTGTGACATATCGGCAGCCACGCGAGCCTTCCGCGGTGCAGCAGCAGGCCGGAGTGGCAGAGCGGGTCTAGGCGCTTCAGTCCGGAACCGCGCTGCTGCTACGGTCGCAGGTTCGAATCCTGCCTCGGGCATGGGTGTGTGTGATGTCCTTAGGTTAGTTAGGCTTAAGGGGCTCCGGAACGCCCTATCCTTGCAATGTTAAAATAACGCTTATAAATTGCATCTTTCCTCACAAAGTATTTGAGGTAGAAAGTTGAACTTTTTACAGATTATTTATTGGAATATGGGCTACAACTTAACACAGGGATTTTACAAAATTTTAGTTCAGTTATTAAAGATGATTTTTTTTCAATTGTAATGAAAATTCACAACATTTTTTTGCAATTTTTTATTTATTTATTCAAAAACATACAGTTTTTTGGAAAAAGGCTGTGTCAAATTATGCAGAAGGTACTGTGTAACATTTACTGAAAGTTTGAAACAAATACGTTTGGAAGATCCTTAGAAAACATGTAATTAGTATGAGAAAATAAAAGTTTTGGGAATCGAGCGACAAAGTTTGGATTAACTTTTTAGTGCATTCCAGGTCCATAGGATGGATTATCTTCATCCTCTGCAAACTCTTCCTCCAGCTTCCTCTTGTTCCTCCTCCTGTTTACTCTTGCTTGTATTTCTAGACTCTTTACAGCCCTGTCTGCAGCCCGAAGGCGTTCCTTGTCTAAAGCAAGCATCGCTTGTACCATGTTAGAACCTATCTTCATTCCCGTATTTCTAAATACCTTGCACCTTACAATGTTGCCATCATTGAAAGTCGCAACAGCAACTTTACTTTTACTCATTATTATACTTCAACAAAACAGAGACTCAAGAAACAGAATTAATTACGAATATTTTCGAGATAACGATAGAGTAAATAAACATGAAACAATCGACAATCACACCAGCGATATATATTGAACCATCACAGGTTAGCCACAACACATACTTTATCTCACATCACTAAAATGTACCTGATGAACACGGACGTTAATAATAACACCATTTGACAGCAGTTTAACAGCGCCATAGTGGGTCACGCCCATGTAGAACACATTTAAAAAAAAAAAAAAAGTTGTAGTCTTCGGAATTGAATAAATTATATATCTATTAAAAGGTAATAGTTTGCAGATTCAGAAAACGCAAAAAAGTAAAAATTAAACTTTTCATGATTTTGAGCCTTTCCGGAGCCCCTTAAGTAGTTCTAAGTCTAGGGGACTGATGACCTCAAATGTTAAGTCCCATAGTGCTTAGAGCCATTTGAACCATTTTTTGAACTAACCGCTGTATTAATCATTTCATTGATTATGGGAAAATACAGAAGATGCTTAAACATTGTATAACATCTATATACACCAGGGGCGTTCAATATGTAATGCAACACACTTTTTTCTGAAATCAGGTTGGATTTATTCAAGATTCCTATCACAACGCTATTCCCCACACTTTTGGCTATAAAATCCTATAATCTTCGTTCAGTGTGACGGCGTTACGCCTGCTTAAGTGCAGAGCCTGTATGCCAGCATGGTGTTACTCTACTGGTCGACGACGGAGGCAACGTATTGCTACATTAATAACGTCCCCATCATACAAGTAGTGCTCTAGCGGAGTGTATCCTTCATTGGGCCAAACAGATGGTCGGAAGGTGCGAGATCCGGACTTTAGGGTGGATGAGACTGAACAGCCCAATGAAGTTTTATGAGCGTCTCTGGTATGAGCAGACTTGTGTGAGGCGATGCGTTGTCATGGAGAATGAGAAGTTCATTTGCATGTCTGTGGCGACTGACACCCTGAAGTTGTTTCTTCAATTTCCGTAGGGTACTAAAATACATGTCAGATTTGATCGTTGTACCATGAAGGAGGACATCAAACAGAAAATCCCTTCAGTCACAGAAGACCGTCGCCATGAATTTACCGGATGGGGGAGCGACTTTGAACATTTTCTTTAGAGGAGATGTGGTGTGGTGCCACTCCGTGGATATTTTATCGCCAGTGACGATGTTCGACAAAAAAATTGTCAAGATCAGCCTCCTAATGCGCAAGCTATTCCTCTGAGATGGCCCTCTGTAGCTCTTTACAGTGACGTGGAATTGAGCAGCGAGGTCTCTGTGATCCGTCAGTCACCCCGAATGGAGTGTCCGCACGTTCTAACCATTTCAGGAGTCACAGCTGTGTGCGGCCACCGAGCGAGGTGCCGCAGTGGCTAGCACACTGGACTCGCATTCGCGTGGACGACGGTTCAATCTCGCGTCCAGCCATCCTAATTTAGGTGGTCCGTGATTTTCCTAAATCGCTCTAGGCAAATGCCGGGATGGTTCCTTTGCAAGGGCACGGCGGACTTCCTTCCCTGTCCTTCCCTAATCCGATGACCTCGCTATCTGGTCTCCTTCCCCAAATAACCCAACCCCCCCAACCATAACTGTGCCTGTGTGCGGCTGACCGGCGCGCTGGAGATCGGACAGAGTTCGCGCGACGTTGCTGCAATGATGACAGACGCCTGGCCCAATGATTTACGGTGCTCCTGTTGACTGGCAGGTCTCCACAGGCGCCTATGAATATCTACGTTGCTCTGGTTTACCGTCAAAAGAAACTCAATGAAAGCTCTCTGCTTGTAACGCACCTCAGTTACATACGCCACTTTGAAGGCTGCGTATAGTGCCGCCATCTATCGGAACTTTATGAAACTATAGGATCTGAAGCGGGAATATTCCACGATGTCCCACAACAAATTCCGCATTTTTCAACCGAAACTGTCCGAGAAAAAGAATGTGTTGCGTAAATTACTGGACGCCCCTCGTATATAAATAACTAACTCTCTGTTGCTGTTTTACTGTTAAGTTTCTAATCTAATTCCCTCAGCATCGCCTGATTTAATTCGACGATTATAATTAAAGTGAAACTTTCAAAACGCTGTGGAAACAACACCACTGGTCAGAATGACGTCAAATTGCAACGGAATATTATCGGAGAAGGAGGAAAACATATGGCAGAAGGAAAAAAATAGTATGAAAATTGATCAATATATGTCGCTGTATGTGTCAGAATACGTAAATTACAACACTTGTCACGCGCACGACCCATTGAAGTTGGTACATGGGTACACGGGTTTTCATCCTTTCGCGTCTGCCACTTTCGTCATGACTGTCTCAATGCAGGATCGCGCTCTGCTTGTAAAGCTGTATTACAAGAATGATGACTGTGGACACGTCGTTCTGCAGAAGTTCCGGACACTGAAGGGTTTGAAAAAAGGCGTTGGTTCCATGACTGTCGTGGGTCTGGAGAAAATGATTCGGAAATTCGAAACGACGGGTTCTTTTGGTGTGCAACCTGGTAGAGGGAACAAATGAATTGATTCGACGTCGGTAGAAGCAGTGGCCACAGCAATGCAGGAAGAGACGAGTGGTGGTGTGCAAACGTGTAATGCACGGAGAATTGCCCGAACATTGGACATACCCGTGAGCACGGTGCGTAAAATCCTTCTTTGCTATCCATTCAAAATTACCCATGTGCACGAGTTGCTTCCTGTTGACCTGCCAGCAAGAGAGACCTTTGCTTTGGAATTTCTTGCTCGCACGGAAGTGGACAATGATTGGCTGTGGAAGATTTTGTGGACAGACGAAGATCACTTCCATCTGAGAGGATATGTCAATACACAGAATGGTCGAATATGATCAACGGTAAGTCCACATGCAAAGCAACCAGTACCACTTCATCCTGAAAGAGGTCACTGTGTGGTGCGGGTTTGCGGCGTCATTTATCATAGCGCCACATTTTTTTCGAAGAGACCGGTGCTTCCGGTCCTGTTACCTATACCGTCACTGGTAAGGACTATGAGTGTTTGCGCAGCCACGTAATTCCAGCTCTCCAACAGCGTGGATATGTGGATGGGATCATTTTTATGCAAGATGGCGCACCTTCGCACATTGCAAATCCAGTTAATCAGCTGCTGAAGCGCCATTTCGGAAATGATAGAATTATCAGCCGCCATTTCCCTACAGCCTGGACGTCCCGATCACCTGATCTTAATCCATGTGACTTCTGGTTGTGGGGCTATCTGATAGATGTTGTGTTCAGTGTTCCGATTGCATACTTAGCTGCATTGAAGGCACGCACCACGGAAACACTTCGATCAGATGTGGAAGGTGCTGTTTCTCGATTTCAACTTGTTGCAGAAAACGGTGGACAGTATATCTAAAATGATTTGACTTTGATTGATGCTTTTTATGCGTTTTTTTGGACTCAGGACAAGTAAAAACCGAGTGATGCTTTTTATGCGGTTTTTGGCCTCAAGACAATTAACGATTTTTCCCATCCGATGTAATATGACCTTGCCGTGGTGGATGGACTTACGTAACTAAAACAGTATTACACCTGTACATCCATTCACACTGAGTAGTACAGTTTTTTTAACGTCAAACGTACACCTTAGGCATTGTCGTATGATTCATTTGTCATTTGTAGTCGACAACTATTATGATGCTTACAGCGCCATGTATTGCTTCATGACGTCATTCTGACCAATGGTGTTATTTCTATAGCAGTTTGAAAGTTTAAATTTAATTATATTGACCCTGTATATATCCTTTCATCTGATCTTCGAAGTCCTCTGCTGCCTCTGACAATTACCATGTCGTCAGCAAAACTCAAAGTTTTCGTTTCTTCGCCTTTAACTTTAATTCCATTCCCAAATTTATCTTTAGTTTCCTTCACAGCTCCTTCGAGTTTATAACTGTAGTCTGGACTCTATACAAGTAGTGGATAACATTTCATCAGAATTTAAAAAAAAAAAAAATTCCAGACAACGTTGTTAAAAGCTTTCTTCAAACCTACAACTGCTATAAACGTTAATAAGCTTTTCTTCAAACTATCTTCTAAAATAAGTCGCAGGGTCAGTTTTATTTCACGTATAATACATTTTTCCTGAATCCAAACTTATCATTCCGCAAATTGGCTTCTTCCAGTCGTTCCATTCTTAACTTGTAGAACTAGTATTAAATTCTTCTGTGAACAGGATCATATGACGTAAATGCTCATAAATTAAGGATAATGCTGATACATGGCGAAACAACGCTCTGGTGGGCGGTTTGCGGGCTTAAATCACTTCGGGGTATGATCATGCGGTGCATTTGACCTGCAGTCGTCGCACGGTGGCGCTGGCAGCAGTCCACATACTCAGAGGTGTGTTGGTGCATGTCAGAGTACGGTGCAGCGAGTAAGTGTGCAGACGTTTTCAGACGTGCTAATGGTGACTGAGTATTGAAAATGGCTCAGAGAACACATACTGGTGACGTTATGAGGGGTAGAATACTAGGGCAACTGGAGGCTGGTCAAATACAGCAGGTCGTAGCACGGGCCCTCCGTGTGCCACAAAGTGTGATCTCAAGATTATAGCAATGATTCCAGTAGACAGGAAACGTGTCCAGGCGCTACAGTACGGGACGTCCACAGTGTACAACACCACAAGAAGACCGATATGTCCCCTTCAGTGCCGGCAGACGGCCACGGAGTACTGCAGGTAGCCTTGCTCGGGACCTTAGCACAGCCACTGGAACAGTTGTCTCCAGACACACAATCTACAGACGACTGAACAGACATGGTTTATTCGCCCAGAGACCTGCAAGGTGCATTCCACTGACCCCTGGTCACAGGAGAGCCCGTAAAGCCTGGTGTCAAGAACACAGTACATGGTCATTGGAACAGTGGTCCCAGGTTATATTCAAGGACGAGTCCAGGTATAGTCTGAACAGTGATTCTCGCCGGGTTTTCATCTGGCGTGAACCAGGAACCAGATACCAATCCCTTAATGTCCTCGAAAGGGACCTGTATGGAGGTCGTGGTTTGATGGTGTGGGGTGGGATTATGACTGGTGCACATACACCCCTGCATGTCTTTGACAGAGGAACTGTAACAAGTCAGGTGTATCGGGACGTCATTTTACACCAGTATTGCGGCCTTTTCAGGGGTGCAATGGGGTGATAACGCACGGCCCCATCGTGGAGCAGTACTTTGAAACAGAAGCTATCAGGCGAATGGAGTGGCCTGCCTGTTCTTCAGACCTAAACCCCATCGAGCACGTCTAGGATGCTCTCGGTCGATGTATCGCTGCACGTCTTCAAACCCCTAGGCCACTTCAGGAGCTCCGACAGGCACTGGTGCTAGAATGGGAGGCTGTACCCAGCAGCTGCTCGACCACCTGATCCAGAGTATGCCAACCCGTTGTGCGGCCTGTGTACGTGTCCATGGTGATCATATCCCATATTGATGTCGGGGTACATGCGCAGGAAACAGTGGCGTTTTGTAACACTTGTATTTCGGGACGGTTTTCTCAACTTATCACCAATACCGTGGACTTACAGATCTCTGTCGTGTGTGTTGCCTGTGTGGCTATGCTATTAGCGCCAGTTTTGTGTAGTGACACGCTGTGTGGCACCACATTCTGCCATTCTGCAATTATCCTTATTTATGAGTGTGAGTTTATATCATTTATAGCCTTCTAAAATTATAAAATAATTTCATGCCATTGGTAGTTTTCAAGCGATAGGTTTTAGAGACGTATTAGAGACAGTCTTGTAAAGTCATTGCTTGCGCGAGGCGCCTCGTCGGCAGAGCTCTCTACGTGGTCGCTATGAAGTGCAAACCATCATAACGAGCACAGACGAAACACAAACTACAGCGAAGAACAGAATAAGGATGGGAATTGTTTCCAACAGTGTATACACCAGTATAGACCATGATTGCGAAGCAAGCACTCATCGGTTGACTCTAGAGTTTCTACCAGCACTTGACACCATACCTGACGAAAATAATGTGAAGGATAGCTTGGTAAACACAGACATCAAATAAGTATTAAATTCTAGCAATAATGCAACTGAGAAAATGCTAATCACTCGTTTTCGTAATGTAATTTTTTTATATCTATTTCAGAAGAAGAAGAAACATGTACAGTCTGAAAGAAATGGGAAATATTCCGCTATTGTATCCAGTAACAGTATCATCTGCTGTAGCACCATGTCTGCTGTACTCCTCGCAACATAACAGAAGTGACTGCATTGCATAGTAAAGACTGATCCATTATTTCTTGACTAACGGACTGAACAAAAGGGCTGAAGCTCAATCACGTGGAAGTGTTTCCACTCATGCCTCTTTAATGACAAGCGTTCTGTCGGAGACGCCACTCAAAACAGTGTGACTGTAAACGCTCATAGTAACTTATTCAAAGCCTGAAACCTGTTTTAATACATTATATATGCTAAAGTTACGTCACATTTCATTACCTACAGACCAGCTGTCTATCTCATACCTCTGATTACCTGAAATTTACTTGCTGGTCGAGATGTATACAACCGTTCACTTGAGTTTACGTGTTGTTTCTGCCTCATTTATAAAACGTAAGCATCAGCTAATGGTACCAGAGCATTACTTCATACACCTTACTAAAATGGGACCACAAATACTCACAGGTTACGTTTGCGTCTACTTCAAATTCTTCTTTCAAAGCACAGATTATTAGCAACAAGGGGGAAACTCAGAGTTTTGATTAATATTGTTATCGCCAATTGTATAAAAAAAGAAACCAATGCGGTATGCGGAGTAAGTTGAGAGTACTGTTATCGTCGACGACAAAAATATCTCGATGGCTATATGCGTTAAATCGAATTTGGAAGCCAAACTTTCGATGACTCCGATTCCGACCAATGTCAAGAATAAGACTGGCATTATACGAAAAGTCATTAAGGCTAAACTATGTCACCATACGATGTTGGTTTCTTTTTCAATTAATTAAAACGATTCAATAAACAATCTATTGCAACATAGCCTATCGTAACAAGAAGACGAAGAGCAATTGTTACCTGAACTAATGCGTAACTATAGCAATTTCGTTCGTGATGTCTGACAGCTGTTCCGCTAACTTACTTGGCATACGGCTGTTAACTGCATACGGACTGTTAATGTATCAATAACATAAATTACTAAATACCGAGACACCAAAGCGCTAATATCAAGAAAACTTTTGTTCCGAGCACGTGTGTGTTTCGTGCGTCTTTTAGAGGCCGATAGGACGCTGCCAAGAGGACGGCGAGCGCCAGGCCAACAGGTTGAAGGAGCGCCAACTCGAACGGCTGAGCCGTAGTAGTGTCACTTTTAGAAGAATACGCCTGCCTAAGTCTGAATCAGCGGAATATTTCCACCGTTGCCGGTTCACGCTACAGACGCCGTCGCGACGGCAGCGCCGGTAACAGGCTTCTACGGGAATAAGTGAAGCGGACGGCAGAGTGGAGGGTACCTGTCAGATTGAGACGCACGAGGCGGCAACACGGCACACGTCAGAGGCGGGACGCTGACAGCGCAAGGAGCCGGCATGACAGGAGAGCTGGAGAGCTGCACTAGCAGAGGCGCAGTTTTCAGGGAAAGCAGCGAGCGGGGACACCCGAGCTACCGGCGCTGGCGAGCGCGACGCAAATAGCTGCGCCGGCCTTTCTGTCTCACGGGGACGTCAGCCGCGCGCCGAAATAGACTTACTGTACTGCTTGATGAGCAGGGCGTGGTTGGCCGATCCGATGACGTAAAGCACCCGCTGCTTCCTCCTCCACTGCATGCTGCCCTTCCGGTGGCGGAAAGTATCCTGTCGGTAGCACTACACACGTTTCAGAGATAGCGCGCGGGAGTGTCTGCGAGGCGTGAGGCGTTCACTGTGTGAGCACCGGCAGCAGGGGAGGTGTAGGCGTCGGTGGCGGTGTGTCGCGGGCAGCGCCGGCCGACTGGCGGCGCGGCGGCGGCGTCTTCTCGCGGCGCATCGAGCGGCCGCCGCTCATGCGCACAGACGCGCGCCGTCTGCCCAAATTCTGCGAGCTCTCGGCGCCTATCTAGCCCTGCAAAAACGCCCAATCCGTCGCCTTCGCGGTATAAACGTCACATTTCCGGATCTGGTTTTCAGGCTGATCTGTAACCCACTGCCGTCTTTCATTTTAGCCTTCTCGAACTATTCTGAGCCGCCATTGCGTCTCTGCATCTATATTGTAAACGTAAACTCCGCTCACAGGCTCTGGTGGTTTCAACGGTAGCGACCTCCCACCGTGTCATCCTCTGCCAATGACGTCAATGGATGTGGTACGGAGGAGCGTGGGGTCAGCACACTACTCTCTCGGCCGTTGGCCCCTTTCGTGACCTGGAACCGCTACTACTCGTCAAGTAGTTCCTTAATTGGCCTCACGAGGCTGCCCGCTCTCCGCTCCAGTCTTCCCACACAGAAAAATCCTTGACAGTACCAGGAATCGAACCCGGGTCCTCCATATACCTGTCAGCTGCGGTGACCACTTTTTTCTATATGTTTATTCGTCAGTGTTACTGTGCGGCCAAAGTGACTGCTGCAGTCCTCCTGATGTAAACTTTTTCGACTTCTTTGTGTGGCTCCTGCTTCTACATATCTACATATATACTCCGCTAGCCACTAAGCGGTGTGTGGCAATTGAATCTCAGTGTAGACAAGTGTAATGTGCTGCGAATACATAGAAAGAAAAATTCCTTATCATTTAGCTACAATATAGCAGGTCAGCAACTGGAAGCAGTTAATTCCATAAATTACCTGGGAGTAGGCATTAGGAGTGATTTAAAATGGAATTATCATATAAAGTTGATCGTCGGTAAAGCAGATGCCAGACAGATTCATTGGAAGAATCCTAAGGAAATGCAATCCGAAAACAAAGGAAGTAGGTTACAGTACGCTTGTTTACCCACTGCTTGAATACTGCTCAGCAGTGTGAGATCCGTACCAGATAGGGCTGATAGAAGAATAGAGAAGATCCAACGGAGAGCAGCGTGCTTCGTTACAGGATCATTTAGTAATCGCGAAAGCGTTACGGAGATGATAGATAAACTCCAGTGGAAGACTCTGCAGGAGAGACGCTCAGTAGATCGGTACGGGCTTTTGTTGAAGTTTCGAGAACATACCTTCACCGAGGAGTCAAGCAGTATATTGCTCCCTCCTACGTATATCTCGCGAAGAGACCATGAGGATAAAATCAGAGACATTGGTGCTCACACAGAGGCATACCGAGAATCCTTCCCACGAACAATACGAGACTGGAATAGAAGGGAGAACCGTTAGAGGTACTCAAGGTACCCTCCGCCACACACCGTCAGGTGGCTTGCGGAGTATGGATGTAGATGTAGATGTAGATGTAGATGTAGTGGGCACAATTCGCGCCAAAGTCATATTTCCCCCCCTCTGTTCCACTCGCGGATCACGCGAGAGAAAAACGACTGTCTGAACGCCTCAGTACGAGCTCTTATTACCCTTATCTTTGAATCGTGATCATTGCGCGATTTGAAAGTTGGTGGTAATAATATATGCTCTACATCCTCGGTGAAGCTCGGATTTCGGAATTTAGTGAGCAGCCCTTCTGTTTAGCCCGCCGTCTATCTGCAAGTGTGTCCCACTTCAAACTTTCTAGGAGATTTGTAATGCTCTCGCGATGGCTAAATGTACTAGTAATGAATCTTGCCGCTCTTCTTTGGACCTTCTCAATCTCTTGAATCAGGCCCAACAGGTAAGGGTCCCATACAGACGAACAATACTCCAACACTGGACGAACTAACGTATTGTAAGCTATTTCCTTTGTTGAAGGACTGCATCGCCTCAGTATTCTACCAATGAACCGCAATATAGAGTTCACCTTACCCGTTACTTGTGTAATCTGATCATTCCATTTGAGATCATTTCGAATAGTCACACCCAGGTACTTGACGGACGTTACCGCTTCCAAAGACTGAGCTTATAAGATGAAGGACAAAAGTAGATAACCGTCCGTTTCAGAAATACTGTCAACGATTTCAAAACCGTCATCGTCTATTTCGGGACCAGATTCTTCAAACAGACCCAGCATTTCTTCATCTGTCAAACTTACAACATTTCGCTATTATGACAACTACGGAAGTACATTGCAACAACGAATGTATGGGAACTGATCACGCCTGTAATATGTTTTGCCCGGCCGCTGTGGCCGTGAGGTTCTAGGCGCTTCAGTCCGGAACCGCGTGACTGCTACGGTCGCAGGTTCGAATCCTGCCTCGGGCATGGATGTGTGTGATGTGCTTAGGTTAGTTAGGTTTAAGTAGCTCTAAGTTCTAGGGGACTGATGACCTCAGATGTTAAGTCCCATAGTGCTCAGAGCCATTTGAACCATTTAATATGTTTTGCAAATCACATAGCACTTCGTGGAAGCACGAACATCCATAAGGCTGTTCGTCGAAGTACTTAAAGAGCGAACAACTGACTTCAAATCATCGCTGCTCGGAAATAAAGCATTGTGAAGAGCAATCAGGAAAGACGCGCTCGGAGATTCTTCGAGCACTTGACTTTTAGGTATATCACAACACACCCATAATATTTACGAGCAGCGATGCAATGAGTTAAAATTTCATCGAAGAGTACTTCGCTCAGTTCTTTTTGTGGTTCCGTACCTTAATCGTTCAAAACTGAACCCTTATAGGATCACTTTCTCGTCCATCCGTCTATCTGTCGAACCGTTAAAAACTGCTCTTCTCAGCAACGGACAGACGTATCATGTTGAAATTTATATCACGTTTTAAGATCTACGGTCCCTTGACAGTGTACAAAACTGAAGCTTCTCAGTCAATTCGTTCAAAAGATACAAATGCCAGATTTACCATTCCTTGATTCCTAAGGATGTGCCCTGCCAACCGAACGCTCCCTTTAGTCAAATTGCGCTGTGTATTTCTTTTTTCCCCATTTCGATTCAGTACCTCCTCACTAGTTACTAGATCCAGCTACCTAAGTTTCAGCATTCTTCTGTAACACCATATTTCAAAAATTTCAATCCTCTTCTTGTGTGCACTGGTAATCGTCAGACTTCCAGTTCCGGACGAGGCTACACTCCAATAAATATCTTCAAAGATAATGGGAAATTATATTTGATGGGAAAATATTTCTCTTTTTGAGAGACATTTTTCATACTATTGCGAAGTTTGCGTTTTATATCCTCTCCACTACAGCCATTGTGAGTTATTTAGCTCATCTATTACTTTCAGGTCTCATTTCCTAATGTAATTCCCTCAGAATCACCTCATTTAATTCGACTTCATTCTGTTTGGTTTACTTTTGTTGATGTTCATCTTACAGCATATTTTTAAGACATTAACCTTTCCGTTCGACTGCTCAACAAAGTCCTTTACTGCCTCTAACAGAATTATAACGTTGTCAGCAAACCTAAAAGCTTTTGTTTCTTCTTCTTGAACCTTAATTCATTTCCCAAATTTATCATCGGTTTCCTTCACAACTTGCTAATGTTCAGATTGAATGAAAGAGGCGCTAGAATGCACTCCTGTCTCATTCCCTTCTCACCTACGGCTTTCCTTTCACGTCTTTCGAGTCGTACAACTGCGGTGTGGTTTCTATATATGTGGCGGATAATCTTTATCTCCCTATATAAGGGACGAAGTTTCCGTTCGAAGGCCACACAGGACCCGTGCCTACATGTCGGTGCTTATATACCCGCATTGCAATCGCGCAGGGTTGCATATACGCTGCAGCAACACTCTCAAACGAAAACTTTTGATCGACCCATATATTTTATCTCTGCTATCTTCAGAATTTCAAAGAGTGTATTCCAGTCAACATCGTCCAGAGCATTCTCTGAATTCGAAATGATATAAATGGGCGTTTGGCTGTCTTCAACCTTTCTCCTGAGATACGTCGTTGAGGCAGTACTGCCTTGCGTCTTCGTGTTTCTGTTATCAGAAATTATCTTCCCCGAGGTCGGTTTCTACGGGTTATTCCATTCTTCTTTAAGGAATTTGTGTCAGTTTTTTTATAAAAATGAGATATTAGGCCGATAGTTTGGTAATAATCAGATATATCAGCACCGACCATCATTTGAATTGGAATTACGAGTATAACATTTTCGTTGAAGACTGAGGGCGTTTCTCCTGTCTCATATGTCTCGCACACTAGTTGGAATAACTTTCTAATATGTTCTCCCAAGGATCTTTATAATTCTCAGTGAATGTCGTATACTCCAGGCGCCTCCTTTCGACTAAATCTCTCAGTCCTCTATCGACTTATGGCAGTATCATTTCAGCTTGATCTGCTTCCTCTTCCATTTCTATACTGTTATCTTCAAGAACTGACCTTCTTTGTACTCCTTCCATCTTTCAGCTTTCTGTTCTTTTTTTAGCACTGGCTAGCCATCCGAGCTCTTAAAATTTATGTAGCTGCGTCCCTATAGGCGGCATCTACCTTTCCCACAGTCAAATATTCGTCTACAGCCTTACTTTTTCCTGTAGATATTCCAGCTTTGCCATTTTGCACTTTCTGACAGTCTAATTTTGGACGTCTGTATTTCCTGTTGCCTGTTTCATTTTCTGCAGATTTTCTTTTCATTTTTCGTTTTTTGCATTTAGAACCTCATGTGCTATTCCATGATTTGCACTAGGACTTGTATTTTTGCCTATTTCATCGTCTGCAGGCTTCACTGTTTCATCACCCAAAGCTACCATTCGTCTTCTGTTGTAATCTTCCGCCCAATTTCACGTAATCATCGACTAATGCTTCCCTTGAAATACTACATCTACATCTACATGGATACTCAGCAAATCACATTTAAGTGCCTGGCAGAGGGTTCATGGAACCACCATCACAATAATTCTCTATTACTTCAATCTCGTACAGCGCGCGGAAAAAACGAACACCTATATCTTTCGGTGCGAGCTCTGATTTCCCTTATTTTATTATGGTGGTCGTTTCTCCCTATGTAGGTAGCCGGCACGGTAGCTCAGCGTGTTCGGTCAGAGAGCCGGTTGGCCTCTGTAATAAAAAAAAAACTGAGTGGAAGGATCAACCACCGAACTTCAACAGGATGTCTTGCGACGTCCGCAACGACCAAACACAACGATCAACAACGAACAAAATGAAAAAAAAAAATGTAGGTCGGCGTCAAAAAAATATTTCCGCATTCGGAGGAGAAAGTTTGTTACTGAAATTTCGTGAGAAGATTCCTCCGCTACGAGAAACGCCTTTGTTTTAATGATGCCCACCCCAAATCCTGTATCATTTCAGTGATGCCCTCTGCCCTGTTTCGCAATAATACATAACGTGCTGCCCTTCTTTGAACTTCAGTCTTATCTGGTAAGGATCCTACACCGCGCAGCAGCATTCTAAGAGATGAGGGATTCCTTTCAGCACTCATGTGGATGACCTCACACTTTTCGTTATTTAGGATCAATTGCTAATTTTTGTCCCATACAGATATCTTTTCGAAATTGTTTTGCAATTTGTTTTGAACTTATGATAACTTTAGTAGTCGATAAACGACAGCATCATCTGCAAACAGCCTAAGACGGTTGCTCAGATTGTCTCCTAAATCGTTTATATAGATAAGGAACAGCAAAGGATCTATAACACTACATTGCGGAACGTCAGAAATCACTTCTGTTTTACTCGATTACTTTCCCTCAATTACTACTAACTGTGACTTCTCTGATAGGAAATCATGAATCCAGTCACAGAAGTGAGACGATATTCCATAAGCACGCAATTTCACTACAAGCCTCTTGTGTGGTACCGTGTCAAAATCCTTCTGGAAACCTAAATATACGGAATCAATTTGAAATCCCTTGTCAATAACACTCAACACTTCGTGTGAATAAAGAGCTAGTTGTGTTTCACAAGAACGATGTTTTCTAAATCCGTATTGACTTTATGTAATTCATAACGTTCGAAGAGAACATATGTTTCAGAATCCTGCTGCATAGCGACATTAATGATATGGGCCGGTAATTTAGTGGATTACTACTACTAACTTTTTGAAGATTCGTGTGACCTGTGCAACTTTCCAGTCTTTGGGTACCGATCTTTCGTATGATTGTTAAGGAAGACTACTAAGCCTTGAATATCAATTAGAAACTACCACAGCTGCATTAGTTCACAGCCGGCCGCGGTGGTCTAGCGGTTCTGGCGCTGCAGTCCGGAACCGCGGGACTGCTACGGTCGCAGGTTCGAATCCTGCCTCGGGCATGGGTGTGTGTGATGTCCTTAGGTTAGTTAGGTTTAAGTAGTTCTAAGTTCTAGGGGACTTATGACCTAAGATGTTGAGTCCCATAGTGATCAGAGCCATTTGAACCATTAGTTCACATTTAGTATGTAACGAGCGGTTTCGTTCAAATCAACATCATCATGTTCCACAGCCAACGGTCATCGTAACAATTCCTCACAGAGTTGGGCCAATACCACGGTTTAAGAAGTCTAGTTATCTTGCGCGGCGTTTAAGTCAAATTCTGCAACAGGACAATCATAAACACTCCGTCGACTGCACGATAAAAGGAAGGCGAGCAGTGAGTGCAGGCAGCTTGGCATGTTGTGTACGTTACACTCGATTCCGGTATTCACGGATTGCCAATTTTCCTCCACTTACTGCTCGCCGTGCTTCTACCAGGCTGCCGACGGAATTTTTGATGATGGCCTGTTGCAAAATTTGCCTTTAACGCTTTGTAAGATTACTAGACTTCGTAAGTCATGGTACTGGCCCAACTCTAAGGGAATTTTTTATGAAGACTGTTAGCTGTGTAACGTGATGTTATTTGAACGAAACTGGTCGTTACATAATAATGTCTATTACTACAGCTGTTGTGGTTTCCTACTAATATTAATAAGAATAATTTGTGTTTCACGCCCCGTCGGTAACGAGATGATTAAATATTCAGCCAGTTTTTGAGGAAGGGTGTGTAAGGAAATCGGAATTGTTCTTTTCACAATAATTATTTCGGCATATGCGACAAACGAAGTACGGACATTAAGGAAAATCCAGATCTAGGTGGTAGGATCTGGATTTTAACCGCTGTCCTCCAGAACGCCAGTCCTCTGTCTTACAATTCTGACATCTCACTCGGTCTGAAATGGAAGTAAAAGTCCACGGATCCGTGAACGCAGTCACAAATCTACTGTGGGTAGATACTGTGTCTCATGTAATGGCAGCACAGATATTTCATGGAAAACTCTTTTAAACCCAGTACGGTGGAAGGAGCCCTAAAGGTATTAGCAGTACATGCTTGCATTAAAAACGATTAGTACTTCTAATAAGAAAACAACAACTAAGAGAGCGAATCATAGGCTTTTTATGCCTTTGAAGGACACAGCGCAATGAAAATGGTGCAATGATAACTACATACAAAATTAGCTGTAGATTTGTTGTTGGCAGTGCTCCTATATATCATATAAATGTGAAGATTAGGCTTCACTGGCTCAAGGAGCCACACAGACCAATGGAAACATGTCATTGGGTCTTACGAATCAGTTCTGAAATAATGCCTGCAGTCACCTATATGCCAGAGAAATGAAAACCTTAATCTTATAGATGAGTAGCTTTACTAGCAACTAGGAAACAATACAATTTCGTGCAACGTCTCAAAGATAAAATTAACCTTGATAAAATCGTTGTAATTACGTTCATTCCGATACTGTGATTACTCAGTCGTCTAGTTTCCTCTAGGTCTCTGAACATCTGATAGTAATTCTGCAGTTTATTTATGTTAGGCATTAAACCTTTTCCAAGGAAGTTAAAAGAGTGCGTAATAAACATTATACTGTCTTTTACCAGATGCACATACATACATGCTGCTAGCAAGTACTGAGGAACTTGGAAATTTGTGGTAAGCTCCGGTGGGACCAAACTGCTGAGGCCATTGGTCCCTACTTAATCTAACTTAAACTAACTTACGCTGAGGACAACACGCACACCCATGCCCGAGGAAGGACTCGAACCTTCGACGGGGAGAGTCGCGTGAACCGTGACAAGGCGCCTCAGATCGCACGGCTACCCCGCACGGCGCAAGTACTTAAATGTGGTGTCCTGTGGTGATATGTTACCAACTACCGCGTGTTTTAGGGCTACAAAGCCAAATTCTACGCATTGTACCCGACGCTGACGTATACATGCCAAACTCCCTCATTAGAGTGTCATTAGCGACTCCAGTATTCCATAGCGAAAGCCTAAAAGTTTTGCGGCAAAATTCCACGTTCACTTTTCTCTTTTCATCATTAAAATTGTTGCAACAGCGAGTAAAACTCGATTAATAAATCTTCGAAGGCAAACACTCTAACGAACAGTTGCTTTTCATTCCTCCCCACCCCTTCCAAAAAGTTCTTAGGCCACCGCTTTGGAAATAATATTGGTATTTCTTCCAGAAATTCCAATTTAAACTCCTCGAACATTTCTGTTACACTTCCATAAGTACTATACCGTCCTGCAACGATTCTAGTAGTGCATCTTCGAATTCATGCGATATCTGTTGTCATTATTGTCATACCTACCTGATGCGGAATACAATCGCTGGAATAAAATTCCTGAATTTGTTACACTTGCCTCTACTATGCAGTTTCCATACATATGGACTGCACTTCCCTAGAACCTCTCAAACAACTTTTTTTTTTTTTAGATCCTATGGGCCAAACTGCTGTCATCGCTCCCTAAGCTTACACACTACTTAATCTAACTTAAACTAAATTACGCTAAGGACAGCACACACACCCTGCCCGAGGGAGGACTCGAATCTCCGACGGTGGAAGCCGCGCGAACCGTGACAAGGCACCTGAGACCGCACGGCTACCCCGTGCGGCTCTCAAACAACTCTAAGCCTTCCAATCGCCTACCTTGATACTGATTCTACGTATTCATCCCATTTCATAATGGCCTAAATATACGAGACAGTCAAATGAAAACGAGGCACGTGGATAAAAAGTAAGTAAATTGTGTATTATTTCAAAACTAATCGCCATAATTGTTAATATATATATCCCACTGTGAGACAAGACAGTCAACACCTTCATGGAAAAATGTTTGTAGTTTCCCACGGAACAATAATTGTACCCAGGCGTTCACCTCTTCGTCCGAAGTAAATTAATGACCACGAATGCCTTTTTTCAGGGCTCCAAAAATGTGGATATCGCATTAGGGCAGATCGGAACTGTATAGAAGATGTGTAAGGGCTTTTCAGCGAAACCTCCGTTGGGCCACATGTTGCCAAGGTGGTTGTGAGTACGTTGCCGAAGTTTGACTGAGAGGCCGTTACACATCCTCCATACAATCCCGATCCCCCCCACCCATGCGATTTCAATATTTCTGTAGCCCTGAAGAAAAGCATTCGTGGCCGTAGATCTGCTGATGAAATTGACCATTAATCTTGTAATCGGGTACTACTTAGTTCCTTTTCCTTGTTATAAGTATTACCCGGCTTTCATCTACGATTAAAGAGAGCTTAAGTTCATTGTACTAAGTAGAAATTTTATTCAAGCTTGTCTCCATTGCCTTATTTAGTATCGATGCCGGATTTTGACATCGATATTGAGCTGAACGCACCAGCTTTGGGCGTCCAGAGCTAAGTTTCGTGCCGTACCGCCGGCGGCACGGACTTCGCGTCACTTGGCTAGGTCCTGTGGCGGCATTACCTAAGATGAAAGCGTGTGCGTTTTCCTAGTACACTTGTGTTGACGTATCAAATTGTCTCTGATCATCCACGTTACTATTCGTACACAGTTATTCGCTTGCTCTTGGTTATTTATCTCCGTTCGTTATTGTGATTTTGTTCGTATGGTGTTGACAATACTTCGCTTTCACGTTTTAGATTCCTCTCGGTTGGTCCTTCGGATTTGCGTACAATTTTTGCTGTCGTCCACTCGGTCCTTTCAATCACTCAGCGTTTCCTTAGAAACCCCTGAAGTAGTGTGTTACAAGATCTGGTTGGTTGGTTTGGGGAAGGAGACCAGACAGCGTGGTCATCGGTCTCATCGGATTAGGGAAGGATGGGGAAGGAAGTCGGCCGTGCCCTTTCAGAGGAACCACCCCGGCATTGGCCTGGAGTGATTTAGGGAAATCACGGAAAACCTAAATCAGGATGGCCCGACGTGGGATTGAACCGTCGTCCTCCCGAATGCGAGTCAAGTGTCTGACCACTGCGCCACCTCGCTCGGTTTACAAGATCTCACTTGACTCCATGACGATACTTTCCTGTAGACAACGGAGTCGTCAGCAAACTGTTTGATGCTCCTAGTGATCATATCTGATAAATCGTTTATGTATATTGCAAACATTAGAGGTCCTACTACGGTACACCCAATATTACATTAGTTTCGTGAACCGTCCACTTCTGGTTTAACGTTCTGGGTTTTATTACTCAAATATTCAATCGAGGCAATCGTATATCTGCGAAGATACTCCGTATTACCATATCTTGGGTGGTAGTAGTGGGCGATGTGGTACAGTGCCGAACGCCTTTCGGACATCTAAGAGGACAGTTGGTTCAAAATGGTTCAAATGGCTCTGAGCAGTACGGGACTAACATCTGAGGTCATCAGTCCCCTAGAACTTAGAACTACTTAAACCTAACTAACCTAAGTACATCACATACATTCGTGCCCGAGGCAGGATTCGAACCTGCGACCGTAGCAGCAGCGCGGTTCTGGTCTGAAGCGCCTAGAATCGCTCGGCCACAGCGGCCGGCTAAGAAAACAGTATCTAGCTGTTTAGCTGCAGTGTCTGATATCTGATATGAAGAAAGCAACCTGTGTTCTAAACCAGTGCTTTTCTGAATCCGTGCTGATTTTTTGAGAGAATCTTCTTTCCCTCCAGAAACGTCATAATGGTTGAGTTCAGAATATTCCCTAGAATTCTGTAGCAGATTGACTTCAGTGACACTGGTTTGCAACAATGTGCTTCCATTACTCCACATTTTTGTAAACAGCAGTGGCCTGTGCTCTTTTTCAGTTACGCTGTAGTATTCTTTGTACAAAATGTCTCAACAGCAAGGTTTTCACAGAGTCCTATTCTGGATGGCCCGACAGGGATTTAGACTCTACCCCAGACCAATTCAAGTTCAGTGTCTTAACCACTGTGTCAACCCGCTTGTTGATGATCATGGAATACACACAGTCAGTAGTCGGTCAGCAGTCAGTATTCAGTTTCTGTCATTGAGACAAATGAGAACACATTTAACTGGCATCTATGATTAGTTTTAAATATTGTCTAGACACTAAAGAAACCGAGTAAGATGGAACGGTGAAAAGGCTCTGAATTCGTATACTGATGGAGCGATATTCAAATCTCCGTCCGGTCATCACGATTTTCAGTTTCCGTGGCTTCCCTAAAGCGGATTGCATGAAACGCAGAATTATTACTTCAGTAACGCATAGGACGATTTCTTTCCCCACTCTTGTCGATATGAGCCTGTAATGCAACGTCGACGTTATTTTATACTTTAGCCCTCCTTCCTTGGAGAAAATAGATACGCTGTCAAAACTCGAGGAAAAATTTCTGTCTGCTTTCGCTAACAACGGAATAGAGAGGAGAAAAGAAGATATCAATAAAAGAGTCGCTTAGAGGAAAATAAGAAGTAGAAAAGTACTTGCAAGAGTTGCGCAGTACAACCAGGTGTAAGGCTAAGTGTCGTCACCCGCCACAAGAAGCTTTTAGGAGTTTGTGTTGCTCATACAATCCGATAGTTACAGCAAGTCGGTAACGTTACCTAACAGTAGTTGAGCATAAATACACTGAAGCCACTAAAGAAACTGGTATAGGCATGCTTCAAAAAAATGGCTCTGAGCACTATGGTACTTAACATCTATGGTCATCAGTCCCCTAGAACTTAGAACTACTTAACCTAACTAACCTAAGGACAGCACACAACACCCAGTCATCAAAAGGCAGAGAAAATCCCTGACCCCGTCTATAGGCATGCTTATTCAAGTACAGAGCAGTCGGCAACACCTGTAAAAGACAAGTATCTGGCGCAGTTATTAGATCGGTAACTGCTTCTACAATGGCAGGTTATCAAGATTTAAATGAGTTTGAACGTGGTATTACAGTCGGTGCAAGAGCGATGGGAACAGTATCTCCGACGTAGCGATGAAGTGGGGATTTTCCCGTACGACCATTTCACGAGTGTACCGTGAATATCAGGAATCCGGTAAAACATCAAATCTCCGACTTCACTGCAGCCGGAAAAAGATCCTACAAGAACGGGAACAACGACGACTGAAGAGAATCGTTCAACGTGACAGAAGCGCAACCCTTCCCCAAAATTGCTGCAGATTTCAGTGCTAGGCCATCAACAAGTGTCAGCGTGCAAACCATTCAACGAAACATCATCGATACGGGCTTTCGGAGCCGAAGGCCCACTCGTGTACCCTTGATGACTGCACGACACAAAGCCTTACGCCTTGCCAGGGCCCGTCAACACCGACATTGGACTGTTGATGACTGGAAATATGTTGCCTGGTCGGACGAGTCTCGTTTCAAATTGTATCGACCTGATGGACGTGTACGGGTATGGAGACAGACTCATAAACCCATGGACCTCGCATGTCAGCAGGGGACTGTTAGGATGGTGGAGGCTGTGTACAGGTTTGGGGCGTGTGCAGTTGAAGTGATATGAGATCCCTGATACGTCTAGATACGACTCCGACAGGTGACACGTACGAAAGCATCCTGTCTGAATACCTGCATCCATTTATATCCATTGTGCTTTCCGAGGGAAATCCAGCAGGACAATGCGACATCCTACACAACCAGAATTGCTACAGAGTAGCTCCAGGAACACTCTTCTGAGTGTAAAGACTTTCGCTGGACACCAAACTCCCCAGTCATGAAAGTGCTGTTCAGAAGAGAGCTCCCCCCCCCCCCCCCCCTCTCGTACTCTTACGGACAACCCTGCAAGATTCATGGTGTAATTTCCCTTCAGCACCACTTCAGACATTAGTCGAGTCCATGGCACGTCGTGTTGCGGCACTTCTGCGTGCTCGCGGGGGCCCTACACGATATTAGGAAGGTGTACCAATTTCTTTGGCTCTTCAGTGTATGTGCTGTGTGGCGCATACATACACCAGAACATGATATTACTTATGATTACATCTATTCTCATTTAGGTCTTTCAAAAAATGAAAACAAAATAACGTCTTCATACCCTATGTCATTTTTGTGCAGAGTTGATAGTAAGACGGCAGCTTTCTAAAAACTTTAGTAATATGTACGCAGTAGCTGACCAGAGCTTGGAATTATTGTAACCCATCTTTATGAAAAATATTCATGAATGGAGTTAGAATTACCATCCGGTAGTTAGCATCCACGTGATCTGTCATCTGCATCCGTTTCTCTTCGCCTATTACTCGCCACAGGTGTGATCCCCGTGACCACACCAATCACGCATCTTACGCAAATTGGGCCTCTATCGAAATAAGTTTTTGATTGCTGTCGCGCTGTTATGGTTTGGGATGAAACACAACACGGTGCTGTTAACAGAGTCCACGAAAGTGTAACAGGATCAATCCCGCGTACGACCATACTGATTTAGGTTTTCCGTGATTTCCCTAAATCGCTCCATGCAAACGCCGGGATGGTTCCTTTGAAAGGGCACGGCTGGCTTCCTTCCCCGTCCTTCCCTAATCCGATGACCTCGCTGTCTGGTCTCTTTCCCCAAATAACCCAAGCCAACCATTGCTGTCCTCTATTTACATGTAAAAGACTTGGTGGATAACACGGGAAGATACATGAGACTGTTCGTTGATGATGCTTTTGTATACTGGGAAGTAACAGCAAAATAAAATTGTTAAAATTGTAATGAAATGCAGGTAAGTCTGTCAAGGATCGGCGCTTGGCGCAAGAGCGCGCTGTTGACCCTAACTGTAAGCAGATTTAGTGTATTGTGCATACATAAGTATGCCGACAGACTTGTTACTTTTTTATATTGGAATCACTACTGATAATATCTAGCTGTATGATTCTGGAGTGACGTAAAGTGGAACGACCATATAAAAACTTATTACAGTAAAGCCAGATGCTTGACTGAGATTCACTGCAAAAATTCTAAATAAATGTGGTTCATACCTGAAAAAGAGAGCTTACACAACCCCCGTTCTACCAATTCATGAATACCGCTCAGCAGAGTAAGTCCCTTACCGATTGGGATAGAGGAGCTGAAAAATATTCAAATAAGAGTGGTGTATTCCATCATGGATACGTTAAGCAAATCGGTGATGTTAATCAAACTCCATAGGCAGATGCTACGAGAAACGTTTATTAGCTTCATTGTGAAACAGCAGTCCTTAATATTCTGCCGACAACTAATAACTCATGTATGAAACCTTGATTTGATTTACACAGGGTAGAGTAGTATTCTTGATTATTCGAAAATTCTCATTAAAGTGCGAAATTATGCAGACTAACAATACAAGAAAAAACGAATATTTTTAAATTCATTCGCTTTTGAGACTCGTAAGATATACCGTTCATTTTGAAACTGAGTTTTTAGTTATATCGGTGTAGCAGAGCGTCTCGCAAATCCTTTGCAGTGACTCCATACGCAAAGCATTTCATTTCTTAGAAACAGATGTCTTGGGGAAAAACTAACTTTCTCTGTATTGCTGAACTGCGAGAGTCCTACCTATCGACTAGCACTCAATTGCAGCAAAATCCAAATTTCCTACCAGTTACCCAGATGTGCGTTTTCTCGTCTTTGTCGAATCAGAGCTTGTGCTCCGTTTCCAATAACTTTAAACCCTAATCTTCCTTCTCTCCTAGCGAGTGAATTTTTTATAGCAACGTGGTCATAATAGTAAGCAACAAGCCATCCTGAATCACTTTTGCATAGTTCTCCTAAACTAATGTAGCTGAATAATGGGACGTCTCAGCCTATTCTCTCCCATATTATCATCAAACGTGAGCTTAATTTCTGTATCAAAAGAGCACTGGTCAGTAAGACTTTAAACGTCTACAGGCTGAAAAGTGATGAGTTAAACAGCAAAGTCGGCGCATACACGTTTGAAAGTCAGTGTGGCCGGGTTCGCACTGCCGCCGGCAGACACAAAGCAAACACAGATAAATGGACGCCAACGAAGCAGAAATCTGAGGAGTCTCGAAGCGTGTGGGAGCGGCAGCATAGCAATCGTAGGCGCGCCATATAACCCGTCCCGACGCTGAGATAAAATATAGATTCGTAATCGAGAGCACAGGATTTCGAAATGTGAATCTGCTTCAGCCCACTGCATCACTCGAGGATAATGATCGTACGGAGTCTCCAATAGTTCCCTTCTTTGCGAGGTAGTTCGACTCTAATACTACCATTTTTATAGGAAGTTAAGTCCTACATAAAAGAAATTTCCTTTTTCTTGAAGGCGATTGTCGACACTGAAGAACCATTTACAGTGTCTGGTAATGTGAAGCTTCTCGTTATTTGGATATTATCTGGAAAAGGCTGTCTGTAGTAAACAAAGCATGTAACTCTCTGTTGAACCCTTGTGGACACAGGACAGAAGCTGGTTAAACATTGAGCAAGGAAAGTCGCCAAACAGCTGTTCTGTTTGAGACGTTATTTTATTTTATTTTCACAACCAGTTTCGGCAATATAATATGCTATCTTCAAGCCTCACTTCCAGCTCTAGTACTGATGGCTCCAGTATGCCAATATCGACACGTTTGAATGTCTATTCATGAGGTGTATATGGGGCCTGAAAAAGGCATATTGAGTTGCCGAAACTGGTTGTGAAAATAAAATGAAATAATTTCTCAAATCGCACAGCTGTTTGACGATTGTCCTAGTTGAAAAAGCAAGTCACTGTTCACTGAACGACGAGATGAGAACAACACTACGACATAATTGTGAATGTCATTAATAGGCCGATATTTAAAATTTGATATCTGAAAATTTCTTCGATATTTAATTTCGGAAACTAGGTCCGCCTACTGCAAAAATTTTCTTTTCGCCAAACGCTTTCCACCATGCATATGTCACTGTTGATTCCGAAACTAATGTTCGTTAGAACTATTACACTATTTGCTTTTGTTCACATACTTTTCAAATTGTTCTTACTTACTGTACCATCGAAAGTCGTTCCATGCACATCACACAATTACGACTTAAAACCGCGTTAGTTTCCCTAGTTGTTTGTGTGGTGAAACGTACTTTAGTTAGAAGATGCGGAATTGTATTCATCAAAATGTGGTCTCAGTCTAATAGCATTTATATGTAAGTACGGGGAAAACTGACCACAATTACAACTTTACTGAAGCAGTTTTTTTTTCTTATTGTGTAATACCGTCTGAAGCAATCAACCAATACTACGCTGATGAGCCAATACATCATGACCACTGCTCACCGCGAACTTTAATACCTCCTGGTGGTGGTGTGGTCACGTGACGCAGCAAGGAAAGAATGTAAGCGGAAGAGAGACGATTGGGCAGTCATTATAGCGCGCCTGCAACGCTTCATACTTGAAGTCTCCCGCTACGGCTATGACATCTTTCAGCAGGATAACTGTCCGATGTTGCAAGGCATAATCGTGCTACAGTGGATATATCGGGCGCCAGCTGCGTGCCAGTAAATCGCCACGCCGTAATTTATGGGACTTACTTGACCTGTACGCGGACACCTGGTGCAACATACTTCTGGAATCCTGTCAAGAACTTCTGGAGTCCATACCAAGCGGAATCCCTGCTATATTGTGTTTGCATAGTGGACCAACACACTATTAAACAACTGGTCATAATGTTTTTGCTCATCGATGTAGTTGCGACCTCCTCGGCAAATCAAACGAAGTTTAACTCATTCCTTGATTCAGTGCTACATATCTTTGTTCTCAAAAATTACAAGCGAAAGCGTTGCGCTTACAACTTACCACAAATTTCTCATCATCCTTTTTTAGAAACATCGCGAAAAGTAGAAACAATTTATATTGGGATTTACATACAGAATAGACAATCAGTCGCCTAAAAAGTCAAGCCACACATTTGTTTTAGATTTAGCCATGAAAGAGAGAGACTGCACTACATTTTAGAAAGCCTTTTCTTCGGTGTGAAGTAAGGGGATTTGTACAATTATTATCAATCACTACCGACAGAACATTCTCGTCAACTTTTGCAGCGTTTGATGGCACTGTCATTGTTCGATGCTTTCACTGAAAGACTAATTTAATACTACAACCGTTGGCCCACTATGCGCAAAATTGAAATACCTAGCTGAATATCAAATTCCATGTGGTCAGGTAACTTATTTGTAATGTCTTGAAGTTTTAAATCATTTTCTCTGAACAATACCATATGACAAAACTATGACAACGTATCAAAACAATCTGTTTCCACGAGAATGAAAATGTATTGTATATGCCATAACACAGGCCTTCTCTTTGAAATCAGTGCTCTCGATAAAAAAAAAAAATCTTTAAAAACAACCGCCATATACAGTTTTTAATCTCTGCCAGGGGTTAATTCTTTAGTCCATGTCTTCCGTGACATGAAAAGACAAACAAAATGAACAATTTGATGTTACTGTTGTTAAAAGTTAAGCAACTAACAGTAACTGTATCACTCCTATACACCATGGTTCAAATGGTTCAAATGGCTCTGAGCACTATGGGACTTAACTTCTGAGGTCATCAGTCCCCTAGAACTTAGAACTACTTAAACCTAACTAACCTAAGGACATCACACAGATCCATACCCGAGGCAGGATTCGAACCTGCGACCATAGCGGCCACGCGGTTCCAGGCTGAAGCGCCTAGAACCGCTCGGCCACACCGGCCGGCTATACACCATGTGCGAGATCACAAACTACACTTATGGAAGCAAAGCAAAATTTTCTTACTGTGAAAAGCGTAATCTGAAGAAAAAAAGCTTAAAAGCAATACAAATATCCATCATGCTTGAAAAGTTGTCTACCCTGAAAAATTTAGAACGACTTATAACGTACTTCCTAGATCAGATACAGCGCTTAAAATCCAAACAGCCGTCAAAGGAAATCCATGTTACTGAACGGCATCAATGGCTGTTGAAGCCCGTATTTCTATAAATTTTTGTCTGTCATTGTTGAGAAATATCTCTAATGATAGCAGTGTTCCTTGTCATAAATTAAAAGTTACATTCGTGAACTTATCTACTGATACTCGTTATATAATCCATACAGTATTCCATTGTAAACGTTATCTAAATTTTCAGTAAGTTACAGAGCTTATTCAATATCAGTAGATAGCTACGTTAATAGTATGAAATTGATATACCACGTGTAAGTAGTGCTTCGACTTCGTCCTCGTTACAGAGAACCGTATAGAGTCACACCACCTTTACATCAGCCTGCTAATTCTTAACTGTAGAGACAAAGAACTGAACAAAGAAAAGTGCTTCAGTTATGTGAGAAGAAACTCAGAGGTAGAGAAATAGAAATATTCACAGCAACGAAATAAGAACTAGATGATATAACTGTCGACGTTTAAGATAATTGCTTGGCGTAACACGGCATTTTTTCCTGCAACCCGGGGGAGCGCTAATTTTGTTTTTACGTTTTGGTTTCACCTACACCTAAGCTGTTTCTTATTTTTCGTTCCATGCTTCGAAGCGCGACAGGACTCTCTTTCCTGTTGTCTTTTTGGAGTAGCGCAATCCTTTCCTTCAGTAGTCGACAAAAGGAACATGACAGAAGCTTTTACAACTTATCACATAGTTTCCTCTGTAGTAAGTACGAAAATTGTAGTTCATAGCAGTATACGACAAAATATATATTTTACATCCATCATGTGTTTGCCTTGTAAATATGTGTTGTCATCCAGAAGGACGTTATTAACATTGAAGCTGAACTTCTTTACCATTTCACTTTGATTTTGTTCTCCGCATCGAAATTTTGTCTGGACGCCTTCCTTACGTCTTTAGTCTGTGAATGTTGGGGGAGTCAGGCAGTTTCTGCCGGCAAACTGCGTCAGACTTCTGGTGAACGCCACCAGCGTATGTTGGCACCCCAGAGAACAAGTAGTCCCTCGTAATGCCGCTACTTGTGTTGGCAAATACACAGGCGGCATGTTCACCGCGAGCAGTGCTGAAGCAAGGAAGTGCCAGGACATAAATCTCGACGTCTCTGCAATGACTGTCCATGGTGTCAACACAATACATTGCCAGCGAAACCGTTATTCACCGAAGAACGCAGAGCTTCGATGGCGATATCTAGTCACTCAGTCTGGGACTCGTCAGAGAATGACGGTGTGCGGGTCAATCAAGGTTTTTTTTTTGCGGTGTCCACATCCCAGTAGGTGAATCCCTGGTTGCAATCCAAGTCCCGGCTCAGTTACTCGATTTGCCAACATTTGGAAAACTGTCACTCATTTTCACATGAATATACGCAGACAGCTAGGATACACGCATTCCATTCCGAAAAGTAACGGGGTCTCGACTGGAAGGGCATTTGGCCAACCCTTAAATTAACCATGCCAAGTCCGTTGACAATCAGGCCCACGCTGCGCCAATGATAGACAAAGAAGATGGAAAGCCTAGATCTGGATGGCCACACGGGTATTTCTCCTCATGCGCCTACGCGTTCAGTAGGTTTGAATAGGCAGCATGAAGCACGCACGTGGGGGCTGGGAGGTTGTTACTTTCCCCTTTGACCTGTTTTAACGTCAAGTCGTCGACCTCCGTGGGATCGAAGTAGTGTCGTTACTTCCAACAGCAAAGGTCATGGGTTCGTGCTCCGACTCGGACATGGATCTGTGTTTTCAATTTTTGAATTTTAAATTAACAACAGCCTCAGCTGCAATGTTTGTCTAGATTTGCCTAGGTTTCAGTTGGGATAGCCCAACCTTCTTCAGAATAAAAGGAGCTACGATTTGTCCAAAATGGACAACGTCAAAAACTAAAAACTATAATATAGCAATACATCGTCATATTGCAATAACTTATCTGGGAAACAGCCTCGGCCCCACTTCGCGACCGCAGTACGGCAGCAACGGATGTTGTACTGGAACTGGATATAGCCTCGAGAGCGCATGCGCGATAGTGTGTCATGCGTACTTGTTAACACTGGTACCAACATGTACTCCTCAACTTAAATTTTTTATGAATAACCAGGTGCGGCTAACGAAATTGAAAGGGCCTAGAAATGTTGAAAAAAAATTTAATTTTTTGTTTCTGCGTATCTTTTACAAAACTTGTAAACGCACTGCAATGAAATTAATGTCTAACAGCCACTAGTATAATGTGCTGTACATGTTCTCAAATGTATTGGATGATAAAAAAGATTACAGACAACAAAATACTAATGCTAGACTAGGTTGCCCACTGACTTTTTTTATGGGAAGAGTGGCGTGATTACATGTATTACTGTAAACTGCGCAAGTATCGGTTCGGAAATTAATCAGCCGTAGTTCTGTTTCTATAGTGTTTTCATTTTATATTATTAGATCCAGTGTCTTTGATTCAATGTTGCTTATAATGACATCGTGGAGAAAAATTCTTTGCATAATCTGTAGAAAAGAGCAGGCCACTCGTCATCAGTCCACTGTCTTCATTGTAGACGGTAGCGTCGTTTACTGAAGATACGCGACAGACGTTTTCTTTTCTTTTATGAAGTCAACAGTTCCCAATTTTCCACCGACTGTGACAACACTTCCTAAAGACTAGAAAAGGAGGGCTAGGGTAAATAGAGACGGAGTATTAGCACGATGAACAAAATACCGTATGAAATCGGTCGTTCCTTTTTAAAGCAATCGTAGGACGTTTAGGGTAACAATATTTTACCTAAATTTGAATGGTTCGATTACACTGTGACAAAGTCATCGGATAGCGATATGTATGTATACAGATGGCTGTAGTATCGCGTACGAAAGGTATAAAAGGTCAGTGCATTGGCGGAGCCGTCAGTTGTACTGAGGTGACTCAGGTGTCCGACGTTATTATGACCGCACCACTGGAATTAACAGACTTTCAACGCGGAGCTAGACTCATGGGATATTCCATTTCGGAAATCGTTAGGAAATTCAATGTTCCGAGATCAACTGTGTCAAGAGCGTGCCGAAAATACTAAATTTCAGGCATTACCTCTCACCACGGGCATCGCAGTGGCCTAAGGGCCTTCACTTAACGACCGAGTGCAGCTGCATTTGTGTAGTGTTTTTCAATGCTAACAAAGTCCGCCCCCGGTAGCTGATTAGTTGCCGGCACGGTAGCTTAGCGTGTTCGGTCAGAGGGCTAGCTGCCCTCTGTAATAAAAAAACTGAGTTAATGGATCAACGGCGAACTAAAACGGGTGTCTTGCGACGTCCGCCCCGAGCAGATGCAACGAACTAAAAGGAACAAAATGAGTTTTAAAAAAAAAGTGGTCAGCGCGACAGAATGTCAATCCCAAAGGCCCGGTTTCGATTCCCGGCTGGGACGGAGATTTTCTCCGCTCTGGGACTTGGTGTTGTGTTGTCCTAATCATCATCATTTCATCCCCATCGACGCGCAAGTCGCCGAAGTGGCGTCAAATCGAAAGACTTGCACTCGGCGAACGGTCTACCCGACGGGAGGTCCTAGTCACACGACATTTTTTTTTTAATGCTAACGAACACGCAGCATCGTGTGAAATAACCCTAGAAATCAATGTGGAAAGTATGACGAACGTACCCCTTACGATAGTGCGGCGAAATTTGGCGGTAAAGGGCTACGGCAGTAGACGACCGACGGTAGTGCCTAAGCTGAAACGCACGACATCGCCTGCAGCAGCTCTCCTGGGCTCGTGACCATATCGGTTGGACCTAGACGATAGGAAAACTGTGGCCTCGTCATATGAGTCCCGATTTCAGTTGGTAAGAGTTGATGGTAGGGTTCCAGTGTGGCACAGACCCCACGCAGCCATGGATCCAAGTTGTCAACAAGTCACTGTGCAAACTGATGATGGTCCCATAATGGTGTGGGCTGTGTTTACATCTTATGGACTGGGTCCTCTGGTTATGTTCGCCTACCTCGCCATTTACAGTCATTCATGGACTTAATGTTCCCAAAAAACGATTGAATTTTTATGGATGATAATCTGCCATGTCACTGGGCCACAATTGTGTGCCATTCGTTTGAAGAACATTCTGGACAGTTCTAGCGAACGATTTGGGCACCCAGATCGCTCGACATGAATCCTATCAAACCTTTACGGGACATAATCGAGAGGTCAGTTCGTGCGCAAAATCCTGTACCACCAACACTTTCGCAATTATGGACGACTATAGAGGCACCATGGCCCAGTATTTCTGCAGAAAACTTCCAACGACTTATTGAGTCCATGCTATGTGGAGTTTCTGCATGATGCCGGGCAAAAGGATGTCCTACACGATGATAGGAGGTATCCCATAATGTTTGTTACCTCAGGGAATAGCTGATTAAGTTCGGCGCTACCTCGCATGTTACGAGTTTCATAACAGACTTTCATTGATCCACAGAAACGAGAACATGGCCGCGATAACAAGACAGTGAATTCCCCTGATATCAGTCGGCATTCGGCTCTTAAAGTTCAAACACTTCGTAAATTAATTTTAATCTTGCTTGATGTTCGTTACATACCGAGATATCTGCATAACAGCTCTTCATCTGAATCAGTGTCACTGCTCGTAGTTACACATGCCTTGTCATATTATCACATCTATTTCAAAACTCAAAGTACAGATTCCGATGTACTCATACGACATACGCCTTTCCTCAGGTGAAGAAATATCTCCTGCGATGCCTTGTGCTATGTGGTATGGCATAGAAAATATTCAGTATAAGTACACCTCACTCAAAGTTTCCAGAATGAAATTTTCACCCTACAGCGGAGTGTTCGCTGATTTTAAACTTCCTGGCAGATTAAAACTGTGTGCCGGACCGAGACTCGAACTCACGAGTTCGAGTCTCGGTCCGGCACACAGTTAATCTGTCATGATGTTTCACTCAAAGTTGCTAAAAATCTTATATACAAAACCAATGTGTGTGATAACAGCTCAAAAGACGATCAAGTCAGCTATGAAGACACGCGTGATGTAAGAAAGTAACGATTGTTGATTATTGCAGAACTGATAAGCTTTAGGGAAGACACCGAATACCGCATTATTTTATTACGTTTTTAGCTTACGTGGTTCACTATTCTTTTCCTCATAACTGTGGATGATGTCTGACACTGAAGTGTGAATGAGTGTGCTAAGTACTTTGAAGTTAAGTGTGACGTTTGCTTTCAGCTTGATGAGTAAGAACTGATCATTTGACTGAATGTGATTCCGTTGCATTCTGGCACGGTAGAGTAATTTCAGTGCCAAAATACCAATAAAAACATGCTGGGCTTCATTAATAGGGAACCTAGTACCTTTTCTTTGCACCAAGTATACTACCTTCCTTGTAGGTGTTCCTTGTTTTACCACCTCGTGACCCGATCCCTCGAAGGGAGGGACCGGTTGCAGTTCGAAACTGCCACAGGTCGAAGATGGACTGATACTAGTCACGATGTTCCGTATCTTAAAGTTCGGCCATATTGATTTGGGTTTTCCATCATTTCCCTAAATCGCTCCTGATAAATGCCGGGATGGCTCCTTTAAGAGGACACGGCCTGTTTCCTTCCCCATAGTGGAATCTATCCAAGCTCGATGTCGACGTCACGTTAAACCCAAATATTCCTTCCCTCTTTCCTTTTTTTCACATAAGGTACACTATTTCTTTTGGAAGATCAGTAAAAAACGGCTGCCTCTTATACAGGGTGTCAATTATTGAATTATACGAAATAAAATCGTCATACTTCTGAACGGTTTGCTTTAGGACGTTCAAACTACACGGTTGGCAGCGGGGCATGATGGGATTTAGTATGCTCTTGCGCACGCGCCTTGTTGCTGTCGGCCATTTGCACCTGAAAATGTCACGGTACAGCGTGCCTGAGCGTACAGCGCTTGTGAAGGCCTACTATGCGAACAATAAGAGTCCAGCTACAGCTCAAAGGAAGTTTGCGACCGAGTTCGAGCTGAAGACAACCGGTCCAAGTGTGCTAACAATAAAGAATTCGATTCGCAAGTTTGAGAGAACGGGTAGTGTTCGTGATGACAGTGTTGCCAATGTCGGTCGTCCAAAAAGCGTGAAAACGCCTGAAAACATCGAGAAGATACGCGCTGTGTTTCAAACCAGCCCCAGGAAATCGATGAGACGAGCTGCACAACAGGTGGGAATCAACTGGGAGACACTGCGACAAATTGTTGTTGAAAAGCTGCATCTCTTCTCATACATAATTCAAATCCATCAGCCATTAAGACCCAGGGCCATGAAACAGCGGTTGTGTTTCGTCAACACTATTGTCCACAGAACTGACGAACAGGACTTTGATGTGAATATGGTTGGTTCACCGACGAAGTTCACTTTCATTTGGATGGTTTCGTCAATAAGCAAAATTGGCGCATTTGTGGGACAGAATCCGCATTTCGCGACTGAGAAGCCTCTTCATCCTCAACGATCGACTGTGTGGTGTGCAGTGTCCAGTCACGGAACAATCGGTGCGATATTCCTTGATGGCACAGTGACTACAGAACGGTACGTGAAGGTTTTGGAAGATAAATTTCATCGCCATTATCAAAAGTGACCCTGATTTCGACAAGACGGTGGTTCATGCAAGACAGTGCTCGATCCGATAGAAGCAGGAGAGTGTTCGATGTCCTGGAGAAGGACTTTGTGGACCGCATTCTGGGGTACCCAGAGGCAACTGGCATGGGCCTCGATCGGCCGCCATATTCCCCGGATCTGAACACGTGTGACTGTTTTTCTGGGGCTATATTAAAGACAAGGTGTACAGCAATAATCCCAAAACCACTGCTGAGCCGAAAACAGCCATTCATGAGGTCATCGAAAGTATCGATGTATCGATGTTCCGACACTTCAGCTGGTCATGCAGAATTTCACTATTCGTCTGCGCCACATCATCGCCAATGATGGCAGGCATATCGAACATGTCATAACCTAAATTCAATATCTGTAGTGACATTTACATTTTGGATAAAGTGTGTGCACGCCGTAATTTGTAACTAATTTACGTTTTTTTTCAATAGTTTAATAATTGTCATCCTGTACATGTAATTGAGCAGAGTTGCCTGTTCTCCTATTTGCTGTTGCAGTTTGCTACATTTCGATACTAGAAGTGATCTACTTGTAAGTCAACGGTTTATAGCCGCTCCAGACGCTCGTTAGTTTCTGTACACTGTGAAGATATTTTTACTGTGTTTTAGAAATCGACCCATTAGCTCATCCTTCAACAGTGAGCAAACAACCATCGTTCGAGCGCTTGATGGAAGATTATAAAAATATAAACCAATGCACTGACAAAAAAGTGAACTACGCAGAATACATGAGCCGAAGTCAATGTAACTTTGTACATGTACGCACCATCATCGGATATGCAAATGGTTAGAGTTGCGATTCTCTGCCGGGTAGAGTATACAAGGGGTGAGAACATCGCCAGATATTGAGTGATTACTTTTAAGGATAACGAGATGCCGCGTGCTCGTGTGAGACAGCATTATCAGCACCTGACCGTTTGAAAGAAGGCCTCATTCTGGATGTCCATTTAGTAATATCTTCATTTGTGTGACGTTTGGATATGACAGTAGCCCAATGTTGGATTGCTTGGGAACGGGAAGGCAAGCATATTCGTCGTCAAGGTTCCAGTCGACCACGTCTGACCACCACAAAGGGGGGTAGCCGTATTCTGCACAAAGCACATCATAACTCCTTCACATTTGGGTTTGCCATCTGAGAACACGTAATGAACTCTCCGTAATATTCCGTGTCTTCCCGCATCATCACTCGGAGATTAGCAGCGACTGCACTACAGAACTACCGTCCCATACATAGGCTGCCATTAACTCCACCACACAAACGGTTGCGATTGGAGTGATCGCGTCTCCGGGAAGGATGGACTGCTGATTAATGGCGTCCCACTGTGTTCAGCGACGAATCGAGTTGTGCGCTACCCCAGACGATCATCGTCAGCGATTATGGCGGTGATCTACGGAGAGATCCCATTGTTCCAATGTTTTGGAGATTCACATCGGTGTTATTCCTGGCGTCATGACGTGGGGAGCCATCGGGTATTACTTCAGATCACGTCTAGTAGTGACTGAGGGAACTCTAACGGCACAATGGTGCATCGCCGGCATCCTGAGTCGTCATGTGTTACATCTCATGCAACAGTATTGCAGTGTCATTTTTCAACAGGACAATGCCCCTCAACACAAGGGATGTGTCTCTATTAACCGTCTGCGTGATACCGAGGTACGTCTGTGGCCAACGAGATCCCAGATCTGTTCCAGATAGAACATGTATGGGTCCAGCTCGGACGTCAACTCCGTTCTAGTACCCAGTATCCAGGATATCAAGGTGCAGTTACGACAGTTGGGGCCATCTTGCATCAGGAGAGGATTCAACGGCTTATGACACCCTTGCCAACCGAATCAGTGCATACATCCAAGCCTGCGTTCTTGTAACATCATACTGATAAGTGGGCTCACGTTGTCAAGTTCTTTGTCAGTTTGACTCGATTTTGTTGTCTCTACAATAATATCACATATCATCTCAACTCGTGAAGTTTCACTTAGTACATCCTCCCCCCCACCCATTTTTTTGGTCAGGCAGTGTAATTGAACAGACTCGGAAGCATTACGGGCAGACATTCAGCCTGCGCCGCAGTCCGTTGCAATATAGCCGTTGCTAGACAGCTAGTGCTCTCATTTGATATCCAACAGGCTCTTAAGACTTACAGTCTCGCTTTGGCAAAAACGCTTGAGAATCGTACACACCAGAGTATCGGTTGTTACTCAGAAGTATGTGCTACATCCGTGCGATCGATGAACAAATTTGAGAATCCATTGGCGTACGCTTCCCTTTTTGGTGAGAGGACATGGATGCACTAGATACAATGACAGAAAGAGAGCACTACTCTCTCTGCGCTCATGTGCACGTTTTATGTAGGAAATTACATGCAGAGTCACTATACTGTTTCCTGATCACCCTTTACTAATATCGGAAGCAGTTTCCAAATAGTATGTGTTGCTATCTTATTCATCTGCGGCTGGATATGAGATACATGCCACAACGCAAATGGCGTGAAATAGGTCCTCTTTAAAAGCAGACGTGGCTTAGGAAAGCAGCAAGTGAGAAATTTCTGGTCTGGTCCAAAAGTTTCTTGCGAGCGGCGATAAGATAACGGGAGCGAAGCACACGTGGCTACGGCCGGCGCTACTACAAACGCTTGCTGTCGTCCCGCTATCTCTCTCACTACGATAGCGATAGCGCTAACTAGCTATTTATTCTTTTGAGGTCAATCCAGCGACGGCTCTCCTTTCTTGACTAACGTGGCGTACATTTAAGGTGACTGCAGGCAATGAAATTATACCCTGCCACGAACATTCAGTAATTAGCAGACACTCGTTTCGTTGGTTTGAAAGACATCGTCATGCGGCTAGAATATTTCACATCCTCTCACAATGTGAAGCCGAAGAATGCACGTTCTCATGTTAGAAAAGAGAGAAGTTATCTGTTAACGTGTCGACGACGGTGTACACTGCCTGATAAAAAAAGTGAAGTACCCTGAAGACATGGTCGGAAGTCAGTATGACTTTGGACTCGTACTTACTATTTCTGGGTATGTAAATGATCAGAGTTGAAATTGTATCCGACAGATAGAAGGGGCACTGGAGTGCTTTAGTGCTGCACATATTTAGTGTTGGTATGAGGCCTGGCAGGATATATAATGGGCGTTACTAGTGTCAGATTTTGAGAAACACTCGGAAGGACACGAGGACCACACGTACACGAGTGTGACAGCGTTATCAGCTCCTGACAGAGTTTGAAAAGGATCTCACTCAACTAGACCGCGGGATATTGTTAAAAACAAACGATAATGTTTAAGTTTTGCGATTTTAGTTCTCGCAAGGCGTTCTGATCATTCCCGCGCCTTGGTGGCACCCAAACAAATTCAGTAATAAATGCAAAAAAAACTCGTCATTTTTTCCGTTTTTTCTCCTGCTCAGGTTCTTCCTCTAACGCGTTAGTTGAGCGTGCACTCTTAACCAAGGTGTAACCGCCTCTCTGCGTATACGGAGTACGTGGATGTCTCGGCCGTGGCGTTTCCGACCCTACTTTAGGTGCCACAGGTAGCGTGGCACTTCCGACCGACCAGTTTTCCGCCAGAGCCTCTCAAACCGCTGCTTTACATCAGTCGTTCATCAGCAGCGGATGTGTCAACGTCAGTGAGGCAGTGCCCTCGCCGACAGCCTTCGTTTCAGTGCAAATTCGTATGCTACTTGAGTTCTACACACTGTGAGTACTGGACATAATTACAACAACGAAAGGAAAAATGGTTCAAATGGCTCTGACCACTATGAGACTTAACTTCTGAGGTCATCAGTCCCCTAGAACTTAAAACTACCTAAACCTAACTAACCAAAGGACATCACACACATCCATGCCCGAGGCAGGATTCGAACCTGCGACCGTAGCGGTCGCGCGGCTCCAGACTGTAGCGCCTAGAACCGCTCGGCCACTCCGGCCGGCCGAAAGGAAAGCCGTGACTTCTCAAGAATAGTCATCGCCACTTGGTGCACAGAAAATGTGGCGCGAACACGAGCTGATTGTACGTGAATACCAAGCGGAGTAAGTGCCGAGGTCATTTAATTAAATTGCATATGGCAGAATAATTGTTGAACAGCAACATTCTTGCTCTCCTGATCGAGATGTGCAGGTTAAAAATGAAAGCGTAACAGCTTGAAAGGGTGCCTGTTCCCCATATTTTTGAAAGGGAGTTTCCAGATTTGAAAGACCAAGGTTTAGATTTCGTATCAGATACGCCGAATCATGAGAATTCCAGAACTGTATTGTGAATAGCAAGAGGGGAAACTACTGGGACGTCCCAGAACCCTGCCACTAGTTCGGAGATTCAACTGAGCGAAGACATTTTGAAATTAACTCCGTGAGGAAACGGAGAAGATCCTGTGTGATAATGGAACATGTTTTTACCAACGGGACATTGGGTACTTGCTTGAAAAAATTTAAACAATTACACACAACCCATGTCAATGTCGGAAACACAGAAGAGGGGATGAAGGTATTTCTTGTTTTATTTGCTCTCAGGCGCCTTGTCACGGTCCGCGCGGCTCCATCCGTCGGAGGTTTGGTTCAAATGGCTCTGAGCACTATGCGACTCAACTTCTGAGGTCATCAGTCGCCTAGAACTTAGAACTAATTAAACCTAACTAACCTAAGGACATCACACACATCCATGCCCGAGGCAGGATTCGAACCTGCGACCGTAGCGGTCACGCGGTTCCAGACTGAAGCGCCTTTAACCGCACGGCCACACCGGCCGGCTCGGAGGTTTGAGTCCTCCCTCGGGCATAGGTGTGTGTGTGTTGTCCATAGTGTAAGTTAGTTTCACTTAGATTACGTAGTGTGTAAGCTTAGAGACCGATGACCTAAGCAGTTTGGTCCCATAAGATCTTACCACAAAGTTACCACAAAGCTACAATTTGCTCTGCTCCCAGACAAAATTCAAAATATACATGAAAAATTTTTCTCCAGATTGAAAAAAAGAGGTATCTCGGTGGTTACCGAAAACGTCAGTGTTAAACTTCGAAATGGCTACAATAAAAGCTATGAAAACAGTGTTCCCCAAAACGTCCTGTATGGTTACAATTTTCACATAAACCAAAGTCTGTGGAAGAAAATACAAGAACTGGAGTTAACGGAGGAATACAGGGATAGAGGAGACGTCCGATTGTTTTGCCACGTATATGTTGCAGTGGCGCATCTTCCACTAATGAAGCGTGGATAGCGTGGATAGTAACAACGGAGGAAATGTCAAGTAGAGAAAAGTACTTGCAATTCGCAGACTACATGGTCAGTCAGTGGATAGAAAATCCTAGTATACCAAATGAAATGTGGAAGCTGTTCAACTAACGGCTCAGGACGCTGTCGAACGTTGGCGTAGGAAACTAAACCTCAATAAACCAAAAACAATCTAACGTATTCTTTCTGATAAATATGTTCAAGTAGGGAGCAGTGAATACTATATTAGACATTATAAAAGATCCTGTCACTGGTCTGCGTGCTGTGGGAGGGGAGGGGGAGTACTCTGAAAACTTCGGTGACTTGTTTGAAACGTAGCGAAATGTCCAGAATCTTTCGAATGTTATGTTACATTGCATGAATTCCATAATAAAGTTCACAAACAGAAAAATACTTGAAAAGTGATATGTTTCAGTCGATATTTTTAGAATAGATTTTCCATTCAGAAGATATACACCAAAGAACGGTTGCATGTAAATGCTCCAAAGTGAAGGTTGCGCACCTCGCGTGACAGCTTGACACTGACTGGAAATAGCCGTAATGTCAATACGCACGGAGCTTCCAACTACTACTGATATAGCTTGGGCGAGTGAAGCGTATGACTGAAAAGGCTACACTAAACTGCTTTTGGAACTACTGGAGAAGCAATGTGTACATGCCCTCTTAATCCTTTAGCATTGCTTTCCCTTGAGAGTATAGCGAAAACTGTGCAAGGCTGTAGTTGTGCTTGCAGTTTTAATTCTCCTTGAGTATACCAGGAGGGCCGGCCGCTGTGGTCGAGCTGTTCTAGGCACTTCAGTCCGGAACCGCGCTCCTGCTACGGTCGCAGGTTCGAATCATGCCTCGGGCATGGATGTATGTGATGTCCGTAGTTAGTTAGGTTTAAGTAGTTCTAAGTCTCGGTGACTGATGACCTCAGATGTTAAGTCCCATAGTACCTAGGGCCATTTGAACCATTTTTATACCAGGAGGTTAATGAGTTTCCCTCCGAATTTCGAGACTGCATAGTGCTGGTGTAATCATCGGTCACGTACTACGCTAGTTTTTGAATAACATGACTGTAAATATCTGCATGCTGACCTTTATTGGCTCATATATTGAATTACTGACCAGTTTTCAGACATAGTTGCGATGGTGATGTGTTTGTCATATTCCGCACACACGTCGAAACTCTACATATATGTAGACTTCCGCGTTAAATACTGCATTCAGGAATGCATTTTCATGTAATTAATTTGCTTGAAAAAAAGATTACAGGCAGATTTGCAGTACCCATTTCCACTAGACATGATTTGTTCTTCTTTGTGTGAGGAACATGTCCTGAAAGTTTAGCTGTATCATTGGTCACAACTAGGGCTAGGGTTTTTACGACAATACTCGGTAAAACTGACGTGTTCCTTAAATACATATCAATGATTGTTATGAAAAAATTTAATAGATTACTGTAATTTGTCAAGTCATTTTTACGCATACATGGCCATTTTTCTCTGTTAGGGCATATTTTAGTAAGTAAATGGACATATTCATTACTTTTTCACTATTGAAGAAGACGTAAAGGAATTTTCTCACGCAATTCTTTCTTCCGTGTTACAATTCTCAAAATTGCGCATCTCATTTTGTTTCCTGGAAAATAGAAGATATCTACCTTCCTCCTCCATTTCGTTTGAATTCACCCTTAAGCAACAGCGAATTTGTGTAGCCTATTGCTACTTTATGAACAGGTAGTTGTTTAAGCCATTCTGGACGCAGAATTCCAAACAAGTGTCGTACTGTGTAACGCAATATTGTTAAAGTCGGAAGTATGGGCTGTATAGTTCAGGAAAAATTCCTAAAGTGAAGCAAAGTATCAGAGTAAAATTACAACAGTTCGTGTCTCCATATGATGAGAAATATTTTCGACTGATGGTAAAATAATGCATTGTAAATTGTGCGACTTACGAGTAACTGCGGAGAAATCATTTAAGATTCATCAATCTGTGAAGAAGTTTTTACAAAAGAAAATAGCTCTGAGCACTATGGGACTCAACTTCTGACGTCATTAGTCCCCTAGAACTTAGAACTAGTTAAACCTAACTAACCTAAGGACATAACACACATGCATTCCCGAGGCAGGATTCGAACCTGCGACCGTAGCGGTCTCGCGAAGTTTTTACAGGTTTCCTTTGTGGTGAAATGCAATTAATAAACTGAACTAGCCAAAATTTCGTGAATTCTTAAAAAAGTACATAGGCAAAACTTCACATTCTTCCACATTAAGGAAGGATGAAATCTGCCAAAACTATGAAAAATCAATGCATCAAATCGGACGAGTTGCAAATGAAAAACATGGGTATCAGCTGATGAAACCACGGACTCTGTGGGAAGGTATATTGCGAATTTCATTGTGAGGACTTTGGAAGAATATGGTCCAGGAAAAGAGTTTTCAATAAACTGAGAACATTCAGTGTAAGTAAAATTTTTCACCATTTGTAAACTGTTCGACAGATCTACGAGTGCGATGTTGCCCGAAGGTGTTAAGCATTACAATGTACTGTCCTCCATAACGAATTCTGTTCCATATATGGTGAAAGCTGCAGTTCACTAAATGCATTGCACAGTAAAATGGTGACTTGTTTAGCTCACGCTTTACACTGTCTTGCAGAAGAGATTCGCAGTAAATTCTGTACTGTTGACAAATTTATTGGGCGTGTCAAGAAGGTATTTTTTAATGCCCTGCAAATGTTGCAGCAGTTAAGTTGTCAGCTCCAGAATTTTTCTTACCGTCATCTCCCATTTTGACAAGATGTAGGTCCCAGATTGATGTTATTGTTCATATTTTTGTAAATTTTTGGCCATAACAGCAATTTTTGTGCATATTTTGCGGATGTTGCCCGAAGGTGTTAAGCATTACAATGTACTGCCCTCCATAACGAATTCTGTTCCTTATATGGTGAAAGCTGCCGATTCACTAAATGCATTGCACAGTAAAATGGTGACTTGTTTAGCTCACGCTTTACACTGTCTTGCAGAAGAGATTCGCAGTAAATTCTGTACTGTTGACAAATTTATTGGGCGTGTCAAGAAGGTATTTTTTAATGCCCTGCAAATGTTGCAGCAGTTAAGTTGTCAGCTCCAGAATTTTTCTTACCGTCATCTTCCATTTTGACAAGATGTAGGTCCCAGAATGATGTTATTGTTCGTATTTTTGTAAATCTTTGGCCATAACAGCAATTTTTGTGCATATTTTGCGGTTATTAGGTCACAAAAAGTTTTTAACTCCACTCGTAACACGTACACAGTACTAAAATCCCTAGACGAAATCGCTGACGCACGATAGTACGGGTGTTTTCGAGTAGCCGCTTCGAATATCGCTGGAGAATGAAATTTTCGTCAGTAGTGCTTGACAAGCAAGAGAAACAGAAGTGGTTGTACGATACTACTGCTTTCTCGACTGAGTATCAATGTACCTGGTCTGCAAATTACTGTACGCCATATTTTAATAGAGTGCAGTTTATTTTCTGATGAGAGGGCGAAAGTGAATTTCTGTGGGGATCTGCCCTTTATTTTAGCCAATGACGAGACGAGTGTGGTAAAGGTTTTGTGAAGTGTCTGGACTGCGTCCCAAGCTTTAAGGCTGGGGATGTTAGTGTGTTGCATAGTGGCTAGCTCGTCCTTTTTATTTCAGTGATCAGCCAGCCACAGCTATCTACTGTATTATTTTATTCCCATTCCCCGTTTTTTCGTTTTTCCTGTAAGTTTTCGATCTGTATGCCGTGTGTGTGTGTGTGTGTGTGTGTGTGTGTGTGTGTGTGTGTGTGTTGTCGCGCGCTTCTTTTTACGAAGTTGCTTATATTTTTTCTTGTAGTTACAATTTTTAATAATTTTTCGCCCTTTATCCACACCCATCTCCTTAAATTTTTTTACGGATGCTAAAGATATTGTTGTTGTGCGCCAACATCATCATCATCATCACGGATTTCCGGAACGCTAAGAACCAAAATATCGATATAATAGGACAAAAAACACACCGAAAACAGCAAATGATTGCTAACTTCTTTTGTGTACTTCTATAGGTTATATAAGCTCAAAACGAGAAGAATCGTTAGTTTTTTGCTACGTTAAAAAATCAAAATCAGAGTTACACGGTCGTTCAAATGGTTCAAATGGCTCTGATCACTATGGGACTTAACATCTGAGGTCATCAGACCCATAGAACTACTTAAACCTAACTAACCTAAGGACATCACACACATCCATGCCCCAGGCAAGATTCGAACCTGCGACTGTTGCGGTCGCGCGGTTCCAGACTGAAGCGACTAGAACCGCTCGGCCACACTGGCCGGCTACACGATCGTCATTTCATCATCGGAGTTGCACTTTGTGCTATACAATCAACTTCTGCACCAAAGTACAAGCCTATGTACAATATGCTTGGCAAAAGGCACGCTATGACATTTATATATCAATATCATCGTTCGAAATTGTAATTAGTGTGGCGTTTGATGTTGGACTGTTTGCATGCAGAAGTGGTGTCGAATGTGAAACTATGGTTTTAATCAGATGTGCTTATTGTTCTGTTTCACTTTGCTTTGACCACTTCATTGAAATCCCACACCTGCACTTTGAAGACTGACTGGCTGTGCAGTACCAGGTCAGCAGAAAAAGGTTTTCAGATGGAGTAATTATCTTAAACGGAGAGAAGTATAGCAATAAGTCATGACTTTGAAATATGTGTGTTCTCTGCATCTACATCTATATACATATCCGTAAAGTGTCGTATGGTGCGTGACGGAGGGTACATTGTACCACTACTAGTCATTACTTTCCCGTTACACTCGCAAATAGAGCGAGGGAAAACCGACTGTCTGTATGCCTCCGAACGAGCCCTAATGTCTCTTTATCTTCGTTTTCCTTACGCGAAATGTACACTGGCGGCGGTAGAATCGTTCAGCAGTTGGTTTCAAATGTCGGTTCTCTAAATTTTCTCAATAGCGTTCCTCGAAAAGAACGCCGCCTTCACATCAGGGATTCGCATATATGAGGGTTGTCCAGAAAGTAAGTTCCGATCGGTCGCTAAATGCAAACCACAGTGAAAATCAGAAACATTTTATGTGCAAGAGTTAGCTACACTTTCTAGATACTTCTCTACATAGTTGCCGCTCCGACTTAGACATTTTTCGGAGCGTTAAACCAAATTTCCAACACCATCATCATAAAGGGCAGTCGCCTATGCTTTATGATAATTCTCTACGCTGATCTATAGAGCGTAGCCTGCGCCCAAGTGTTGTCTTCGTATCCAGCATTTCATGTGAACAGAGATGATACTCAGGACTAGCCAATTAGGGCTGTGTTGTGGGTGATCGAACACCTCCCATCGAAAAGGCTGTAGGAGCGTCTTCACTGCCCCTGCAGAGTGCGGCTGAGGATTGCCATGAAGAAGGAAGTGCGTGGTAGTTGCGTTAGGTGGGCTGCATTCATTAAGGCGAAGCGTCTCAACGGGCCCTCCTACTTGGCGGGAGACATCGTTGTTCTAGGCACCTTTACCCGCTCACAGTGCGCTCGCAACTGAAAAGAGCGTCTTCATGCGATCGACGGTCATACTAGAGACACTACCCAACACATCTGTGCGAAGCTTCATCGGGTTTTCACTGTGGTGTCCATTTCGCAACTGATCGGAACTTACTTTCTGGACAAGCCTCGTAAGTTCCCTAAGCATTTCCGTAATACCTGCGTGATGATCAAACTACCGGTAACAAAGTTCCTCTCTTTGACCATAAATAGGAGATCGTTCGAATGCCTCTCGTCGTTAAGACGGTCAGTTTAGCATGTGGATGTTTCATGCCACAGTTTTGGGATGAGCTGCTTATATTTTAAGCACATTTTCGTGCGGTTCTGAGAGACAGATGTCACGCACTTCCCTTGAGGGAAGAATAAGCTTTGTTCCAACATTTGGTTTCAATCTTTTCCTTCCCTATCATCATCATCACCATCATCATCATCATCATATCATCATCATCATCTACAACAACAACAACACAACCCTAAACACGACACACACTTATCATATTCACCTAGAATACATATTTATGCGTAAGACAGAACAGTTGCACATCGCAAAAAACGAGTAAGAAAAACCGTTCCGATTAGGCAGTCAGACATTTCATTGGGTTTTCAGAGACAGTAATTCTACACCATTTTACTTTACTAACAGCGGCTTAAGAGGTGAATTTCCCGATAAGAAAGTTCGCGTACTTCAAGCGTTGGATATTACGCTACTGAACCTCGAACACCTTCCCCTCCCGCCCAGTTCCCCGTTTCAAGGAATGTCTCTGAACAGCGTTCAGACTGGACACGGAAAACGACCTGGCGACGAAGTCAGTGTAGCTGAACTGTTAGTAGAGTGGGAGCGGCTGTGTGGAGCACGGAAGCGTTAAGGCGCCAGTCACGGCGTGGCCACTTGCATACACACGGACACCCGCCAGCCAAACATCGCCGCTACACAACGGTGCTCCCAGCAGACACCGCTCGCACCATAAATCACCATGAGCTGTTCTCTTTCTTTCTGTCTCTCTCTAACCACACACACACATACTCTCTCTCTCTATCTCTCTCTCTCTCTCTCTCTCTCTCTCTCTCTCTCTCTCTTTCACACATACACACACGGTGCGAGCTCTGCCCACAAAGCGCTACCTGCAAAATTCAGGTGTCGGTCCGGGACACATTTTAACTTTCTGCAGATGATCTTCGTTTCATAATATACATTTCCGAAAGAAAAAGTAATTGTTATTGTGATTTAGTCTGATAATGCCCAAGGAGATCAAGTCAGTTAATTGCTGAAATACAGTGTTCTTTTTTTAAATAAAAGAAGAAGCTACGCAGGAAAACGGCTTTCCTTACGAGACTACTTATTTGACACAGAGTTCTTATTCTGGCACAGGATAACGCAGGGCTTCCCAACCTTTTTAGCTGGCGGACCCCTTCTTCAGTCGAAAATCCATGGCGGACCCCTAGTCAGTCAAGAGCACAGTAACTTCAAAATTCAGAACGAAACCTATGGGAACTGAAAGCTTCTTAATGCAAGTGCCATGTTCCCAATGACCCCCCCCCCCTCTCCCCCTTCCCGAAGTATCAATAGTCTTTGGTTTAGAGATGAATGAAAACAACTTGAAATTAACGATCCAATTTGAATTCCCCCTGTATCCAGACACTGACTAGTGGAATTACTCACTTTGTTCAACACACTGTAGCCTGATTAAAATTACTTGGTAATTGACATTTCACACGTTGGAGCTGGCTTCCTCCAAGTGCAGTCAACGTCACTACCAAACTGTTCGCTGTTGACAAGCTGCCGCTTGTGGTCTGTTCACTTCCACTGTTTGGCTACTGTTGTGTAAGGAGCATGCATATTTCATAACAGTCGTGTGTGTGTGTGTGTGTGTGTGTGTGTGTATGTGTAGTATTTCGTGAAGTCCGAGGAAAAATGTTCAAATGTATGTAGTGTGTGTGTGTGTGTGTGTGTGTGTAGTATTTCGTGAAATCCGAAGAAAAATGTTCAAATGTATGTAAAGTCTATGGGACTTAACTGCTGAGGTCATCAGTCACTAGTATTACACACTATTAAACTAATTTAACTTCCGCTAAGGACAACACACACACACACACACAAAATGACGGCGCAATTTAACTGGAACCATTGAACTGTTCGGAAGGACTCGCGTACAAATTACACACTGAGTTTTAACCTCCTTTGTCTCCATAAAGCCCATTTCTAAATAGCTTTTGTTGTACTTACGCTTCTTGGTTATTCCACAGGGAGCCGGCCGCGGTGGCCGTGCGGGTCTAGGCGCTGCAGTCCGGAACCGCGGGACTGCTGCGGTCGCAGGTTCGAATCCTGCCTCGGGCATGGATGTGTGTGATGTCCTTAGGTTAGTTAGGTTTAAGTAGTTCTAAGTTCTAGGGGACTGATGACCTAAGATGTTAAGTCCCATAGTGCTCAGAGCCATTTGAACCATTTTTTATTCCACAGGATATTGCAACCAATGGAGTACTTGCAGCGTTTTCACACAATAAATCCGGCTGTGAGCTTCTTGTGATTGTTGTTCCTTTGGTCGTCCTCCCTCCTCATTCATTTCAACTGGAAACTTCCCTTTTCGTGAAGGCGATGGAGAAACTTCACCCTTCTTCAATGATCCTGACTTCAGCCACCGATCCACGTTAGAAGTAATAAATTGACCAAAAATGGACTTATGAAATAGGTATTGCACTGACAAAGCAAGTTTAACATTTAATGATGCCTGGGGCCGCATACGTGCCAGCGAGCGCTGTGATTGGTCGACAAAGCCCGCTCCGCGCATGCGTAAAATTTTTCAGCGCATCTAGCGCCGTGAGCCGGGGCACAAACGACCCCCGTATTGTTGCGAAACAGTCGATCAGAGAAGCCGCATTCTGCGGCACTAAACTGTGTATGCGTTCTCAATAGAAACCGCAAAGGCTGCTTGGGAATACGACCTGAAGTAAAAGTACACATGTTATTCACACGGAAAAAAGTGATGAATTTGATTTTCACATTTTTATTCAATAATCTTACTCAGGGAAAGTCTGCGATAACGTTTTCTCCTTGGTTTGAGATTTGAAACAAAGCCTATTCGGTGTCGTGGAGACAAGGTGATGTTTTACAGAGAACTTGTGGCCTCGGTTCCGAAAGCGATCATCGGTGGCTGAGTGAGCGGTGTCCTAAGCACCTGCTCTTTCATTACAGCCGTGTAACGATACTATCCCAGTGCCACACAGCACTATAGTGCTACAGAATTTAGTTGATTTTACGAATTTTATGCTATTGTCCACGCCAGCTTTTAATGCAGGATTTGTCATTACCTTTATCCCGTATTACTCTCGTCAGAAATTTATCGATACCTTATGTAAAGATATCCGGTTATTTTTGGAACATGGAGTGCGTATGATGTGAAGCATAGCTTCAGGATTGTTTAAGATTTAGTATCTTACAGAACACTCTCTAATGTTTACGTCATACTTCATCACGATTTGTAGAGGTTACAGATTAATTTGTGTGTTAATACCATTATCGTTCCAAAACATCTTTTGGAATTACGGTAACGTCGAACACTGATTATAACAACATGTCGATATAAAATGTTTGACACATGGAGTGTTTCTTGTGTAATTCTGGCCCGAGATAGGAGATACGAAAAAAGTTTCAAATCACATTTTGAATCTAAAAGTAACTGATTTTTTTCCTGCGGAGTACAATACAACACGCCACCAGCATACTTAATTTTAATAATGGCTACTCTACATTTCATTTGATTAAAAAAAAAGCGGTAATATATTTCTCTCCGAATTTTATGTGTCTTTCAAATACGACACTCTTGAATATCTGATAATTTTGGTTCAAATTTTAATATCTGTATCTGTAACTTAGTATTACGAGCCTTTTTTTTCAATCTCCGATCAGTCGTGAAATGGAAACCACAGTGAAAATCAAAAATGTTTTACTAGCAACCTTTAGCTACACTTTCCAGATATATCTCTATGTAGTCGCCGCTCCGACTTAGATGTTCATCGTAGCATGGAGCCAACTTCCCAGTACCCTCGTCATAGAAGGAGGCCACTTGTGCTTTCCTACAATTCTGTAGGTTAGACTGCAGCTCGTTTTCTGTGCCAAAATGCTATCATATGCAGCGGTTCATGTGAGCAAAGAGATGAAAATCAGAGGGAGCCAAGTCCGGGATGTATGGTGGGCAATCAAACACTTCCCATCGAAAACGCTGTAGGAGCGTCGTTGCACCTGTAGTCTGCAGCTGAGCAGGAAATGCGTGACAGTTACGTTATGTGGGCTGCATAAAAGCAGGCGGGACCACTCAGCAGGCACTTCACACTCGGCGGGAGGCTCTACTGTTCTAAGCATCTTTTGTGCTCACTGTGCGCTCAGAACTGAAAAATGCGACGAGACGTGACTGAGCGGCATACCAAGACGCTGCGCAACATATCTGTGCAAAGCTTCATCGGGTTTTCTGTGTGATTATAATGTCACAATCGATCGGAGGCTGCAAGAGAAAATAACCCTATAGAATGAAAATTCAAAGATTCTGGGTACATTTCCAGTTATATTGGAACCACCCACCGAGTAAGTAACTTTCAAGTGAGCGCGACAAATTGTTACACATAAAGTTAACAGGCTACGCTGCAACTTCGTACTAAGTGAAAATGACAAGACTGTGGTTGACTTTTATGATTACTTAAAAGTCTGTGGTCAGTTGTGTATCAACGTAGTGACTGTATACAAGTTTTTAATAGCTAAAACTTCTTGTAACATGGACACGGTGGCGTACAGCTATCGCACTAGTTGTCTGCGTTGAGGGAGGCGTCGCGAGATTCGAGCCTGAGGTTGTTGCTCGTTTATTCTTCGATTTTTTTGTCTTCTTATACGTTTGTCTAACTGAATGATGGAGCTGGGTATTTCTCGTTGCTACTTAAGCTCCATCATAACATGAAACAAAGAAGCTTTGTAGCAGTGTGACTGTGAGCACTGATTGACTAGACTTTATCTTGAGAGACGCAAATGTTTGTTTTAGGGAATACTGAAGTTAAACTTCCTGCATTTAACGCGTTTCAGTGAAGTTGAAGGTTATGTTTGAGTGAAGCGTGTTACCTTTGAGAAAGCAAGCTCTGTTACTGAGGTGTTAACAGAAATTCGCATCAGTAAACTCAGATTTGAGTTCTTGTCTTTTAACGCGGAGCATCAAAAGTGGAGAGGAACCGATGTCTCTTTTTCTCAGGGAAGCGCTGGTCTCGTTTCTTATGATGTGCTTCTTGCTCACAGATTCAAATTCCTAGCGTGCACAAAGGCCTCGCATCGAGACAGGCTACAAAAGGAGCCACATGAAGTGCTATGTTGACAGGACTTCCTACTGTGCTCCAGTACGACCTAATCTGACGACTAGGCGATGTGTAACTTCATCTGGTCTCCAGCAAACAACGAACATGTAAGAAAGTTTTGAAACACTCCAATGAGCAGGTGGATGGCCGTGAAACCACACGAAGGTTCAGGACAGGGAAATCACGTAAGCTGGGGGAGTTTAGCTTCCAGTGGAAGGTGTGATACAAAATTCAGGTGAAAAAGGGATGCAGAATGAGACTGTTGCGATTTGTAAACAAAGATAGTCCTGGAAGCTATAGGAGGGTAGATGACAGCGCACGGTGTTCCACCGGAGCCACAGACTACCAGCCAGCGCGTGTGCTGTATGCGTGCCGCAACAATTTTAGCCAAATGTGGTAGCTTTTATTCAAGAAAGAACAATGAGCGACTGGTTGTTAAGGACTGAGGCATCCTATATTCTCCGCCGTATTTGCTGTTACATCCTAGTTTGGTAACAAGCCTCTATACGCTACCTGATCAAAAGTACCCGGACAGCCCTATGTAAGGCGGAAATATCTGTTTCTCACGCGTTCAAAGAGGACTACCCATTAAGCGGTTTAGAGAAATGACGGAAAACATAGATCTGGATGGCCGGAAAGGGACTTGAAACGTGGTCCTCCGGAATCCAAGCTAAAGTTTTCAGAGTCCAGACACATGTAAAACGAATTATTTGTGATGTGAACTGAAGAAAGTCCTGCAGGGGCTTAATTAAGGGATTGACCAAACTTTTGCTTTCCAATATTTATCATTAAAAATATCTCTTTTTCAAACCAAGTGTTCATGTAATCAGTACTAGAAATAAGAATAGTCTTTACAAAGATTAAAGCCACGTGCTTTGATATAGAAAGATGTTCATTATTCAGAAGCACGGATTTTCAATAACTTGCCACATTACATATTTTGTGACAAGTTTTTTATTACCTTCTAAATGAAAATATATTTAAGACATTTTCTTATTCCATGTCCATGAGAATCATTTCATTTGGACTCTGTGGAAGGTATATTAGCGTATCTCTTTTTGTTCGTAAATATTTATTTTATATTCTTGTTTCCTTATGTGGTCTACATCCTGGGGGATCTTCTCACTATAGATCTATTAGAACAAAAAGTACGTCTAATATAATATAATCCTTGGTATTAATACAGAAATCAAGCTGCCGTCGCACTGAATAGCGGATGCGTTAATGTATCACCGCATCAAAACATGGTGTCGCACCCATGCTCAGTACAGGCATGCAGACTATCTGCTTCATGTAGTAAGGTTTAATACACAACGGCTTTCAAATCGCCTCACATATGACACTTTAATGGGTTTAAGTCTGGAGAATGTGTTTCCTACGGTTAATATCTTATAAAGAGTTGTGGAAGTTCTAAGATGGAAAAATACTGTTTCCGGAAACATGCCGAAGAAATATATATCATTCTTCTGTCTATGATGAATGTGTCCTGAAGTTTTGTGGCTCGTTTTTGTTATTCCCTCCACAAACGTTGGCTGTGATCTAGTATCCAGTAGTGATTAACGAAAGTAATTTCCAAGAGCTGAAAAAAGAAAGAAATCGGAAAATACGTTTACGTGTGCATTTGCCAAAATATGGAAGTTGGTGCAAACGAAAAATTCAACATCATTATTGGCGAACAAAAGTGAGCATCATATTTATTTTGTTGAAAGCAAGCAACTACTAGGGGCGCCCAAGGGTCTGGTGTATATTGAAGGATTCGTCAGAGGCCTCCCTAGCCGTTCTGACACATGGCAGGGAAAAGAGAAGGATTGCGATGCTGCTGGCGGGCTGGAGATAGCGGCTGGAGGACGGGATCGGTGTAAAGTGCACAGATAAGCGGCCGCTCTCATACATCATCCGCGTGTCACGCAGATATCGACGCACGCCACGCATCGCTCGAGCATGCGGCTCTGCGGCTGCCTTGGAGAATGGGATGAGGTGCAGCCCAGTACTGCTGAATCATGCCGACTGCTTCTGTCGCGACCGTCATAATTTAGGCAAGCTTCTGCCACACCTTTTCCTTCCCTTCTTAGCAAAGATATCGAGATGTTTCCTCAATCACAGGCGAAAATTTACGTTTCTTTGCAAAGAAAAGTTTTTACTATCGGTGCATCGAAGCAACTTAAATCACTTACTAAAGGCAAGACCTGCGGTCCAGACTGTACACCAGTTAGTTTCCTTTCAGAGTATCCGGAAACAGTAACTCTTATTTAGCTATCATATACAAGCGCTCGATTGTCGAATGGCCCATAACTAAAGACTGGAAAGTTGCACAGGTCACACCAATACCAAAAAAGAAAATAGGGGTAATTCGCTGAATTACAGACCCATGTCGCTGACTTCTATTTGCAGTGGATTCTGGAACATGTACTGTGCCCAAACATAATGAATTACTGTGAAGAAATCAATTTATTGACAAACAGCCAACACCAATTCAGAAAACATCGTTTTTGTGAAACACAGCTAGCTGTTTATTCTCTCAAAGTAGCGACTGCTATCGAGAAGGTGTCTCAAATTGATTCTGTATTTCTATATTTCCGGAAGTGTTTTGACTAGATTCCTCACAAGTAATTTTAATAAAATTGCGTGGCTACGGAGTATCGTCTGAGTTGTACGACTGGATCGTGATTTCCTGTCAGAAAGGTCATAGTTCGTACTGACTGAGGGAAAGTAATCGAATAAAACAGAAGTGATATCTGGTATTCCCCATGGAAGTACTATGGTGCTCTAGTGTTCCTGATCGATACAGTAGTAACAAAAATGTACGGCACAAATTGCGTGGCGCATTCCCTACACGTAGACAAAGAAATTATGTCATATGAACGTGGGTATGGAAACGCTTTGTTTCCACGTTACATTTTCTTCAACTCATTAATCATGGGAAACACACAAGAACAGAACGTTAGAGTCATGGGGAACACTCATTCACGGTGACGTCTGGTTACATTGTACACCGCCCGTGTGTTGTTTAAGTGTCCCTGTTGCCGTGCGACGTACTTCATTGCTTGTTTACGGGTTACATCAACTGTTCCAGCGATCAGTACGACCGTTGCAAGCACAGGGTTACTACGTAGATTTAATCACAGGCTTGGCCCGTGCAAATGCAGAGATGATTTTAGCCAATTTGATGTGTGGCTTAGCTGACAACAATTGCGCTCGTGCTCAACGTTCGTTGCGGGAGAGACTACCAGGACGAAAGGGCCCAGACAGAAAAACGTTTGAAGTGATCAATCGTCGACTTAGGGAACATGGGGCATCTAAGCCTGATACTGCTGACAGGAGGAGAGGGGGTGGGGGTGGGCTAGAAGGACAAGGACACCGCAACGGGAGGCCGGGAGGTGGCAGTTCTTCACTGAATGTTGACTACATGACTGTCTGGCCAGTGTTACACGTGGATCAGCTGTATCCATACCATTTACAGCGCGTGAAGGCGCTATCTGCAGCTGATTTTCCTGCATTGCTCTTCTGCGAATAGTTTATTCAACAAAGTGTCAAACCAAATTTTAGTACAACGGTGCTGTTTACAGATGAGGCGTCGTTTCAGCCTAGATCAGGCTGTAAATTTTCTCAATCGGCATGTATGGGCAGACGTCAATCCTCATGCAACTATTGAAGCGAGTCATCAACAAAGATTTTCTGTCAATGTCTGGGCCGGCATTGTTGGTAACTGTTTGGTAGGGCCTCACTTTCTTCCGTGCTGGCTCAAAGGACAAAGTTATCGTAATTCCGTAGAGAATATTCTTTCTGATCTGTCAGCAGATGTGTTTTAGCTGTACGACAAAACATCTATTTCGTGACACAATGGAACACTTCCTCGTTATAGTGTTAATGTCCGTCGGCTTCTAAATAACAGGCTCGGTGACAGATGGATAGGTAGAGATCTACATCTACATCTACATTTATACTCCGCAAGCCACCCAACGGTGTGTGGCGGAGGGCACTTTACGTGCCACTGTCATTACCTCCCTTTCCTGTTCCAGTCGCGTATGGTTCGCGGGAAGAACGACTGTCTGATAGCCTCCGTGCGCGCTCTAATCTCTCTAATTTTACATTCGTGATCTCCTCGGGAGGTATAAGTAGGGGGAAGCAATATATTCGATACCTCATCCAGAAACGCACCTTCTCGAAACCTGGCGAGCAAGCTACACCGCGATGCAGAGCGCCTCTCTTGCAGAGTCTGCCACTTGAGTTTGCTAAACTTCTCCGTAAAGCTATCACGGTTACCAAATAACCCTGTGACGAAACGCGCCGCTCTTCTTTGGATCTTCTCTATCTCCTCCGTCAACCCGATCTGGTACGGATCCCACACTGATGAGCAATACTCAAGTATAGGTCGAACGAGTGTTTTGTAAGTCACCTCCTTTGTTCAAAAATGGTTCAAATGGCCCTGAGCACTATGGGACTTAACATCTATGGTCATCAGTCCCCTAGAACTTAGAACTACTTAAACCTAACTAACCTAAGGACATCACACAACACCCAGGCATCACGAGCCAGAGAAAATCCCTGACCCCGCCGGGAATCGAACCCGGGAACCCGAGCGCGGGAAGCGAGAACGCTACCGCACGACCACGAGCTGCACCTCCTTTGTTGATGGACCACATTTTCTAAGGACTCTCCCAATGAATCTCAACCTGGTACCCGTCTTACCAACAATTAATTTTATATGATCATTCCACTTCAAATCGTTCCGCACACATATTTTACAGAAGTAACTGCTACCAGTGTTTGTTCCGCTGTCATATAATCATACAATAAAGGATCCTTCTTTCTATGTATTCGCAATACATTACATTTGTCTATGTTAAGGGTTAGTTGCCACTCCCTGCACCATGTGCCTATCCGCTGCAGATCTTCCTGCATTTCGCTACAATTTTCTAATGCTGCAACTTCTCTGTATATAGCATCATCCGCGAAAAGCCGCATGGAACTTCCGACACTATCTACTAGGTCATTTATATATATTGTGAAAAGCAATGGTCCCATAACACTCTCCTGTGGCACGCCAGAGGTTACTTTAACGTCTGTAGACGTCTCTCCATTGATAATTGCCTGGCCTCAACGCTCGCCGGACCTAAATCCACTGGAATTTTATTTGTGGCGGCATCTGAAAGCTCGTGTGTATGGAACCCCAGTACAAGAAGTTCAGAGTCTCCGTGCCCGTATTATGGGAATACTCCTGGGATACAAAACTGCATTCGAGATTCACTACAACAGCGGATTGATGCATCTATCAGTGCCCACGTAGGGCAATTGAATATCTCCTGTGAGAAAGAGTTGCATGTCGTATGCTGGTGCGTTTTGTTCGTTTGTATTTCACAAGATTAATGAGTTGGAGAACATGAGTTGGAGAGCATGGAAACAAAGCGTTTCCAGGCCCATGTTCATACTATATAATTTCTTCGTCTACATATGAGGAACATCTCCCGCAATTTGTGCTGTGCATTTTTGTTACAGCCGGTACAAACGATGTAGAAGACAATACGGGCAGTCTTCTTAGATTGTTTGTAGATAATCCTGTCATTTACTGTCCTTTAAAGTCAGCAGATGATCAAAACCGATTGTAAAATTTTCTAGAAATGATATCTGTGCAGTGCGAAAAATGGCAGTTGACTCTAAATAACGAAAAAGTAAAGTCATCCACATGAGTATTAAATGCAGTCCTCTTGATTTCCGAGAACTCTGTTACAGGAAGCACATATCTCTATATGCTTGAGAACTTTTTTCTCATGATTTAATTTACCAACAGGATGGGGCACCGCCATACTTGCATCTGGAAGTGTGGGAATTTTTAAATCAAAGAATTACTGAACGATGGGTGTGTCGCACTGGACCAAATGATGCAGCCTTACATTAGTGGCCTTCAAGGTCACCCGACCTGACTGTGATTATTTCTTGTGGGGATTTATAAAAGACTCTGTTTATGTGGCTCAGTTATCAACAACAATTAATGAACTGAGACATCGCATAACAGCAGCTGTGGAAGCTGTAACTCAAGACATGCTCGCTGCAATGTGGGAACAATTTGAATACAGCATTGACATATGCCGTGCATCTCGAGGGGGGCATATTGAACACCTATGAAAAAGTATGAAAAAACTTTTTGAGTGTCCCGTTCATCAGAAAAAATTCATTGTATATGTTTATTAGTTTCAGAAATATAGACGTTCCAAATCGGATGTTTCTTTATGATACACCTTGTATAACCATCATACTCCTTGGTGTAACTATTATTTTAAAGAGATTGATAATTAATTTGAACATTAATAAGAAGTAATCGTTATGATTTTATCAAGACGTTTTCGCGAAAAATCTACGGCGTGGGCCCCAAATGCGCACACAGATTTTTTTAATATTTGTCTGCTTTCGAACAGAAACTGCAATTATGGGTTCTGCACCGTGGTGACATGGAACACTTAGGTTCAAAGCAAAATAAAATATGGTGTTACGAAGTTAGAGGGCTTGATAAGAACGGTACCCTAACTAGTTCATAAACGTGTGTGTTTGCCTTTAAGCTTTGCTTGTTTATGTCTGGCGTCCCCTGTCAGAGGTTCACACAGGAATTTTGGCGCGTCTGGCTATCTTGAGCGGCCTTTACTCCACTCGCTGACTTGAGCCAACAGCGTAGGCCGTGGACACAGTCGTACGCGCTGTTCCCATTCCCAAGGTGCGCTTACGCCGCTGCCGCCGCCTGGATACGCAGCAACATCCGAGCTGCGACGCGCCGCCATCCGCAATCATCCGCGCACGTGCTAACGTATTTAGCTGGCAGATGCTGGCGATTTCCGAAAGGTCAACAGCTTTCTAGGGCAACGCTTTATCGCAACCAGCTCACTCCTCCTCACCTGGACTACGGCGCGATCTCCAAGTGCATTTGCAAAATAAGGAAACAGTCTCGGAGGTATTATACAAATGTTAAACAATGTAACTTGAATTAGTAGAATTTAGAACAGTCAGCAAATATTTTTAGTGCACTGGAGCAAACAGAAAGTGTTCCACCATAAACACCTTGACCGATCGCTACAAAACAGATACTCCAGTATTTCTATGGTTGTGCGATATGTTGATCAAAATTTCATCGTTATTCGAGTTTATTTTCAGTACAGACAATAGCCTTTCCTTCAGACGATTAATGTTATGAGTACGTATTGGCTGCTGGGTGTGTTCTACGTTACAGGAACTCTTCAGGTGGATATCGTTACACAGCATGCCCAGAGAACGTGCACATGCAACTTACAGCCATCCTTCGAACTTAAAGAAAATTCAAACATTGGTATCAGGAACATGGGAGCTAAATACCAATAGATCGAACAGACAGTTGATTGTAGTGCACCGACGGCGGAATGACTGATTACGAAATTGACTCAAGATAACAGTGTAACTAGATGGGTGGGAATGGGTCCTTTCAGAAGGACTACGCCACCAAAAGATCGTAGGATTTTTCGACTGGTTCTGACAGACAGGAGGATGCCAAAAGCTGAAAACCGGGAGGAATTTCATCAGTAACGACCGGTAACAGAGTACTGGAAGCTGGGTTGAGATCTCGAGTTACCATATGTCCTTTAATGCTGACACCATAACAGGGACTCGTATGGTCAGAGTCACTTGATGTGATGTTCAGCGATGTATTTCGCAACTGTTTCAGTCAGTTAGTCCGACGCCAAAGTGTCCGCAGAGACTGCCTGGAGAAAAATCACAGGAAGCAGCGATTCTCGAGACTCAAAAGTCTCCAAGTCCTGGAATCGTGGCCGGCCAGAGTGGCCGAGCGGTTAAAGGCGCTACAGTCTGGAACCACACGACCGCTACGGTCGCAGGTTCGAATCCTGCCTCGGGCATGGATGTGTGTGATGTCCTTAGGTTAGTTAGGTTTAAGTAGTTCTAAGTTCTAGGGGACTTATGACCACAGCAGTTGAGTCCCATAGTGCTCAGAGCCATTTGAACCTGGAATCGTGGTATGAGAAGCTATTTCATATGATAACAGGACTTATTTGGTAATTGCACAAGGGAGATTGAATGCTCGATAGTGTAGGGAAAGAATGTTAAACACTCTTGTCATGTCCTTTATCACCAGGGTACGAAATGGCGTATTCCAGCAGGATAACGCAAGACCTCACATTGCAGTTCACACCATTTGTGCAATGTATGGATCTTTGACTTGCATGTCCTATCCGCTGATTTGTCACTCATAGAACATGTCTGGTATGCGATGGGAAGACGTATACTATCATACGCTATCATACAAACTTCCAGACAGCAATCTTAATGAACTGATACAGCATATGTTGCAGGCATGGCTAAAAATTCCTCATGATGACATTGCTTCCATGCTACAATCAATACAAGAGTGTATCATGCCCGTGAGGATCACAGCTCATACTGATGTTGATAATTGACATCATTTCCGAATGTAATGAAAATTTAGTCGTTTAATACTTGTTATGATCATCTATTTCTCAAAGTTTGCTTTGATAATTATCGGACTGGTGCTCCACGCTTTCCATTTCTGTAAGTTTTTTGAACGCACAATGTATTTCTGTTTCTCTGGCGGGCCATTATCTGTGAAACTTTGGGGGTCCCCTTAATCACTGACGTCTTTCTTCTTACTTATCGGAGCCTCCATGGAACTCTGCAACTATCCAAGGTGTGAGTCGTGCTGGCTCAGACACGTTGGCAGTAAGTCAACGTTTCGTATCTGTTGTTAAAGCGTATAAGTTCAGACGTGTCACGTACATCTTCCGTTCACAGCCCCGTGATATTCGTCTGTTCACCTCCTTTTAGGGACAGACCAGCTGGTCAGAAGCATCCGATGGGTCAGCAGCGTCAGAGACAGGAGATAAGAGGGGTCTCAAACCACAGTATCAGCCTGATCGCCATCTTTCATTACTACGCACAACTGATTAAGTAAGCAACGGAATTTAAAGATATAATACTAAGATATTTCAGCTGACATTTGAAGAACTGATCTAATGTTCTGAGAAGCAACATGTCAGCGAAGCAAATAATGTCTTTGAACCTAGGCGACAAGCTTGTAAAACAAATCAGGACCTAAAGATAAAGCTTCAGGTTTTTATCACATCTCTGCAATTGTTGATTTCACCCCTTGTAGCTCTGGTGTTAGAAACCTAGTGCTTTGGCCCTCGAAATGGGGGAAGACTGCGCTGAGAAAGCATTGCGCTGTACTATTTTGTGTTTGTATGTGTGTGTGTGTGTGTGTGTGTGTGTGTGTGTGTGTGTGTTTGTGTGTGTGTGTGTGTGTGATGGCGAAAGTGGGGTTGTCATTTACAGTTCCTAAGCACCAGACTGGGTACTAATGCATTGGGTTGAAGCCTAAACATCTACACTGTGCCTGATATATGAGAATATGTGACAATGTTGCCAGTTCGTACTTATGGAATAAATTCTCACCACAAATATTTGACCGGCAAATGTACGAGAAGTAGTGACGTTCATTTAATCACCAGGTTATGTGCCAATGTCCGAACTTTTTCCTAGTGCTACATCAATAAGAGAAAAGTGGCTCTGCTGATGGTGATTCGTCCGTCGAATGGTTGACTAAGTTCAGCTGAGCCCTTGTTGCTATATGCTTTTAAAACGAGCAGGTACTGGGCTGGCGCCCGGTTTCACATTATTCTTACGTTGTCCAAAATACTATGCTCTTTATATCTCATCAGTAATCTGCACCAAACAAACACTCCTAAGACACAACACAATTCGTGAGGAAAAGAAACCAAAGGAATTAGGTGTTGAACTGCCTCTAAGAGCCGCCCACTCAACAAACTGAAGCGACCCTTTCCTTATTTCCCTCTTAATGTTATAGACCTTAAAATTTGTCTAGCAACTCATTCTACAGCTACATCTGTAGAAGAAGGATTCAGAGCAAAAAAGGCTTAGCTACAGTCTGAGGTAGGTTCACAGCGAAAGGGCTCGCTCTTCAGTTGTGTCAATACCCAAACAAATGTTGCCGACTACCGACAATTCTGTGTTGTGAACATTAGAGTATCTGTAGAAGTTCAATGAGTGGGAGAGTGCCATACTCAATCTTTGCGAGCTTCCGAGAGTTGTTTCCAAATAGCTCAGATTCAATAATACAGAACGCAAAATACAGCGATCAGTTGCGCGTCAGAATGACGTTTAAATCTGTCGCAAAGCCACACTCAGAGTATAACATGCTTCCTAGCGAGAAATTACAGCTGGGTAACCTTGATCTCTTCAGTAACAGCAAATGAAACGGAGACTCAGACAATCACAGCATGGGTAAGGTCGTTGCACCGTAGCTACCTTCGCTTCGTCATCGACCCGTACCTCGTCTATTTGCATGCATAAGAAGTCAGCTCCTGATACAGACTTACACGTGCCCTTTATAAGATGATAACAGATGATATAGCACGATATATACTGTGTTTTTAAAGACTGTAAAGTGACCACTTTTGCCCCCGAACACCACAGTTTGAAATGAAAAATAGTGGAATTAAGTAAAATATTCCTCAAGATTGTTGGTTATGTACGGTGTTGTCTTAAGCGTGGCTCTAATAGAAGAAAAGTTCTTCAATAAGGTAGCTAGCAGTCACGGTAACATCTGCAGTTTTCTGTACAATCGAAACCATGCAGCAATCTAGCATTCTTCAAACATACACAGTAAAGCATATATAGACGTTGCGTTAAAAATTTCGGGAGACCCCAGGACCACAACCAGAGAAAACATAGCCGAATCAGCAGACACAACGTGTCACGATGGATCAAGATCAATAATTACAAGATAAATTTCGTCTTTTTCATCCTTTAACAGAAGTGGCACCACAATCTGTACCATGGTGGGATGTTAAATCTCTTCCGTCTACAACTACATCTACATGGCTACTCTGCAAATCACACTTAAGTTCCTGGCGGAGGCTTCATAGAACCATAATCATACTAATTCTCTATTATCCCACTCTCGAACAGCGCTCAGAAAAATAAGAACACTTATATCATTCCGTGTGAGCTCTGATTTACCCTGTTTTGTTATGATTATCGTTTCTCCCTATGTAGATTGGCGTCAACAACATATTTCCGCATTCGGAGGAGGAAGTTGATGATGAAATTTCTTGATAAGACCCCGCCGCAACGAAACACGCCTTTGTTTTAATGATTTCCACCCCAAATCCTGCATCATGTCTGTGACACTCTAACCCCTATTTCTCGATAATACAACTCATCTATCAGTGTTTGTCACAAAGATGCGCTTCATTTGACACGGAAGCTTGAACATTCGCTTTTGACCCCGTTTTCGGGAGACACGGATTTCGATTCCCCAACGAGCCCCCCTGATTTTCTTTGCTCGCACAGTCCACATAAAACACCTGCAGGGATGTTTCCCTCAAAGGCTGACGGCAGATGCCTTGCAAAACAAGTTACTTCTCTGTCTCTAGACACCATGATTTCGATAGGGCAGTGAAATCTAAGTTTATTCTTTGGTTCAAATGGCTCTAAGCACTATGGGACTTCACATCTGTTGTTATTGTTGTGGTCTTCAGTCCTGAGACTGGTTTGATGCAGCTCTCCATGCTACTCTATCCTGTGCAAGCTTCTTCATCTCCCAGTACCTACTGCAACCTACATCCTTTTGAATCTGCTTAGTGTATTCATCTCTTGGTCTCCCCCTACGATTTTTACCCTCCACGCTGCCCTCCAATACTAAATTGGTGATCCCTTGATGCCTCAGAACATGTCCTACCAACCGAACCCTTCTTCTGGTCAAGTTGTGCCACAAACTTCTCTTCTTCCCAATCCTATTCAATACTTCCTCATTAGTTATGTGATCTACCCATCTAATCTTCAGCATTCTTCTGTAGCACCACATTTCGAAAGCTTCTATTCTCTTCTTGTCCAAACTATTTACCGTCCATGTTTCACTTCCATACATGGCTACACTCCATACAAATACTTTCAGAAACGACTTCCTGACACTTAAATCTATACTCGATGTTAACAAATTTCTCTTCTTCAGAAACGCTTTCCTTGCCATTGCCAGTCTACATTTTATATCCTCTCTACTTCGACCATCATCAGTTATTTTGCTCCCAAAATAGCAAAACTCCTTTACTACTTTAAGTGTCTCATTTCCTAATCTAATACCCTCAACATCACCCGACTTAATTCGACTACATTCCATTATCCTCGTTTTGCTTTTGTTGTTGTTCATCTTATATCCTCCCTTCAAGGCACCATCCATTCCGTTCAACTGCTCTTCCAAGTCCTTTGCTGTCTCTGACAGAATTACAATGTCATCGGCGAACCTCAAAGTTTTTATTTCTTCTCCATGGATTTTAATACCTACTCCAAATTTTTCTTTTGTTTCCTTTACTGCTTGCTCAATATACAGATTGAATAATATCGGGGAGAGGCTACAACCCTGTCTTACTCCCTTCCCAACCACTGCTTCCCTTTCATGTCCCTCGACTCTTATAAGCCCCCTAGACTTAGAACTACTTAAACCTAACAAACCTAAGGACATCACACATATCCATGCCCGAGGCAGGATTCGAACCTGCGACCGTAGCAGCAGCGTAGTTCCGGACTGAAGCGCCTAGAAGCGCTCGGTCACAGCGACCGCCGCTTATTCTTTAAAATACATTAGAGAGCTATGAAAATTCAATGTGAAAAGTAGCAGACTACTAGAGATCTTCCCCGTAAGGACTAAATTACGTTTTCAGCAAAACAGGAATATGACGTGCGTTTCCTCTCGTGGATTACCATCACGTAACTGCGTTCTGTTGGCATCGACCGCAGAAGTGGAATTGAACCTACTTGTATGATCGTAACGACTTCTAAATAAACAATTTTTTACCACTATTCTTTTAAGTGCATTATCTCCCAAGATTCTTGCACTCGAATGAAATTCTGAAAACAAAACGTGTAAAAGAGCGTCCTTGGTTAAGAAAAACGGTATGAAAAAGAAACACTTCAGTCTTTTTTCTTATGCGTCAAGAAAAACGATTACTTAAGATGTAGCTCCTAATTTAGTTTAAGTGGGCAGCTGGTGTGTGCTCTGTCCTTGCTTGAGAGCTCACGCTTGACGACAAGTGTGCAATCATTGAGGATTGCCCAGCGTTCCCAACCAATAATCAGTTCCACATTTCTCGCAAGGAAAAACGCCTTTGTTTTAATCAATGCCACTCCAATTCACGTATCATGTTTGTGGCACTCTCTCCCCTATTACGCGATAATACAAAACAAGCTGCCCTTCTTTGAACTTTTTCGATGTCATGTGTCAGTCCCACCTGATGCGGGTCCCACACCGCACAGCAGTACTCCAGAATAGGACGGACAAGCGTGGTGTAAGTAGTCTCTTTAGTAGACTTGTTGCTGCTCCTAAGTGATCTGCCAATGAATAGCAGTCTTTGGTTTGCTCTACCCACAACACTATCTATGTGATCGTTCTAAGCTAGGTTATTTGTAGTTGTAATCCCTAAGTATTTAGTTGAATTTACAGCCTTCAGTGTGACTTATCACGTAATCTAAACTTTGGCGAATTTCTTTTAGTAATCATGTGAATAACTTCACACTTTTCTTTATTCAGGGTCAATTGCCACATTTCGCACCATACAGATAGCGTATGTAAATCATTTTGGAATTTGTTTTGGTCATCTGATGACTTTACAAAAATGACAGTATCATCTGCAAACAATCTAAGAGGGCTACTCAGATTGTTCCCTACGTCGTTAATATAGATCAGGAATAATAGAGGACCATAACACTACCTTATGGAACACCGGATATTACTTCTGTTTTACTCGATGACTTTCCGCTTATTACTACGAACTGTGACCTTTCTGACAGGAAATCACGAATCCAATCGCACAACTGAGGCGATATTCCATAGGCACGCAGTTTGGTTAGAAGACGCTTTGGAGGAATGACACAGAAGAGGCTGTTGTGCCACGAAATACAAATGGTTCAAATGGCTCTGAGCACTATGGGACTCAACTTCTGAGGTCATTAGTCCCCTAGAACTTAGAACTAGTTAAACCTAACTAACCTAAGGACATCACACACATCCATGCCCTAGGCAGGATTCGAACCTGCGACCGTAGCGGTCTCGCGGTTCCAGACTGCAGCGCCTAGAACCGCACGGCCACTTCGGCCGGCCCACGAAATACATTTCAATCAGAACGGTTCGCAGCATGTATACGAACATTGCATATGAAAACTGCGTGGTCGAGAAGGCATTCAGAAGCGAACAGAGGAAGCACCGAAGCCCAGACGACAGCGAACGGTCCAGAACGATTCAGGATGCATTTTCTTCAGTAAAGAATAGTTCAAGCAGTGGTGATGATGATTAATAAATAAAGTATTTAAAATGACAAAGATTGGTCATTTTATGGACACGATTTTCACACAAGTCTATGAACTTTAGGGACCATAGTCCGTTGTTGGCTGATTACGACCTTGTCAGCCCCAGGTAGGTCGGTAAACACCAACTGTCTTGACCAGAAATTACGGTGAAAATCGTGATACGACAGAGATTCCCCTACTTGTAACGGCACTCACGCTCAAAATCAGATACTAAATGTACAAAAATGTAAATTAATGTAGATGATTAAAAAACAAAGCCACAATGTTCGAATACAGCATTAGTAATGTGCTGCTTGACACGGTCAAGTCGATTAAATATCTAAGCGTAACTTTGCCGATATGAAATGGAACAAGCATCTAAGGATTGCAGTAGGAAAGGCGAATGGTCGACTTCGGTTTATTGGGAGAATTTTAGAAAAGTGTGGTTCGTCTGTAATGGAGATCGCACGCAGGACACCAGTGTGACCCATTCTCGAATACTGCGTCGAAGCAATTCAGAGGCAGGCTGGTAGATTTGTTGCCGGTAGGTTCGAGCAACATGCAAGTATTACTGAGGCGATTCGGGAGCACAAACAGGAATCCCTGGAGGGATGGTAACATTCTTTTCGAGGAACACTATTAAGAAAATTTAGAGGAGAAGCATTTGACACTGACTGCAGAACGGTTCTACTGCCGCCAAAGTACATTTCACGCAACAACTACGAAGATAAGAGAAAATAGGGCTCGCATGCAGGCATGTAGATAGTCGTTTTTCCCTCGCTCTGTTTGCGAGTGGAACAGAAAAGGAAATGACTAGTAATCGTGCAGGATACCCTTCACCATGTACTATACAGTGACTTGCGGAGTATGTACAGTATGGAGAGAGTAAAGAATAGTTGGGAACAGGCAGCCCAGTGGACGAGTCGAGGATCACATTAAACAGGCCGCACCAAACTTATGGTTTAATGTAGGGGAACATGTAAATTTGTCGTTGACGGGGTTTTCCACTATGTTTGTATTGCTGTTTCTTTTTTAGTTTTTCCTAGATTTTTTTCAGTTTTTCATTTCTTTCTTAGGTATATTTCATTTATTTAGCTGTAGGTTGCTCTCAATCTAAACGGCTTCTCGGTTTTTTGTTGATTTTATTGACAAAAATTTGTAAACATAGTTTGCAATAGCGTGTCAAACTGAACTAAATGAACGTCTTTACGGTCACTATACCTAGAAAGCAGCAGCGGCAGCCATTGCGACGGCGACGTGTGAGAGAAAAGTGACTTCCCCAGGAAACTTTTTTTTTTCCCGCGCCGACTGACACGGAAGGGCGTTGTGTAATCTTGGCCAGCGGGGTGCTGCTATCTGTGTTATGGGACGCCTAACGAGGACGACGATTCAGATTTGACACAAGCTCTCTCAGGATAAACACAATGGAGATTCGTTAATGAATGTGCCGATCGATTGCTCGGTCCCCCAGTAAATTAATTGCTCCTCCCTGGCAGGATTTGAGCAACATGCCAGCCATGGCCCTACAACAAAAACTGCAAGCACTCTTCAATCAATACGTATTCTGAACTTTACAGACTGAAATTTATTATCAGTTGCATTATTTACTCTAAACATAGTCGTGGATGGACCCATTAAACAAACCCCGTTAGTCCAAAAGGTTTAGAAACTGGACTGATAAAAAATAGAGAAATTTTGTGATGGTGGTTTTATTGCTTCAGGTGTTCTACATAGTTCTCCCCCCCCCCCCCCCCACACACACACACACACTTGAGTAGCCAGGACTGTAGATTCAACGATCAGACATCCCCCTCGTCATCAGCCATGAACCATTTCTAGTTGCCTGTTGGCAGTATAAGATGGTTTTCCGCCTTTTTCTCTTCAGGTACACTTATTCCCTCTCGAATTGGTGCAGTTATGCTTCTCTTACTTCAAAATCCTATTTCAAGTGGTTGAATGACCTTCTGCAGTAGTACTTTCAGGGTTACTAATTTCATCCCTAAAATATTTTACCCGTAACGTATTATGCCCGCTGCCTACTCCATCACCGATTATCACCTTTTCCAGGCAGTCTCAAGTATCTACAGCGGTCACTAGTTTCTACGAAGTCGCCAGCACAACAGTTAATTCTTCCGCATGAAGATAAAATAGTAAGACGGTCGAAATGAGCCGAGGAAGGGTGAGACAGCAATGTCGGTATTCACTACCGCTGCTCCTACTGCGCCGACTGCTGGCTCGTTAACCACAGGACTTAAACCAGAGGGAGGCGGAGAAAGTGGTGTGTGCTGTAGCGTTCAGCGACCGCCTGCTAACTCTGTTGGTTAGTACTCTTGCCAGCAACATTCCCAGATGGGCCAGCGCCGCACGTGCCTTTATATCCCGACGCAGCCAGCAGCAATAATGCATATTCTACTATTCTTCATTTATGATCTCCGTAATTTCTACAGTTTCAAGTACTTCGTTCTATTTGTCACTGTTTTTGCGGTGGCACTCGTTCCCTACACTTGGACGAACAATACGCAGTTAAAATAGTTGCGAACAGATATTTCTTCTTTATGTCTCATAAAGAAGGGTAGGAAAACGGATTAGGTTTAAGCCCCGTCAGCGACGAGGTCATTAGGAACTGTTTGGTGGGAAAGGTGGCGAAAGGAAGTCGTTATTGCCCTTTCAAAGGAACCGTCCCGATATTCCACTTCAGAACTTTTATGAATATTACGGGAAACCTCAGTCTGGATGGCCGGACGAGAATATCGCCCCCCCCCCCTCGCCCCCCCCCCCCTCCACCGTATATGAGTCCAGTGTCTTACGACTCTGTTCCCACGCATGCTATTGTCGTACGAAGCGTAACGCTTTAAACGTTCCTACTTACTAAGTGCAACAGAGACGACCTTCCTAGAAAAACGTAAAGCAACCAGCACAAAAATTGAGTGTTTTGTTGCATAGAAGTGCTGCGCAAAACTACCAAATGTAAACCAGCGTATCTGCTATATGTTTGTACCATAACATTATACAGAAGAATGGAAAAGAAAAATGAAGATCTTTTAGATGACGATCAGTTTGGCTTCCCGAAAGGTGAAAGTGGTGTGAGGGGCAGTTCCAGCATTGTGGTTGAAGAAAAATCAAGACACGTTCATAGGATTTGTCGACCTGGAAAAAGCGTTCGACAATGCCAAATGTTGCAAGATGTTCAAAATTCTGATAAAAATAGGAGTAAGCTATAGGGGAAGACGGGTAATACACAGTATGTACAAGAACCAAGAAGGAACAATAAGGCTCTCTGACAAAGTTCATGTTAACTATAGCTGCACAGCCTTGGAGCGATCACATCGTTGGAGATTACACACATCCTTATGGCAGTACAAAACAGGAAGATTTAATTCAAGAAAGCAATAACGTTCTACAACAATAGGCTATTCTCCTTGTCTAATATCTCGACAGTTAACAGTTTAACGCGTAGCGTGACCGGCTCTAGTTTCTAAATGAATCCAACAGAGGATGTTTTGGATTGTCTTGGGAGACGTGTTATTACTCATACGGCAATAGGAGAAACCTGTCTGTACTATACCTCAGAAGAAGCTTTGAGCTAATGTTTCGTAAACGTTAGGTCGCTAGAGACGGAGCCAAACATAAGCTGGAGAAGCCATTGCGGCTTGTTTAGGAAATCAGCTCGTCATTCAGCAGAAAACATTTATGGAAACCACAGGAAAACTAAATCAGCATGACCGCACGAGGATTCAAGTTTTCTCTTGAATGTTGTTCAACGTGGCAGATAACTACCAAGTCGCATTCAAGGAAGGACCTAGAAGATATCAACAACGAGTTGCTACAGTTACAACGAATCAGTACATTCACTAGAAATGTGTTAAGAAAATATTCACAGAGAAGTCATAAGCCAATCTTTCGGTCAGAGATGACTGCTATATCGTAAAAGTTGTAGTGAATATATATATAATTAGTATTCGAGATAGTTTATAAAACTATTCATCTTCCGCCATTACACATTTGTTGTCACCACTATAAAAACAATGTATGGAGATTAGGGCCGATGTAGAGATACATACTATTTGATTTTGCCCTCCCTCTATGTACGAATAAAAAGCGCCAAATAATAACACGAAATAACGTCAGCTATGGTTTGTGTGATGACTAACGGAGCGACAAATGAATGAAGAAGAAACTTGTTTTGTTTTGGATATGATGGGACCACGGACGACGAACCTGAATATCTATAGGCATATAACTCATGGCTACCGTGAAATTTTCCGGTGAATTCAGCTCCATATAAATTCCTTCTTCATTACTACTACGGGCTACTCCACAAATGAAATATAACTACGTGGCAAAGGATGTAAAACCATTATCCTTCGCTGCTGAAGCTATTACAACTGTGGATAATTCGACTGTTTGTATGCTTCCTCATGACCGTTATCTGCCAGTGTCATATATGAAAGCCGCAATAACGTCGGACAGTTGTTCTCGGAATTCTGCCAACTGCTTAATGTGAGATAGCGTCGCTCTTCCTTGCTGCACTTCACAGAAATGCAGGATTTGCATGTCAATAAGCTTTCTGCCTTCTGTACAGTTGACTGTGTTGTGTGTGACTGCGAAATTAGATCAAGCATAGCACGTCCCCGAGAAAGAGGCTGGAGAAAGATATCAATGGTAGATGATGCTCCAGAATGGTACAACTAGATAACAAAAGGTGTCAGTTCTATAGCCTTGACTACCCTCGCAGAGAGTGAAAGACTTTTTCCCTTTTGGGAGTCTGTAGTTATGTTGAATCACGGTCAAACAGTACTGAGATCATATTCCCTTTTACAAGCCTTTGAATGATTGACAACCAAATGTTTAAAATAGCAGTAGTGAGCTGAGGGGCCTGACACGGAACTTTGTGTAACGTGCCGATTCTTAAAACGAAGTGAATGTTATTTGTGAGTTGTTAATGACTTAAACATTTCTGCTGTATTCTGTACACAGAGGTGGCAAAAGTCATGGGAACCTCTCAGCCTCATCTCGTACCTCCTCTTCCCCACCGTAGTGCAGCATCTCGATATGGCATAGACTCAACAAGTCGTTTGAAGTGCCATTCACAAACACTGAGTCATACTTCCTCAATAGCCACCCATAATTGTGAAAGTGCTGCCAGTGCAGGAGTTTGTGCACGAACTCATCTCTCGATTATGTCCCATAAATGTCCGATGGGATTCATGTCGGGAGATCTGGGTGGCCAAATCATTCCCTCGAATTGTCCAGAATGTTCTGCCATGAGGCATTGTCACCCATAAAAATTACACCGTTGTTTGGGAACATCAAGTCCATGAATGGTTATAGTGGTCTCCAAGTCCCTGAACATAACCATTTCCAATCAATGATCGGTTCAGTTAGGCCAGAGGACCCAGTCCATTACATGTAAACACAGCCCAGACCATTATGGAGCCACCACCAGCCTGCACAGTGCCTCGTTGACTACTTGGGTCCATGGCTGCGTAGGGTTCTCACCACACTCGAAACCTACCATCAGCTCTTACCAGTTGAAATCGAGATTCACCTAACCAGGCCACGGTTTTCCAGTCGTCTAGGGTCCAACCGATATGGTCACAACCCCACGAGAGGAGTCGCAGGCGATGTCGTACTGTTAGCAAAGGCACTCGGGTCAGTCGTCTACTGTCATAACCCATTAACGCCAGATTTCGCAGCACTGTCCTAACGGATACGTTCTTCGAACGTCTCACATTGATTTCTGCGGTTATTTACGCAATGTTGCTTGTCTGTTACCGCTGACAACTCTACGCAAATGCAGCTGCTCTCGGACGTTAAGTGAAGGCTGTCGGCCTATGCGTTGTCTGTGATGAGAGGTAATGCCTGAAATTTGGTACTCTCGGCACACTCTTGACAAGATCTCGGAATATTGAATTCCCTAACGATTTTCCGAAATCGAATGTCCCATGCGTCGAGCTGCAATTACCATTCCGCGTTCGAAGTCTATTAATTCCCATCCTGCTGCCATAAACAAGTCGGTAACCTTTTCACATGAATCACCTCAGTACAAACGAGAGCAAAGCCAGTACACTTTTTACACCTTGTGCACACGATAACGCCGTCATCTATATATGTGCATAGCGCTATCCCATGACTTTTTGTCACCTCACTGTATAAGTATTTCTGCTTCTTTCTGGCCACAGTAGTTAGCCATCTCTTAGTGACGTCGCTGTCCTTTAGTCTTCGCAAAGTGATTTTTCTCCTTGTAAAGGCAGTAATTTTATTTATCAGTTTTTGACGAAAGAAGTGGGATACATGGTTGTGTGAGTAATCTCCTGCTAGGTTTCACGTCCCAGGTCCGTAAAGCATGAAGCTAATATTTTCGTGTATGTTGACGGTAACCAGACTGCCGGAAAAAAAGACGTGTCTATTGGCCGCTCGGGGTAACCGCGTGGTTTGGGGCACCTTGTACGGTTCGAGCAGATCCCCTCCCCCCACCCCCACCCCCACCCCCACCCCGTCGGAGGTTCGAGTCCTCCCTCCGGCATGGGTGTGTGTGTTGTTCTTAGCGTAAGTTAGTTTAAGTTAGATTAAGTAGAGTGTAAGCCTAGGGACCGATGACCTCAGCAGTTTGGTCCCACAGGAGCTTACCACAAATTTCCTATTTTCCGTGTCTAATTGGCGCATTAGTGCTTTCCAACAGAAAAGCTATAATGTTACTGTAAGGTGATCAGGCTGGGCAGACTAAATCCCATAACGCGAACGCAGAGTATTAACTATCGAAATAGAAAAATGGGTCAGATCTTGCAAATGGTTCGAATGGCTCTGAGCACTATGGGACTTAACATTTGTGGTCATCAGTCCCATAGAACTTAGAACTAACCTAAGGACATCACACACATCCATGTCCGAGGCAGGATTCGAACCTGCGACCATAGCGGTCACGCCGTTCCAGACTGAAGCGCCTAGAACCGCACGGTCACACCGGCCGGCCAGATCTTGCAGCCCACAAGAGAGGGCCTAGTTTTTAAAAGGCTTTCTAGAGAGTTTCTGATTAATTCCAGTCTTGTTCCTCATTTCCACTAACATGCGCACTAAGTTAATATTTATGCAGCGTGTCCCATTTACCTTGACTGCCCCAAACTACCTTTTGTTCAGAAGCAAAATAAAAAATGGTTCCTGTAAATATTGTTTAGATACCAGAGGAAAAGTAACAATCGTCTTTTTACTTTGTTCGTTTAAAAGATAAAAACAGCTCTAAGTATTTTTTTCAATAACACCTTTTTTTATTCGGTAATCCACTCATTCTCCTCAAGACCCATTCAACAACAGATCACGTGAACATAGTGTTATTTTATTTTATTTATACGTCAAGTGCCGTAGGACCAAATTAAGGAGCAAATCTCCGAAGTCATGGAACGTGTCAGTACATGAAATTACAACATAAAAGTAATAACAGATAAAAATAAATGTTTATGAACCAGAAAAAAGTCACTCCATAAGTTTAAGTAAACGCAATCAACAATACAATGAGAATCAGCTTAATTTTTCAAGGAACTCTTCGACAGAATTGAAGGAGTGACCCATGAGGAAACTCTTCAGTTTAGATTTGAAAGCGCGTGGATTACTGCTAAGATTTTTGAATTCGACTGGTAGCATATTGAAAATGGATGCAGCAGTATACTGCACACCTTTTTGCACAAGAGTTAAGGAAGTCCGCACCAAATGCAGGTTTGATTTCTGCCGAGTATTAACCGAGTTAAAGCTGCTTATTCTTGGGAATAAGCTAATATTGTTAACAAGAAATGACAGTAAGGAATATATATATTGAGAGGCCAATGTCTAAATACCCAGACTGGTGAACAGGGGTCGATGAGAGGTTTTTGAACTTACACCACTTATTGCCCGAACCGCCCGTTTCTGAGCCAAAAATATCCTTTTAGAATGGGAAGAGTTATTAGAAACGTAACACAAAACTGACATTGAGTTTCCCGTCCTATCACACAGTGCAAGTATCCTAGGTACCAAACACACCCACTTGTCGGAGTCGACAGTAAATAAATCGAATCACCAAGGAAATGCACAGTGGTCATTCAGTTAACCACCTTCAGTTGAATGTTTGTGTGAGTACGATGTACACCAACGTCGAGAAGGTAGAAACAACCTTCAGCTGAAGGTGGTTCACTGAATGAGCGGTGTGCGTTTCCCTTGTGTTCCATTTTGTTTACTGCCAACTGTTACAAGTGGATGGCTTACGTAATCCCCGGGTACTTCTATATCTACATACATACTTCGCAAGTTACCGTACAGTGGGTGCCGGAGAGTATCCTTTACCACCACAAGACACTATCTTTCCTGTTCCATTCGCAAATAGTGCGACCAAAAAACGAGTATCTATATGTCTCCGTGCGAGCACTAATTTCTCCTACCTTGTCTTCGTGGTCTTCACGCGAAATGTACACTGGCGGCAGTAGAACCGTTCTGCAGTCAGCTTCAAATGCTGGTTCTCTAAATTTTCTCAGTGGTGTTCCTCGAAAAGAACGTCGTCTGCGCCCAAGGGGTTCCCATTTGAATTCCCGAAGCATCCCCGTAATACTTGTGTGTCGTTCGAGCCTACCGGTACAAAATCTAGCAGCCCGCCTCTGAACGTCTTCGGCGTCTCCCTTCAGTCCGACCTGCCGCGGGTCCCAAACGCTCGAGCAGTACTCAAGAATAGGTCGTACTAGTGTCCTACATGCGGTTTCCTTTTCAGGTGAACCACTTTCCTAAAATTCTCCCAATAAATCGAAGTCGACCATTCGCCTTCACTACTACCCTCCTTACGTGATCGTTCCATTTCATATCACTTTGCCGCGGGTCGCCCAGATATTTGATCGACGTGACTGAGTCAAGCAGAACACCACTGATAATGTATCTGAACATTACGGGCTTGTTTCTCATTAGCATTAGATTTTTCTACATTTAGAGCTAGCAGCCATTGATCACACCAACTAGAAATTTGTCTAAGTCATCTTGTATCTTTCTACAGTCACTCATAGACGACACATAGAATCACTAGCGAACAGTCGCAGACTGCTGCTCACCCTATCCCGTATGCCCATACCTTCGTTATTAGTCTGTAGTACGGAGCCGTGTCAAACGCTTTTCGGAAATATAGGAATATGGAATCTTCTGCTGACCGCCATCTATTGTTGCGAGGGTATCATTTGGGAGCGATGCTTTCTAATACAATATTGAGAAAAGGTTCAAGTGGCTCTGAGCACTATGGGACTTAACATCTGAGGCCGTCAGTCCCCTAGACTTAGAACTACTTAAACCTAACTGGCCTAATGACATCACACACATCCATGCCCGAGACAGGATTCGAACCAGCGGCCGTAGCGGTCGCGCGGTTCCGGACTGAAGCGCCTAGAACCGCTCGTCCACAGAGGCCGTCTCTGAGAATAGGTATAAGAATTCTGTAGTAAACCACTGTTAGGGATATAGATGTGTAATTTTGCAGGTCTGTACTTTTGCCTTTTTATATATAGGAGTCACCTGCGCTTGTTATCCAAACGCGGTGTGCTAGTAGAATCAAAGTCAGTTCACGTGAATAGTGCACTGTAATACGTTTTTGAGCAGGTCTTGAGGAGACTACAAGCAGTACCGAATAAAAAATGTAGGGTCCTTGCAGGTGTGTCCGTAAACGGTTTTCTTCTTTTGGACTGATATGACATAGTGCCGACAAAAAGGATATTCGGTCACAGAAACCAGTGCCAAGCAGACGACAAGCATGCAATTATCTCGACAGACCATGTATCGACAGCGGGATAACACCACGAATAATAATAATAATAATAATTATTATTATTATTATTATTATTATTATTATTATTATTATTATTATAGAATGGATTAATTTTGACACATGGCTTGTTCTTGCACTACCCAAATTAACAGCAAAGAAGAAACTGTTTAGTTTATAACTTCCTGTCGTCTCCGCGTCGGCCGCTGTGGCCTTTAATAATCAGTCAGGAACCATAAGCAAGCACAAGAAAGAAAATTTCAAACTTCGCTCTACAGTAACGTCGTCTCATAGATTTACAATTCGTGGATGTGCCACTGGTAAGGAAAAGCCTTCCTTTTAAGATCCCTCACAACAAGATTTATATTTGTAACATAAACCGTGTTGTGTCCAACGTTTGCCTTAAGCGATTTAAGGAAACGACAGATCACCTATATCTGAATGGCTGAAGTGGATCATCCAGCTAAATGCGAGTTCGTTGTCTTAACCATTGCGCAGCAGCCATCCGTCGCTTTTGAAATGAACGTGGTCTAAATCCTCGTCGGTAACTTTCATGGAATGGAGTTATTCAATCTCAGAACCTTACGAATGGCTCATGTGCGTAATCCGTTAACGAAAGTTTAGTTATAATGATATATATATATGCTCTGTTTGCGATCTATTGTTCAGCAAAGTTTGTGTGGTGAGATCCTGAAGCATACTGTTGTTTCTGGCGTCAGTAGGACCTACTACGTCCAAGAAAAATTTGCTTGCTAGTGAATGAAAGAAATCTATGTCGCTGTCAGAGTGCTTTTCATGAAAAAAACTAAACTCTGGGGACAAGGATGCACATGCTGTGTTTACACTATCGCGTAGTGGAATTTTAACTTACTTGTAAGCGTTTATAAATTCCGTGTTCCTGAAATAAAAAATACCGTTCTACGACAGGTATTCAGATATGCAGGAAGACGTAGTGAGAACGAGAAACTCGCGCTCCCGTATGTATGTGTGTGTGTGTGTGTGTGTGTGTGTGTGTGTACAAGTCTTCCTTCTCATCAGTCGACACCTTAGCGTGCGTGACGCAATCCCGGCAGTTGCACGACACATCCCAAATGCTGTCACGTAACAAGTCTGACAGTTTCCTCTGCACACAGCTTAACATTTTCTTTTCTCTTTTGTAGACGCGTCCAGCGGAAGAAAGCTGTAGTACATTCAAAATAAGCAACTACCAAGAACAGACAACTCGTGGAGGAAAACACGGATCAGTTATTGACACAGTTAAAAGAATGGTGGTTAGTAAATCCATGTCATCGCTTTGGAGTTACTTCAACAGGATTCTATTATCCGTGTCCGAGCTATTCGCATCTCCGCAATTAGGAACTAATGAGAGACACGGGGTGCGGCAATCGATAGCGCTACTCTAGACAAGGGTGCGGTAAACAGGTCTCGGTTACAAATTCACTCCTACCAGAGCGGAGTAAATAAGGAAACTTCTCCATGTCCTAACGACCTAGTTAATAAAGGGAGCTCCAATAACATAATTGTAAACTTGCAAGATCACCGTACACTTTTCGTTAAACACATGAAAGCTGTTGTCGCACTATACTGCAAACTAATTCGTCTTACGATTATTTACTACTTCTCGAAAGGTAACTGGTTAGTACCTAATTGTTGAAAATTGTACCTAATTGTTGAAAAGCGAGGTAGGCTACACTAATCAATCACAACTTGACGATATGTCATCCAATTGAGTGCTGGTTGAACTTGGTACTCAAAATCATTGCTACTCGTCGTGCAATGTTTTCCATAAGCTGTCAGTGTGTGATCAAAAATGATACTATATTCTAAGGCGTAGGTGATGTGGAAACTGTGAGCTGCGGTCTAATGACGTCTATGAAGTGTACGATATTGGGTAGAAATTTGGGTACGACATCAGCTTTATCCTCAGTACACTGTACCACACTGTGGACTACTAAACATGATACGATCATACGATGTATCTTCGGAAATATGTGACTGTTTCGATGACTAATCTAATGTGTTATACTAGACGGCGAATATCCCACAGAAACGAAATTGACACTAGGTGTGACCCTAGGAAGCTTAATAGGACCTCTGTTTTTGATATACTAAAATATATTTATCAGACAGGACAGAGCAAGTTCGTTAGCTGAAGTGAAAGCAACTGCTCTAGGGGTAGGCATCCCCGAAATCAAGACCCTGGTCCTCCAGGTTGGGGGTTGTGCTTAGGGCCAGCGACCCTATCACAGGATCCTGTAGGAGAAAATGGATTGCTACGAATCAGAATGACAAGAATGCTGGGCCACCAAACTTGATGACGAACTTGCAAAATTTAAAGGTTATGAATATGGGAACATGGAATGTATTAAGTCTCTATAGATCAGGATCACTGATAAATGTCATACAGGAACTTGAAAGGTATAAAATGGATTTAGTTGCAGTACAAGAAATCAGATGGACGGGTAATGGAAGTATAAACAAAAATAAGTATACAATAATGTATGAGGGAAATGATACACAAATACATGCACTAGGGACAGGATTTATAATAAACAACAAATTGTTACCTTTTATTAGGAAATTTGAGGCAGTGAATGAAAGGATATCTCACATTACGATTCAATGCAAATATAAGACTTTAAATGTTATAAATTGCCATGCTCCAACAGAGGATAAAGAGGACAATATTAAAGAAGAATTTTACAACAAATTGGAACAGGTATATGATACATTCTCGGAAAATTCAATTAAAATAATTCTAGGAGATTTCAATGCCAAGTTAGGACATGAAAATCATTATAAACCTACAATTGGACCTCATAGTCTACATCAGCAGAGTAATGAAAACGGAACAAAACTTATTAGCTTTGCCACTTCCAAAAACATGTTGATCAAAAGTACATATTTTGCACATAAAGATATACATAAACAAACATGGGCTTCAAGAGATGGCATCACAAAAAATCAAATTGATCATGTATTAATCGAAAAACAACATCATAAATGCATACATGATATCAGAAGTCAAAGGGGAGCAGACTGCGATTCGGATCACTTTCTTGTAAAAGCCAAGTTCAAGATCTCACTCTCAAGACATAAATGGTCTAAATTAAATGGTGTTCCTAGGTTTAATACAATGAAACTGAAAAACCCAAACATTCTCAACCAGTACATTAGAGAATTAGAAACACACAAACCTGAAGTGGAAAGTAAAATTAACAATGATGATACTAATCAAGCCTGGAACGCTCTGAAAGAAAATATCACACGAGCAACTACCTCAGTTTTGGGACATTTTACTACAACTAAGAACCCCTGGTTTGATGCCGAGTGCTCGAACGCTATCGAAGATAGAAAATTAGCAAGGGAAAAATTCCTACAAAAACCAATAACACAAAACAAACTTATTTTTGAAGAGAAACAGAAACTTGCCAGGAAACTCATTAGGAAAAAGAAAAGGGATTTTATGAATTACAAATTAAAAAGAGCTGAGAATGACCGTACCACAGACTCCAGAGGATTTTTCAAGAGCATAAATATGTTTAAAAGTGGGAATATAAAAAATTATGGACAGTTCATAACAGACCCAGATGGCTCCTTGCTAACAGAAAGAAGTGACATTGCTAACAGATGGAAGGAATATTTTAATGAGTTACTAAATGCTCCAACTATAAGCGTCTCTCAGGAAGATGACAATGAATATCTTACTGCTGACCCATCGGACGAAGAGCCCAGCTTAGCAGAAATTAAAGAAAGCATCAAGAAGCTGAAGAGACATAAAGCTCCTGGAAGTGATGGTATAGACACAGATATATGGAAGCTCAGTAAATTTCCTTTTGTAAACTGCTTACACAAAATCATCACCAACATCTGGAAGCAGGAACAGGTCCCACATGATTGGAAAGAAGTAGTTGTGTGCCCTATATACAAGAAGGGGGACCCAACAAATTGTTCAAACTACAGAGGAATTGCGTTACTAAACACAACATATAAAATTCTGACAAATATACTGTTAGCAAGGATAAGCCCTTACGTTGAAGACTCCCTAGATGATGCCCAATGTGGATTTAGACCTAACAGATCGACTATTGACAATATATATGTCCTAAGGATGTTGGGTGAAAAGAAATATGAATTCAATCAAAATGTACATATGCTTTTCATTGATTTTAAAAAAGCTTTTGACAGTATCAACAGGGAATATTTATGGAAGTGCATGAGGCAGATTGGCATCCCTAACAAATTGATAAATTTAATAAAAGCTTGCACTTTAAACTCAAAATACAAAATAAAAGTAGCTGGCAAACTCTCTGAAGACTTTGAGGTTAAAACTGGAGTCAAACAAGGGGATTCACTCTCACCAGTTCTTTTTAACATAGTAATCAATAGAATAATCCAAAAAGTAAAGCTACTACAAATTGGAGCACAACTGGAAAGCAAAATTAACATTGTAGCATACGCTGATGACATTGCATTATTATCTGACAGTGAGAATGATTTGAAGCTTCTTACAGCACAATTAATTAAAGCCACAAATGGCACAGGCCTCCAGCTGAATACAGACAAAACAATGTACTTTATCTTATCCCGCTATCCATCAAATAATAATGTACTGCAAATTAATAACACAGCTTTCACAAAGACAAATGAATTTAATTACCTTGGTACAATAGTAACCTCTGACAACTCCATAAAAATTGAAATAGAATCACGAATTCAGAAGGCTAACAAATGCTACTATAGTCTCTTGACAGTTTTCAAAAGCAAGTTAATATCTAGGAACACCAAACTACAAGTATACAAATCATTGATTATACCAGTACTCACCTATGGATCTGAAACCTGGACTCTCACAAAAAAAGAGGAAAACAGATTAAGAGTATTTGAACGAAAAATTTTGAGAAAAATATTTGGACCCATAAGAGATAGGATCAGTGATGAATGGAGATTGCTAAATAACAATGAAATTTACAAATTATATAAAGACTCCGATATAGTGGCCAAAATTAAAGCCAAAAGACTGAAATGGATAGGGCATGTCATCAGAGCACCACCAAACAGGACCATCAAGAAAGTGACTGAAGAGATTCCCACCGGAAGACGACCTCTTGGACGCCCACGCATGAGATACTTGGACAATATTCAAGACGATCTCAGAAAACTAGGACATGACAGACAGTGGCAAATTACTTGTAAAGACAGAGCAAAGTGGTTCAACATTGTCCATTCTGCAGCAAAAAGCCTTCATGGATTGTAATGCTTAATAATAATAATAATAGACAGGATTAGCAGCATTATTATATTGTTCGCTATTGTGTTGAGTGAATTATCGTCGGTGAGCAAATTGTAGAAAGACTTGGAGAAAATCTTCATTTGATGTAGTGTATGGCCGCTCTTTTTAATAAAAGAAGAGAAAGAACTCGATAGCATCTGAATAGATAATTAGTGGTGAACATCATGAGCACACAATAGCGTATGAAAATTTAGCTGTTATTCTAAGACGTAAAATCAGTAGTAAGGAAGGCGAATGAAAGACTTAGATTTATTGGACAGGTTCTGGGAAAATGCAATGCCTCTGTAAACAAATAAGAGTACAAAACGCTAGTGCGACAAATTCCAGAGTATTGTTCCAGTTTTTGGAATCCTTATAAAATAGCCAAGACAACAGACATCGAGCGAATACAGAGGTGCGCTGCCAGGACTACACTGTTCAGTCACATTAATATGATCATCTTTTAAAAACCTGAACAGCCACCCTATGCAGCGACACTTGCAGGATTAGGTTCTGGAAGGCACTAACAGTAATATGGAGCTATGCCGACTCCATTGCCTTGGCCAGCTGCACTGAGTTTCTCGGTTGAAGATCCAGGGTGCCAACAGCCCGATCGAGGTGTCCAGAGGAGTGTGGTAAGCTCATCCTATTGCCCCTCAAATCATGCACGAGAAGTGCGAACTGTGTGACACTTAGCATTGTCCTCCTGGTAGACGCCATCGTGCCGAAGAAAAATCAGACGCCACGAGAGGAGAACATGGTCCCTAAGGATAGATGCATACTTGTGTTGATCCATTGTGCCATACAGAGTGACGAGATCATCCAAAGAATGTCACAAAAACACTCCCTGCACCTTGACGCTCCCTTTCAGGCCTGGACCCTTCCCACGATTTTTGAAGGGTGTTAGGTGTCAGACGTCTCACCCCGTAAACGCCAGCAACCGTCTGTCATCTGAAGAGCCCCCCTGCCGTCCAGTTGCGGTATTGATGTGCAAATTCCAGCCTTCGTAGATGATGAACAGCAGTCAGCATGGATGCATGAATTAGTTGCCTGCTTTGGAGGGTCATACGCAGCAACATTCGCTGAACGGCCGCTGAGGAAATGGTTCAAATGGCTCTGAGCACTATGGGACTTAACATCTGTGGTCATCAGTCCCCTAGAACTTAGAACTACTTAAACCTAACTAACCTAAGGACAACACACACATCAATACCCGAGGCAGGATTCGAACCTGCGACTGTAGCAGTCACGCGGTTCCAAACTGAAGCGCCTAGAACCGCACGGCCAGCTGTTGAGGAGAGACTGTTGATAGTCACTTGATTCAGCTAGGTGGGTAGCCACTTACGGTGCCCCTATGGTTCATCTGAGCGATCAGTTGCTCAAACTTGCTCGTCTGTCACTAATGCACATCTCCGGAGCTGTCGTTCACCCCTGTCATCTATGTTATGGACAGAAGCGCACCACAGTTGCCTTGGCGCCGGTTTAGGATACGCCATTTTGCCATGCATAGTATACATACAGTTTACAAACTTAGCCGTTTGGGAAATGCATCCACCCTTGGCCCAAAAGCCAATGATCATGCCCTTTTGGACGGCAGATAAATCGCACTGTTGCCGCACTTCAGCAACGACTGCATTGTTTTTCCGTGTTCCCTCGACATGCTTTATACACCCTCCACTGCTAGTGTGCCATCTGCGAGTGGGCATTGAAGATTGACGTTGAACATAGGCGGTAATGTGAGTGGACTATGTATAACAGGAAGGTACAACACATATGACAGTGCTCGGCGAACTTAAGTACGAAGATATCGATGAAACACTGTTGGGTAAATTTAGAGGACCTGTATTCGATGAAGAATATGCAACCATTGTGCTGTCACGATCGAGTCTTTTGTCTAGGGATAATGAGTATAAGATAATGGAGATTAGGGTATGTATAGAGCCAAATAGATGTTTTTATTGGGTCGCTATCTTGTTTCTCTGTCTGTTCAGCACAAATTTTGTAATCGATTTTACACAAACTTATCTGTGAGATGGAGGCTTGAAATTGTAAATGTAGCTCAGAATGGATGACAGTGCAATGTTAACTCGATGTCTTGTCGGTCTGTTCGCTAAGGGTTGGCGCAGCAGCGAAAGTGATGGTAATGACTGACATCTTGACTCCTCTGCAGAACTGGTGTGTTGTGCAGATAGTATCAGAATGCATTCTAGGCGGTAGGCGAGTGGACAGGCACAGCTCAGCAGAGGCAGGAGGAAAGATGAGACGCAGAGAGAGAGGGGGGGGGGGGGGGAATTATATGTGTGCAGCATATGTGCCACATGTATACATGGGAATATATATATATATATATATATATATATATATATATATATATAGGAGAAATTATTTTATACTTTTTAGTCGAATTTAAAAACGTGTTACATTAAAAATTTGTTTTTATTTCCATAAATATTTCCTGTTTCTAGTCTTATTGCACGATGGATTTTAAACATTTTGAAGACTAGAAACAGGAAATATTTATGGAAATAAAACAAATTTTCAATGTAACACGTTTTTAAATTGGACTAAAAAGTATAAAATAATTTCTCCTAGCTCCATACAGATTCCTAACCTCCCTACAAACTGTCCTTAAGATGTGTACTTTTGGACTGTTAATAGTTATGACAGTACATGTAAGATTTATAACGAAAAACGTGAGTGCACCAAGTGCCATAGATGACAGGGGTGAACGACGGTTGCAGAGATGCGTAATGGCGGACAGACATGCAACTGTTCACCAACTGACCACCCAGATGAGCCAAGGGTCTATCATCAGTATCTCCTCAATGACCGTTCTGCGAAAGTTTCTGCGTATAGGCCTCCTCCGCAGGAAGCGCATGGTTCATGCACGCATGCTGACTGCTGTTCATCGACGACGAAGGCTGGAATTTGCAAGACAGTATTGCAACTGGACGTCAAATGAGTAGTGACAGGTGGTCTTTTCAGATGGCTCTAAGCACTATGGGACTTAACTGCTGAGGTCATCAGTTCCCTAGACTTAGAACTACTTAAACCTAACTAACCTAAGGACATCACACACATCCAAGCCCGAGGCAGGATTCTAACCTGCAACCGTAGCAGCAGCGTGGTTCCGGGCTGAATCGCCTAGAACCGCTCGGCCACAGCGGCCGGCTCGGTCTTTTCAGATGAATCACGTTATATGCTCCATTGGACATATGGTCATTGGCGGGTATGGCGTGAAACGTCTGAAAGCAAACACCTTACAACAATCGTCGAAAGGGTCCACGCCAGAAGAGGGTGTTTTATAGTCTGAGAAATGTCTTCTTGGCATCCCTTGTGTGATCTCGTCAGTCTGGAAGACTTACGATCAACACAAGTATGCATCTATTACGCATCTAGCCTTGAGGACCCTGTCCACTTCTCCATGCAGTTTGTTTTTCCTCGGCACAGTGGCGGTTACCAGTAGGACAAGGCAGCATTTCACACAGCCCACAGTACACGTGCGGAGTTCGAAGAGCACCAGGATGAATTTACCGTACTCTCCTGGCCACCAAACTTCCAGATTCAAACCCAATCGTGGATCAGTGGAAGCACCTCGATCGGGCTGCACGTGCCATGGATTCTCAACTGAGAATCCTAGCTCAGCTGGCCACGTCACGGGAGGCGGCATGGCTCCACATCCCTGTCGGTACCTCCCACAACCTCACCGACTCTTTTCCTGGTCGTCTTTCAGAGGTCCGTGCTGACAAAGGTGGTCATTCAGGCTTTTGACAGGTGCTGACATTAATGTGAGTGGACAGCGTATGTGTCTGATGCCCCTCATTCAAATCGTCGGCCATCTGATTCTCAGCAGACCGTTGATTGGCCCATAAGACTAAGCAGAGACGACATGGTTGATGTTCGTCAAACACTTTTGGCCGTACTGTGCGGCGGTTCACGCGTGTTGAAACGTCATCTCTGCGATATTAAAGATTCACCCTAGACCCAGAAACCCGAATTCTTTTGTTCTCTCCAATATGCTATGACTCATGCGTTTCCCACCAGTTGCCATGCCCCGTTCAATGTTGCTTAGCTGGCGACGTGTTGTTGTGTCCAGCATACTCGTACACCTGTCCGTAACAGACGGTTCAGATATCGCATCTATAATCGCGTCAAACGTCGCACCTAGTCGCCAAATCGGGCGTCGTACGTGGCAAATCCTCAAATGGAAAACAGTGTCCGCTTAACTGTTGAGTACAAGTGACTGCAGTTGCTGCGCGACAAAACGTTGTTCGTAGGTACATCGTAGCTCGAAGCACACACTTCTCTTACTGTTAGTTAACTGCACGTCCTGTGTTGCTTGCATCTTGGAAGTGCTTTCCAGAAGATGATGCTTGGTGAAATTGCCATCGACTTGAAACAATGGTAGGTGTCAGTTAACTGAGGAGCCAATTCTCGCTATTTCTGCGTCATCCAAGGCCGATTTTAGCGTGGATCTGCAAACGTATCTAACAATCATTCTTGGTGTCAGTAGAAAACAATGCGGAATTTGGAGGTCCACTTTGCTGACAAACACCTTACCTATTTTACACAAACTAAAAAGATTTAGACATCAGCAGTGGATTTCTTATGGATTTCATAGCAAACATGAGAAATTTTACAGCTCTGTGTAATATTAATTACACATCACGAACAGTTTGGTGGAAGAAATGGCAAGACGTTTAAAATCCATCCAGGACGATGGAATATCACTGAAAGTAGTTCGGGTGAAAAAGAAAGTGTTTTTCGTCTAGGGGATCCAAAAATTCTACATCGTTACTAACGATATCGTTGAATTTGTTACAGTTTGTTCCTCCTGCTGGAAAAGGCCATTTGTGAAAACAGCGCAGGGAATAACACGTTCCAAACACTTTTGTCACACCCAGAATTGTTCTCCGCTGTCAACTGTGCATGGTGTTCTATAGAGCTCACAAGCCTCTGACTCCAACGTTTCCGAGTGAAACAATATTTAATCGTACACCAGCAGTTTAGCTATTACTCGTTCACCTGCTATAGATACTAATGACGCAAAATGCGAACGTCAGAGAGCCTTACCGTTTGTTTCATTCTCATTCCAGTCACAGAGCTTTCATAGTCTTTCATTTCAAGATTAGGAATTAATAATAAACATATATTTTCTCAATACTAGTATCCATGTATTTCGTTCTATGATGCAACTTGATTAGTTTTCTGTCAACTCATTGAAGGAAGTAATACTTCCAGTACTAGAAAAAAAATAATGTTCAGCAGCAGATAGTGATCGTAGTTAATTCGTAAAGTGAAAATAAACCTCATTGGCAGCAAACAAGCACGCTGATGCAACAAAGTACAGTATAGAGATAGGCCGACCATGTGTTGGCTTACTGCCTCTTCAAGCTCATCCGTACTGGCAAGCGACGGAAGACATGACCTTGAGCCCTACGACGGCGAAGTAAGTTTTTCTTTCTGTTTGGCGGCTTACGTGCCAGTTCTGTTTACAATTACATATCAAAAAGTTTTATTCCGACTGGAGACTAATACTCCGTACGTCCTAATTCAAACTGGCCTAACCGTTAAATGGAACCAACATAGTAGTATCAACAGCAACTGCAGCAGAAGCTTGGAAGTGGATACTCGGTGAATAAATTAAGCATTAGAATATTGTGCGAAAACTGAAAGCCAAGAGAAATACGTTGCACCCAGGGCCTGTGGCCGGTTCGACAACACTTTTCCACAAGCAACTTATTAAACTTATTATCATTTGCCTTCCCCTCCCCCCCCCCCTCACTTTTACCAGTGTCATTTCATCTACATCTACACCAACATGGGTACTCTGCAATTCACACTTAAGTGCCTGGCAGAGGGTTCATCGAACCACTTCCCTGCCTCGTGATGACTGGGTGTTGTGTGATGTCCTTAGGTTATTTAGGTTCAAGTAGTTCTAAGTTCTCGGGGACTGATGACCATAGATGTTAAGTCCCATAGTGCTCAGAGCCATTTGAACCCTTTTTTTCGAACCACTTCACAATAATTCGCTATTATTCCACTCTCGAACAGCGCGCGGAAGAAACGAACACCTATATTTCTCCGTGCAACCTCTGATTTCCCTCATTTTATTATGATAATCGTTTCCCCATAGGTAGGTTGGCGTCAACAAAATATTTTAACACTCGGATGAGAAAGATGGTGGCTGAAATTTGGTAAGAAGATCCTGCCGCAACGAGAAACGCCTTTGTTTTAATTATGTCCACCCCAGCTCCTGTATAATGACCGTGACACCTTCTCTGGTATTTATCGATAATGCAAAACGTGCTGCTCGTCTTTGAACTTTCTCGATGTACTCCGTTAATCCTGTCTGGTAAGGATCCCACACTGAACAGCAGTACTCCAAAAGAGGACGGACAAGCGTAGTGTAGGCACTCTCTTTAGTAGATCTGCAGCATCTTCTATGTCTTCTGCCAACGAATCGCAGTTTTTGGTTCACCTTCCTCACAACATGTTCTTTGTGTTCTTTCCAATTTAAATTGTTCGTAATTGTAGTTCCTAGGTATTTATTTGAATTTACGGCCTTTAGATTTGATTTGATATCGTGGATTTCTTTTAGCACTCATGAGGATGACCTCTAGCTTTTCATTATTTAGGGTCAAACGGTTGAAATGGCTCTGAGCACTATGGGACTTAACATCTGAGGTCATCAGTCCCATGGAACTTAGAAATACTTAAACCTAACTAACCTAAGGACATCACACACATCCATGAGGCAGGATTCGAACCTGCGACCGTAGCGGTCGCGCGATTCCAGACTGAAGCGCATAGAACCGCTCGGCCACACCGGCCGGCATACACCAGTGAACCAAAGCATTGCAATCACCCGCTTAATAGCAGATTGTTATATAGTTTTGCAAAGCAATATAACAGAAATTCTGCGTGGCCTGGATTCGACAAGTCCTTGGTAGGTTTCCAGGGGCATGTGGCACCATTTGCATACGCCCAAGTCGTCCAGTTCCCTTAAATTCCGTGGTTTGTGGACGTGAAGCTTGCGCCCATGACGTCCCAGATGTACTCCCTCGATTTCAGATCGGGCGAATCTCGTGGCCACGGCATAAAATGATTTCATTATTACATTCCTCAAACCACTGCAGCACGATTCTGGCCTTGTGTCACGAACAATAATCGTGCTGGAAGATGGTATCGCCTTCGGGGACGACAGCAAGCATGAACGGATGCAGGTAATACGCAATAACGTTCACGTAGCCCACAGCTCTCATGGTACCTTCAATTACTACCACAGGTCTCACGGAAACCGAGATGAATGTCCCCATGGCATAACAGTTCCCCCCACTGGCCTGTGTCCGTGACGCGATGCATGTTTCGAGCACTCGTTCTGGTGAATGTCAACGTATCCCGACACGACAATCACATAGTGTAACAAGAAACGTGGTTCATTCGAGCAAGCGGCACGTTCCCATTGTTCCACGGTCGGAATTTGATGATGCCGTGCCCACTGCAGTGTAACTGACGACATCTTTGGGTCAGCATGGGAACACAGTGGTCGTCTGTTTAACAATGTGCGCTGAAAAATCTACTTCGACACATTTGTGCCACGACCAACGTTGTACTGTGTCGTCAGATCTGCCATAGATCGCCGCCTATAGGTTCACAGGTACCTTCACGTTCTGTGATGAGGCGTGCGCGTGATTTCACTATCCTTCGACCACTGTTCATAGATACTTACAAAAGTAGCACATGAACAGCCAACCAGCTTCACCGTTTCCGAGATGCTTGTTCCCAGGCAAAGGGTCGTAACAATGTTCCGTTCATCAAAGTGGCTTACGCCGTTGAATTCTCCATTTTCAGCCCGTATTGTCGCTAGAACGACTCACCATTCGTGTCTGCTACGCTTATATACTTACCTACGGCATCACGTGATCGAAACTCCGTCAGACAGTATTCAGGCTCGCGGTGGGCACTGGCGATAGTGATTTGGCTAAACGGTCCATCCTTTACGGTGCTGGAGAAGTTTTCTAGTGGAGCGCTGCTCAAACATCCGTCCAGCCATCCAGACTTTCACTTTTCAGTATTTTTCCAAACATCACTTATTGCGAATGCTGTGGTGATTTCTTTGCCACAGCCACTACTGATTTCCTTCTCTATCCGTGTCTTCTAAGCTCGTGCATCATCTCTGATGACCTGCCTTGGTCCGGACGTAAGGTTCTAATCGTTCTTTCTTGGGGATACCTGAAGAGGAGAACTTACATACATAAACCAGAACTGGTGTACTCACGATCCAAAGCAACAATAAATCTGAATAAACCTTTTAATTTGAGGCGGCTTGCAATGGAACTTCCTGGCACATGCGTACATGGCACTAAACCTGGACTTTATCACGGACTTTTTCATTCCCGGGCAACTCATTACCGACTGTCTCATGCTCATAGATGCGGGCAGATTGCAACTCTGAGATAGACAAACTGCTGTTCTCAGTTGACTGTTTGTACAGTGTACCCAAGGAAACTCAAGGGTCTAGTCTAGCTTTCGGTTTTAATTTGAAGGGTTGGACAAAAATATGGAAACACCAAAAAAACAAATATAACATATTACCATGGCTAATACGGTTTAGAAAAGCTGCTAGCATTCACAACACCTTCCAGTCGTCTCGGAATGGATTAACACAGTTCCTGTATGGTTATCGAGGGAATCTTATACCCTGCTTCCTGCAAAATAATAGCTGGTCCAGGTAATGATGAGGGAGGTGAGTAGTGATCTCATACTCTTCTCTGAAAAGTACACCACAAACACTCAATAATGCCGCGCGGGGTAGCCGTGCGGTCTGTACGCATTGCCACGGTTAGCGCAGCTCCCCCCGTCGGAGGTTCGAGTCCTCCCTCCAGCATGGGTTAGTTTAAGTTAGGTTAAGTAGTGTGTAAGCCTAGGGACCGATGACCTCAGCAGTTAGGTCTCATAGGAACTTACCACAAATTTCCAATTTCGATAAATAATATAGAGATGTTGGGACTGTGGTGACCAAGGAAGAGGCGACACATATCCTCCTGTTCAAAAAACACATCATAGACGATTCAAGCTGTATGAACAGGGGCCCTGTCGTCTCGGAACACAGAATCACCAATGAGCAATAAAATGTTTTACCGTAGGATTTATCTGATCAACCAAAATGGCCACATATTCCTCTACAGTAACGCGATCTTGCAGGATATCCGTGGGTCCCACGGAATACCACGATATGGCTGCTCAAATCGTCACTGAACCTCCACCATGTTTCACTCTTGGGACCTAAACTGGCCAGAAGTTGGAAATAGTATGAAACATGACTCTTCTGATTATATGAAATTGTTCCATTGGTTCATAACCCAGGTTTTATGGCTTCGGTACAATATTTTCCTATTATGGGCATTTGCGTCACTGATGAGTGGATTTGGAATTCCAGTTAACTCTACAATTCCATGCTTAAGGAGCTCCATTCGTGTTGTTTTGGTGCTGACAGGGTTCGCGAGTGCGACATATAGTTCTGTTTTCGCCACAATCCCCTTAAATGACCGTCTATCACGATTATTCAACATTTACTTTCGTCTGCGCTGTGGCTTAGCGGGCGGTTTTCTTCCGCTTTCCCTGTATGCAGTATAGATATAGTGCCCCTTGAAACACCAAACACTTCTGCTCCTTTGGTTATGGAGGCACCGAACAGACGAACACAAACAGTGTGCCCACGTACGAATCCGCTTGGCTCCGACATAATGCTCTCACAACCGCACAGAACACTGTTCTGAACAGGACTGAGACTTGCAGCGCGTTGAGGACATCGCTCAGGTGCTGTTCGTGGTCAAATACAACGGCGCAATCTGCCAGCTTGGCTGGAACCTGCATTTACGTTCAAGCATCCATTCCTCGGGGAGTTTCCATCATTTTGTCCATACCCTGTATTTACGAGATTTATCGAGAGGGAATATCAGGTAGTAATAGTGATTCTGTTAGAGTGTTGTCCACCCCGTGTGACCAAGAACAACAGTAGTCGATTACCTGACAGAAAAAAAATCTCTACAAATTTTATTGAAGAGATGAAGCAACTGTCCTTGGAATGAAGCTAACAATTATGAGACAAGAAGCACAAAAAGTAAAAAAGAAGGACTTCACTATGAACCTAACTTACAGCAGTAATTAACCTCTCTATGAATGCTGTCTCTCAGAGGAAAATACTCAAGTCTGACGCAGAATATTTACTGCCAAGTGGGGTTGTCTCGGTGACGGGTTGCACGAGCACGTGACAGCTGACGTTACTGTGAGGCGACATAAAACTGTCAGCAGATCTTGTGCCTACAGAAACTCCAAAAGATCGGGGAAAGACCAGATATGTAACAGTTTTGAGACATGGGATTCTGAAAAAATGTTGATTTTTACCAATAAACCTCTATGGGCAAGTAATCATCAGAACAGCAAAAGTCTGCTTCTCGGAAAATACGAAACGAAAGACTGAGTGACGTGGGCCAATGGTTAAGATGTTGGACTCAACTTTATGCTCGAAGCCGGCCGCTGTGGCCGAGCGGTTCTAGGCGCTACAGTCTGGAACCGCGCGACCGCTACGGTCGCAGGTTCGAATGCTGCCTCGGCCATGGATGTGTGTGATGTCCTTAGGTTAGTTAGGTTTAAGTCGTTCTAAGTTCTAGGGGACTGATGATCTCAGATGTTAAGTCTCATAGTGCTCAGAGCCATTTGAACCATTTTTTTTTCAGGCTCGAATCTCATACTGCCATCCTGATCTGCGAGATCCGGGATTTTTGCATATAAGCGTCAGCAGTTCGAGGTCTTGCGATTGGCGTTGGCCTTGTCGGAGATTTGCTCCGCTCGAGACTATGTGTGTGTGTGTGTGTGTGTGTGTGTGTGTGTGTGTGTGTGTGTGTGTGCGTGTTATCATCATCGACGCGCAAGTCGCTGAAATAGCGTCAAATAGAAAGACTTGCACCAGTTAGCCAAACTCCACAGAACGAGTCTCTCGGCCAAATATGCCATACGCACATTTCGTTTCACATGTAAATAAGGCAGCCAGTAACTTGAATGTAATGGTTGGATAAAACTTTAAAAGTATCTGACGAAGGAAAGATGTTGCACAGTATGGTGCAAAGATATTTAATGTAATTCGTTAGTCTGTTTCTTACCTTCTTACCTTCAATATCGACACACAGCACAGAAGCTACTTTTGCAAATTTCTTATTCTTGGACACAATACTTCTTGTATTGATGTTTCGATACATGCAGTTTCGTCAAATATCGTGTGGGAAGGCAGAGAGGTTACAGTTAAACATCTGTCGACCTTCCCTTCATCGGGGACTGAACATAAGCCCAGTCTAACGGCGACGGGATATATAGGGCATGACTTGAGAAACGTGTCCTGGTATCCGACTGAACTGATTATGAAAACTACGGAAAATATAAATCGGAATTTGAATCCAAATTCTTTTGAATACTAATCCAACGTTTTAACCACTTTCTGATATCGTTAGTTAACGGAGTAATACATGGCGATACAAAGCAGACACATGATTCACAGGCACACCTGTAAGATATGTAAAATTTGCTCATTTTGAAACTCTACACATTTAGAAAGAATCCAATGTCAACTGGGCAGGGGTCTTCTGCGGTGACTCTGCGAAATCTCAGTGTCAGTGTGGTTCTCATCACACGAATGTCTCAAAACTAGTTTGCACAACTACACATTTATGGTAAGCAGAGTCACTATTTCTAACCACTGCGGTAGTGTGCCATTTACAAATATTGTCAAACGACTTCCGTTTATCAAGTTTCGCGATAAAATAATAAACTTTCTGTTCCTTAACTAGTGGGCCTACTGTGTCAAAACTGCTTGGTGACTCTCTCAGCAGTTAATATTATTTCCACTCAGCATGGTCCCTTATTGTGTTGTCTATGGCAGGAATCACGGCCACACTAGTATTTACTTGTATTCGTTAGCAGTCCACATGTACTTGTCGTATGTGCCTGTTGAATCAGACACTTATTATTATACTCGTGCACAGAACTGGAAATACTGTAAAGGAAAATGAAAAGGTAGATTTCAGTTGCTTAATGTTGTGATTCATTTTACATTAAAACATTGGTGTAACGATACCCTCGTAATTAAATAACTAAAACTATGATAAATTTGGGTTTCCGTTAGTCACCTTTACTTAATCTACAAAGACCCTCTTTGAAATTAATAATGTCAATAATTAGCTTTCCTTGCAGTCCATAAAAAGTCAGTCTCGTAAGTTCAGATAATATGTTCATAAGGCTCACAAAAAATTCATTGCAGTTCGACCTACAACACATTGCCACTTACATATGGTCTTGGGGTTTTTATTTTTCAGACAGTGTGATTCTTTCAAAAAGTCCACCGATGGGATTTACTGATTCTTGATCAGAAGCTGCGTGTAGCATTTATCGCCAGGCTCTGCAGTCTGGTGACAAACATTGTAACTGTTTCTTGCTCTCTATTTCATCCCAGAGTTCACAGAACTCGCTTCACTTCACGTCGTTTATAGTGGAAATAAAAAAATAATAAAAGAACACCTTAGAATCTTGTTTTTGTACAGACATACATCCGTACTCGTTCCCCTTCCCTTTACTAATAAAATGGTACGGAACAAAATGAAAGCAAAGAGAATAAAAAATAAGAAATACGCAACCACTACGCTTGTCAGATCAATGTATGACCTGATATGTTCCTTAAAGAATTAGCCGTGCTGTCTCAGGCGTCTTGCCACGGTTCGCGCGGCATCCCCCGCTGGAGGTTCGAGTCCTCCCTTGGGCATGGGTGTGTGTGTTGTCCTTAACATGAATTAGTTTAAGTTAGATTAAGTAGTGTGTAAGCCTAGGGACCGACGACCTCAGCAGTTTGGTCCCACCAAACTTACCACAAATTTCCAATTTCCTTAAAGAATGGCAATGGAGCACAGCTATTGCTGGATTATGGATAATGATTTCGATGTCAACTGGATGTTAAACAACAAACCACAAAGGCAATTTACTTCTGTCACACGCCCCACTCGAAAGAACGCGTTTCGCTCGATGTGAAGGCGCATTCAGAGGCACGGAAGATGCACTAGTCGTGACAGTTATGATCTGTTACGTCACGCGAGTCGATGCTTAAGAGTTATTTACCGATATAACTGCATGCATTAACGCTCCAAGTAGTCTCAAAGACGGAGCACAACGCGTGAAGTAGGAAGTAAAGATATTAGCAGTTTGGGATGACGTAAGCTGCGCGATCACGAAAGCGTCGTGCGAATGGCGTCAGAAAGCAGCTAGGCGTCACGTTCCGCCAAGAACGACCCAGAGCCGTGTTTTACTGTCGGGGCACTGGAAGTCACAGATAATTGTCAACGAGCCTTTCCATTTTTCGTCCCTTAACAATAGAGAAAGCGTAGAGTTGTCGCGAGCAGAGCCCTGCGTGTGGCAACGTGCGGCCAGAAATAAGCTGCCAATAAGGTCGCGGCTCGCACCTAGCTACTACGGCCGTCTGCACACGCACACCGCACGAATAAACTTGCAATTTTACCACTACCGTCGAATCTCTTCACCGGAAGCCATACGAGATGGGAGAACCAACGGAAATCTGGCTCCCCCTATTAGTAAAAGTCGTATAAAACGAAGTCAATTTTAGCTGCAAGTTATGGCATCGGCACAATCATTATGACACAAACTTCCTTCGAGGCCATTGTTTAACGACAGCATTAAACTTAGAAAACGTAGGTATCACCTGCTGGGGATACAGCGGCCTTTGTAATTAATATTCAAATACAGGTTAACGCAGAATTTGTCACTATTACCAGTTTCACTCGTCAGAAGCGAATATTATCTGATCTGTGGTAGTTACATTATGTAACAACATCAGATAAAGCTAATCACTAAAATTTGGCTTAAAATACCGTAACTTACGCTCTAACCCCTAACGTGTTATCACAAAGGCAATGATTGTAAGTTATCATGTTGAAAGCCAACTTTTAATGATTAACTCTATTTGATGTTGATATTAAATAATGCAGTTTCTACATATGCGATGAAGCTCGCGTCTCTCAATCGAAATCGGTAACACTGAATTAAGTTTTGAGCGACCTGTTGCTGTTTAATCAGAATTTTTATGCAGAACTATACGTTAAAAATAACCCAAGACACCGACACCTGACTCTGCGGTTGAAGCTCAAGATTTAAAACTAATTGTAAAAAATATTGCATGTATCATCTGCACTAACACTATCTGCTCTATAGCTTAACGCATATACTTACGAGGTCGTGAGGTGAACTTGACCCGGACTGAATTCGTATTTGAGTAACGACCGATATTCTGGTTCACTGGCAAGCACGTCGAAGCTTAAAGAACAGAGTACACTAACAGATGAAGCGTGAAAATCCATACACAACAGTATTTACATAACTTTCCCTCTCGTCTATAAGTCTCGGAGAGAAAAACAAATTCAAAACCTTGCCAAGGCAAGTGTCCATCGCTCTGGGACAGAGAGATATTTGTTTTAAGCCTAGGTAATGTCTTTTCCTATCGTTAACCTTTTTATCTAACGCTGTACGCGTGTAGTTTTTTACTACTGACACCAGCGCAAATTTGTGGTGCCAAGTTTGATATTATTCAGCACTGAGGCACTATAAATGCATTACTGACAGCAAAATGTTTAACAATTTTTCTCGTGCGCATTTCCAAAGGATACAAATACCATATTTCACATAATTCTCCCCGAGCCTGCTATATCGCACATTGTTGTTGGCGTGGTCTTCACGCTAATCTATCTTGTACAATCCTCGTTTACAGTTCTTACATTCGTAACTTTATTTTTTTCTCGGTTCCAGATTTATGTGTGTAATACCAAGCTATTACCTGTGACTTGTCTTTGTGCAGTTTTCTTAGGCTTGTCATTACGTAACTGTCTTCCCTGATTGAGAAGTATTTCTCGTTGTTTCTGCTGTAAAGTTGTTGCATTATGTGCGGAGTACACAGTTCGCTGCAGCACTGTGCACAGCCGTTGGTACTGAAAGACGGCGAGGCTCGTTGAAAGGCGACGCGTTTCCGTAGCCTTGCGACAATGCACAATGTCCGAAATAGACGTACGGAATGTGGCGCGTCGGATCGGTGCGCCGCTCTCGCGACTTGGGTATCTGCTTTGCACTTGGCGCTGTTCTGAATACTTAAGATGCACCGTGCACTGTAGGTGTTGATCGCTTTATGAGCTTGCGCACGAATCTTCTTATAACAGTACCACTCTTTCCACAGGAGAGTTTTCCTCCATTCTCCGCAACAACAAAAGCACTATTTTTGTCAGTGCTACTTAGTTTTTTTCCGCCTCTCATGAATTCCACCACTCCTTACACACGCTTGAACACAATGCAGTTCGTATCAACTTGCCTGTCCAGTTAACCTCTTCCTCTGCCAGTTAAAAAAATTCCATCCCTTTTCCAAATTCCTTGATTATCTCCATAAATCCTACATATTCCACCTCCTCTTCAACTCCTTACACTCTGTATTCTGTTCCAGGACCACTATAACAGACTGCCTTTTTTGATTCTCGAACATATTCTCAGTTCGAGTATAATGAATTTCCTTGAGACAGAGAAGTTGCTGTCCATGCATCAGCACGGCTTTAGAAAGCATCGCTCTTGCGAAACGCAACTCGCCCTTTTTTCACATGATATCTTGCGAACTATGGATGAAGGGTACCAGACGGATGCCATATTCCTTGACTTCCGGAAAGCGTTTGACTCGGTGCCCCACTGCAGACTCCTAACTAAGGTACGAGCATATGGGATTGGTTCCCAAATATGTGAGTGGCTCGAAGACTTCGTAAGTAATAGAACCCAGTATGTTGTCCTCGATGGTGAGCGTTCATCGGAGGTGAGGGTATCATCTGGAGTGCCCCAGGGAAGTGTGATAGGTCCGCTGTTGTTTTCTATCTACATAAATGATCTTTTGGATCTGGTGGATATCAATGTGCGGCTGTTTGCTGATGATGCTGTGGTGTACGGGAAGGTGTCGTCGTTGAGTGACTGTAGGAGGATACAAAATGACTTGGACAGGATTTGTGATTGATGTAAAGAATGGCAGCTAACACTAAATATAGATAAATGTAAATTAATGCAGATGAATAGGAAAAAGAATCCCGTAATGTTTGAATACTCCATTAGTAGTGTAGCGCTTGACAAAGTCACGTCGATTAAATATTTGGGCGTAACATTGCAGAGCGATATGAAGTGGGACAACCATGTAATGTAATGGCAGTTGTGGGCAAGGCAGATAGTCGTCTTCGGTTCATTGATAGAATTTTGGGAAGATGCGGTTCATCAGTAAAGGAGACCGCTTATAAAACACTAGTACGACCTATTCTTGAGTACTGCTCGAGCGTTTGGGATCCCTATCAGGTCGGATTGAGGGAGGACATAGAAGCAATTCAGAGGCGGGCTGCTAGATTTGTTACTGGTAGGGTTGATCATCACGCGAGTGTTACGGAAATGTTTCAGTAACTCGGGTGGGAGTCTCTGGAGGAAAGGAGGCGTTCTTTTCGTGAATCGCTACTGAGGAAATTTAGTGAACCAGCATTTGAGGCTGACTGCAGTACAATTTTACTGCCGCCAACTTATATTTCGCGGAAAGACCACAAAGATAAGATAAGAGAGATTAGGGCTCGTACAGAGGCATATAGGCAGTCATTTTTCCCTCGTTCTGTTTGGAAGTGGAACAGGGAGAGAAGATGCTAGTTGTGGTACAATGTACCCTCCGCCACGCACCGTATGGTGGATTGCGGAGTATGGATGTAGATGTAGATGCTGATTCTGCAGCTGACTAAACATTTGAGGAGACTAAACAGCTTAAGTCATCAATTCCTGTTCACCCCAAGTAGTGCACCCAGTCTGTCAGCGTACAGATAAAATCTGTGTACAAGCGTCAGGAAGCGTTCTTAAAGTTTTCGTAGCATGTGTGTCAGGCAGAACATGGAAACCAGCCCAGTGTTCACCTATTGGGATGTGAGAAACCACGTCGACGCCGGCCGGCACATCTACACCTCGTCGTTAATCCGCCAGGTGGTTTCGATCCGGGGCCGGCATGTCTCGCTATCCCCGAAGCGATTGCGATAACACGCGCGCCTCCCCTGCGGATCCCTCTTTTTGAATGATAGTCACACTTACTCATCCTTTCAGCCCTAGGCCCTCACTTCCCATAAATCGTCCTGATGGATCAAGGCTCCACTACTCCACCTCTCATTCACATAGGCTTACCACAGCACCATCCACGCCACAATTCCACATCCCGTTTGTATAATTCCCAACACTGAAAACACTGCTCCTCCCTCATACTCTCCAACATAGTTCTTCACTCCTCCTTCCCCCTTTACTACCTTCACTGAATGCTAACTGCATACAACGACCAGTTTCCGCCAATAGCATCGGCAATCACACTTCAATAGGACCCACACACCATCACCAGTATTTTCCAATAAATTCCCTGTGTTTCAAACGACTTTAATTAAATTTTAATCCCGTAATTTCATAGTTTTAATTGTAAAAATATGTCTCAAATTGCGTTAGGTTAAATAGTAGCAGTATACCAATAAATCACAAAAAATGAACGAAGAACAGAGTCATCAGTGGCATAGCCTTCACGTTACATCATTAGAATGGGACGTGCGCAATTCGATTCCTAAGAAACCTCGGTGCTTTTCGAGTGATCTGATGTCGCCACGTTTGACTTGTAGTTATAATTTCTCGTCCACAACTTAAAAATATCTACATTACACAAAAAATACGATGTAGTAATTACAAAATAACTCGTCTTCAGGTGAACAGCAGCTTTACTCGGTAATCCATGATGATAAATTGTGGAAATGCAACAGCGAAAAATCTTAGAAAACCTTCATAAAATAATTTGAATTTCTTTATAAATGAGCTGGCTGATCAACGTTGGCTTGCGACACGGCTTGTTGTTACGTGCTGTTTACGCCTGTCGTGAATATTGGACGTGCCTGTACTGTGCATTCATATGGAATTTTTTATGTAGCCACATACAACAAGGCTGGGATAGGATTGGATCCGCACTATCTAGGTTGAGACGTTTTATCTGAATGTAGTTGAATTGAATCAGGTGATGCTGAGGGAATTTGATTAGGTCATGAGACACTTAAAGTAGCAGATGAGTTTTGCTATTTGAGAAGCAAAATAACTGATGATTGTATAAGTAGAGAGGATATAAAATGTAGACTGGCAATAGCAAGAAAAGAGTTTCTACAGTAGAGACATATGTTAACATCGAGTATAGATTTAAGTGTCAGGAAATCCTGTCTGAAAGTATTTGTACGGGTTTTGTCACGAATGGAAGTGACACATGAACGATAAACAGTTTTGACAAGAAGAGCATAGAAGCTTTTGAGATGTGGTGCTACGGAAGAATGCTGAAGATTAGATAGGTAGATCATATAACTATTGGGGAGGTACTGAATAGAACTGGGGAGAAGAGAAATTTGAGGTACAACCTGACCAAAAGAAGGGATCGGTTGGTAGGACACATACTGAGGCATCAAGGAATCACCATTTTAGTAGTGGAGGGAAGCGTGGGCGGGGGGTGGGGGGAAGGGGAGGGGGTTTAAAATCGTAGAGGGAGACCAAGAGATGAATACAGTGAGCAGATTGAGAACGACGTAGGTTGCAGTAGTTATTCGGAGATGAAGAGCCTTGCATAGGATAGAGCAGCATGGAGAACTGCACCAAACCATTCTTTGGACTGAAGACCACAACAACAACAACAACAATAACAACGTTTTGTCTCGACACCATTCGTACTGGTGCCCTTTTTTTACTATATTTTCACGTTCGTTACGTAGTTTGCATCGTGGACGTAAATTTTATGTACAAACTTGCGTCTAAATTCCAATACACACAGACACACACTTATCTGTATGTACACAGGCATGCATTTAATCAGGACTTTACACCGATTATCAGATTATGTCAGAGTTCAACAAACCAAGGAAGGCGTACATCCCGTCGACAGAGAATTCATTAGAGATAAGCCAAATCTGACGTTGTGACTTGGCCCCCTCCCTGTTAAAAAAAATGGTTCAAATGGCTCTGAGCACTATGGGACTTAACTTCTGAGGTCATCAGTCCCCTAGAACTTATAACTACTTAAACCTAACTAACCTAAGGACATCACACACATCCATGCCCGAGGCAGGATTCAAACCTGCGACCGTAGCGGTCGCGCGGTTCCAGACTGTTGCGCCTAGAACCGCTCGGCCACACCGGCCGGCCCTCCCTGTTAAAAGCTCCCTGGCACTCTAACTTGTGATCACGTGAAAATCATAACGCTATGACGTTATGTTTTTATAAGAGTCGGTTCGGAAGAATATACGCACGTTCTTACAAGTAAGAATTAATATGACTAGAATCTGATCCTGTATTTGTATTCTACGTAGATTTGCAGCACTTTCTCCAAATTGTAGGGCGAAATTGCTTCTTCTTTATTGAAGGCGTCGATTACTTCGGAACAGCCCTATCATTTCGTTGCTTTGCAGACAAATGATCTCTTTTATCCTTAATGGTTATGAAAGCAGTAAAATGAGTTAGTCATTTTACAGTAACCAGTTTGATTACGTCGTAGCCGTTATCAAAATATTGTTAGTCTTAATAAAATATTTATAGTTACCCAAATCCTTCCTTTGATTAGAATATTAACGGATAATTGTTGGGGTTCTATGTAACGGCTGTGTTGCAGTTGACGAAGCAGAATATGTTTGCTTCATATCAGTACGTAGGATCTGATGGTATCAACAGCACAAGCAGTGGAGATGTATTTAGTACTGCTACAGCCACCCAAAATCAGAGCATAGAAGAGGAGGTGGGTATGATATCGAAATCATCAGGGATGGACGGTGCACTTGAGACGGACAATAACTGGAAAATAAATAGATTGTGCCCTGTTAAACGGCACCATCACGACATTCGCCTAGGCTGCATTAGGTAAAACTAGGGAAAAGGTAGATCTGATGATTGGGCTCCTACGACTAACGTCCATTCGACAGCGATGTCATTAGTGTTGGAACACAAGCTCGGATTGTTTCAAGGATGGGGAGCGAAGTTGGCCGTGCCATTTCAAAGGAACTATCCCGTCACTTGCCTGGAACGATTTTGGAAAATCACGGAAGACCTAAACATAGATAGGCCTTGCACAATCGTCCTCTGACTGCAATTCCTGTGTGCTAACCATTGCGCCACCTCTCCCGGTGTGTTGTGTCCTAATTTACTACATGTTCATATATACTGTTCGGGCCACTGTTACCCGCTCTGTTAAAATTAAGCACAAACTGGAATATAAATACTTGAAAATTTAGTTATTGAAAATAAGAGAATTTGTAATCTCTGTGTTTAGCTGCATACGGTATTTTGATAATAATGTAGTTATCAGTACCACAGTGTTTTTGTTACGTAAAGCGTCTGTATTGTAACATCACAGTAACAAAGACATGTATGTGTTTAAATTTCCACCATAATTTGCTTTTCATTGCGTACGGTGTGAACAGACGTAGGTGATGTAGGCTTTACAAACACGTCTGTTATAGTTTCCGCACAACAGTTTCGTCGTATTGTTAGTGCTTGAGCAGAATCCTCAGCAAGCGAGCACATTTTACAGTTTTCCCTATTGTTGAGCCACCCAGGACTGAGATAGTATTTTCTGATTTTTTTGATACTCTCGTGAAGCTCAGTGTCCCATATAACATTCGAAGGTGTGTGGTTGATGTAGTATGTTGCTTAAAAGTGACTGTTGAAGCTGTTCCAAGTATACTTTCCTTCTTCTTAATTTGTTGCGTTCCAATCGGGAAGGGATCAACTGAAGTCCACAAAATACATGCTCTGTACGCGGAAATACATAGACTGATATAGAAAAAGGCCTTTGGCCAGCGATTTGTCTTTCGTTTAAAGATGTAAGTACTTTTAATTTGATAGTGTGTCAACAGTGCCTAAAGTTCTAATGTGATCTAAGAACATTTCTGCCATTTTGTTGGCTCTTTTTCTGAATTTCCCATCCTGAAGCATCTTACTCACAAGTTAAGTTACTTTTCTTTGGGATGTAATTGACCACAGCAGTATCATTTGCAAAGTAAAATGAGCTATGAAATTTCCTGATTGTTATTTGCTATGGAGGTTCACCTTTTTTCCGTATAATTCTTGGTAGTTTCACTTCCCTTTTAGCAACTGCTGTCCTAAAGCGTAAGAAGTGGAATAGCTGTCACACGTTACATTCAGACCTAATAGAGCGCTGGTGAGATCAGGCACAAAGTTCGATCCGTGATATGTTTCAGAAGCAGACGTAGCAGCGATTCCATAACATAATTTCTGGAAGAAGCCCTCACTTTCAGAAACTTTACTCATTCGATCATCACATTCAGAAGCTGATTCGTCACAATCAGAAGGATTTACGATCACTTTCTGTCTCAGCATCAGTAACAGATTTGTTCACTAAGGTGAGTATTCACGAAGTAAGTTATTCTTGGCAAGTGTAACTTGGCAGTAGATTCCACCGAAGTGGCTAAGGTAAAAGGACGTCTTATCGAGTCATATTGATTTGAACATCACACACGTAGCAGTTGCCATTTGGGACAGGATTACTTTAACATTCAAAAAATATTTTTGAGTACAAACTACTTTTGCAATTACGGAAGAAATCTGTTACCATCACAAACATAACTTATTTTACAAAAATTTATGATAATACTAAAAGAATACTGACGCTAGAACTTGTGAAACGAAGGATTCCCAGGAGTATGTTGAGACCTCGAAGAATTATGCAGCCAGACACAGAGAATCTCGGACACCATTAGGAAAAGGACTGTGTGCTTCGGGCACATTCTTTGATTGGATCAGGGGAGGTTGACACATCAATAACACAGCTTCTTTTTTTTTTTTTCAAACAAGGGGAAAAGAGTATGCTGAATCCAAGAGGTACAAAGGGATCGGGAAAAATGGGAAATCAGGAAACAGATTTGCAACATGGCGACATTTAAACAAAAAATTCGGCTGTCACACATTTCAGAGACAGAATTATACCCCGGGAAAAATCATGATGGACAGAAGAGCGAAGAAGATTGCGAAGTACGAATACTGGACAGTGATAAAGACCAGAAGAAACAAAACCGAGGAAACTTAACTTGGTCCTCATGTCGGCAACACGAAAAGAAGAAGAAAATGAAACTGTTTTTGGGTCCTACAGACACGAATTGAGCAGCAAGCTTAACCTACGTATCAGCTCGTATAAAAGTCACTCGTGTAGACTGACAGGCGGAAGCGTCAGCAGTTCAACTGGGAGCTTGCTGAGCCTTTCGATCGGCGGAGGGATCCGCGTCTTATCTAGAATGTGTCATATGTCAGTTGCTGACTCAATTTATATACAATGCGAAAGTCGCCTTGTTGCTGGCAATATTTTCTGCGTAAACAGGAATATTTGAATGAGATGGAAAGGAGTCGCTGCCAGCGGTGCCGAAGCCGCAGCGCGCTTCCACAGTTGGCGCGTCCTTTGTGTGTTAAGAATAGTCACGTGCGGCTGATGGCTCGCCTCAATTAGACTGGCCGCGCTGCCAGGTAGCGCCTCAACAAAAGTTCATCACGCTGCCCGACACCCGAAACTGGACCAAACCGCTGCGCACGCACTTCCCGCTTCGTAGTCTTTAACAGACATCTCGGTCCAAGAAATTTATAGACATAAAAACATAAACGTTCTTAAAATTTATCTGCTGCGAAGTCTTTGATGCACTCCAAGCAAAGAAAATAAAGAGAGAAACAGCAAGGCGACAGCTTCCGCTCCAGCAGCGCACAGGAAGAGTACATCGTTCGTTTGTGAATTATTTTACGAGCTTCTAACTGGAAGTTACTGATTTAGCTGCGTGTTTAGTAGTTTAATTTCAAACATTTCTTGCGCGTTTGTGCATTTATTAGGCTCACTCTTGCGTTATAATGACAGTAAATTATAGAGTTCTACCGTCTTTTGTATGGATAAGGACTGTGATTTCTGTGATTGGTAGCGAGTTGAAATGGCTCAAATGGCCCTGAGCACTATGGGACTTAACTGCTGAGGTCATAAGTCCCCAAGAACTTAGAACTACTTAAACCTAACTAACCTAAGGACATCACACACATCCATGCCCAAGGCAGTATTCGAACCTGCGACCGTAGCGGTTGCGCGGTTCCAGACTGTAGCGCCTAGAACCACTTGGCCACTCCGGCCGGCAGATACGAGTTGAGTTGGTGACCTTCGCTTACAGCTCCAGGTGGTGCTGGCTTCAGTCACGCAGCTTGAAGCTGTTGCCAATGGGCATCACTGTGGGGTCTGGACGTGGGGATCTAAGGAACGTCCAATGTGTCCTATGATCGGTCCACTGTAGGATGATTACTCACTTGTGACTGAGTGGCAGCTAATTTCAAGGTGTGGCAGTTAGTAAAAGACTTCCAGTAGGACGGAGGGAGAATTGAAAGGCTTCACAGGTTCGCTTAAAAAACAAGTTTTGGTCGCTATATGTAGCTGATAAAAATACTGAGCCAGGCAATCACTTGCCCTGTCTTAGAGGAAACCTCTCGGCCTGCAAGATCCGTGCATTCACAGAGGGAGGCTTACTGGTAGTCAGGGGTTCCAATGTCAAGCGTGTAATTGGCTCCTTTAGGGATATGGCTGCAAAGGGGAGGAAGAAATCCATTGTGCACTGTGTGTGCATACTGGGGGCGGATTCATCCCAGATGTGGAATGGGTGCTTCCAGATGCCATGGAGAGCATAGGGAGCAGCCAATTGCATGTGGTGCCTCATGTCAGTACTAATGATATGTGTTGCTTTGTATCAGAAGAGATTCTCTCTGGTTTCAGACGGCTAACTCCAGTGACAAAGATTAATGCACTTGCTGCCCAGAAGGAGGCAGAGCTCGCAATTTGTAGCATCGTCGACAGGTGCGATTGAGGACCTTCAGTACAGAACCTAGTGCAAGGTCTGAATCAGAGGTTCAAATGGCTCTGAGCACTATGGGACTTAACATCTGAGGTCATGTCCCCTAGAACGTCGAACTACTTAAACCTAACTAAGCTAAGGTCATCACACTCGTCCATACCCAAGGCAGGATTCGAACCTGCGACCGTAGCAGTCACGCGGTTCCGGACTGAAGCGCCTAGAACCGCTCGTCCACCGCGGCCGGCTGAATCAGAGGCATAGACAATTCTGCGACAATGTAGGCTGCGGGTTTGTCGACTTGCGCCATAGGGTGGTGGGGTTTCGAATTCCACTTAATGGGTCAGGGGTCCTTTATGCACAGGAGGTATCTACACGGGTAGCAATGCCGTGTGGAATGAACTGGGCGGCTCTGTAGGTTAAAAGGTCTAAAAGAACAAAACTTCTTCACTATCAAAGGATTCACGGCACATATAGAACGAGAATAGACCTAGGAAGAACAGATATAGCAGCTGTAAATTGTCGTAACTGTGTTAGGAAATAATCAGGGCTCCAAGCGCTAATAGGAAGCACTGAAGCTCAAATCGTTATAGGTACTGAAAGCTGGCTACAACCGGAGATAAGTTCACCAGAAATTTTTACAAAGGCCATAACGGTGTTGAGAAGGGAGAGCTTAAATACAGTTGGTGGGAGCGCTCTTATTGCTCTTAGAAGTAGTTTATCTTGCGAAACAGAGTCAGCATGGGTAGAGGTTATATTTGCAAACCCATCCCTCCCTCCACTCAGATTATACAGTTGCTGAAAGGTTCAAAGAAAACTTGAGTCTCATTTGAAACAGGTTTAAAGTCGGTGGTAGGAATAAAACATTGTCCGAAGTCTTACTGAAATACTTTCTTCGAAAATTATTTTAAACAAATAATTAAAGAGCCCAACCGAAGTGTAAATTATTGCGAAAACTTGGTGGACCTCTAAGCAACAAATAATCCTGAGCAATTGTGACCACGAGGTCGTTGTAGCAAGACTGAACATCGTAACATCCAAACCCACGAAAAGCCACGAAAAGTAAGCGCAAGATATACAGCTCAAATATAAATTCGATTGATGCCTTCCTAAGAGACCGTCTCCTCTCCTTCCAATCTAACTACGTAAACGTAGACCAGATGTAGCTGGCATTCAAAGAAATAGTATCGATGGCAGTTGAGAGGTTTATGCCAAATTAATTAATAAGGGACGGAAGTGATCCCGCGTGGTGCACAAAACAGATCAGAACACTGTTGCAGAAGCAACGGAAAAGGGATGCCAAAGTTCAAAGAACGCAAAATATCCAAGATTGGTGATGTTTTACAGCAGCTCCAGGTTTAGGGCGTACTTCAAAGCGAGATGCTTTTAATAGTTGCCACAACGAAACTCTTCCTTGAACTGGCAGGAATTCCAAAAAGCTTCTGGTCGTATGCAGAGAACACCAGTAGCAAGACAAAATCATTACCTTCAGTGTGCAATAGCAGCGGTAATGTTATCGATGAAAGTGCCACTAAAGCAGAGTTACTATATACGTTTTTCTCAAATGCCTTCACCATATAAGACGAAGTAGGCCTAAATATTCCAGAATTCTAATCAAGAACAGCTGTCAACATGAATAACTTAGAATTAGATTTCCTAGGTGCAGCAAAGAAGCTTAGATCACTTAGTAAAGGCAAGTCTGATATAATAGCTCCACGCTTAACAAGCGTTCGCTCGACGTAAGATCCGTACGTAAACACTGGAAAGTTTCACAGGTCACACCAACACTCAAGACAGGAAATAGGGGTAATCCGCTGAATTACCGATCCATACCACAGACGTCCATCTGCAGTCGGATTTTGGAATACATACTGTGTTCGAACATTATGGATTACCTGGAAGGAAACGATATATTAATACGTAGTCATAGTGCGTATGGTGTGTCGTCTCAGTTGTGCGACAGGATTTGTGATTTCCTCTCAGAAAGGTTAAAGTTCGTAGTAATTGACGGGAAGTCGTCGAGTAAAACAGAAGTGAATATGGCGTTCCCCAAGGAAGTGTTAGAGGCCCTCTACTGTCCCTAATCTACTTAAATATCAATGATTTAGGAGACAGTGTGAGTAGCAGTCTTAAACTGTCTGTTGATGATGCTGTCATTTACCTTCTAGCAGGTTCATCAGAAGATCAAAACCAATTGCAAAATGATGTAGACAAGATATATGTCTAGTGAGAAAAGTGGCAATTGGCTCTAAATAATGAAACGTGTGATACCATTCGCACGACTACTAAAAGGTATACGTTAAATTTCGGCTATACGATAAATCACACAAATCTAAAGGCTGTAAACTCAACTAAATACCAAGGGATTACAATAAGGAACAATCTGAATTGGAACTATCACATAGATAATATTGTGGGGAAGGCGAACCATAGACTGCGATTTATTGGCAGAATACTTACCAAGATGCAACGCCACGATAGTCCGTCGTCTTTGGAGTATCATTGCGCTGTATGGGAACCTGATCAGATAGGGTTGACGGAGGATATCGAAAAAGATCAAAGAACATCAACTAGTTTTGTATCATCGCGAAATAGGGGAGAAACTGTCATGGATATGATACGCGAGAGTGGATGGCAGTCATTAAAACAAAGGCGTTTTTCGTCGCGGCAAAATCTTTTCACGAAATGTCAATCACCAGCTTACTCCTCTGAATGCTAAAATATATTGTTGGCGTCCACCTTTGTAAAAAAATGAGTGAAGTCAGAACATTGAAAGACTTTTGTTCTTTTTTCCCCCGCTGTTCGTAAGTGGAACGCTAGAGAAATAGTCTGGAGGTGGTTCGATGAACCCTCTGCCAGGCACTTAAGTATGATGTGCAGAGTAGCCATGCAGATGTTCAGGAAGTCTTTTACTTAGCAACTAACTTCTCGTCTTTTGGTACACTTGTTAACTAGAATGCATCTTCTGGGAAACTTCTTCTTCTATCAGGTGCCATAATTCACCAGTTTTGCCCGTTAGAGTTGTTTAAGCTCATAAGCGTAAGAGTTTGCGATGTGATTCACCTTGAATTAGTACTCCGGAAGTGAATTGCGGTTTTAAGACGTTTTTTCTCTTCAGGCAAATGCTTGCTTTAGGTTTCCATCTCTGCTACAATCGCACCTCTTGCTAACCCACAGTAAACAGAATCTTTTGCAAGGAGATTAATCGGCGCACAGTCATATTACTTTAACTGTTCTGTAGATCCCTTAAATCGCATCAGGCGAATGCCGGGATGGGTCCTCCAAAAACCCCACAGTTGTTTTCTTCCATTATCCCTTCCCAATTAAGTTCCTGCTTCTCCTGTATTTACCCATCTGTCGACGAAACTTTAAACGCTATACTTACTTTTTTCTGTCCAGTATGTGAAATAAAATTAAACCGTTAACCAAGAATGCGCTAAACTTTCTGCAGTAAACAAAAATTAACACCTATGATCAACTGAATAAAACATTACGTTTTGTTACTACGTTTGTACAATTATTTACATCATATCAGTTGTCAATATAGTGCTGACTGACCACGCTAATCATAAATCTTACATTTCAGTACGGAAATGCTTCAGTGGCCGAAGTCATTAAATTTTAGTAATGTGCCAGCGCGTCGTTTCTCGAAAGCTGCCCGGTGAAGGGAGAAGTCTAATTCGTCATATTTTGCTGTCAAATTGAGGTGAAGCAGATTTCTTCTTTCCATCACGACACCGTTAAACACTGTAGGTCGTCGGCCTTGGAGCCTTACGGGAGAAGTGGTACGTCTTGTGCCTTTTATTTCATAATCAAGCCCAACAATACTACCCTACGCTATGGTACACTACGCTTCTCAGCTACTCATTACGGATATCATCGTTGCGTATTTGTTTACCTAAGGTTATATGTTGGTTGGAGAAAGTAAATGGTAAACCACCGGAACGCATACTATGTCAATGAAACAACGTGCGAGTCACAAATTGCCTCCAAAGCGCATGCTGGTCCATTGCTCTAGTGTGTGGGACCCACATCAAATAGAACTAACAGTAGATGTTGCACATATACGCAGAAGGGCAGTATGAATGGTCACACGTCTGTATGACTCGCAGGGGAACGTCACGGGAAGGCCGAAAAACCTGAATTTGCACAAGCTTCAATTTAGACGCTAACTATGAAGCGACAGCCTACTTACAAAGTTTCAGGAACCGCTATTAAGCGAATAATCTAAATATATTCTTCAGCCTCCCTGCGTATCGCTCCGTTAGTGGCCGCGAAGAAAAAGTTAGACTAATTATCGTGCGCACACAGTCATTTAACAGTCATTCTTCCCACGCGCCGGCCGGAGTGTCTGAGCGGTTCTAGGCGCTTTAGTCTTGAACCGCGCGACCGCTATGTTCGCAGGTTCGAATCCTCCCTCGGACATGGATGTGTGTGATGTCCTTAGGTTAGTTAGCTTTAAGTAGTTCTAAGTTCTAGGGGACTGGTGAACTCAGATGTTCAGTCCCATAGTGCTCACAAGGGAATCTCCCCTTCGCACCCCCCTCAGATTTAGTTATAAGTTGGCACAGTGGATAGGCCTTGAAAAACTGAACACTGATCAATCGAGAAAACTGGAAGAAGTTGTGTGGAACTATGAAAAAATAAGCAAAATATACAAACTGAGTAGTCCATGAGCAACATAGGCAACATCAAGGATTCTGTGAGCTCAGGAGCGCCGTGGTCCCGTGGTTAGCGTGAGCATCTGCGGAATGAAAGGTCCTAGGTTCAAGTCTTCCCCCACGTGAAAAGTTTTTATTTTCAGACAATTACCAAAGTTCAGGCACTCACACATAATGAACTTCGCTCTCCAAAATTCCAGGACATGTTCAGATTTGCTTGGACATATGCATGATTTGACGGACTACACACAGAAAAATTTGAAAACGTTAAAAACATGTTTTGACAGAGCACAGGGAAAATTGTGCGACTGTGAATCTGTTGCATTCATTTGTTGCAGTTTATGTGACAAACTCGTATGCTTTCATCACTTTTTTGCGAGTGATTATCACATCCACAAGAAAACCTATATAGGGCAAGGCAGAAGAATCTTTTTACCCATTCGCCAAGTGTACAAGTTAGGTGGGTCCACAACATGTTCCTGTCATGTGACGCACATGCCGGCACCAGTGTCGTATAGAATATATCAGACGTGTTTTCCTGTGGAGGAATCGGTTGACATATGACCTTGCGATCAAATGTTTTCGGTTCCCATTGGAGAGGCACGTCCTTTCGTCTACTAATCGCACGGTTTTGCGGTGCGGTCGCAAAACACAGACACTAAACTTATTACAGTGAACAGAGACGTCAATGAACCAACGGACAGATCATAACTTTACGAAAATTAAAAAAAAGAAACTTTTCACTCAAGGGAAGACTTGAACCAAGGACCTCTCGTTCCGCAGCTGCTCACGCTAACCACGGGACCACGGCGCTCCTGAGCCGACAGCATCCCTGATGTTGCCTATGTTGCGCATGGACTATTCAGTTTGTATATTTCGCTTATTTTTTTCTTAGTTCCGCACAACTTCTTCCAGTTTTCTCGATTGATCTGTGTCCAGTTTTTCAAGTCCTATCCACTGTGCCAATTTATAACTAAATCTGAGGGGGGTGCGATGGGGAGGTTCCCTTGTCAGAGCCATTTGAACCATTTTTCATTTCTTCCCACGCTTCATAGGCAATAGGAATGGGAAGACGCTCTAATACGCGGTATCATGCTATTTAACCTGTGTCACGCGCTTCACAGTGTTTTACAGAACATGTATGTAGACGAGAATGAAAAAATTGGTTACTTATTTGAAAGTATTATCGATGATGTAAATTTTCGGAGCTCGTTAACATACTACGACGCTTGATGGACAGTCATGGTAAATTACACTTCCACTCCCGCTCAGCGGAGCCTTCGCTGGCTTGATGCTTGGGCCTGGTGCTGCGTTCGTCCTTCATTGTTGTTTCTTTTTGAGTGCAGGTGCCAAGGCTACTCCCTGGGATGGCGAGTAATTAAGACCAGCTCTGTTCCTGTACAAACAATGGCATAGGCCACGCCTGCCGACGAGGTGGCACGGACATCTGTCTTAGAAACGACGCTTTCCGTAAACAACACAGAAACGTTCCTCTTCTCCACGATGCATCGCATTTGGCTGTGTTCCACGGGCGACCTCTCCTGCCGCCATTCATTCGGCGTACCGCGATCGCAACACTAGCCAAAAAAAAAAAATTCGAAGCTGAGTATATACCTTTTTGTTGTCCACCAATAAAGTGATACTGCTGTCATTGTTGCCTGCTCAAAGGCTGTTGTGGCAGAAGCTGTTCTTCTAAAGTCGAACTTCCGAATGAACGTACAATGATGTCGTTTGCAGTTCGACTTCAAGTCTCTCAATTATGAACTAATCTCGTACTAATCTCTAACTTTGCAACAAGTAATGACTTGATTATCAGATCGAATGAAACTCAGTAAGGATTCGGACTCTGCATTACATCCCCGACGCTTTACTTCTTTAATCACCGGTGTTTTCAGTCCCGGCAGCAGCGAGGTCAATAGTGAGAACCGTGGCTCAGTCTGGGGAGACGCGTGGCGCCATCAGTCCTTCGTTCACCTGAAGTGACATAGGTATATGTTAATAAATCGAAAGTAGGATACCCTCACCAGTACTTACACTCTTCGCAAATACACATCTGTACAATAGTTGCTGCGCCACCACAAAATGTTCTAGTGCTACAATAGCCATTTACAAGCCTCCTGAGTTCTGACCGTTACTTTCCCTCTGCACTCTCCAAACTAATCACCAGATGAAATAAAGATAAAACAATATTACATTCTTTACAAAAAAAAAAAGGCCATTCCCACGGGGCTCTGTCTAAACTACTACAAAATTACAGTCGCTTAAATAATAATCATACATCTGCAGCAGATGCATGTTACAGAAAATCTTACATTCATACCTATGGTATTTTAGAATGCAACAGTAAAATTCCGAGGTGCTGTAAAGGGCGCTTGCAGGAAATATTTGAGGACAAAAAAAAATGCATTTTCTATGATGAAACAGAGCACCGAAAATATGGGAACCGTATACTTGGTCATTCCGATCGTCTAACGTAAACCAACTACACAACCTTCTCCGGAGACATTTGGAAAGTATGGCTTTTGAAACACTAATGAGATCAGATGAGGACTTAATTGGCTGCATGAAGAATTTCACAGCGTAATAGGCATCTACGAGCGAGTACGTCTGTCGTTGGTACGCAACATGTACATCTATACACCTTACGGTGTGTGGCAGATCGTACTTGACGTACCATTTTCGGCTCTCCCTTCCTTGTGTAAGGCATGGTAAAATCCTGAGGGAAGGTACTTTACACACGTCCCAAAATGTTGTTCATTTCGTTTTAGTATCATTTTCGATGAGAACACCTATTTTTTAGACAGGTCTCCTTCGCTAACTACAGTAGATACTTTATATACACAGTGTCCCATGTACCGTGCCCACCCCAAATAACTTTTTGTCCAGAAGCAAAATTAAAACCGTATCAAGCAGATCTTGTTTTGCTACCAGGGGGACAACAATCACCATGACTGCCCATTTTGTAACTTTTTTAGTTACAAATGTATAAACATCAGTACATCTTTTTTTTAATAGCGCTCTACGTTTTCTATTCGGTAATCCACTTTTCTCCTCAAAAACGGGTCATAATCTACCATTCACGTAAACATGATGTTATTAAAAAAGTAGCACAAAATTGACTTCGACTTTCTTGTACTAGCACACAGTGCACGCAGGTACCCATCTTTTAAATAAGAAAACATTTTTGCAGTTATGCTTCTGGTAACTTAAATTCTGCGCAGATGAGTAGTAATTCTACCTCCTCTTCATTGGTGAACTCACACTAACCGTCAACTGAATGTGATTGATTGAATGACCGACTTGCATTTCCCTTACGTTTCCATTTGCGACTCAATCAAATGGACAACTTACGTAACCTCAGATACCTGCTCTGTGTGCTAGCTGAGTCAAAGTCAGTTTTATGTTACGTTTTTAATAACATCATCGTTATGTGAATGGTACATTGTGATCCGCGTTGGAATAGGAGAGTTAGTGGATTACCGAATAAAAGAAGAGAGTGCTTTTAAAAGGAAGACGTGCTGCTGTTCATATCGTCGTAACGAACAAAGTCAGAATAAATTCAATCATTTAATGTCCCCCTGGTAGCTATGCAAATAATGCTTGAAAGATTATTTTTTATTTTGCTTCCGGACAAAAGGTTTTTCGGCATGATCGTGATTAATGGGACACCCTGTACATTTTCCTTCATTACTATTTTATTTTTGTTTCCTTTCCTTTCTATTAAAGACCATTGAATAACTCTTCAAATCTGGATTATTTCCAGTGATTGTCACATTGTCGAAAGATAGTCAGCACAACCCTTTACTGCTGTTCACAATTCAGCCACAACACTTCGAAATTCATTATTTGTAAGGACCACATATCTCTTCAGTCTAGAGTAATCTCCCATTAATTTCTTACATGTCAACGTAGCAACTAAGAAATCGGACGATCATATCTCAAACATATAACTTCTAACAATATACCAGAAAGGTAATTTGTGGTGGAAAATATTTATGAGCATGTATCATTTCTGAGGAAGAGGATGTGGAACAAAAATGGAAAAAATTCAGAAACATCGTCCAGTACGCCTTAGATAAGTTCGTACCGACTAAGGTCCAAAGCGAGGGGAAAGATCCACCGTGGTATAACAATCATGTACGAAAGGTACTACGGAAACAAAGAAAGCTTCATCATAGGTTTAAGAGTAGTCGAATCATAGCTGATAAGGAAAAGCTGAACGAAGCGAAAAAGAGCGTAAAGAGAGCAATGAGAGAAGCATTCAACGAATTCGAACATAAAACATTGGCAAACAATCTAAACAAGAACCCTAAAAAGTTTTGGTCATATGTAAAATCGGTAAGCGGATCTAAATCCCCTATTCAGTCACTCGTTGACCACGATGGCACCGAAACAGAGGACGACCGAAGAAAGGCAGAAATACTGAATTCAGTGTTCCGAAACTGTTTCACTGCGGCAAATCGTAACACGGTCCCTGACTTCAGCCGTCGCACGGACGCCAAAATGGAAAATATTGAAATAAACGATATCGGAATTGAAAAACAACTGCTATCACTTAGTAGCGGAAAAGCATCCGGACCAGACGAGATACCCTTAAGATTCTACAGTGATTATGCTAAAGAACTTGCCCCCTTTCTATCAGCAATTTATCGTAGATCGCTGGAAGAACGTAAAGTACCTAGCGACTGGAAGAAAGCGCAGGTCGTTCCCATTTTCAAGAAGGGTCATAAATCAGATGCGAATAATTATAGGCCTATTTCGCTTACGTCAATCTGTTGTAGAATAATGGAACATGTTTTGTGTTCTCGTATTATGACGTTCTTAGATAATACAAATCTCCTTCATCATAACCAACATGGATTCCGCAAACAGAGATCATGTGAAACTCAGCTCGCCCTATTTGCCCAAGAAATTCACAGTGCCGTAGACACTGGCGAGCAGATTGATGCCGTATTCCTGGACTTCAGGAAGGCATTTGATACGGTTCCGCACTTACGTTTAGTGAAAAAAATACGAGCTTACGGAATATCGGACCAGGTTTGTGATTGGATTCAGGATTTCCTAGAAGAAAGAACACAACATGTCATTCTTAACGGTTCAAAATCTGCAGATGTAGAGGTAATTTCGGGAGTACCGCAAGGAAGCGTGATAGGACCTTTATTGTTTACAATATACATAAATGACTTAGTTGACAACATCGGTAGCTCCGTGAGGCTATTTGCAGATGACACGGTTGTCTACAAGAAAGTAGCAACATCAGAAGACTCGTACGTACTCCAGGAAGACCTGCAGAGGATTAATGCATGGTGCGACAGCTGGCAGCTTTCCCTAAACGTAGATAAATGTAATATAATGCGCATACATAGGGGCAGAAATCCATTCCAGTACGATTATGCCATAGGTGGTAAATCATTGGAAGCGGTAACGACCGTAAAATACTTAGGAGTTACTATCCGGAGCGATCTGAAGTGGAATGATCACATAAAACAAATAGTGGGAAAAGCAGGCGCCAGGTTGAGATTCATAGGAAGAATTCTAAGAAAATGTGACTCATCGACGAAAGAAGTAGCTTACAAAACGCTTGTTCGTCCGATTCTTGAGTATTGCTCATCAGTATGGGACCCTTACCAGGTTGGATTAATAGAAGAGATAGACATGATCCAGCGAAAAGCAGCGCGATTCGTCATGGGGACATTTAGTCAGCGCGAGAGCGTTACGGAGATGCTGAACAAGCTCCAGTGGCGGACACTTCAAGAAAGGCGTTACGCAATACGGAGAGGTTTATTATCGAAATTACGAGAGAGCACATTCCGGGAAGAGATGGGCAACATATTACTACCGCCCACATATATCTCGCGTAATGATCACAACGAAAAGATCCGAGAAATTAGAGCAAATACGGAGACTTACAAGCAGTCGTTCTTCCCACGCACAATTCGTGAATGGAACAGGGAAGGGGGATCAGATAGTGGTACAATAAGTACCCTCCGCCACACACCGTAAGGTGGCTCGCGGAGTATAGATGTAGATGTAGATGTAGAAGACCTGTGTCTGACATGTTACAAAAAAGGGAAGATGTGCATTTTTACAATCCATGGACATCGTCGACATTAAAGCTGGAGAAATGACTCCGTCATACAATAATGGAGGAAGGAAGCGACCAAGACCTCTTCAAGAAATTATGCGCTTGTAGTGGTTTAGGGAAATCACGGGAAACCTAATGAAGATTTGGAACCTCCGGGTAGATTAAAACTGTTCGTCGGACCAGGAGTCGAACCCAGCACTTTTGCCTTTCGTACACAATTGCTCTACTGACTGAGATGTCCAAGTACTAATGAAGATTGCGGGGAAAGTGGGGGGGGGGGGGGGGGGCTTTGAAACAGAACACAGGTCTAGCCATTTAGCGCGTGCGCGACATCAGTCGCTAAGAGGCATCACAGTCGTGATGAGGATACTAAGCACAGATGTTTGCCTGGAACGCGCGAGGCGTGCGCGGGTTCTGGGAGAGATGTGACAATGTTGGCGCTAAGCCGTGGTACAGAGGCACGAGCACGGAGACGCTGATAAGCGGGGAGCGAGGGCCGCGCTGTCGCAACGCCGGCCTTGGCAGCGCCTGACCTGCCCGCCTGCCTCCGGGAAATCCCTTTTCTCGTACTTCAGTCGCCGTGTGGACCGACTTATTACCCGTTCGAGGCCTTGGGTAATGATCGCGGCACCGACACAAGTGAAGTATGAAGAAGCAAATGTCAGCCACTTTCGTCGAACGTGTTCTCTTCCGGCAAGCAGCGTGCGTCTTAGAGGCAGGAAATGTTGAAGTGATCCTAAATTCAAATTCCTATTCTCTTACACTTTAAATTTCGGAGGAATATCTTGAAAACATGTGATATATAGCGCTGAACGACCAGTAATATTTCATCGTCTGTCTTTCAGTACGCAAGTAAACATATCCTGAGGGGATACGCAGGGTAAACCCGAACTCAACCGAAGAAATTTCGGAAATTGTTGCTGGATATTTTCTGAGACCTGTGTTCTCTGGTAGTTCGTTACAGGGTAACAATGTAATTGCACCCTCCATACCCTCTCCATAGCCGAGATCGCTAACGTTCGCCGGTGTGGTGACGCTCGACTCGGAGGTAATGACAGTATTTTGACAGAAAGGGAAGAAGAGCTGGGGGCGTACAGTTCCTGATCACCAGACTTTGCTGAAATGTCCGAATTAAATTCCAAGCCTCTCCGCAGTGTCGCATGAAGGGAAGGCATGTGACACTCTCGAGGCTGATTCGTTCGTTGGATGAGGAGGTTAAGTTCGGCGGCCGACCCTTCATGGATAAGCCTGTCCATACTGCTGTATATCATCGGGAGAGGGTAAGCTATGTGCCGGCACCAGGTTTCTCTCTCTCCCTGCCCTCATCATCTCATACAACACAAACGTAACACTACACTATACACGCTTGTTACACTCACCCACACTGTAAAAATACACATATAGCACCCCAGCAAGAAAATTGATACAAGTAAAATACGGCATTTTTAGTTTACGTCACTGAAAAATACGTATGAAGTGCCCGAATGTGCACGCAGAATACAATGGAATTTACTGCCCACAATACTCACTTGAAATTTTAAGAAAGCGTATAGTAGTTCAGTGCAAGTTTTATAGAATTAATTCTTTAAGTCCAGTTTTCTCAAGTACTGCATTTTTTAGTTGTGTCACTGTTCTTTCCAGGGCGCGATATGTCACAAATATTACATATCCGCAAGGAAAGGGGCCAATTTTTCCATTTTTCACCAATGTAATTATGATTTTGTTTTTCTTTTGCCCTAATTACTTTTGTTTCTATAAAAATACCTTCACATTAGTGAAAAGTCCTGTGATGTGGTTGTCGTCGCTGTAGGAATATCTCAGCATTGTGTTGTCCCGCCGCTCTTCCATTGTATTCAGGGAACCACACACGAGATGCATATCGGCCAACTCTTCACTAGTAAATCTGTCCATACTGCTGTGTATTTCTGTTAAGGTACAACTAAGATTGCCACAAAAATAAACCCCGCGACAGAAGCGAATACTACTGAATGCAAGCTTGACGGTGAAGAGTAAAGCAGACAAAGCTGTTATCAACAGAAAGTATAATGAGTGGAATGGAACAAGTTTGTTTCGTAAGTCACACACCGCGCACCTTCTATGTTTGAACCCTTGTGTAAAAACTTTACCGCAATACGGTCACAAAACCGAGCTAAGAAATCAAACGAAATACAATTAGTCCGTGACGAGCCACCAGAAACCACGGGGCATTTATACCAGAATACTAAGAAAATACCTCTCACGAGCATCTGAAATTTTGTCGCTAATGCTCGTGTTTAGACAGTATTTAGGAAACGTTTCATTTCTTCGCGTACATTAATATGTTTCCATTGTGAAATGTGTCTCAAGCGTGTCGGATTAGCCAATGCTTGCAGAATTTAGTGTGCTGTATTTTTTTTTTTCGGGCGCTGAGAAAGGAAAGAGACCATTAGGAAGAAAGAGAGTTAGAGTTTAATTATCCATCAACAATGAGAACAACATAGAGGGAATCTGTGGGTTGGACAGGGCTGGTAGAGGATCTCTGCAGTGTCATTGAATGAAACAACCGAAACAATGAAAACACAGGCCCAAATGATCGAAAACAGATTTTGTTTCACTGATCTTTAAGATGATTTCAATGTGCTAAACAGTGTGCTACTATTCCTGTGGGAATGGGTTGCTAGGATACATAGAAAAAGATCCAAAGAAGAGCTACACGCTTCGTTATAAGTGTTTTGTGGTGTTAACGGCAGCTTACGGTCGGGAAGGTAACACCCCATTCCGGCTCCTGTTAGTCTTCGATCAAGGGTGCGAGATGACACAGAATGTTGCAGGGAATCCATCACTTGTTCTCAGATGGCTGCCGCAGATGTGAAGGAGTTACGATGTGCTTGGTGCACCATACAGCGATCCGCCCTTGTGGCGAACACGCGTGGTAGACCGGAACCTTGAGGACGCGTATGTCTGCCGCCTCATTGCCATACAGTCCAACGTCGAGCCTCTGTCACATCTCAATGCCCCACAAATGTGGATACTGTACGATTCATCCAGCAGGCCAAATGGAGACCCACGATGTGGCCCCATTCAAAGTTTGTCGCTGGCCGGAGTGGCCGAGCGGTTCTAGGGGCTACAGTCTGGAACTGCGCGACCACTACGGTCGCAAGTTCGAATCGTGCCTCGGGCATGGATGTGTGTGATGTCCTTAGGGTAGTTAGGTTTTAGCAGTTCTAAGTTCTAGGAGACTGATGACCTCAGAATTTAAGTCCCATAGTGCTCAGAGCCATTGGAACCATTTGAACCAAACTTTGTCAGGTGCTGATAACGCTGTCTCACACAAGCAGGCGGCATTTCCGTGTCCTTCACAATGATCACTCCAGATCTTACGCTGTTCAAGCCCCTTATATATCGTATCAGACCTGGTTACAACACTAAGCACGGACGACGGCAACGCATTCCCGTGGCTGTTCAACCTGTCATAGACAATACTGCAACTCTTTTGCGAGAGTTGGCTAGTCTGTTATGTAAGACATCAGACTCGTATTCGAGAGGAAGATTGGAATCCAATTCGTCGTCCAGCCATTCCAGCATAGCTTTTCCGTGATTTTCTAAACAACGAGCTTCCGTAGCCAAATGTCTGGTGTTTCAAGAGGCACAGTTTCGAAGATTTATACCTCGTACAAGGAAAGCGGAGAAACCTCATCCGCTAAATCACGACCCGTACTTTCGCGTTGAGTGATGGCGACAGACGGACATTGAACAGGATTGTGAGGAAAAATAAGAGGACGATATCTGCAAAAGTCACTGCAGACCTAAATTCGCACTCGCGGACCTTGTCAGCACTAAAACAACACGAAGAGGTCTCCAAAAGCTGGGAATTGCAGGGCGAGCAAGAATTTCAAAACACATCTCTGATGCAAATTCCTGTAAATGGAAGAGAGGAGCCGGCCGCGGTGGCCGATAGGTTCTAGGCGCTTCAGTCCGGAACCGCGCAACTGCTACGATCGTAGGTTCGAATTCTGCCCCGGGCGTCGATGTATATGGTGTCCTTAGGTTAGTTAGGTTTAAGTAGTTCTAAGTCCTAGGGGACTGATGACCTCAGATGTTAAGTCCCATAGTGCTCAGAGCCATTTGAACCATTTTTGTGGAAGAGAGGAGCACAGCCATAAAAACTGGAAGAAAGTCATTTGGTCGGATGAGTCTTGTTTCACACTGATTCCAACTTATGGCCGAGGTTTACGTCCCAAGAGTGAAACATGGCAGAGGTTCAGTGATGATCTGTACACCCATATCATGGTATTCCATGGTACCCATGGGTACTCTGCAGCATAACTGCCAAGGATTATGCAACCATTTTGGCTAATGAAGTCCATCCCAAGATACAATGTTTGTTGAGATCTCAATATTATTGAGCCTTTGTGGTCTACTTTGGAGAAAAGGGTGCGTAATCGCTATCCACCTTCATCTTCGTTACCTAAGCTTGCCACTATTTTCGGAACCGCGGGACTGCTACGGTCGCAGGTTCGAATCCTGCCTCGGGCATGGGTGTGTGTGATGTCCTTAGGTTAGTTAGGTTTAAGTAGTTCTAAGTTCTAGGGGACTTATGACCTAAGATGTTGAGTCCCATAGTGCTCAGAGCCATTGCCACTATTTCGCAGGAAAAACAGTATACTATTCCCCTGAAAACCCCATAAGGACCTTTATTTATCCATTCCGAGACGACTGGAAGCTGTTTTGAATGCGAATGTGTTTCCTACACCGTGTTAGGCATAATAATGCGTCGTGTTTTTGATGTTCCCGTATTTCTGTCCAACCCCTGTATCTGTATAGCTAAACATGAAAGATCTGTTTTCCTTTTGCGAAACAAAGCACTAGAAGCAGCAAAGAAAAGCAGTCGTAACGATGAGGCAACTTTCGCGATGAGACGGTTCTCGCAGCAATATTCTGCTGTGCTTAGCATTCATCGCCGGTGGCCGCTTGCCAGTTCAGTGATTTAATAGCGACACTGCTGAAATTCCAGACGAAACTAATCAATAGAGTGAGACAGACAAAACTTCCTAAAAAAAATGTTTTTGATAAGCCTTCCTACTCAGCGAAGTTTACCTCTTTCGTTGGACAGCAGGTGAATCTAGCTCTACAGGTAAGGAACCGATTTCCCAGTCCTAAGTGAATCATTTGGTATATGTTTAGGAGCTCCGTACGATTCCGCATTCTATTAAATATGAAAGCTTTCAGCCTCCGTTCTGACTGCTGCTATTATTAATGCCTAAATTTATTGATAATTTCAATTTTGAAGAAAAGTACATGACAATTTTTGTGTCTTATTATGAGTAATTTTTCGAGTGAAGAGCAGCGTTTACATTTCTCCACGTTCAGTAAGCACAATAGCCACTGCAAGAAATCTCTACCTCATTTCTTAAATCTTCCGTAATCCATATCTTACTTTTATTTCTCCGCGTCTTACATGTTGACTAAATGTCTGAAAACGTTTTGCATGTACTCACCTCTGTATACATACCCATTCTATTCCCTACGGGGAAGTAGTAAAGAGCGTGGATTCCTTCATTACTTTAGACACACCTCAATTTGTATAAGAACGTAATGTATATGTAACCTAAAAAAAAATAGATTCCAACAGACATTTCTGTGTTTTACGGCTTACAGGTGAAAAATAATCAACCGCTAAGAATTCAGTACCTCGTCTCTGAAATAGGTGGATATTTCAGAACACTGATAACGTATGTAGAACGACCTACATAAGTTTTTCGGAGCTAATCACTTTCGCATTAGTGAAAGCAAAATAATCAAAAATGGTTCAAATGGCTCTGAGCACTATGGGACTTAACATCTGAGGTCATCAGTCCCCTAGAACTTAGAGCTACTTAAACCTAACTAACCTAAGGACGTCACACACATCCATGCCCAAGGCAGGATTTGAACCTGCGACCGTAGCGGTCGCGCGGTTCCAGACTGAAGAGCCTAGAACCGCTCGGCCACACCGGCCGGCTAAAATAATCAGACACAAACAGACTCTCACAGTTTTAAGAAGGAAAGAATATGTTAAAAAACTAAAAACCCGCCTCGATTGCGAAATAAGCACCTAGTGTTTTTTTTGCAATCGAGGTGGGTTTTTAGTTTTTTAATATATTAACCAACGATTGCTGACGCGCTGCGATGTTGAAGGTTCTTAGGAAAGAATATCCTCCCAGTACAGTAATGAGTCTATGTTCTGGTCTACGTAGAAACCGTTCTTTTTTCGGTGAATATCTAAGTACTATTTTAGTATTTAGACTGAATATTCATTACATACAATGACAATGTACCGTACCGAAACGCGAACCCAGATCTTCGATGTGAACCATAAGAGCACTATACATGCAGCGACTCGCTACTTTGCATTTTAGAATGACACTGTTGACCTACACTTCTGCCTTTCGATGGTCCCTTTCGTGTCGCTTCATCGAGCACCAGCTTCCCTAAATGATTTATCGCGGCACTACCGTCTCATTCGTGATCTTCTGAGGGATCCTCGATCCAGGTCTTCCTACTCTTTATTCCTGTACTCGCTGCTTGTTCGATCAGTCACAACAGACTGTCGCCACCTAACTATAACATGATCGGCTGTAACGAAAGAATATTTGAGGTTAAGTGACTGAGCGAGCATTTCCATTGCCTTTCATGTAACATATTTTATCCTGGCTCTACAAACAGCGTCTCTGCAGCATTTCCACCTTCTTTACTTACCGTTAACGGCTTACCAACTATTATACCGAAGAACGAAGACGATGAATAGAGTTTAACGTTTCATCGGCGGCTAGGCCGTAAGAGATGGAGCACAAGTTCCAATTGGGCAAGGATGAGGAAGGAAATCGGCTTCTTCTTTTCAGAAGACTGAACCTGGCATTTGTCTTATGTGATTTGGGAAAACCACAGAATACCTACATCTGAACTGCTGGACAGACACTTAAATCTCACTCCTCGCGAAGGAGCTCCCAGTGTCTTTACCACTGCGAGACTTCGCTCTGTCTTACTCTTCCAGCGTTGTTCTCTTATGTGTGGTCTTTATGGATACATATATCGGCAGTTAGGAACATGACATTTAGCCAATCGCTGACCATTTTTGAACATATGCGCAGCTAATGTTAACAGAGCCCACTAATTCAATGGCGTGTTCCAAACAATAAATACCGGTAGCTAGACTGATAAAGGCATCAGTTATTACCCTTAATGAACTCGTTAAAGGTTCTTATGAATGCAAATCTACGAGAGTAAAGTGAGGCACAAAAGATGCAAACAGTGCAACAAAAAGCCACTATGACAGTATGTGCAAAGAGGAGTGTCTAAGGACTGTTGACGCAAGGTTTCAATACGATAAAATTCCATGCTTCTGGGCTGTTATGTCCCGTACTCGGTTCCCGACAGATATACGAAATCGTCAGATACCAGCCTGCAGAGTATTTCATGTCTATGTGTGATCCATACGCTCATAATCTTGTGCTGGGCCTACAATAAACCTAAAGTTCTCCGATATTGTGTAGCACACTTTGCAGGTGACATTATGTTGCTTAGATGATGATGATGAAGTCCAATGCTCCTCGACAGTGCGTAGGGGACGATGCGGGAGACCCGCGCCGCCGTACTAAGCGAGGTCCTAGCGGAGGTGGTTTGCCGTTGCCTTCCTCCGACCGTAATGGGGATTAAGGATTGTAAGTGGGCTGTTTATGTTTTCATATTGGTAACGCCACGTAGCGCTCTGTATGAAAATCACTGGCTGTGCTGTGTGCAGTCTGTGGCTAGTTTGCATTGTTGTCTGCCATTGTAGTGTTGGGCAGCTGGATGTGAACAGCGCGTAGCGTTGCGCAGTTGGAGGTGAGCCGCCAGCAGTGGTGGATGTGGCGAGAGAGATGGCGGAGTTTTGAAATTTGTAAGACTGGATGTCATGAACTGCTATATACATTATGACTTTTGAACACTATTGAGGTAAATACATTGTTTGTTCTCTATCAAAATCTTTCAGTTGCTAACTATGCCTATCAGTAGTTAGTGCCTTCAGTAGTTTGAATCTTTTATTTAGCTGGCAGTAGTGGCGCTCGCTGTATTGCAGTAGTTCGAGTAACGAAGATTTTTGTGAGGTAAGTGATTTGTGAAACGTATAGGTTAATTTAGTCAGGGTCATTCTCTTGTAGGGATTACTGAAAGTCAGATTGCGTTGCGCTAAAAGTATTTTGTGTCACTTTAGTGAATGTTTGAGTACGTTCAGTTTTGCTCAACTGTTTGAAAAGCAAATAATGTAAGAGGTTTATCAGCACAGTAATTCATAAATTTTTCTAAGGGGACGTTTCAGGATGATGATGAAGACGACATAACAACAGCCAGTCATCTCGCGGCAGGTGAAAATCCTTGACCCCGCCAGGAATCGAACCCATGACCTCGTGCTCGCGAAGCGAGAACGCTACCGCGAGACCACGAGCTATGGGCTATGTTGCTTAGACAGCACCTGTTATTCACTGATGTGGAACACAGATAACTTCTTACTATTGTCTCTGCATATTTGTTTATTATGCAGCATTGACATATTCGTAAGTTACGTTCCTGCTGGGAAACTCGATTAAGGGGAACACTTTCTTCTTAGTATGTAACAATATTTATTAAACTTTTAATATTATGATACTCGCGTAAGAATGCGAGCCGAGCAAATTCAGGAGAAAACAAAAATATTACAAATTTCCTTAGTCATACAACCCACTGACACCGAGAGCATTACAGGAACCTTTGATAGCGCTGTTTAAAGCTGTTCGCCAGTCATGGAGTACTTCATATTTTTTGTGTTAACTGAAACATTACATGACTGGAGGCAAACAAACAAGTATCTGGGACAATTGTATCCGATCACAGTTAACCGCTTTCAGAAGCAGAGTATTAGACTCCCGTGATAGGGCGACCTAGGCGCCATTACTTAGTTGCAGTGCATAGAGGAGCAGCGCCGTTGTGTCTGTTTTGAACGACAAATCGCATTCTTATTGTCACCGTAGTGAAAGTGTGCTGGCCTGTTCAAAACTGTGACAAATTAATATGAAAAACTTCGTAGGAAATGTACTCAGGCACAGTCCATATTGGTATACAGTTACTTCAAACGACGATTGAATTGGCTCCTGAAATATCTAGCATGGCTCTAGGCTAGCTTTCTCATGTTATTTAAGAATATACTTCATATTTACAGGGTGTTTCAAAAATGACCGGTATATTTGAAACGGTAATAAAAACTAAACGAGCAGCGGTAGAAATACACCGTTTGTTGCAATATGCTTGGGACAACAGTACATTTTCAGGCAGACAAACTTTCGAAATTACAGTAGTTACAATTGTCAACAACAGATGGTGCTGCGGTCTGGGAAACTCTATAGTACGATATTTTCCACATATCCACCATGCGTAGCAATAATATGGCGTAGTCTCTGAATGAAATTACCCGAAACCTTTGACAACGTGTCTGGCGGAATGGCTTCACATGCAGATGAGATGTACTGCTTCAGCTGTTCAATTGTTTCTGGATTCTGGCGGTACACCTGGTCTTTCAAGTGTCCCCACAGAAAGAAGTCACAGGGGTTCATGTCTGGCGAATAGGGAGGCCAATCCACGCCGCCTCCTGTATGTTTCGGATAGCCCAAAGCAATCACACGATCATCGAAATATTCATTCAGGAAATTAAAGATGTCGGCCGTGCGATGTGGCCGGGCACCATCTTGCATAAACCACGAGGTGTTCGCAGTGTCGTCTAAGGCAGTTTGTACCGCCACAAATTCACGAAGAATGTCCAGATAGCGTGATGCAGTAATCGTTTCGGATCTGAAAAATGGGCCAATGATTCCTTTGGAAGAAATGGCGGCCCAGACCAGTACTTTTTGAGGATGCGGGGACGATGGGACTGCAACATGGGGCTTTTCGGTTCCCCATATGCGCCAGTTCTGTTTATTGACGAAGCCGTCCAGGTAAAAATAAGCTTCGTCAGTAAACCAAATGCTGCCCACATGCATATCGCCGTCATCAATCCTGTGCACTATATCGTTAGCGAATGTCTCTCGTGCAGCAATGGTAGCGGCGCTGAGGGGTTGCCGCGTTTGAATTTTGTATGGATAGAGGTGTAAACTCTGGCGCATGAGACGATACGTGGACGTTGGTGTCATTTGGACCGCAGCTGCAACACGGCGAACGGAAACCCGAGGCCGCTGTTGGATCACCTGCTGCACTAGCTGCGCGTTGCCCTCTGTGGTTGCCGTACGCGGTCGCCCTACCTTTCCAGCACGTTCATCCGTCACGTTCCCAGTCCGTTGAAATTTTTCAAACAGATCCTTTATTGTATCGCTTTTCCGTCCTTTGGTTACATTAAACCTCCGTTGAAAACTTCGTCTTGTTGCAACATCACTGTGTTCTAGGCGGTGGAATTCCAACACCAGAAAAATCCTCTGTTCTAAGGAATAAACCATGTTGTCCACAGCACACTTGCACGTTGTGAACAGCACACGCTTACAGCAGAAAGACGACGTACAGAATGGCGCACCCACAGACTGCGTTGTCTTCTATATTTTTCACATCACTTGCAGCGCCATCTGTTGTTGAAAATTGTAACTACTGTCATTTCGAAAGTTTGTCCGCCTGAAAATGTACTGTTGTCCCAAGCATATTGCAACAAACGGTGTATTTCTATCGCTGCTCGTTTAGTTTTTATTGCCGTTTCAAATATACCGGTCATTTTTGAAACACCCTGTACAAGGTTGCATAAACTGTCTTTTCTTAAGTTTCTATAGTGCTAACTTTCTGAGGTCATTTATCCGTTACAATACCGGTAATGGTGCTTTTTTTCTCCTCCCCCATTGCGGCCGCATTACTCTCAATTAGTAGGCTCACCTCTGGAGGTTTACCGTAGGCTTCCTTCGAAGGACACTTCAGGGCTACACACACACACACACACACACACACACACACACATCTTGCGTCACTATAAGCTCATAAATCACAAGTATCCCAGCCTATAAGTTTGTTTACTAGTTCTAAGTCTAAACAATTCACAATCGTTAGAAAGGCTAAGGCTCCCATATATTAATAGTGGTTCACTTTTTCCACTGATATACTTCACATCTTTCGTGGTTCACTTAGTGGAATAGCAAGGTATCAGTATCAAAGAGAACAAAATACATTGGCATCCTAGACTATAACTTAGCTGTATAAGATTCAGCTTGTTTTCATCATTTGTCGCTGTTACTGTTCTCCATTTTATGCGAGGATATTAACTTCTATTCAGATTACTCATATAGTTCTCAACAGCCATGGTTTCTGTCTTATACGTCTGACTCCGCTCCTGCGGCCCGTTCTTGTCACTTCTATTGACATTTCTTAATATTTCCTCTCCGCGTATTGATTGAGGTTAGCCAGAAAATAGCGTGACAGAGGCTGTTCTTTCTTAGACTGACTTTAGTATTCCCGTATTGCGGGCTGGTTTTACCGAGGACACCGATTCCTGTGTTGAAGACTGATAGCATTGCTACACCGAGGGAAATAAGACTTCTTTTCTCATGGCTTCCACAAGCGATTTTTTGCTCTTATTTTCACATGATAGACCCTAAGTTTTGGTTGAAGATTACTGGCCAACTTTTCCGCGCGAATCAAACTTTTCTGATAATATGATGCACGAAGACTTCAAACTACCAACATACTATTAATTAATTGAGAAGGTCACAATAACATAAATTCCAATAATTTAAAAGGAATTCATAACGAGGAGTTTTACTGTTATAGAAAACGTTCACAAACACGCTTACAAGCTGTCATCCCAATGTAGATCTGATACTTTGCACTGAAAACAAATTCAAATATACTTGAGATAAGTGTATCAATTCATGATTTTTCATTTCAAATAATGTGGGAGCAACACGAAAAAACTAAAAATAGCTTGATGAGCAATCATCGATAAGAGGACTAATTTTTTTCGTGAAAAAATGCTAAAGCATTTGCACTCCAAACGTTTTCCAGGGTTACGGTAATTTTTACTCCATTCCATTCGTCGAACAGACGCCCAAAACTATAGGCCTGTATCTCTTTTGTCCGTCAGTTGTAGAATTTTGGAATATGATTTATGCTCGCTTTTTATGTCATTTTCGACGGCCGAAAATATCCTCTGTATCAACCATCATGGGTTACGAAAAGAACGATCATGTGAAACCCAGATCGCTCTGTTCGTCCACGAGACCCAGAAAGCTGTAGATACCTGCCGTTTTCCTTCACTTCTGGAAGGCATTCGATATATTTCTGCAGATACATTCTCATGAGCAAAACACAAGGATACGGAACATCAGACAAACTGTGTGATTGGATTGAAGAGTTTGTAGCAAACAGAACAAAGCATGTCATTGTTAACGGAGAGCAGTCTTCAGACAGAAAAGTAACTTCGGGCATGCCCCAGGGGAGTGTTATAGAATCATATTGCTTTTCACAATATATATTAATGACCTTGTGGATAACATCTGAAGTTGCACGAGGCTTTTCGCAGACGATGCTGTTGTATACAGAGAAATCGCAACGCTACAAAATTCTAGCGACGGGGGGGGGGGGGGGGGGAGGGTTGGGGGTGTCAACTGGCACTCAACATGAACAAATGTAGCATATTGCGAATACATAAACAGAAGGAATCCATTATTACACTACTGGCCATTAAAATTGCTACACAACGAAGATGACGTGCTACAGATGTGAAATTTAATCGACAGGAAGAAGATGCTATGATATGCAAATGATTAGCTTTTCAGAGCATACACACAAGGTTGGCGCCGGTGGCGACACCTACAACGTGCTCACATGAGGAAAGTCTCCAACCGATTTCTCATGCACAAAAAGCAGTTGACCGGTGTTGCCTGATGAAACGTTATTGTGATGCCTCGTGTAAGGTGGGGATATGCGTACCATCACGTTTCCGACTTTGATGAAGGTCGGATTGTAGCCTATCGCGTTTGCGGTTTATCGTGTCGCGACACTGCTGCTCACGGTCGTCGAGATCCAATGACTGTTAGCAGAATATGGAATAGGTGGGTTCAGGAGAGTAATATGGAACGCCGTGCTGGATCCCAACGGCCTCGTATCACTAGCAGTCAAGATGACAGGCATCTCATCCGCATGGCTATAACGGATCGTGCAGCCACGTCTCGATCCCTGAATCAACAGATAGGCACGTCTGCAAGACGACAACCATCTGCACGAACAGTTCGACGACGTTTGCAGCAGCATGGGCTATGAGCTCGGAGACCATGGCTGCAGTTACCCTTGACGCTGCATCACAGACAGGAGCGCCTGCGATGGTGTACTCAACTACGAACATGGATGCACGAATGGCAAAACATCATTTTTCCGGATGAATACAGGTTCTGTTTACAGCATCATGATGGTCGCATCCGTGTTTGGTGACATCGCGGTGAACGCACACTGGAAACGTGTATTCGTCATGGCCATACTGGCGTAACACCCTGCGTGCGGATATGGGGTGCCATTGGTTACACGTCTTGGTCACCTCTTGTTCGCATTGACAGCACTTTGAACAGTGGACGTTACATTTCAGATGTGTTAAGACCCGTGGCTCTACCCTTCATTCGATCCCTGCGAAACCCTACATTTCAGCAGGATAATGCACGACCGCTTGTTGCAGGTCCTCTACAGGCCTTTTTGGATACAGAATTTGTTCGACTGCTGCTATGGCCAGCACATTCTCCAGATCTCTCACCAATTGAAAATGTCTGGTCAATAGTGGCCGAGCAACTGGCTCGTCACAATACGCCAGTCACTACTCTTCATGAACTGTGGTATCATGTTGAAGCTGCATGGGCAGCTGTACCTGTACAAGCCATTCAAGTTCAGTTTGACTCAATGCCCAGGCGTACCAAGGCCGTTATTACGGCCAGAGGTGTTTGCTCTGGGTACTGATTTCTCAGGATCTATGCACCCAAATTGCGTGAAAATGTAATCACATGTCAGATCTAGTATAATATATTTGTCCAATGAAAACCCGTTTATCATCTGCATTCCTTCTTGGTGTAGCAATTTTAATGGCCAGTAGTGTATATGGTTACCCGATTACATAACAATCACTAGATGCAGTTACTTCCATAAAACATCTAGAATTATGTATACGGAGCGATGTGAGGCGGAATGATCACATAAAACTAACTGCGCGTAAGGCAGATACCAGCCTGAGATTTATTGGAAGAATCTTCAGGGAATGTAGTCCATCAACAAAGGAAACATCTTACAAAACAATCGTTCGACCAATACTTGAACATTTCCCGTGAATATGGGATCCGTACCAGACAGACCTGATAGAGGAAATAGAGGAGTTCCGAAAAAGAGCATCGCATTCTTTCAGTAAGCACGAAAGCGTCAAAAAGGTGATCAACGAACCCCAGTGACAGATGTTGCAAGAGAAGTATACTACAGCACGTTATAGTTTATTGTTAAAGTTCCGAGAGCGTGCTTTCCTAGAAGAGTTAGCAAATACACTCCTGGAAATGGAAAAAAGAACACATTGACACCGGTGTGTCAGACCCACCATACTTGCTCCGGACACTGCGAGAGGGCTGTACAAGCAATGATCACACGCACGGCACAGCGGACACACCAGGAACCGCGGTGTTGGCCGTCGAATGGCGCTAGCTGCGCAGCATTTGTGCACCGCCGCCGTCAGTGTCAGCCAGTTTGCCGTGGCATACGGAGCTCCATCGCAGTCTTTAACACTGGTAGCATGCCGCGACAGCGTGGACGTGAACCGTATGTGCAGTTGACGGACTTTGAGCGAGGGCGTATAGTGGGCATGCGGGAGGCCGGGTGGACGTACCGCCGAATTGCTCAACACGTGGGGCGTGAGGTCTCCACAGTACATCCATGTTGTCGCCAGTGGTCGGCGGAAGGTGCAAATGCCCGTCGACCTGGGACCGGACCGCAGCGACGCACGGATGCACGCCAAGACCGTAGGATCCTACGCAGTGCCGTAGGGGACCGCACCGCCACTTCCCAGCAAATTAGGGACACTGTTGCTCCTGGGGTATCGGCGAGGACCATTCGCAACCGTCTCCATGAAGCTGGGCTACGGTCCCGCACACCGTTAGGCCGTCTTCCGCTCACGCCCCAACATCGTGCAGCCCGCCTCCAGTGGTGTCGCGACAGGCGTGAATGGAGGGACGAATGGAGACGTGTCGTCTTCAGCGATGACAGTCGCTTCTGCCTTGTTGCCAATGATGGTCGTATGCGTGTTTGGCGCCGTGCAGGTGAGCGCCACAATCAGGACTGCATACGACCGAGGCACACAGGGCCAACACCCGGCATCATGGTGTGGGGAGCGATCTCCTACACTGGCCGTACACCACTGGTGATCGTCGAGGGGACACTGAATAGTGCACGGTACATCCAAACCGTCATCGAACCCATCGTTCTACCATTCCTAGACCGGCAAGGGAACTTGCTGTTCCAACAGGACAATGCACGTCCGCATGTATCCCGTGCCACCCAACGTGCTGTAGAAGGTGTAAGTCAACTACCCTGGCCAGCAAGATCTCCGGATCTGTCCCCCATTGAGCATGTTTGGGACTGGATGAAGCGTCGTCTCACGCGGTCTGCACGTCCAGCACGAACGCTGGTCCAACTGAGGCGCCAGGTGGAAATGGCACGGCAAGCCGTTCCACAGGACTACATCCAGCATCTCTACGATCGTCTCCATGGGAGAATAGCAGCCTGCATTGCTGCGAAAGGTGGATATACACTGTACTAGTGCCGACATTGTGCATGCTCTGTTGCCTGTGTCTATGTGCCTGTGGTTCTGTCAGAGTGATCATGTGATGTATCTGACCCCAGGAATGTGTCAATAAAGTTTCCCCTTCCTGGGACAATGAATTCACGGTGTTCTTATTTCAATTTCCAGGAGTGTATATTGGTTCCTCCTACGTATACCTAGCAAAAAAAGCCATGAAGATAAAACTAGAGAAATTCTCAGGTCCACAAGGAGGCTTACCGGTAATCGTTTTTCCTGCGAACTATTAGCGACTCGAACAGGAAAGGGGGGAAGTGACAGCGGTACACTGAGTCCCCTCCGTCAGACAACATAATGTGGCTTGTGGAATACAGACGTAGACGTACATCCAGATCCGTTTAGCACAACCAGTTAATATTTTTGCACAATAACTCATATGTCGCGATGCACAAAATTTCTTCCTACAAGCACGGGTCGTACACCGTGCGGCGCAGGAGCAGGTGACGCCGCTGCTGAGTGTCACGTTGGCGCACAGGAGTCTACACCTCGCAGCTCTGAGCCACCCTTCAGAAAATTACTCTTCAAACACCGAAAACTGCACGTCGTCACCCAGTCGGCAGAATGTCCAGCTTCCCCAGTTCGCTCCCGTTTCATAAAGCTTCGCTCTTCCCTTGTTCGCCCCATAAGGATGGTCTTGTGCGGAAAGCTGGTCCCGGAACCTACATTCCTCGCCGCATGCAATAGCATATTTTTTCAAGTCGACTGTAATTGTTCTACAAAAGTGCGGAGGGGTTAATGCCAATGAGCGAGTATAGTTTGTCACCGGCAGCCAGTCGCTATCTCACCTTTTTGTCGACGGCAACGTCCATCTTACTTGCGCACGAGGAAACCTGGAGCAGTATTCTCAGCAGCAGTTACAAAAAGGGCAATTTTTTAAGTTATGAGAGAACGTGGCTCTGTTGCCTACGTTCTACTAGTGAGCTTTGTCATAAAGTTATTAGTAGAGGAGAGCTTAGCAGTATAATTTCAGCAGTGGGAAGGAAGGATGAAGGAAGGAAGGAATGAAAATATGGGTTCAGATGAAATAAACGATGGGGAAAAAAATGGTTCAAATGGCTCTGAGCACTATGGGACTTAACATCTATGGTCATCAGTCCCCTAGAACTTAGAACTACTTAAACCTAACTAACCTAAGGACGTCACACAACACCCAGTCATCACGAGGCAGAGAAAATCCCTGACCCCGAAACGATGGGGAAAGAGAGGGAAAAGATGGGTGGGACTTAGTGACTTCACACGCACAGGAGATTGTGTTAATGCAATGGCAAAATTTGAAGATTTACGCCAGACCGGGAGTCGAACCCAGAGCTTCTCTTCTTCAGAAGGGTTGTCTTAACCGCCTCGGATATCTCGACAAGCTCAGCGTCCCATACAATCCAAATGCTCAATTTACCGCACCTGACATGCAGCGTCTCTCGTCTATTAACTGCCTGTTCGTAAATTGTTGATTCCCTGATAACCGTATGGCATTGATGGCTGAGAGCCCCCACCTGGGGAAGTTCGATCGCCGAGATGCAAGTCTTTTCAGTTGACGCCACACTGAGGTACTTGCGTGTCGATGATGAGGAGGACAACACAACACTCAGTCCCCGAGCGGAAAAAATCTCCGAGCTGGCCGGGAATCGAACTCGGGCCTGCTGAATAGCAGTCAGACGCGCTGACCACTCAGCTAATGGGGCGAACTAATAAAATATATAAATTAGGGTTTAACGTCCCGTAGACGACGAGGTAATTTGATATGGAACACAGGATCTAAATGGTGAAGGATACTAAGGAAATCGGCCCTGCCCTTCCAAATGAACCACCCTGTCCCGAATACAATTCTAGTATCTTATCTTGCACAGCGTGGTTTTACAGTCAAGATGCGGTGAAAGGTCACTCGAAGATATTTCGGTGTCGACCAGTGTTGCAGCAGTTCGTCTCGTCATTACAGATTTAACTCTGCCGCGCCTCCTTGTTCTTAAGGTGGAATACTTTAAATTGTGTCTTGCCACTCCGGAAATAACTTGACGCCAACAGGGTGTGTCTCAAGTAAATGTCTTCCAGAAATAAATTGCATGTAAAACCATGTGAACTGACAGATAATGTCTTTTCCCTGTACTGATAATTTCGTGTGATTAGGGCCTCCCACCGGGTAGACCGTTCGCCGGGTGCAAGTCTTTCGATTTCACGCCACTTCGGCGACTTGCGCGTCGATGGGGATGAAATGATGATGATTAGGACAACACGAAACCCAGTCCCTGTGCGGACAAAATCTCCGACCCAGCCGGGAATCGACCTCGGACCCTTAGGATTGACATTCTGTCGCGCTGACCACTCAGCTACCGGGGGCGGACTTCCCTGTACTGAAGAATGAGCTGAAGAACACAGATATACACTATGTTTGAGAATTAGTCGCATGCTTATACACATGTCCTCTACTTACAGTCGTCCCTGTTATCGCCTCTATAGATATTTACTCGTCCATCTGCAACGTCCTTGTTCGTTTTATTACAACTGCTTTACTCAAGACATATGAGTAAGCATTCTAGATGTGCCATGTAACTCATATTAATGGACTAGGCTCTTGACATGAAGTTGGGTGACTCGGAAAGAGATGGAGGAACGAATTTTTAGCTTCATTTTGTCGCCGATACAATAGGAGTAGTCTCGAAGACGTACATAGTTTCTGATCACCAGACTGTGCACCAAAGCCTTATGCTACATTCCAAACCTTTCGGGTAGAGACTATCTTTTTCTGGAAGAGTAGTCTTCTGATGTTACCTATGAACGCGGACGTGAAAGAAAGGGAGTTTTTTTAACACCCTGAATGGCTATATACTATACTTGAAATGTGCTCAGCAGACTCATTTACACTGTATAACGATATGTTATAGATATAAAGAGTAAACCACCGATTCTTTGAAGAATCTAGCTCTCATGTGTAAAACAGCCTCAAACGTCTGATTACTTTACGAATGAAATGGTTCAAATGGCTCTGAGCACTATGGGACTTAACTTCTGAGGTCATCAATCCCCTAGAACTTAGAACTACTTAAACCTAACTAACCTAGGGACATCACACACATCCATGCCCGACGCAGGATTCGAACCTGCGACCGCAGCGGTCGCGCGGTTCCAGACTGTAGCGCTTAGAACCGCCTGGCCACTCCGGCCGGCTTTACGAATGAGTTAATGTGTTAAATCTTTGACATCACGCACGTAAGCGATAAAAAGTTTATGAAAGGTTTGAAATAATGCTTAAAGCTTGTTTGACGTCGCTAAACGCTCTCCTTACGAAACACCGGATGAATATGATCTGGGTAATTAGCTCTCCTTTTTAAGCAAAAGCTAGTCTTTCATGCATCTCAGTCTTTATGACGTCGTATCTCCTGAAATGTATGTCGTAAAATGATATAATTTTGCTGACACATTCAATGATACACGTAGATACTCTCTGCGAAGTAAGCTGCGAATAGAGTTCGTAGTGAAAACGTAAAGTACAGCGACATGACTTATGTTGAAAGTTTCACCGCGCGCCATTACAAGCAGAAACTAGTTTTTCACACATCTAAATGTCTATGGCGTCATATCTCCTGAAATATGTGTTGTACAATGGCATAATTTTGCAGGTTAAATCAGTAGTATATTACGTGTAAGTTGTTAAGTACTTCAATTCTCAAAACGCTGAATGAATCAAGTCCGGATACTTGCACCGGCAATTACGCTGACAGACAAACACATAGTTACTAACTGTACTACTTGTGTTATTGTCCTAAACTTTTAACGAGTAAATTATGACAGCATTTTAAACTTTTTAATTCGGTCAATAATTACTCGAAATGTTGATGGTAAAATTTTTGTTGCCCCTCGAAGTCGTTAGATTGGCAAGTTGCAATTGAATATCGTTCTGAGTCCCGTTGGAAGAGAGAGAGCAGCAATGACGACAATAGGGGCGGCCTCCTGTTACTGCTGAGCTCCGCTTTAACGTTATCTTAGTAAGTGTCGCACTTACAGTTTACACAACTCAAACTTCTCTTTTTGTACGAATACTTTAGTACACTCCTACTCATTCCTCCTCCACCCTTCTTCTTCTTCTTTTTCTGCTTCTTCCCCTTTGCATTCATTGAATATACTAGAACCACGTTTTAATAACTTGTCTCGCGTTTTCTTCGGAGGCTTATAATTGTGTTTCTCTGAAATGTACAGTCAGAACTCCCCTTAACCTGTCTACTACAAATGTTGAAAAATGTTTGAGCAGTTTTTCCTTGAATAGTACAGTCCTGTCCCGACTGTTATAGCGTTTCACTGCTGTGTGCTGGTATAGTGTGTTCATCAAAAGCTAGAGGGCGATTAGTGATTCACTCTTCCGACACAAAGTACAGAGTTTCACAAGTCGTGGCTATAGGACCAAATACTAAGAGTACTTACAGGGTGACAATTATTGAACTATATGAAAAAATACGTAACGTAGGTACAAACTACGGCGTCCACACACTTTCAAATGTTCAAATGTGTGTGAAATCTTATGGGACTTAACTACTAAGGTCATCAGTCCCTAAGCTTACACACTACTTAACCTACATTATTCTAAGGAGAAACACACACACCCATAACCGAGGGAGGACTCGAACCTCCGCCTGGTCCAGCCGCACAGTCCATGACTGCGGCACCATGGACCGCTCGGCTAATCCCGCACGGCCCACACACTTTATTCAGCATATAAACGTCACTACAAATACTCGGATTTAAGTTATGACACGTTCAATATGCCTCCCATCATTAGTAATGATGTGGCGCATACGAATAGCGAAATTCTGCATGACCCGCTGAAGTGTCGGAAAAGAGATGCTGTCGAGGACCTCCTCAATGGCTGTTTTCAGCCCAGCAATGGTTTTGGGGTTATAGCTGCACACTTTGTTTTTAATATAGAAATTGCATGTGTTCAGATCCGGAGAATATGGCGGCCAATCGAGGCCCATGTCAGTGGTGTCTGGGTACAGCAGAGTCGGAATGCGGTCCCCGAAGCGCTCCTGCAGGGCATTGCACACCACACAGTCACCCGTTGAGGATGAAGAGACTTCTCGATCACGAAATGCGGATTCTCAGTCCCCCAAATACGCCAATTTTGCTTATTGACGAACCCATTCAAATAAAAGTAGGCTTCGTCGTTAAACCAAACCATACATGCGCATACTAATTCCCGTCATGCTCCGAGGCCGACCGTGCAGTTTCAACGTCCTAACGCAAACCCGATCAGAAGTTATGACGATTTTATTTTATATAATTCAATAATTGTCAGCCTGTCGGTTGATGACCAGAAGTTATGAATAATCAAAAAGAAAGTAGCAGTGAGCAGTCATTGTAAATGACTCTCAACATTTCGTCAGAAACCGAAATTGTGCAATGGTAGTTTGAATTCCTTCCCGCTGTTGACGAAGAACCGGCCGGTGTGGCCAAGCGGTTCTAGGCGCTTCAGTCTGGAACCGCGCGACCGCTACGGTCGCAGGTTCGAATCCTGCCTCTGGCATGGATGTGTGTGATGTCCTTAGGTTAGTTAGGTTTAAGTAGTTCTAATTCTAGGGGACTGATGACCTCAGATGATAAGTCCCATAGTGATCACAGCCATTTGTTGACGAAGACTGGGCAGTAGTTGTACCAAAGCATAGCGGACCGCGACACGAAACCAGTTTAACAGTAGGAACATTAGGCTTTCAGAGCTGTGTGTGACTTCAGAGTGAGGTGAAAAGAACAGACCTATTTAGAACCTTGAACATAACGAGTTTGGTCCTTGCCAAACAGAATTCGCGGGAAGTGTGGCTCTCCTGCTTTCATCTCAAGACGTCTGCAGCGGAAAGTCTTCGTTTGCTATTGGAAGTGTATGGAGGACGGGCTCGGTCGGAAACAACGCGTAGATACTGGTTTCAACGATTCAAAGGCAACGATTTTGAGGGGAGTGACAAAATGTGTGCCGGTTGGTGTGGTGTTACATGAGCTGCTGCAACCTGGTCAGACGGTGAATGCTTATCACTACGAAGGACAATTACTCAGTTTGAAAGGCAAACTTGCAGAAAAACGCCCACAGTATGCTCAGAAACATGACGAAGCCATTATTTTTCATGACAATGCCAAGCCACATGTTGCAAACCGCGTAAAGGACATTTTATAGGCCGGCCGAAGTAGCCGAGCGGTTCTAGGTGCTACAGTCTGGAACCGCGCGACCGCTACGGTCGCAGGTTCGAATCCTGCCTCGGGCATGGATGTGTGTGGTGTCCTTAGGTTAGTTAGGTTTAAGTAGTTCTAAGTTCTAGACCTCAGAAGTTAAGTCCCATAGTGCTCAGAGCCAGTTTTGACATTTTGTAGGGACTTCGATGGGATGTCTTACCTCGTCACTCATATTCAAGAGACATCTCCCCTTCCGATTACCATTTGTTTCGATCCATGCAGTATGGCCTTTCTGAATAAATTTCAATCTTTCAGCGATGTCGAAAACAGGCTCCACGAGTGGATCGCCTCAAAAAATCCTGCACTTTTTATTGTGGAATCTATTTGCTAGCCGTAAAGGTTATAGCTGCCGAAGGACATTACTTTCAGTAAATTATCTCATGCCATTCTGCTAAAATGAGCATATGTTTGGCTCAAATGGTTCAAATGGCTCTGAGTACTATGGGACTTAACATCTGAGGTCATCAGTCCCCTAGAACTTAAAACTGCTTAAACCTAACTAACCTAAGGACATCACACACATCCATGCCCGAGGCAGGATTTGAACTTGCGACCGTAGCAGTCGCGCGGCTCCGGACTGAAGCGCCTAGAACCGCACGACCACAGCGGCCGGCTAGGGCATATGTTTCCCGCTCAAGAAACATGAAGAATTAATTCAAGCACCCAATAGTTACAGGCAAGAGGCATTTCTATCTACAGATAAGGAAGTCATTTAAAGGTAAGTGCTTTATACCATTAATGTTTCAATGGCATTTGCACTTTCGATGTCAGCAGTTAGTAATCTCTTGTTGAAGAGTGTCCATCTGGGCTATATTTTGTGGGACAGAATCCTCATACGACTAGAAGCAGGTCAGATACCGATCGCAGTTTTAGCAGCGCTGAATGTTCCACGAAGTGTCATTTAAAAACCTTGGTTACGTTTGAAACACAGGAAACGTTTTCACCGATTTGTACAAGGTCGTCCAACAGTAACCACTCCACAGCCAGGTCGTTTCTTGGCCTTAAGCAGGTAACAAAATCCAGTGACAATAGCAAAGCAATTGTCTGAAGAGCTTACAGCTTTCTTCAGTTTGTTTTCCAGAAAACTGCGCTCCGGACGCTCGGAGCACTTGGTCTGAAGACAGACAGCGTTTGCATCGCTCTCTGCAGTGTTGATACGAGCCTGTTTATTGTGGAGTCTACAACATCGAGACTGGACCCTGGATGACTGAAGGGATGAGTTCTTCACAAATGAATTTCATGTGGTTTTCATAATGACTTCCGTCTCACATTCGTTTGAAGGCGCAGCGGTAGGTAGCACAATCACATGAACACCATGCAGAGATATCACTGTAATGGTGGATCTACATCTAGATATATACTCCGCTAGCCACCAAGTGGTGTGTGGCGGAGGGCACAATTATCGCCAAAGTCGTATTTCCCCCCCTCAGTTCCACTCGCGGATCGCGGGAGGGAAAAACGACTGTCTGAACGCCTCAGTACGAGCTCTAATATCCGTTATCTTTGAATAGTGATCATTGCGCGCTTTGAATGTTTGTGGTAATAATATATGCTCTACATCCTCGGTGAAGATCGGATTTCGGAATTTAGTGAGCAGCCCCTTCCGTTTAGCGCGCCGTCAATCTGCAAGTGTGTCCCGTTTCAAACTTTCTATGAGATTTGTAAAGCTCTCGCGATGGCTAAATGTACCAGTCACGAATCTTGCCGCTCTTCTTTGAACCTTCTCAATCTCTTGAATCAGACCCAGGTGGTAAGGGTCCCATACAGACGAACAATACTCTAAGACTGGACGAACTAACGTATTGTAAGCTATTTCCTTTGTTGAAGGACTGCATCGCTTCAGGATTCTACCATTAAACCGCAATCTAGAGTTTGCCTTACCCGTTACTTTTGTAATCTGATCATTCCATCTGAGATCATTTCGAATAGACACACCCAGATACATGACGGATGTTACCGCTTCCAGAGACTGGGCATTTATTTTGTACTAGTACATTAATGGGGATTTTCGCCTTGGTATACGCAGTAGGTTACACTTACTAATATTGAAAGATAACTGCCAGTCATTACACAACGCATTTTTTTTCTGCCAATCCTCATTGATTTGTTCACAACTTTCGTGTGATATTACTTTCCTGTAGGCTACAGCATCATCGGCAAGCAGTCCTAGCGTGGAGAAGCATAATGTTGGATGAGCTTACGAAGTTCCTATGTCCATCCACGATATAACCCAGAAGAATACTGTTAACGCCCAGAGTACAGAGTTGAGATTTCCTCATCATGAACGAAACTGCCGTTCTACAAAGAGCCTCTACGGTGAATGAATTTCTGGCAAGTTGAGACTATCGGCAACATGGAGTGGCCAATGAGCCCTCCGGATCTGAATTCTACGGTTCAAATTTAGGTTACAGTGGGTAGTTGAACTGCATCCCGTCAGACACCACAAATGGTTCAAATGGCTCTGAGCATTATGGGACTCAACTGCTGAGGTCATCAGTCCCCTAGAACTTAGAACTACTTAAACCTAACTAACCTAAGGACGTCATACACATTCATGCCCGAGGCAGGATTCGAACCTGCGACCGTAGCGGTCTCGCGGTTCCAGACTGTAGCGCCTAGAACCGCACGGCCACCCCGGCCGGCTCAGCCACCACAAATGACTTAATAAGACCACCACTCCCAATATAGATGTTCATCAGGCATGTGATAGACTGCTACCACAGTGGAACTGCCTCAGAGAGAGCCTGCCCTGGGCCTGCCAAGCGTGTATTATAGCTACAGGTCATCGGATATCCTATTAAGTTTTGATGTAGTGAACACGTTTTAGCAATTTTTTGTTATTTATAAAATGTATATTTTCGGTTTCAACAACTATTACGTGTTATGGACGTTGTTTGAGGCAAATATCTTCTGATGGAGATTTTCTTTGTTGTGTAACGCTCCCGGCATCCAATTCAGAGCATGTAATGTCATTTCATGTTTACGTTTAGCTTTTAAAACCGGTGTAGTTACCTAAATTGGTCACTTCCGTTTCTATTGATAACGTGTATCGATAATTTTCTCCTCTTCTCGTCTTCAGGGAAATATGACTAATACCTCACTGTAAACGTTCGTGTGCGAATTAAGAAGGTATCAGTCGGTTTTGATGTGCTCATTTGCAGCACCAGTTTTCTTAATGAGAGCTGGACTTAGAATCTACAATAAAACGTGAAAGTTCTAGGTTTTCACAGTGCAGTAGAATTCAGTTACCTTTTTTGCCATTACAGCACTGCTTGTAGATAACGCAGAGTAGAGTCAAATGTATAGCTATGGTTTAATAGCACAGAACAAGAATCATTTGTGCCGAACACACAGAAAACTTGTTGCTTACAATTCAGCCATAAAAAGTCGGTAAATTATGATTTGTGCTTTAGCTAAATTACATCAGTGAAGTGTTTCGAATCACGTCCAGGGATCGTAAGAATTCTGTGGTACTGATGTCTACAAGCATAATCCGCAAACTTACATACGGTGCACGGCGGAGGATACCTTGTCCTATCGCTAGCCATTCTGCCGCGTGGAGTGGCCGCGCGGTTAGAAGCGCCATGTCACAGAGTAGAGTCAAATGTATAGCTATGGTTTAATAGCACAGAACAAGAATCATTTGTGCCGAACACACAGAAAACTTGTTGCTTACAATTCAGCCATAAAAAGTCGGTAAATGATGATTTCATTTCCTATTTAGTAACGCCGATAAAGATACAAGTCTTTCCGTGATATGGTATTGAGATGTTTTCCCTTAACTAGAATTGATACGTTTACAAACTGTCCTATTTTTATCGCTCCCAAGTCGTCTTTGCTGTGAACTGGTCCGCTTACAAATCTATTTGTTCTGCTCTATAGGTATTGTAAACTTTGAGATACGGATCCGATGAATGCTTTACTGATTTTTTAATATAATTTCTGTGGCTTTCCTGGTCGGAGGGAAACCTACATGGATTTCTTTTTTTATCGCTCCCACGTCGTCTTTGCTGAGAACTGGTTCGGTTACAAATCTGTTTGTTCTGCTCCATAGGTATTGTAAACTTTGAGTTACGGATCCAACGAATGCTTTACTGATTTTTTAATACAATTTCTGTGGCTTTCCTGGTCGGAGGAAAACCTACATGGATTTCTTTATACAAAGCAATAATAAACTATTCATATTAAACCTGTAATAGTCGACTAGAAGCAAACTAACAACATATCTCAACAACTGAAATGCTGGATTTGTATTTGGTAAGCTTCAAATCCATGATACAAAGCCCTGATTTACGTTTTCTGTGCTTTAGCTAAATTACTTCAGTGAAGTGTTTCGAATCGCGTCCAGGGATCGTAAAAATTCTGTGGTACTGATGTCTACAAGCATAATCCGCAAACTTACATACGGTGCACGGCGGAGGATACCTTGTCCTACCGCTAGTCATTCTGCCGCGTGGAGTGGCCGCGCGGTTAGAAGCGCCATGTCACAGATTGCGCGGCTCCTCCCGCCGGAGGTTCGAGTCCTTCCTCGGACATGGGTCTGTGTGTTGTTCTCAGAGTAAGTTAGTTTAAGTAGTGTTTAAGTCTAGGGATCTATGACCTCAGCAGTTTGGTCCCTTAGGAATTGACACACACACACGCACGCACACACACACACACACACACACACACACACTAGCCATCATTCCCTTTACTGTTCTACTCCCGCATGGTGCGAGGGAAAAACGACTGTCTATATGCCCCCGTACGAGCCGAAATTTATCTTACCTTGTCTTCGCACTGTTTAGGCGAGATATATGTTGGTGGTAGTAGAACCGTTCTGCAGTCAGTTCCAAATGTCTTTTCTCTAAACTTTCTCAAAAGTCTTTCGTGAAAAGAACGTCGTCTTCCCTCCAGAAATTCCCATTTGAGTTCACGGAGTATTTCCGTAATACTCGCGTATTGCTCGAAGCTACCGGTAACAAATCTAGCAGCTCGACTCTGAATTATTTCAAAATCTTGCCTTAACCCGATCTGCAGGGGAACCCAGACACTCGAACAGTACTCAAGAATGGGTCGCGCAAGTGTTTTATACGCGGTCCCCGTTACAAATGAGCCACATTTTTCCAAAATTCTCCCAGTTAACCGAAGTCGACCATTTGCCGTGTCATGTGATCGTTCCATTTTATATTACGTTTCAATGTAACGTATAGATATTTAATCGAAGTGACTGTGTCAAGCAGCACACCACAAATATTTCATTCGAAAATTACTGCATTCTTTTACCTACTAATCTACTTCAACGTACATACCGCTACATTTCATTTAGAGCAAGATGACATTCATAACACCAAATAGAAAATCGATCTGAGTCATCCTGTAGCTTCCTACAGTCATTCAACGTTGACGCTTTCCCATACACTATAGTGTCATCAGCAAATAGTCGCCAATTTCTACTCACATTATCCGTCAGATCGTTTTTGTTTACAGAGAACAAGAACGGTCATGTCACATTTCTCTGGGGCGCTCCTGACGATACTCTTTTCTCTGATGAAAAGTCGCCGTCCAGGGCAACATAATGGGTTCTGTTACTTAAAGTTGTTGAGTCACACACATATCTGAGAACCCAGTCCGTATGTACGAAACTACATTGACAGTCTGCATTGGTACACTGTGTCAAACGTTTTCCGGAGATCTAGAAAAATTGAATCCACTTGTTGTCAATCATCCGTGGTTCGCAGAATATCGTGCAAAAAAAGGGCAGCCTTCAGCATAACCACGATTTTAGACAATGTTACACGCATTAGTGAATTCAGATAGTTGTCGACTACATCAGTACAATCAGAATCACAGGTATAAAAACACATGATAATCACAACACTCGTAGTTAATCCCTTTATCTGGAAGGTATCTAAAAGCAAAGTGAGGCAGTGAACGTTGGAAGCAATGCGGAAGTCCCACATTCCTGTTCTGGGAAAGGTCCTAGTGCAGATGGATTGCCATTGCTGATCTGATACGAACCGTCAGTTGTGTATGTGTACCGTGAGGATGGTGAGATGAATTCTGATGTAGTATTGTAGCGTCTGATCTATTTGTTAAGAATGAGTTTTGAATTACGCCATATGCCATATTCCTCTCTAATACCAACAAGGAACTCCTTGAGTTTCATCAACTGTACCACATGCCGTCTCACTAAACTGATTTCCCCCATGCCGAGCGCCACTGCTTGATTGTAAGTTAGCTGTATCGGCTAGGGCGATGAGCTTGTAGGGGGTTAATTACCTCAGTTCTCAGTTAGTCTACTGTAAGGATTCATCTAAATCTACATGGATACTCTGAAAATCACATTTAAGTGTCTGGGAGAAGGATTGTTGATCTAAGGCGAAATAAATGCGTGATCAACTCTCTCTCTCTCTCTCTCTCTCTCTCTCTCATACACACACGCCCGCATCTCGTGGTCGTGCGGTAGCGTTCTCACTTCCCACGCCCTGGTTCCCGGGTTCGATTCCCGGCGGGGTCAGGGATTTTCTCTGCCTCGTGATGGCTGGGTGTTGTGTGCTGTCCTTAGGTTAGTTAGGTATAAGTAGTTCTAAGTTCTAGGGGACTGATGACCATAGATGTTAAGTCCCATAGTGCTCAGAGCCATCTGAACAATTTTTACACACACACACAAAGAAAGTTATAAACTGGTCGCCCAACACGTTACGGATATATTTCTCTTCTAAGAAGTCACTAATGGAGTAAAATATATGAGAAACTTGTTAGTTCTTTATATAGAAAAAAATAAAATAAAAATGCGCATGTGAGCTGGTTTCACGTACCTCACAGTCGATGAAATAGATTAAAGTAAAAACCGTATTGCTGTCAACTAAAAGGATTTCTTGTTACCAGAAAGGTTCTATGCCACCGCCGTAAGGGAACTAGTGTTTTCGCCACAACCAGGTCATCTCTTATCGTTACTAACGGCTTGTTTATCACATTACATAGGAGCAATATCGGTCTGCCAGTTTTTGTGACGGAACAGGAAGAACGCCTCCGATAATATAATGAGTAGCCACTATGTTTCCAAGGCACTCGCGTTAACGGCCCATTGTCTGACATAACACGTAACCTGAGCACCGTCTTCATACGCTTCCCCAAACGTTAAGGAGAAGGCCAGACTCTTTCTCCATTTACGTGACAATATTACAAGAGATGCGAAACTAAAGTTCCTGCGTTCAGATAAAGGGTTTACAAGATCCACAGAGAGATAGCTCAGGCTGTTTCCACCAAGCCGATTTTAAGGTGGCGTTGTGACGCGAGGAAGGGCATTCGGCCAAAGAAATTCATGCCAGATCGCGTGATGCGTGAGTGCTCCCCGTGTTGCGACCATGCAACTAACGTACTAAAGAAAATAAAAGACTGTGACAACAAAACGAACGCTTGGTGAGAGTTCTGCAACTTTCTCCTAATTATAACGGATTACTGGCAAACGCAACAGGCACGCGTTTCAAATACATCGCCAGATTTTAAACGATTCTTGAGAACAGATACTTCCTTCGTTTTCGAAGAACTTTGAAGAAGGCTATTTTTAATACTCTTCCTTCTCTCATTGTCCTCCACCTTGTTAGCTTCAACAGTTTTTTGGACTGCTTTCTAGCTCCAATAGCATACGTGTTGAGCCTTTGGTGACGTATCAAGGAACTCTCTTACTGCGTACAGCAGTTTGGTGTCAGCTGACAGGTTTCGATGATGACACGCACAAGGAACTTTCTGGCACCACTCTGCTACGCTTCCGCTGTTCCGCTGTCTACATGTATCACATAAGCAATATTCATAACTTTAGGTAATTCCCTTTTTCTACAACATATACGATAATGGCGTAGTTTCTACTTAACACACGAAAATTAAAATTTATTTTGCACGCTTCTTACGACTCGTGCCATCAAAGGATGGGGCAGGATTATTAAGTAACTGTCCGCGGCTCGTGGTCTTGCGGTAACGTTCTCGCTTCCCGCGCACGGGGTCCCGGGTTCGATTCCCGAGATGACTGGGTGTTGTGTGTCTTTCATAATCATTTCATCCTCATTCACTCGCAAGTCGCCGTAGTGGCCTTAAAGAACTTGTGGAGCGACGGCCGAACCGCCCCGCGAGGGGTCTCCCGGCCACCAATGCCATACGCTCATTATTATTATTAAGTAACTCATTTATGTTAACTTATGCGTATAAATTTTCAACCAATAGGGTGAGCACAATGGTAAGACAAGAAACTTGTATTCGGGAGGTCGACACTTCAAATCGCCGTCTGGCCAAACTGGTTTAGGTTTTCCGTTATTTCCATAAACTGCTTAGCCTCAATCAGTGTATGGAAACAACGAAAAACCTAAATCTGTTGAGCCAGACGGGAATTTGAAGTGTCGACCTCCGGAATACACGCGGACGGTTCGTTGCGCATCATTCTTCAATCCGAGCTTCTGCTCCTTCTCTGATGATGTCGCCATAGACAAGACATTAAACTCTGGTGTTCCTTCCGCAAGGGTGAGTGATACCGATAAACATAACTTTTACGTAGTTTACCGCACCAGTTCCGGCGTTACGCTCAACCGCTTCACGATTCTCCCTCAGATACAGGATCTGTGCCATTCTCATCAAATCTGTTACTGTGTTCGAATCCCTAGGGGAGGTATATTTCGTACTTCTTGAAGAGTTTATTACTTTATTTAGCGACTTGTGTCTTTCCTATGCTATTCATAAAAATGTACCCATAGATCTAAAAATGTAAGTATGTATGTATGCCCCACATCTTTTCGTAAACCACTGGATCGATTTTGACCAAACATGGTACACATATTACTTGCTGTCTGGAATGAATCTCTGTGGGGGTAAGAACCATCTACCTTTCAAAGGGGTGGCGGTGGAAAAGTACTGTAGCTCATGACGCGCAAATAGTCAGACTATATTGATGCATTATTTGAGAATGAAAGCACTTAGTGACTAGCAACGAATCTTACACACGACTTCAAACAGTAAAGAAAATTATTCTCGCTGACAACCTAGACAAAATTACGAAGAAAAAAAGTTTATCTCTTAGTACATTTTTGCTGCTGTTGCAGTAAAAATGCCGCATCAGGAATGACGTTTTAATTTATTACTTCTTTACTATAAACTCCATTCACAACACGTTTCACAGACATTAGTCACATATGCCACTGAATTTAACATTGTACGACATTTATTTCAGAAGATACAACGTCATAAATACTGAGATGCGTGAAAAACTGGCGTATCATGCATGATGTTTAAATTTTGTTACCGCTTTGCTATTAACTGTGTTCGCAGCGTATTTCGCAGACAGTAGTCACATACGCTGCCGAATGCAGCTACAAAATTATACTATTGCACGACTCATAGTTCAGAAGATACTACATCATAAACATTGAACTGCGAAAACGAAACTACAGTCGAAATTCGCTAGAGATACGGGTGAAATATGTGTGCAGATATTTGTGAAATATATTAAATATATGTAAAATATGTGACATATGCTTATGTGGACAAAGCTGAAGACAAAAATTTCCTCCGAAATCACTGGATCGATTGCAGCCACACTTGGTACACATATTACTCGCTATCTGCAAAGAAATACTCTGGAGATAAGAACTAGCAACCTCGTTTTGGAGTGGGGGTGATAAGGCGGAGAGAGAACGGTGGGAAGAAGAGAGGAACAGAGAAAGAGGGGTAAGAACGAAATGTAAGTACCTATGGGGGAGGAGGAGTTGGACAGAGAGAAATGAAGGAGGAACTAACTGGATAGAGAAAGGGAAGAGGGGGGGGGGGAGGTAGACAGAGAGGAGTTGGAGGAGGAGATAGATTGAGAGAGTGAGGAGGAGGGGGTGGACAGAGAGAGTAATTGGACGCAGAAAAGGAAGAGGAGATGGTCATAGAGAGAGAGGAGAAGGTGATGGACTGAAAAAGGGGGACGAAGAGACAGATAGAAAGAGGCAGAGGAGGAGATGGACATAGAGAGGGGGAGTAAGCAATGGACAGAGAGAGGGGCAGGAGGAGATGCAGGTGGTCAGAAGAAGATAGAGGGGGCAAGAGAAGATGGATAGAGAGGGAAGACCGCTAGTCTCATCGACATTTAGGTTATTTATAACGAAATGTAAGTTCAGACTGGAAAAGGATGGAGCCTGGGGTCGGTAGTGGCCTCTTAGAAGAAACCATCATGGCATTCGTTGGTAGATTCTTATGGAGACCACGGAAAAATTAAATCGCGATTACTGGACGGAGACTTAAACTCCGCTGCTTCCGTTGACTATAGTGGTTTCTTAACAAGTTTTGCGCCTCGTATGATCGATGAGAGATCTACAAGGAGATAGTGGTGGAAACAGTAGCGAGCCACTTCGCTCTAGAAATAGTAGATGAAATGCGGTGGACATCTAATAATACTAGACACGCGCGATACATCCTGTTCCATAATTTAAGTTGTTCAAGAACCAAGCGACCATGAGGACGTGATAAAGCGTTCCACGTGTTATAAGTGAACACTGTTGTAATATTATTGTTAAACGTACGAGACTGCAACATCATGTGTTCTTATTAAAATACCTTTTCAGCTTAATCATGACTAAACACAAAACATTAAACGCATTGGTACATGATAGATAAGAAACGGGCGACTTGCCCGATTAGGAATATTCAACTTAGTGCAAGTAAGCTTGAATGGTATCACACAGAATTCCATTCGAATGTTAATTTTCCCAGCAAACTTGCAAAAGAAGAAGATTGGGGGTTAGTGGCTTGATATCGACGGCATTAGCTAGGACGCAGGAACATGGAACGCGAAATTGTTCAAAATGTGTGTGAAATCTTATGGGACTTAACTGCTAAGGTCATCAGTCCCTAAGCTTACACACTACTTAACCTAAATTATCCTAAGGACAAATACATACACCCATGCCGGTGGGAGGACTCGAACCTCCGTCGGGACCAGCCGCACAGGAACGCGAAATTATTCGTCACTTGTTCATCATGGAATTGGTCTAAGGTGGTTTAGAGAACACAAGAAAAAGAACAAGCATGATGATATCATGGAAATGAGGAATTCCTTTTCACACTAACGTGTACAATGAATAAAATATTTCATCTTTTTACACGGTCCGATTACCTCAGAAAATAGCTAATGGGACATATAAGTAAACTCGTATCTAATTAATGCTCCCGACCATGGTGAATGTAAAGGTAAATTTTCTAAAACGAATCCTTTCTCACGTAGAGTTTAATAAGTCAGTAACATCATCCTCAAGATCAGGAAAAACGGTTTTATTGCTTTTGATGCATCAGTACTGGAAGTAATCAGATGTGATTCGATTGAAGAAAAACAACAAAAATATTCATCTAGTATATTTCGTGGAAAACATGGAGAATGTAGCAAATATTGAGAGATGCGAGTGTTGGAAAAAGTCGTTGAGCGATCCTTGAGATAGCAATGGAGGAGGGGGAGAGCCGACGCTATTCTGTGACCTAGGTTCGCACTACTCGGACCTTGTTTTTTCAATAAACTTATAGAACATTTGCAGAAATAAAAGGGTTGCACTCCGCCATAGTTTTAAAAGAGAAATAAATAAATTGTCGGAAAGCCATGAATATGAGCATAAAGCTGTTTCGTGCAAGCTGGAGCTTACAAAAAGGTAAGAAGTGAAAAGCTAGAAAATAAATTTACTAGGCGAAAGTGGCTACTTTTATTGAGTAATCTTAGAGAATGGGAATTTTCGAGACATAGAAAAACATCTTCGTTGTGGGAAGCATAATTTTTTTGTTTGTTTACAGTTGACAGTGAAGAAGGAAAAAGAAAGAAAATTTCCTCATCACTCTCTGGAAGCTAACTCATTGAAAACTATGAAAGTATTTTCAAAAAGACCCTTCTTCATGTACATAACTAGTATCAGCGCCATAAACGTCGTCAAGTTGTTCCTGCCCACAGATATAAGACGTTGCTTTCACTTCACTTTCTTTCTGACGCTTAAAGTTCGATGTTATCATCTAATACAGTCAATGGCAGCAAGATTTCTCTACGAGCCATAAATCGGATATGACCTGTGCCACTGCGACACAGTGTGTGGCCACTTTATGGCTGAGCGCGCAGAGTAACGGTATCTTCTGCCTCGTGTGGTCCACCAACTCGCAGGTGTGTTACACACCTCTGCATCAGTCCAGGGGCGGAAGGAGCAATACGTCGATCGTCACCGCCAACGAGATATCGTGATTGCTAAGTCAACATCGGTTACGTAAACTAAACAGACATTTTCAAGTAAGCGCTGACTTTTCAGAAAAAGGCCTCCCTTTTTAAGAAGATACAGGGTTCTAATACTGTGCAGTAGCTGCATTAACCAGGGAACTGTTTTTCCATGACGCTACGTTTCTATGGTTAAGTGATTTAAAAGGTGAAAGTATATAACATCTATGTGTGAAACACACCAGGTTTGTTAACATAGTGAAAGTAGTGCACATTACTTCCTTGCTCTAAGGACGACTAGGGATCGAACTCATTTTTGGCTACAAAATAAACACACTGTCCGATAAGATTGTTGGGTAAGACCTGCGGAAACAGTGTATTGTCTTTAAATAACTCACTTTATAAATTCCTTACATAACAAGATGAAACGGATTTGACGCCTAATGAATGACTACACGAGGAGCAACACTGACTACATGGCGACACGGGAGTCTGTTGAGAATTCAGACGAAGCACTAAAAGCTGTTCCGTTAAGTAGGTGGGCGTAGAATGGGAGGCGGATGCGAGTAAGAAAGAGATATTGTTCCAGAACCGTAAGATCACACACCGTGTGTACAGGAATAGGCACGTTGGCGTCTGAAATCAATATGGCCGCGCACGATCGAGCACTGGAACCAACGTGTCCGAAGCGTCGGACGCTCGGCCACAAGATCGTTTACTTGCGACCAGAAGCCTGCGTAAGGGCCGTGATGGACACGAACGCATTTTAACATTTAAATGCAAGCAGACTGATCTAAGCAGTAAGTAACACTTTAGAATAGCTTGAAATTGCGAAGCTGTTTGAGGTTAAAAGCATGAAACTACAGAATGTCTCGACTGAGAGGGCGAAAGATTTGAGAATCCTAGTCTCGATAGGTCTTTTGCAAGATAAATACTGCATATTAGCAGTGCCACTAGAAGCAAAACTACTGGTACATTACCACTGACTCTGAAGCTATACCGACGTTTTAAGATAATAATTTAGGATGTTGGACCAAGCCATTCTTTCCAACACGCTGCTTTCAGCAAGAATGATTTTAAAAACTGTTTAATTCGAGAAACAAAAATGATTAAAATCGCTAGCACTGAATGTGGCGCCTAGTGCATATTCAGTAGTAAAATTTGGAAAAAATTGTTGAACTGTGGAGCGCAAACGTGTGTTTTTCATTGAAAGAAGCAGCATTTCAAATTCTATGGGTTATAACTTCTGATTACTGAAAAGAAGAGCAAGGCAAAGTAATTTACGGCCATTATTAGACTATCAAATAATCAAGCATAAAATGTGTAATGGTATTGATCTCTGGACACTCTACGATAGTGGCGGTAGCAGAAAAGAGGCGTGAGATATTGCTGCAGACCGTGGCATTCTCTGACCAACATCGTACCAACTAGCAACACATTATCCGAATTACCGAGTGTTTATAGTTGCCAAGGGTTACATAAGCAGCTCCAGCGAACAGAGATGATCTAGGACAGGTAAACAACCTAACGACGCGAAGGAAACGCTGGCGGAGATTAGTCCATCACGACGCCTCGCATTAAATCCATTATAGCTTCCTAACGCACTGTAAACGTCTACAAAGTGGAACTGAACCAAACCACAAAAACGCCACATGCAGAGCCGTGCAGAAGCAGTAAAATATCTGCGGACGGCTGTTCACGATGCACCGGAGCGCAGCCACAGTGGCGTCAGAGGTTTGCTCTTCAAACGCCCTCTGCGCTTATGCTGGAAACGTGACACACATTCCGAAGACTAGAGCAGCGTTCTCTTCAGCGTCGTACCCGGAAGACGAACGCGTGTTACCGAACTGCAGTCTCAGTTTATCACGGACACACGAAAGGGTTTCAAATGCGATTTCGATTAGAGAAAATTGGTCCGTCTCTTGGGACTCGAAGAGAGGCAGAGTCGAAAACAAGCCGTGTGGTGGAACAACATTCTGTTGTAGAAGAGGAAACTGGAATACGAAGAGCGTCCTGAAGTGAGAGTCTCGTAGCCCAGCAATCCTTCGTGCTCGCCACGAAGAGGAGTCCCAACCTTCGATCCGCATGTCGGGGTCAGTACGGTCTGTAATGTGAGTGCAGCGGCCAGAGTCGAGCACGGAAGCTAGTGCGAGAAAAGGATCGGAGAGACGAGGTGATTGATTGCGGCAGTGGCGGCGACACTGATCGCGGGCCACGTTACGTAAGCGGCAGGTAAAGCGGCGCGCGGTTACACAACGGGGGACGGACCGGAGTCGGCGCGGACGGCGTTTTCGGAAGGAGGCGGGTGTCGGACGTCGGGTGTCGGGCCGCGGACCACCGGAAGGTGGTGATCGATAGAGGCGCGCGCTACTCACCGCAGATGGGGAGCACCCTCCAGCGCGTCTTCCGCTTGTTGCCCTTCTTGCCCATGGGCCTGCCGGCATGCTCGTGTGCGCGAGGCGGAGGCTGCGGCGCGTCTGGTGCGCGCCGGCGGCGGCGGCGGCGGCGGCGCCAGCGCAGCGCAGTCACATGGCCGCGGCCGCCGCTCCGCGCACGCGCACACCACTCGCTGGCGCCGACGCCCCCCCGTGCAATTTCAGCGCCGCTTCCCGCTTCCCGCTCAATTCTTTTGGCCATGCGCCATGCGGCGCGGACACCGTCTCTTCTTGCACGCGCCCAGACGCTCCGTCGCCACACCGTCCGCGACTCCGCCGCCGGGCCTTCCTCTGACGAGTCCTACGCGGCAACCACTGCACGCCATCCCCGGCACTGCCTTCTCGTCTCTCCTCAGCCGTATAAAGTCAGCTTTACATTTGTCCTCTGCGAACTACTTTACGGTGTGCTTGTTCTGTGTAAGGTACACATCTCACTTGTGCCATACAGGGTGTTCAAATGGTTCAAATGGCTCTGAGCACTATGGGACTTAACTTCTGAGGTCATCAGTCCCCTAGAACTTAGAACTACTTAAACCTAACTAACCTAAGGACATCACACACATCCATGCCCGAGGCAGGATTCGAACCTGCGACCGTAGCAGTCGCGCGGTTCCGGACTGCGCGCCTAGAACCGCTAGACCACCGCGGCCGGCCATACAGGGTGTCTCACAAGGGGAAGGCCTTAGACACGGCCAACAGATTCGGCTCAGATTTGGCAGGTCGCTTGTGTACAACCTAAAACGAAGGAATCTAAGACATTTTGGGTCAACACCCCCGCGTTTGTGAGAAAATCACCCCTAAAAGTTATGACGAGCGATCGACTCAAAGTTGGCCGGATCGGTAGATAATTGTAAATAGAGCATTTTTCATCACCAGGTATGTGGTCCTAAAACGCATACTTCTCCAGAAATCGAGGTAAGAAACTTATACAACTGCTGCGTCTGTCAACGCTTTTCGCCGACAGCACCGATAGCGCAACGGCCGAGGTAACTGGCTGCGAATCTCGAAGAAACGTAGTGGATGTTATTCTTTTGGTTTGTATTTTTCCATATCTCAATTGACAGGAATAGGACGATTAATAAGGTAAGCAAATCAACAAGGAATGATAATAAGGTGGGCATATAAATTTGCCAAACCTCTTGGGATAGTAAACAACTAAAATGTTACTCCAGGTCACTTTACAATGTCTCTTCCAGTCACTGTTACATGTCCTCACTTTTCTTCGAAAAACTAGATGGATGGTACTTATATAAGCATTCGAAACAAATATACTCAAGAGCATCTAATGAATGCAATCAATCTTTCAACAGCTACACTGTTCCTTCCCTATGATATGACGAATGGGCAACCGGGACAACATAACTCTCCCCGCGTTTCTATCCCGTGCCTCGCTGTAAATCTGCGATCCCTCGTGAGGAAGTCGCAGCGCTTATACTCGGAGTTGTTTTCATGTGACTAGTTTAATACTTTACTCACGTTGTTTGGGAAATTAGTTTGCCTACCTTATTATTATCATTCCTTATTGATTTACTTACCTTGTTAAGCCTCCTATCCCTATCAATTGAGATATGGAAAAATACAAACGAGAAGAATAACATCTAGTAGGTTTATTCGAGATTTTTTTAATTTTTTTTTTTTAGTCTCATTTTGTTCGTTTTTGTTCGTTGTATCTGCTCGATGCGGACGTCGCAAGACACCCGTTTCAGTTCGTAGTTGATCCATTATCTCAGTTTTTTTATTACAGAGGGCAACTAACCCTCTGACCGAACACGCTGAGTTACCGTGCCGGCAATTCGAACCCGGGTTTTCTGATTCGCAGCCAGTTACCTTGACCGTTGCGCTATTGGCGCTGTCTGCGACAGCCGTTAACCATGTGGGTACACACGAGGCAGTTGTAAAACTTTCTTACCTCGATTTCTGGAAAAGTGTGCGTTTTAGGACCCCATACCTGATGATGAAAAATGCTCTATTTACAATTATCTGTCGATCCCGCCAACTTTGAGTCGATTGCTCGTCATAACCTTTAGGGGTGATTTTCTCAAAAACGTGGGGGTGTTGACCCAAAATATCTTACAGTCCTTCGTTTTAAGTTGTACACAAGCGACCTGCCAAACCTGAGCCGAATCGGTTGGCCGTGTCTGAGGTCTTCTCGTTGTCAGATGGAATGGTCAGTATTCAGGGATACAACAGGAAAGATCATTAGAAGCAAAAAAGGGCTACTAAAATGCATACCTAATGCTTTACAGACGAATGGAAAAACTGGTAGAAGCCGACCTCGGGGAAGATCAGTTTGGATTCCGTAGAAATATTGGAACACGTGAGGCAATACTGACCTTACGACTTATCTTAGAGTAAAGATTAAGGAAAGGCAAACCTACGTTTCTAGCATTTGTAGACTTAGAGAAATCTTTGACAATGTTGACTGGAAAAATCTCTTTCAAATTCTAAGGGTGGTAAAGGTAAAATACAGGGAGCGAAAGGCTATTTACAATTTGTACAAAAACCAGATGGCAGTTATAAGTGTCGAGGGGCATGAAAGGGAAGCAGTGGTTGGGAAGGGAGTGAGACAGGGTTGTAGCCTCTCCCCGATGTTATTCAATCTGTATATTGAGCAAGCAGTGAAGGAAACAAAAGAAAAATTCGGAGTAGGTATTAAAATCCATGGAGAAGAAATAAAAACTTTGAGGTTCGCCGATGACATTGTAATTCTGCCAGAGACAGCAAAGGACTTGGAAGAGCAGTTGAACGGAATGGTCAGTGTCTTGAAAGGAGGATATAAGATGAACATCAACAAAAGCAAAACGAGGATAATGGAATCTAGTCGAATTAAGTCGGGCGATGCTGAGGGAATTAGATCAGGAAATGAGACACTTAAAATAGTAAAGGAGTTTTGCTATTTGGGGAGCAAAATAACTGATGATGGTCGAAGTAGAGAGGACATCAAATGTAGACTCGCAATGGCAAGAGGATATCAAATGTAGACTCGCAATGGCAAGGAAAGCGTTTCTGAAGAAGAGAAATTCGTTAACATCGAGTATAGATTTAAGTGTCAGGAAGTCGTTTCTGAAAGTATTTGTATGGAGTGTAGCCATGTATGGAAATGAAACATGGACGATAAATACACTCCTGGAAATGGAAAAAAGAACACATTGACACCGGTGTGTCAGACCCACCATACTTGCTCCGGACACTGCGAGAGGGCTGTACAAGCAATGATCACACGCACGGCACAGCGGACACACCAGGAACCGCGGTGTTGGCCGTCGAATGGCGCTAGCTGCGCAGCATTTGTGCACCGCCGCCGTCAGTGTCAGCCAGTTTGCCGTGGCATACGGAGCTCCATCGCAGTCTTTAACACTGGTAGCATGCCGCGACAGCGTGGACGTGAACCGTATGTGCAGTTGACGGACTTTGAGCGAGGGCGTATAGTGGGCATGCGGGAGGCCGGGTGGACGTACCGCCGAATTGCTCAACACGTGGGGCGTGAGGTCTCCACAGTACATCGATGTTGTCGCCAGTGGTCGGCGGAAGGTGCACGTGCCCGTCGACCTGGGACCGGACCGCAGCGACGCACGGATGCACGACAAGACCGTAGGATCCTACGCAGTGCCGTAGGGGACCGCACCGCCACTTCCCAGCAAATTAGGGACACTGTTGCTCCTGGGGTATCGGCGAGGACCATTCGCAACCGTCTCCATGAAGCTGGGCTACGGTCCCGCACACCGTTAGGCCGTCTTCCGCTCACGCCCCAACATCGTGCAGACCGCCTCCAGTGGTGTCGCGACAGGCGTGAATGGAGGGACGAATGGAGACGTGTCGTCTTCAGCGATGAGAGTCGCTTCTGCCTTGGTGCCAATGATGGTCGTATGCGTGTTTGGCGCCGTGCATGTAAGCGCCACAATCAGGACTGCATACGACCGAGGCACACAGGGCCAACACCCGGCATCATGGTGTGGGGAGCGATCTCCTACACTGGCCGTACACCACTGGTGATCGTCGAGGGGACACTGAATAGTGCACGGTACATCCAAACCGTCATCGAACCCATCGTTCTACCATTCCTAGACCGGCAAGGGAACTTGCTGTTCCAACAGGACAATGCACGTCCGCATGTATCCCGTGCCACCCAACGTGCTCTAGAAGGTGTAAGTCAACTACCCTGGCCAGCAAGATCTCCGGATCTGTCCCCCATTGAGCATGTTTGGGACTGGATGAAGCGTCGTCTCACGCGGTCTGCGCGTCCAGCACGAACGCTGGTCCAACTGAGGCGCCAGGTGGAAATGGCATGGCAAGCCGTTCCACAGGACTACATCCAGCATCTCTACGATCGTCTCCATGGGAGAATAGCAGCCTGCATTGCTGCGAAAGGTGGATATACACTGTACTAGTGCCGACATTGTGCATGCTCTGTTGCCTGTGCCTATGTGCCTGTGGTTCTGTCAGTGTGATCATGTTATGTATCTGACCCCAGGAATGTGTCAATAAAGTTTCCCCTTCCTGGGACAATGAATTCACGGTGTTCTTATTTCAATTTCCAGGAGTGTAGTTTGGACAGGAAGAGAATAGAAGCTTTCGAAATGGGGTGCTACAGAAGAATGCGGAAGATCAGATGGGTAGATCACATAACTAATGAGGAGGTATTGAATAGAATTGGGGAGACGAGGAGTTTGTGGCACAATTTGACAAGAAGAAACGACCGGTTGGTAGGACATGTTCTGAGGCATCAAGGGATCACAAATTTAGCATTGGAGGGCAGCGTGGAGGGTAAAAATCGTAGAGGGACACCAAGAGATGAATACACTAACCCGATTCAGAAGGATATAGGTTGCAGTAGTTACTGGGAGATGAAGAAACTTGCACAGGATAGGGTAGCATGGAGAGCTGCATCAAACCAGTCTCAGGACTGAAGACCACAACAACAACAACACAACAAGAGCTATGAGCACTTGCTCATCTTCGCAAGTGTGAAACACATCTCTTCTACTGTAAGCTCTTTGCTCTCCATATTCGGGATTGAGGTAATATACACTACTGGCTATTATAATTGCTACACCACGAAGATGTCGTGCTACAGACGCGAAATTTAACCGACGGTAAGAAGGTACTGTGATATGCAAATGACTAGCTTTTCAGAGCATTTACACAAGGTTGGCGCCGGTGGCGACACCTACAACGTGCTGACATGAGGACTTCGACCATAGATACTAGTAGACTGACCTTGGTGTGCAGAAGCTATAGGGCTGGTGTGGCTCCAACATAAACCACGTGACTGTTGGCAAAACGAGGCGGGATTTCAAATCAGCGGTCTTCCATCCTATGATTGTATCGTATTTTCCAAAAATGTTCAAATGTGTGTGAAATCTTATGAGACTTAACTGCTAAGGTCATCAATCCCTAAGCTTACACACTACACAACCTAAATTATCCTAAGGACAAACACACACACACATGCCCGAAGGAGGACTCGAACCTCCACCAGGACCAGCCACACAGTCCATAACTGCAGCGTCCTAGACCGCTCAGCTAATCCCGCGCGGCTCGTATTTTCCCCACGTTTCTCAATTGACTGCCAAACGCTTCCAACAAATATTACTTTTTTATTTGCGAAAAATTATGTCAGAACTACATTTGACCTGGATTTGTTCACAGTACCATTAATAAAATCTAACAAATACATCGAACGCCACTTTGGTGGGCAGCGGGACGAAATTACTATAAACTATCAATTAAAGTAAAATGTCGTTAAAATTCTTTTAAACAGTAAGAGTGGGCTCGTGTCAAAACTTTAAACATTGGATTCGCCATGTTTTGAGCTCTAGTCACTTATAAAAGAAAATGGGATACGGGAATTATGTCAACTATAGGTGCCAATATTTTAGACTTTAGGAGCAGGTCCATTTTAGAGTATCAATTTTAGGTGCACTTCAAAGGTTCAGTTCCCACTATTTTTACAAAAGTTTATACTATCAGTTTAAGAAAATGATGTTGAAGATGAAAGGTGACGCTTTGAAGTTTCAGAAAATAGTTTTGCAGCCTAGATTTAAAAATGACTGACACTGTAAACATAAATTATAAATATGCATTGTAAATAATAACTAACCTATCAAAACACTTCTCCGCGAAGTGCTTCGAGCAAAGGCACGTATGTGCAGATGGCTTAAAGTTTTTCCGTTTCAAGACCTGTATCCAAAGCTGCCTTCGGTTTTCATCCTTAGGGAACCTATGAGTAGGAACGAGAAACAATTATACTTACGTCTGTAATCGAATTATCACAGATACTTTCAAAAATGTAATATGAATCTGACTTTACAGGCATCACTTTCAACAATTTAATTTACGTGATACTCTATTTCAAGTGTAAAAAACATATAAAAGTCACTTCAGCAGATTTCAATAAAGGCATCTGCACTAACATAGAAACACTTACATGTGAAATGTGTTGCCATTTCCCCCGACAAAACGCTGAGTACAGCTATAAGCGCAACACGAAACAACCATGTTTTGCCAACATTCACGTGACTTCAGCCCAGAGATGTTGGAGCCACGAAAATGACGTCAGGACCAGTCTATTATACTTATGGTCGAAGCATGAGGAAAGTTTCCAACTGATATCCCATACACAAACAGCAGTTGACCGGCGTTGCCTGGTGAAACGTTGTTGTGATGCCTCATGTAAGGAGCAGAAATGCGTACCATCACGTTTCCGACTTTGATAAAGGTCGGATTATAGCCTATCGCGAATGGGGTTTATCGTATCGCGATATTGCTGCTCGCGTTGGTCGAGATCCAATGACTGTTAGCAGAATATGGAATCGGTGGGTTCAGGAGGGTAATACGGAACGCCGTGCTGGATCCCCACGGGCTCGTATCACTAGCAGTCGAGATGACAGGCATCTTATCCGCATGGCTGTAACGGATCGTGCAGCAATGTCTCGATCCCAGAGTCAACAGATGGGGACGTTTGCAAGACAACAACCGTTAGCGCGAACAGTTCTGCGGCGTTTGCAGCAGCATGACTATCAGCTCGGAGACCACGGCTGCGGTTACCCTTGACGCTGCATCACAGACAGGGGCGCCTACGATGGTGTACTCAACGACTAACATGGGTGCACGAATGGCAAAACGTCATTTTTTCGGATGAAATCAGGTTCTGTTTACAACATCATGATGGTCGCATCCGTGTTTGGTGACATCGCGGTGAACCCACATTGGAAGCGTGTATTCGTCATCGCCATATTGGTGTATCACCCGGCGTGATAGTATGGGGTGCCATTGGTTGCATGACTCGGTCACCTCTTGTTCGCATTGACGGCAGTTTCAACAGTGAGCGTTACATTTCAGATGTGTTACGACCCGTGGCTCTACCCTTCATTCGATCCCTGCGAAACCCTACATTTCAGCAGGATAATGCACGACCGCATATTGCAGGTCCTGTACGGGCCTTTCTGGATACAGAGAATGTTCGACTGCTGTCCTGGCCAGCACATTCTCCAGATCTCTCACCAATTGAAAACGTCTCGTCAATGGTGGCCGAGCAACTGGCTCGTCACAATACGCCAGTCACTACTCTTGATGAACTGTGGTATCGTGTTGAAGCTGCATGGACAGCTATACCGGTATACGCCATCCGAGCTCTGTTTGACTCAATGTCCAGGCGTATCAAGGCCGTTATTACGGCCAGAGGTGGTTGTTCTGGGTACTGATTTCTCAGGATCTATGCACCCAAATTGCGTGAAAATGTAATCACATGTCAGTTCTAGTATAATATATTTGTCCAATGAAACCTGTATATCATCTGCATTTCTGCTTGGTGTAGCTATTTTAATGGTCAGTAGTGTAGATCAAAGAAGAAGAAACTGTCTGGTAAACATGGGCTCTAAAACGCATAACTTATGTGCTACGAGTACTTCTTCGGTAGAAGAGATGTGTTTCACAGTAGTGAAGAAGGGCAAGTGCTCAAAACTCTTAAAGTATGACATAACCAGGTAGCCGATACAATGATGATACTCCTCCCATGATACTACTCCCATCATTTTATAGCGGTGGATCTGCCACACGGCCGGAGTGGCCGTGCGGTTCTGGGCGCTACAGTCTGGAGCCGAGTGACCGCTACGGTCGCAGGTTCGAATCCTGCCTAGGGGCATGGATGTGTGTGATGTCCTTAGGTTAGTTAGGTTTAATTAGTTCTAAGTTCTAGGCGACTGATGTCCTCAGCAGTTGAGTCGCATAGTGCTCAGAGCCATTTGAACCATCTGCCTCACGTCACATACACTATGTGATCAAAAGTTTCCGGACACTCCCAAAAACATACGTTTTTCATATTAGGTGCATTGTGCTGCCACCTACTGACAGGTACTCCATTTCAGTGACCTCAGTTGTCATTACTTGTCGTGAGGGAGCAGAATGGGGCGCTCCGCGGAACTCGCGGACTTCGAACGTGATCAGGTGATTGGTTATCACTTTTGTCATACGTCTGTACTCGATGTTTCCACACTCCTAAACATCCCAATGTCCACTGTTTCTTATGTGATAGTGAAATGGAAACGTGAAGGGACACGTACAGCATAAAACCGTACATGCCAACCTCGTCTGTTGACTGACACAGACCACCGGCTGTTGAAGAGATTCGTAATGTGTAATAGGCAGACATCTATCCAGACCATCACACAGGAAATCCAAACTGCATCAGGATCCACTGCAAGCACTATGACAGTTAGGCGGGAGGTGAGAAAACTTGAATCTCATGGTCGAGCGGCTGCTCATAAGCCACACATCACGTCGGTAAATGCCAAACGACGCCTCGCATGGTGTAAGGAGCGTTAACATTGGACGACTGAACAGTGGAAAAACGTTGTGTGGAGTGACGAATCACGGTACAAAATGTGGCGATCCGATGGCAGGATGTGGGTATGGCGAATGCCTGGTGAACGTCATCTACCTGCGTCTGTACTGCCAACAGTAAATTTCGGAGGCGATGCTATTATGGAATGGTCGTGTTTTTCATGGAGGGGGTTTTGCACCCCTTGTTGTTTTGCGTGGCACTATCACAGCACATGTCTACACTGATGTTTTAAGCACCATCTTGCTTCCCACTGTTGAAGAGCAATTCGGGGATGGCGATTGCATCTATCAGCATGATCGAGCACCTGTTCATAATGCACGGACTGTGGCCGAGTGGTTACACGACAATAGCCGGCCGGTGTGGCCGTGCGGTTCTAGGCGCGCCAGTCTGGAACCACGAGACCGCTACGGTCGCAGGTTCGAATCCTGCCTCGGGCATGGATGTGTGTGACGTCCTTAGGTTAGTTAGGTTTAAATAGTTCTAAGTTCTAGGGGACTGATGACCTTAGCTGTTAAATCCCATAGTGCTCAGAGCCATTTGAACCATTTTTGTTACACGACAATAACATCCCTGTAATGGACTGGTCAGCACAGAGTCTTGACCTGTATCCTATAGAACAGCTTCGGGGTGTTTTGGAACGGCGACTTCGTGCTAGGCCTCACCGACCGACATCGATACCTCTCCTCAGTGCAGCCCTCCTTGAAGAATGGGCTGCCATTCTCCAATAAACCTTCCAGCACCTGACTGAACGTATGCCTGCGACAGTAGAAGCTGTCATCAAGGCTAAGGGTGGGCCAACACCATATTGAATTCCAGCATTACCGATGGAGGGCGCCGCATTCATTTTCAGCCAGGTGTCCGGATACTTTTGATCACATAGTATATAGTGGTCAGTTCCGTATTAAATAGGGTTGTCCGTATATTTTTGACCAGATAGTGTATTTCATGCACTTTAAAATAAGCAGTCCATCTTTCATCATCCGTCTGGGTAAGAATAATCTAAGTTGGATTACGTATGTCAAAGTGCATGAAATATTTTTCGAGCCAGTTGTATTTTGCCCACTCTGCGTAAGGATCTACTGCTAGATAAGTGCCTTTGACCACACGTTTGGTGTTTCACTGTTTGTCACAATATTATTTCTTCACGTCGACCTCCTCATCAGAAAACGACGATTCCGATACTGTATCCAAAACTGTTGACTCAGCCAATCCGACAAAATCGTGGAGCAGTAGGCAGTAAGAAATTTTGTGTTCTAAATATCATTCATAGGTCTTGAAACATGCAATGAAAGTAGCTGGAATCTTTTATGAGGCATGAGTGGTATCTAGTATTCCTCTTCATAACGATGATGGTACCTATTCCATAAGACAACAGCACACTAAAGAAGAACGAAACAGTTTATCTGATCGCGTGCAGTTCCTTCTCAGGAGCAGCAACACTTACCAGTGATTCTCATGGTCTTCGTTTCATTTTGGTATGACAAGAGACTTGTTTAAGGATTCAGATTGTATGTTTGCATTTATCATGTGGTCTTCATGAAGACTTCTCAACAAGGAATTTTGACATTAACCGTCAGTGAGCAGAAAATCCTCTCCGTACAAGGTGAGTATGTATTTATAGTGGCCGCGCGGGATTAGCCCAGCGGTCTAGGGCGCTGCAGTCATGGGCTGTGCGACTGGTCCCGGCGGAGGTTCGAGTCCTCCTTCGGGCATGGGTGTGTGTGTTTGTCCTTAGGATAATTTAGGTTAAGTAGTGTGTAAGCTTAGACTGACGACCTTAGCAGTTAAGTCCCATAAGATTTCTCACACATTTGAACATATTTTTTTTGTATTTATAGCCTTTTCTAAATCACGCGTGCCTTTATATTCGCTCAGACCTTGGAAAAAGATCAAAAGAAAATGGACCTGGCTAGGCAAGATATACAGATAGAAGTGGGAAGATGGACCAAGGGAGTAACCTCGTGCAACCCAGCGATGGGGGTCAGTGGTTAAGATATTGGATTCGTATTCTGGTGGGGCATAGTTAGCCTACATTGCTTCATCGAAATGCCATGATTGTCCTTCAATAAAATCACATCTGATTCCTTCTAATCTCCTTATCTAATTTAACTAGTGTTCTGTCCTCAAAGACCTGGCTGGTGACAGGACTTGAAACTCTAATTTCCTCCCTATGGGGCTGCAGACCATGTTCTGTGTGTTATTTATGACTACGCGTGCGTTAAGCGTTCGTGGCCACCGAATAATGTGCACAGCTTAAATGTAGGCAACGCCCATGAAGTACGAGGGTGTTCCGAAAAGTAATGCCTCCGAACGTTTATGTGGAAACCCTAAAGCCTTTTTAAATAAAACATACTTTATTAACATTGTACATCTGTATTCTTCATGTCTACGTATTTACTTCTCAACGTAGTCACCCCCTGGCAACGAACAAGTTTCTCCAAACGAGAAACCAGTTTGTTGATACCGTCACTGTAGAATGTTTGGCTTCGTTGACAGAGCCACAACCTCACCTGTGCATTCACAGCTTCATCACTATTGAAGTGAAGTCCTTGAAAGTGTTCTTTAAGTTCTGCAAAGGGATGAAATCCGATGGGGCCAAGTCGGGACACTGTGGAGGATGATCGATGACAGTGAGCCCAGGGCATCGGATAGTTGCACACGTCGCAGCGCTTGTGTGTGGTCTGGCTTGTCATGCTGAAGGAGACGGTGCTCGATGTGTGGACGAACTCTTCGAATTCGTGCTTTGTTTTCTGAGGGTCCCTCACGCACCGACAAAATTGCGTTACACACCGTCACGTTACACGCAACAACTCAGTGCCCTCTAGCGGCAGAGAGCTGTAACTTGCTTCAGCGAAGCGGGAATGTTGGGAGTAGTACACATGACATCTAATACCTCAGCCGGTATTGAGAATAGAATAAAAAATTCGGAGGCTTTACTTTTCAGCACGCCCTCGTATTACAAAGAGTCTCGAAATTAATCGGCATTAGTAACGGTTTGAGATATGATATGAAAACCTGCGAGCACTACCCACTCGTCACCACAAGAAACAGCTTTGCATGTTATGCAAGATTACGTTATTAATTTGGCCACTGCACACAATTAAAATGCCATCATATTGATACAACATCTTAGTGTACTCCTGACCATATCTAGTAAATATGAGTCGGCTAATCGTGGGCGAAGTTGTAGGAAGCAGGGTTCATAAATTGAAGTCGATTTCACAAATTACTAAAATTTTATTCAGATTTAAAAAGCACATGAAATCTTACTCCAATGTTGTTAGGAAACAAACACAACTAAAATCAACATGAAAAGATGAAGCTAATAATGTGAGACTTTGATTGACTTCGTTAGAAAGGCTGAAACAACAAATAAGAGTCCCTCATATTCGCAAGTCACATTTTCAAATAAACAACAGAAATAACCCAATGAACTTTGCATCCAAGAAGCACCGCTGATCAGAGTACGGCCTCTGAGATAAGAAACAAACACCTCATACTATAGCAAAAAGTGACACTTACATTTTCAAACTACAAAGTCAATATGGGACGACAGCCAGGAAGCGAAAGATAGTCGGCATGTGACGACTCCCAGTAAAAACGAATGATAAGATTACGAAGTTCTCCCTACTCAGCCACCGCTTTCTTTGGAGGTGCGGCAGCAGTCTTGCAGCCAATATTAAGAACGAGAAAGTGCCTCGAAGCGTGAAAATATAGGGAAACACTGCAGACGTTTCCTTGGTATGCGTACAAATACGCATAAAGAATTTAAGATTTGAACCGAGTTTGAACGGTCCTTTGCTATTGGTTGACGAAGCATAAACAGTGTCTAGAAGGGGCAACAATACACAGGATTGGACAAACAGAAATACTGTTGAGATTGAGCTAAATTTTTCACATTTTATGGGAACGGAAAGGCAGGAATTTTGTGGACATCCATGCTGATAAGGCATCTTCCGGCCAGGCGTCCGGGATTCCCTCCGGGCAACCGCAAATTCAGAATAAGCCCAGCAGGCCCTGGGTATCACCCCAACCAGTTTTCCTGTCATACCAGACAGCGACCACGGATAGTCCCGGAAATCTACTTCCTTGTGTAAGAACCTTTCGGCCACCACCCAGCAGTCCACCCGCTTTAATTTAAGAAAGAAATGTAACTGAAATGATACAGAGTCGCGAATCTATCTGTACCAGTCGCGTACAGTGTGTCATTTAGGGAAACTCGATAATCTAAGAGAAGTTCCTGTTTCTCATTGTAACACGTGCCGACATCCTTGGTCTCCATCCAAGCTGCTGTGGCCAGGTACGGCGGGTAGAACGACGAAATACAGTCTCATGATTCTCCGTGTTCGGCGATCCGAAAGTAAACTCTTTCATTGAAACCCTCTAATGACAATCCCTATCAAAAACAAATAATGTTCGTACCAGCCAAGCACGAGATTTAGGAACTCCAAAACTGTGTTGTGGCTGCCTGCGTTACCCAAAGGAAATACCTAAACTGCGATAACACGTTGCTTTACAAAAGTGTTATCGAAAAAATGCCTGATATAGTGCCTGAAGAGTGTGCAGTTGTAGATCCCAGAAAGTCAAAATCAAACGCACTCAACAGCTCCCTGATAATCGGTGGTAGTAACTATTGCTGTCCTGATTGTCAGATTGCGTAGATACAAATTAATTTGCTGATGTGACATACTTCTCGTCATAAAATGCTTGTCGGGTCACAATGCGGACCCGATTCGACTTCTTGGTGTTCGTAAAATCAGCTTCTTGGATTATCAAAACTTCGTAGGATAAGCAAAAAAAAAAAAAAAAAAAAAAAAAAAAAAAAAAAAAAAAAAAAAAGACCGAATATTACAATTGCTCAAAAGACCAATGCATCATTGCAATCATTAATTTTTTCTATAGTCCAGAGCGACGTAAGGCAATGACTTTCGGAAACATCCACTTCCTTGGTCGATAAACTACCATTTAACCTAGTTACATGCCCCACCCACATGCACATAAGCTCCTTTAAGTCTTTATTCACCAGTAAACTCTCTAAAGACGTAAATTAGTCAATTGATTCTCACATTACTTCTGATGTGTATGGCGCGAGAAACTGAGCATTTTCCAGGTAGCATTCAGAATCGTTTACAGTGTTTTATAGTTTCCAGAGTCACAGGAAAGTATAGCTCACAACTTTTTTTTTATCAAGGCATGTTTAGGATTGGCGTATATCTACGCAATAACCCAATACGATGTTAACCTCAAAATTTCATAAGGTTCATTTCAGCATTTTATCTCTCCATCTGTCCTATATTAGGTGTCTTAGTACCTAATCTTGGTAGCAACTCTAACGGCCCATGTATGGTAGAACTGCCTGTCAACCATCAGTGCTATGAAAACACCTGATGTGTAATGTGACGTGTGGATACTGTACACTTAGTGTGTATCTTATCATTGTAAACAGTCACCACATTACACAGTCGGTCGCAAATGTGGCAATTACGAGGGCCGTAGTAAACTATTGTCACACTGCTGTACAAAAAGATGCCAGACGTTCAACAGTGGTATAACAAAATTATATGTTGTTCAGTTACCACTGTAACTCATTTTATGTATTTTTTGTTACAATTACGTCTAAGTATGATAATACGGTTGTCAAAAGATTGTGATCAGTAAATTAATTTATTTCTTATGTCAAAATGTATTAATTAACCACTGCTCCATAGTCATTACATTTCAACACAGCCACCTGAAATTTTTCATAACGTACCACTACCCAATGTATCAAACCGTACAGCAAATATTCCTTAACGAACGGGAAAATTTGTTAATAGAGATCACAGCCACTCTATATACACTGCCTGACAAGAAAAAGTAACATCCAGAAAACATGGTCAGATGACAATGTAACTTCGTCCACGTACGCTAGCGGCCGGTACGTAAATGATGAGAGGTGTAATTCTCTGTGACAGGTAGAACTGTCACCAGAGTGCATTAGTGTCGTTCATGTTTACTGTTGATACCAGACCTGATAGGATATACAAAGTGCGTAAACAGCGTCGGATGCTGAGTGAGGGCTGTGAGGGACACGGAGGTGCCACGTACTCGTATGAGTCAACGTTATCAACACGTGACATAGTTTTAAGGAGTCTCATTGTGGGTCTCCATTTGGCCGGCTTGTCGAATCCTGTAATATCCATATTTGTGGGGCATTCGGATGTGACTGAGGCCCGATGTTGGACTGTATGGGAACGTGAGGGCAGGTACACTACTGGCCATTAAAATTGCTACACCACGAAGATGACGTGTTACAGACGCGAAATTTAACCGACAGGAAGAAGATCCTGTGATATGCAAATTATTAGCTTTTCAGAGCATTCACACAAGGTTGGCGCCGGTGGCGACACCTACAACGTGCTGACATGAGGAAAGTTTCCAACCGATTTCTCATACACAAACAGCAGTTGACCGGCGTTGCCTGGTGAAACGTTGTTGTGATGCCTCGTGTAAGGAGGAGAAATGCGTACCATCACGTTTCCGACTTTGATAAAGGTCGGATTGTAGCCTATAGCGATTGCGGTTTATCGTATCGCGACATTGCTACTCGCGTTGGTCGAGATCCAATGACTGTTAGCAGAATATGGAATCGGTGGGTTCGATCAAAGCCCCACGGCTTTGATCGAAGAGTTTCAGCGGCCGTGCTAGGGAATTATCGTGCCATGCGTAGGCTGCTGTTAACACCATAACACGAAAACGGCCGCGTTTGGAATCGTCTATGGCTGATAAGCATGGAATACTGATGAAAGGAGTCGCGGTGTGTTTACTGATGCACAAGCCCTAACGACCGTCGTCGGCGAGTATGGCGGATACTGGTGAGAAATCTCATTCTTCTAATGTTTTGGAGAAGCATACCGGTGTTACTCCTGACGTCATGGCATGCAGAGCCATCCGGTATGACTTCAGATTACGACTGGTAGTGATTAGAGGAACTCTGACGGCACAACGCTACGTCACGGACACCCTGCGTCCTCATAGGTGCCTTTCATGCGACGGTATCGCGGTGCCAAGATACCATTTCTCCACAGGACAATGCTAGTACACACATGGCATGTGTCTCTATGAACTGTCTGTGTGGTGATGAGGAACTCCCGTGGACGGCAGCATCCCCAGATCTGTCCCCTATGGGACATGTGTGGGATCAGTTCGGATGTCAACTCCGCCCCAATCCCATTATCCAGGATTTCGAGACTAGTTATATCAGTTGTGGGCCAGCTTGCCTGAAGAGAGGGCACAATAGTTGTCTTTGCCCCTCTCAACCGAATCAGTCCTTGCATCCACGTCAGAGAGGACGCAACGTCGTACTCATATGTGGACTTGTACTTCCAAGCTCTTTGTAAATTTGGCTCTGTTTAGTAGTCACGGAAATAACACCACATATACCGTCAATTCGCGAAGTTTCATTTTGTTACCTCCTCCTCTTCTGGGTACTTCACGTTTTTGCCAGGCAGAGTATTTCTTCCGTTGCCCAAAGAGGACTTCCAAACCTTCATATTTCCCTTACAGACTCTTTGCATCAGTTACATCGCAAATAATAGGGTCTTTGTCGCTAGAAATATCTACTCTTTAGTAACCGCTGCCCATATCGTTCAGCCATCCTGGTTGTGTTCAGTGCCTACCTATATCAAAAGCTACTCGCTGTAAATATCTCATTACATTATAATTTGTTACAGCTGACGGTCACAGCTCGTTTTGGTCAAGACAGTTTATATCAGTAAACAGTAGCACTAGTCCGTAGTACTCTTGTACGCTGTAATTTTTACGGACAAAATGTTTACCAATTGATATGGTTTATTTATATGTGCTGCGAGATAACTATCTCTCATTGTTGTCATTATACCTGGCAGATTCTGAAGATGGTTTCATAGCCGAAACACGTAATATTGTAAAGTTTATGCAGTGAAACAGCGACCACGACAGAGTATTACACTGTCTGACGCAATTGTGATCGGAGACTCTTTTAATGGTCTTATGTCATTTACTGATAAAAGCCAAAACGTCGAGGAAAATATAGCAATTGCTAAGGCAGATGGACAGACATCTGCGGGAATGCGGAATTACACAGATCTAATTATGGAGATTTGTTTTGCAAACCCTCATAGGCCTCGTCGCTACTACTGTGGAGCCCGAGCTGCCACTGTTGTTACCGCAGGCCAAGTTTTTGAGTTAGTGAAACGACTTCTGGTGCAGTACACCACTAAGGCAATTTCTCCCTGCCACTATTACACCGCTATGTCCCAGGGTCAGGTAACAGGATAGGAGAAAGAAGGTTCTACAACATTCCAACAAATTAGTAACAAATTCACCCAGGTGAGTTAAAAATGTTTACGTATCTTTGTGAGTTGTTGAATAATAAAGTCTGCAACACCGCATGTAATATAACACAAAAAGGTCCTCCATGGCTAAGAGCAAATAATCGTAGGTATATTTTACAGTACATAGCAAATGCAATTTACAATAACTGTCTGTTCACTTCTAAGAGTTCACTAAACGACGATCCCTGTCTAAGTCAGCCCGAAACGATGATCTATAACAAAGTGGGCGAGAGCTGCTCTTCTGTCTTCTTACTAGGCTTCTGTCCATCTTCATCCGGTCATTGGCGGATTGTACTTGACCGGCAACTGGCCGAGGCGAAGTCGATATCTTCATCCTCAGCGCCTCCCGCGGCGATGGTGGAACTCGCGCAAGTGGCGAGTCTATGGCACTGGCAACAGCTCTCATCTTTGGGCCCGTAGTGCTTTTGCCCTGGCTGTGTCTTATTCGAATGACACAGCCATTTGTGCCTGAAGTTAAAGGACTTCAGCAATACGAGTTGCATTTACTTACATTACATGCGATTGACGTGATTAACATGAAACCACAGCGCAGTTCGGTTGTAATGACGGCTGAAAAGATGCGATCTGCAGATATTGTTTGAATCCAGAATGAGATTTTCACTCTGCAGCGGAGTGTGCGCTGATATGAAACTTCCTGGCAGATTAAAACTGTGTGCCGGGCCGAGACTCGAACTCGGGACCTTTGCCTTTCGCGGCAAGTGCTCTACCAACGTTTTTTTTTTTTTTTTTTTTTTTTTTTTTTTTTTTTTTTTTTTTTTGTAACCTCATTTTGTTCGTTATAGTTCGTTGCAATTGTTCGTGGCAGACGTCCCCAGACGCCCTTTGAAGTTCGTTATTGATCCATTCACTCAGTTTTTTTTTTATTACAGAGGGCAGCTAACCCTCTGACCGAACACACTGAGCTACCGTGCCGGCATTGAGCTACCCAAGCACGACTCGCGCCCCCTCCTCATAGCTCTCCTTCTGCCAGTACCTCGTCTCCTACCTTCCAAACTTTACAGAAGCTCTCCTGCGAAACTTGCAGGCACACAGTTTTAATCTGCCAGGAAGTTTCATTTCAGCGCACACTTCGCTGCAGAGTGAAAATCTCATTCTGGAAACATCCCCCAGGCTGTGGCTAAGCCATGTCTCCGCAATATCCTTTCTTTCAGGAGTGCTAGTTCTGCAAGGTTCACAGGAGAGCTTCTGTAAAGTTTGGAAGGTAGGAGACGAGGTACTGACAGGAGGGCTGTGAGGACTGGTCGTGACTCATGCTTGGGTAGCTCAGTTGGTAGAGCACTTGCCCGCGAAAGGCAAAGGTCCTGAATTCGAGTGTCGGCCCGACACACAGTTTTAATCTGCCAGGAAGTTTCATTGTTTGAATGTTTGCAGTTACAGTGCAGCTGTCTTCTTCCGTCTTAAGCTCCAAGTTACAACCTCGTTTCCCGCAACATCGACACTGTGTTGCTGAGACCAAATCTTTCATGAAAATTATGGGCATGTGCCTGGAGATATACGTAGCTGTACGTTATTTATGATGTTTGAAGTGTGTACTTCACGATCTGGCAGAAGTTTGGTTACTTTTTTACGGCAGAGATAGGATCTAAGACACAATGGCAAAATCGGGTGCAAATGTCTTCTATCAAAATGCTCTAAACACAAACAACGTGATTTTTGCAGACAACCTTGTAGGTAGGCAATCACAGCTATGACTAGTCATCTTGGGTATTAGCAAACCTTTTCAGCTGTATTTAGTCCTTAATTATTGGATCACTACCGGATTCGTGGCACTAAAAGCCACATCTTCAGGTGAACGTCCAGAAGGAATAACAATCCTGGAATATACACTGGAATGGTAAATTACTTTTAAGATTGTACGTCACTGTAAGCGTCTCATGAAAATGAACTTAAATTTGCTGCCATTATATGCAGACGATACATTCACAGTACGGAACTTGTGCTGCAAAAGTTGCTTCTAACCTAAAAAAAACAAGAGAAAAACACGACAAAATGTAATATAGCAGCATATTATATCTACCACATAATACATTTATTGTAGGTATAAAAGGAAACTTCAGGCCACTGATGATTCTTCCCAAATAAAAGAAGCGGAACGCGTATGGCAATGAACAAACTGCCTACATTTTGTTGCACAGGCGATACATACCTCCACAAATCCGATTCTATCAAGTTCATATAGCTCAAATTTACTACTCGTTTATATAATCAGCTGACATGTTGCAAACTTTAAGTACAATAATTATTGTGGTTACAGTGATGAAATTATACTTAAATAACAATTTTGGCTGGGGTTCAGAGATAAGGATGAAAGGCTGGGGGCCGAGGGAGAGGAAGAGAAAGGGAAAGAGAGAGTGAAAGAGATAGTGGAAAGATCAAACTTTCCAAAGCGGGGGGTTCCTAAGATAATATATGTTATGTGTAGTAACTAACTAAAGGTTAGGGTAATACATTGGTTATTGCTTTAAAACATGCAGATAGATGTACAATTTGTGTCATTAGTTGATGTACGTATACTTTCTAGCTGACAGGGGGTATACGCTGTTGGTGTGATGGTATATTTGTAAATGAGGTCAGTCCATTGATATTTGGGGGATGTCATGGTAACATAACTAAATCCTTATGGTAGATATTAAGGTAGGTCTGTGTGTGTGTGTGCATTGCAAAGTTACTAATGTAGGCAGTTGCTGAAAACGGAGATGATACTCCTGTAAATATTGTCATTTGTGTCATTTAAGATGGATTCAGGTTGTTTTGATTGGTGTTGTATATTTGGAATGTTTCAAGGATGCCCAGGGTTTATTTTTTTTTATTTTTTTTTTTTTTAGATTCGACGTGTAGGATGCTGATACTTGTGTTGTTAACATGGTGTTTTGTTTCGTGCAGGTGGGTGGCTATTGCTGACGTGTGGCAATTTTTTTGTTTTTTGGTGCTGTCATGTGTTCTTTGAATCTTATCTGAAATTATCTACCTGTCTGGCTTATTTAGAAGCAGTCAAAGACCAAACACTCAATTTTATACAGACCTATGTGGTGAAGTGGGTTTCGTGTGCCGCTGTTGTGAGGTAAATATTTTCAGATCTTCTTGTCTGTGATAAAGGATATGTTTATGCCTTTCAGTTTGAAGGTAATGGCAGTCTGATATGAAATATTACCTAGAAATGGAATTGTGTGGAAGATGTTGTTTTCTTTTAGTTTTTTGTAATGTGGTTGCTTTGACATTATTGTGTGTTTTAGGGTGTCTGCTATGGAGCTGTTATAACAATTTGCAATGGCTGTTTGTTTTACTATTTCAATTTCCTGTTCACACTTTTCTTCAGAGGATGGTAGTGGTATCGCTCTATTGATCATGTACCGGAATGTTGCCATTATTGCGCTGTGGGGTGAAAGGAGGAGCTATGGATTGTATTACATGTTGTGGTGGGCTTCCAATAAATTTCAAACTGGTGTCTATTATTCTTTATTCTAGTGGTAAGGTCCAAAAAATTTATTCTGTCACCTGTCTGGTGTTCAACTGCGAATTCTGGGTCAGGGATTTTCTCTGCCTCGTGATGACTGGGTGTTGTGTGATGTCCTTAGGTTAGTTAGGTTTAAGTAGTTCTGAGTTCTCGGGGACTGATGACCATAGATGTTAAGTCCCATAGTGCTCAGAGCCATTTGAACCATTTTGAACCATCAACTGCGAATTTTATGTTTTCTTGAGAGTTGTTGAATAACAGGTTCAACTCACTGATGTCATCTTATGTACCATTGAATAAAATGGTGGTATCATTTGTTTATCTCTAGTAGTAGATGATATTTTTGGGGAGATAGTGACTGTAATTCCGGATTTTGTCTTCTAAATTGCTTATAAATATTTCAGAAAACAATCTGGAAAGGTTTGAGCCCATTGCCAGGCCATCTGTTTGTTTTTAGCGTTTACTGTTAAATTTGAAATAGTTGTGTAAAACTGTGACTTTGAGCAGTTCCATAATTCAGTAATGTGAGTTGAAGGGATTGTTTGTTGCTTTTGTAGGTTAGCATCAATTATCTGTAGTGTGGGATCTATTGGCACAGAGGAATAAAGGTTTTGTATGGCAAATGAGGCAAGTGTGGCTCCATCAGGAACTTCTATGTTTTTAACATATTGTGTGAATTCTACTGTGTTTTTAAGTTTTCTGTTATTATCTAATGTGTATACTTCTTTGAGAATTTTGAAGAGCATTTTGCTGAGTTTGAATGTTGACATGTTTCGACAGTTCTCTATAGGCTTGATGTATGTACTATTTTTGTGTATCTTTGGCTGAGATCTAAGGCAAGGCGCTTGTGGACTGATTGTTACAATGTTACTTGCTTCTTGGATGATGAGTAGGAAGTTTATGATATTTGAAATGTGTTTAATCTCTTTTTATATTCTGGCTTTTGGATTTTTTGGTATTTCTGTTATGTTCTTGGCTTGGAAGAAGTCTAAAGTTTTTTCTATATATTTTGCCCTGTTCATTACAACAGTTGTATTACCTTTCTCAGATCCTATAGTTATTGCGTTACTCATGTTTAATTTAGTCTTAATGGTACATGTAAGGGCTTCTTGTCTTTTCTTGTATGCTGGGAATGGTTTTCCAATTACCTTCTAAATAATTTAGTTAATTTTGTGGAAGGTTACTATTCTGTCATTTTCCTTCTTAAAGGCTATGGTTGAATTCTGTGTGACACTAGTGATGAGCTTCTCTTGGTTCTTTCGGCCCAGTGGAGCTTGAATGTTGAGTTTTAATTATTTGCAGCGTAGTTCCTCTTCTTGGAAGAATCCCAAGGAGCTACAATTCATCAACGAAGGAGGCCGCGTTGCAGAATCCAAGTATGGTCGATACTCTAGTATTATTAGCTAAAATGGGATCCTGACCAGTGTCTAATTCATCAACGAAGGAGGCCGTGTTACAGGATCAAAGTCTGGCCGATACTCTACTCTAGTATTATTAGCTAAAATGGGATCCTGACCAGTGTCTAATTCATCAACGAAGGAGGCCGTGTTACAGGATCAAAGTCTGGCCGATACTCTACTCTAGTATTATTAGCTAGAATGGTATCCTGACCAGTGTTAAATCAACGTAAAGAAAAGCTCCAAGCTAAAGCCGCGCGATTCACCACGGCCTGTGTAGTCAGCGCGAAAGCGTCACAGAAATATTCAAAAAACTCCAGTGGGTGATCGTAGTAGGATGGTGGTGGGTACTATGGCAAGTATTAACATCAGAATTTCAAGAGAGGACATCCCAGGACACGTACCGAGAGGTGCTGAAATGCGGCGACTCTTATAGTTACTCAAGAGAGTATTATTTTCTGCCAGCCGCTGTGGCCGAGCGGTTCTAAGCGCTTCAGTCTGTAACCACGCTGCTGCTACGGCCGCAGGTTCGAATCCTGCCTCGGGCATGGATGTGTGTGATGTCCTTAGGTTAGTTAGGTGTAGGTAGTTCTAAGTCTAGGGGACTGATGACCTCAGATGTTAAGCCCCTTAGTGCTTAGAGCCATTTGAACCATTATTTTGTAGCGCCATCTTTTTCTTCGAGTACGCAAGTGATGATATTTCCGGCGCACAGCGAACCGTCTGTACCAATGTGTATTGGTTTTAATATTATAAAATACGCTAGGACACGTAAATAGCGTAAGCTCTCTGTAATCGTAGATTTAATCTGGCAATTGGACTGGTACGACCTAGATTAATGAAAGTACGATCGAACTCTCCGCGTTCCACAATCACAGTACACCCATTAAATAAATCTCCATTAAATTTCACTTTAGTCAATGCTTGTATTCTTATCCTGTCTAGCTCAACTGTAGGTCAAATCACAACCAGAAGATTAATTCAGGCAGTGAAACTGGCTACTGGAAAGTTATACGAAACTAGCGATCTGCCCGGCTTCGAAAGCCGGCTGGACGGTTTATCTGGCGTAGTGATGATAAGTTATACATACAAACCTTATCCGTGAATCAGTATTAGTGAAGATCATATCAAAATCCCTACTTGGGTGTCATCCGAAGAACGTGGTCTCATCGCAAATATAGTGCCTCACGACGGAACCACAACTAAGGAATGTCGCTGCCTAACGCAGCAACGAATGAGAGACGTCGGCGTACACACACCCTCAAGAGGCTCCATACGCATACGCCACCGCTGCTGGAAGAGTTCTAAAGTCAGAGCGCAGCGCCGCTTAAATCCCAGTCTGCAGTCATCCCTTACGACAGTACCGTCTTATTTCATATTTAGCAGCGCTAGTTGTATTAGAAGCCAGAACTGCCTGTCCTCAACTGTACATTGAGAAACTGGAAATTTGTGCTAAGGACTGTGGGACCAGACTGCTGAGGTCATCGGTCAAGAACAACGCACACACCCATGCCCGAGGGAGGACTCGAACCTCCGACGGGGGGAGCCGCGAGAACCGTGACAAGACCCCCTAGACCGCACGGCTACCCCGCGCGGCTCTGCACATTGAGAGTATCAAGTGATGAACTGTAGTGTACAGTGACAGTAGCAAGTCCATTTGGTATTCTGTGGACATGGATTGTTTCCAAGTTAAGTATTTCAGACTGTTCTAGTTTTAATAAAGTGGTCTAGTATTTTGTGTGTCTTTTGGAATCTGCTCGACCTCCTCCAGAAGTAAATTTCGGCTTACTAGAGCCCACTACAGCGCCGTCGTGAATGTCTCAATTTTTTTTTTTTTTTTCGTCCGGCACTACACCTACAGTATTTCGTGAGTTTATCCTCACACACGGACAGGAAAACGTAGCAGGAGACTTTAATTTACAGTATATATGGATTGGTTTTATCGATTCTGGTCAAGCTTCGCTGCTCTTTGGAGTTGGGCAGCTGTTTACTTTACTGCTTTTCCCGCCAGACACCGCCTCCTCTATAGCTGGCCAGCTCATTACTATAAACAATAAATTATATACATAAACCTTCCTTGTGAATCAGTCTATCTGTTAGTGAAAACCGTGTCAGAGTAGCTTTAGTACTTCCTGAAGTGAGCCTTCACATACAGACAAAAAAAAACTGTGGGGGACTTAAATTTATAATAATGCAACTCAGCGTGACATGAAGCTTCTGAAGTAAAATAATTATTTATACTTTCTTTCATATTAGCACTCTTCATATTAGCACACTTCCATAAAACTGTGTGTTTTAACGACTCGAAATGTTTCTAATTGCAAGGGGAGCCGGCCGAAGTGGCCGTGCGGTTCAAGGCGCTGCAGTCTGGAACCGCAAGACCGCAACGGTCGCAGGTTCGAATCCTGCCTCGGGCATGGATGTTTGTGATGTCCTTAGGTTAGTTAGGTTTAACTAGTTCTAAGTTCTAGGGGACTAATGACCTCAGCAGTTGAGTCCAAATGGTTCAAATGGCTTTGAGCACTATGGGACTCAACTGCTGAGGTCATTAGTCCCCTAGAACTTAGAACTAGTTAAACCTAACCAACCTAAGGACATCACAAACATCCATGCCCGAGGCAGGATTCGAACCTGCGACCGTAGCGGTCTTGCGGTTCCAGACTGCAGCGCCTTTAACCGCACGGCCACTTCGGCCGGCAGTTGAGTCCCATAGTGCTCAGAGCCATTTGAACCATTGCAAGGGGAGTAAGGTATATAAATAGGAGGGTCGTTCAATAAGTAATGCCCCACATTTTTTTCAGAACATGTTTATTGTTACTAGTCAGAATTTGGTGACAATATACATCAATATGTTCTATGGCTGTACGCCAACATTGTGGAGGAGACTGTGTTCCCTGCTGGTAAAGGCTCTTTTCATGTAGACATAGCCATGTTTTCACTCCATGACGGACACTCTCGTCATCTTCAAAGTGTGTTCCTCGTAGAATTGTGATGCGCCGGTCGGCACGATTCAGCATGTCTGGAGCAGAGGCTGTGCGAGAACATCCCAAGCGTGGCTGATCATGTAGCTCTGTTTCTGCATTGCCTGAGACTGTAACTTCCTTTACTCATCACCCAACTGTACGCCTATCGACTGCAACATCGCCATACACTGCACACAAACGTTTATAGCTGTTCATCACGGTTTCTTTTTCTGCACACAAGAACTCAATAACAGCACACTGCTTGTAACGTGAGTCGTATGCAGACGCCATTTTGACGCTGTACTACGGCTCTGCCATCTGCCACAACGGTTCGAAGCTTCACCGGCGCACAGAACAAACATCAAATGTGAAGCACCAACAAGGACGTTTGTCTATGTATATTAATGGCTTTTTAAAAAAAAATTGGGGCATTACTTATTGAACGACCCTCTTATATGTAACACTGTCCTCAGGTACCGTTGATGACTGCAAAGGATTTGAAGCACTTTTAAGTAAACTTACTAATGTAATAACGAGAATGTGGCAGTCAACTAAAGAAGTGGATACTGATCGCAGAAAATAATACACTACACACCAGTACAACTTCAAGCTGACAGTCTTTAATTTCAAAATCAGTCAGATTGACAGGCAGGAGATTAAAAGGTGTTCTGATAATAAACGACGACTATACAGCGATATCATCACATTCCTTGAGCTTGTACTCCGTCTCTAATTATCTCGTCATGGAGGGGACGTTAAACCCGAATAATCATTCCTTTGAATCGCCAAAATTAAGGCATCTTGGCTCTTTTCACTGGTATCTGCTCGATTGGGGTATTTCATTCGTCGTCAGTAAGGAAATGATCACAGCTAGTGAATCCGTCCCTAATTTTGGCTTCCAGTCCTAATAAGAATTTACGTCGACTCCACATTCAGCAAGTTGCAAAGCCAGCGGCTCCGTGCCAGCAGCCTCTGTCAGTGTTACGAGTAGCTGCAGCTTCTAGACAACTCTGGATCTGGCCCTCCTTGCGAACATATCTGTCTTCACAGTGGGTCTTCCCTATGATGCTTATTCCAAGTCGATGCCGTCTACTATTTACAGATTGTGTTTATACTAAATGTATTGTTTTAAATTCGGTATATAGTTCAAAACTAACAAATAAATCATTCAGCTTAAATAGATGTTAACAACAATTAATTAACCGCTCTTGTAAATTTATTCCAAAATGTTACTCAAACTCAAGACAGATGGCAGATATGTAGCCACCCTACATTATGGGCTGCCACTTCACGACACTGGATTTAGCTACCACCCATTCTTAAGCTATTTAACGAGATCCTGTACTAATCGAAAAGAGTAAGCATGTGTGATATCAAGTCTCATACATTCATTTTATTCATTGTTGTTATTACGCAAAGTACAATACCTAGTAGACAAGACTCGCTATATTAATGCTGTATTTACACAGTTCTAGATATTTTTAATATATTTTATGGTACGACTTCCATTTTACACGGTCCAATCACATTAATGTGACCATCGTCTGTGTTCTACGTCAATGTGCAATAACCACTCACAAACGGCAAGTGACAGCACTAGCAGTGGAGGGTATATGAAGCATATCGGGGGATGCAGCGAACAGTACAGTCGTTGTCGTAATAAGGGAACGGAGACATTTATCTGACGTCCAAAAGGGTATGATCATTGGCTTTCAGGTCAAGGGTGGAAGCGTTTCCGAAACGGCTAAGACAGTAAATTCTTCGCATACCGCCATGGTTACAGTACACCGTGCATGGCAAAATGGCGCTATCCGAAACTGGCGCCTAGGCATCTGTGGTGCACCATTGGCCGTAGATGACAGGGGTGAACGACAGCTGCGGAACTGACATGCAACTGTTGAGGCAACTGACCGCCCAAATGAACCAAGGAGCTACCAACAGTGTTTCCTCAACGACCATTCCACGAACGTTGCTGCGTATGGGCCTCTGCATTAGGCCCTTTGTTCATCCTTCCATGCTGACTGCTGTTCATCGGCGACGAAGGCTGGAATTTGTACGCCAGTACCTCAACTGGACGTCCACTGAGTGGTAACATGTGGCTTTTTCAGATGAGTCCCGTTTTAAGCTTCATCCGTCAGGAGACCGTTGGCGTGTACGTCTGGCGTGTACGTCTGGAAGCAAGCACCCTGCGTGCGTTATGGTCTGGGGAATGTCTCCGTGGCATTCCCTGTGTAATCTTGTCATTCTGGAGGGCACAATGGACCAACACCAGTGTGAACCTATACTACACCCCTACGTACAGTTTTTTTTTCCTAGGCACCTTGCATATACCAGCAGGACAATGCAACATATCAAACAGCTCACACTGAACGTTTGTGGTTCGAAGAGCACCAGGATGAAATGAAATGTCGTGTGACTAGGGCCTCCCGTCGGGTAGACAGTTCGCCGGGTGTAATTCTTTCGACCTGACGCCACTTCGGCGACTTGCCCGTCGATAGCACCAGGATGGGTTTAGCGTACTCCCCTGGCCACCAAACTCGTCGAATATAAACCCGATCGAGGATCTGCAGGACCACCTTGATCGGGCCGTTCGCACCATGGAGATCCTAAACCCTAGTGCAGCTGGCCACGGCACTGAAGTCCGCATCGTTCCATATCCCTGTCGATACTTTTCAGAATGTTACTCATTGTCTTCCTGCACGTCCCGCAGCGACCAGCGCTGCGAAAGGTGGTTATTCAGGCTCTTGGCAGTTAGTTACATTTATGTGAGTGAACAGGGTATGGCAGTAAGTACTTTCATTCTACATCTAATTTTTTACGTCTTTCGTTACTATGCCCAGTCGAAGGCAGTTTCCTGTCCAATCATGCACAGCATCGACTACAAGCTACTATCACAGAATCACAGACGTGGTGTAAAGAAATGTCGTGTGACTAGAGCCTCTCGTCGGGTAGACCTGTCGCCTAGTGCAAGTCTTTTTAGTTGAGGACACTTCGGCGATTTGCGTGTCGATGGGGATGATATGATGACGAAGATAACGCAACATCCAGTCCCTGAGCGGAGAACCCGCGCCCCTTGCATGGTATTCTGCTGAGCCGACTACTCAGCCATCGAGGCGGACACGGATGGTTCAAAATGGTTCAAATGGCGCTGAGCACTATGGGACTTAACATCTATGGTCATCAGTCCCCTAGAACTTAGAACTACTTAAACCTACTAACCTAAGGACAGCACACAACACCCAGTCATCACGAGGCAGAGAAAATCCCTGACCCCGCCGGGAATCGAACCCGAGCCCCGGGCGTGGGAAGCGAGAACGCTACCGCAGACACGGATGGAGTGAGACATTTTCGGGCAAGAAAACTAAGAATAATTTCCTTTTTGGAAAAACTGGTGTAATCCAGTCCTTTTTTATTGAGTCTTCTGACTGGTTTCCTATAAGTCAAATATAGTAATCGTAGCTATGCTAATTCACTTCAAATGTCAACGGCTGAAGAATAAACCAACATGTGACGTGACAGACAAATGCTACAAAGTCACTTTTCTAGATACTGCATTCGTCTAACATTGGCCTTATTTCTCCACTTTGAACTGCGTTCAGATGGTTCTAAGCACTATGGGACTTAACATCTGAGGTCATCAGTCCCCTAGACTTAGAACTACGTGAACCTAACTAACCTAAGGACATCACACATATCCATGCCCGAGGCAGGATTCGAACCTGCGACCGCCGGCCGGAGTGGCTGAGCGGTTCTAGGTCCTTCAGTCTGGAACCGCGCGACCGCTACGGTCGTAGGTTCGAATCCTGCCTCGGGCATGGATGTGTGTATTGTCCTTAGGTTAGTTAGGCTCAAGTGGTTCTATGTTCTAGGGGACTGATGACCTCAGAAGTTAAGTCCCATAGTGCTTGGAGCCATCTGAATCCGAACCTGCGACCGTAGCAGCCACGTGGTTCCGGACTGAAGGGCCTAGAAGTTGAACTGCGTGTAAGGTGTCGGAGGAAGAACTGTTTTGTTTATTTCCGTATTCATTCTACTTTGATTCTCTTAAAGAACTAAACGATTATGAGTTCCATGTTTTAGTTTTCTGTTGTAAACTCCAATCTCGTTATTCTTGGCGGCAGTGACCGTGATATTCTTTAGCAGTCTGCGCTGTCATACGAAATATTCCGTTCGCGCAGCGAAAGTTACTTTCAAGAGCATCACATAGAACGTTATATACAAGTATAGATCGGTTTCTATCCTACGCTGAAAATGAATTTTTAACGGAGAAAATTAATTTTTATGAGCCGGTATCACTCATGCTTCGATCTTGTAAATTAGGATTCAAACTTACGGAAAGGTAAAAACTATTGTCAGAAGAATGCTATTTCACTCCGGCGTCTCTTTCTTGAGACTATAAGATATATGTATAAAATTTAGTAACGGCTGCGTGTTTGTGTTCTGGATGGTCAGTTTCAATTTCATTTTGGTTACTGCAACACTCTTCACAGTTAACATATCATTCAACCGATGTATTAGTATACGTCACCTTCGCTTTAAAAATAATTTCCGTATTTCTGACCACATTTCAATCAAACGCAAAAATAGTTAGGCTGTTCCCATATCTGTAGAAAATTTACAACAAGAATGATTTGGGTAAACAACGACGCAATCCGCAAGCTACTTCAGATCATTAACGACATTGTTTATCAAATAATTTGCGCTAGTTACGAAGTACAGCTTCCTCGCGAAGATTATTGCAGGAAACAAACTTTACCCATGGTTCAACTCACGTCTTTCAGTGTACAAGAATATAATGAAGGGGACTGACAAATCAGTTATTCATTACAGCAGATGTACCTTTTATAAGAATTTTGGTATTGTGAAGGTGTATTTAAATTAATTGCACGTCTTTGTCGAAATGTGACACCAATTCAAGTGAAAAATATCCGCTCGTTTTTCAATAAATATTTTCTTAGTACAACTTCTCTAGTTTCGTTCATTTGAAAGGGACCTTGTGAAAGTTGCACAGGAGGAAATAGTATTACAGGTCTTTTGCTCATTACTCAGACAATAGAAACGTATTTAAATAAATGAAATAGGGACCCCAAGATGCGAGGCGCAACTACATTAAAAATGAAGATTTGTCGGTTCAAACGTGACATCGTTTAGGAAAAGGATGGATTCTGGGTAATGCTATGAGCATACACTAGCGCCTGGATATCGAAAACAATTTCACAGACCACATTTTGTCAAGCTATAGCTGAATACAACAAACAATACTGGAAAAAATGTGTTTTGTACTAAAAAATGATATATTCGCTAACAAATTATAAATTTTAAATTGGCTTCTGGAAATGGGGAAATGTCTCGTAGCGCAACCGAAGTTAAGGGTCACCAATTAATGACAGAATACAAGAAAAACCCTAAAACATATCAGGTATCTCCGAGAGTACCTCAGGAATGATACAGACATTTCACGACGAAATCAGTACAAAAATTTACTTGATTCTACTTCTTGTATTTTGTCTGCTTTTCCGTCTAACGTCCCATGGTAGTGTTATAAAACATAAAAGTTTCCTTTTTTTTTTTTTTTTTTTTGGAACATACATAGACTTCCTTTTAGAAGTTCGCTTCGTCTTTGAAAATCAGTGCATTTGATCGCTAAATGGGTTAGAAATAGTCGATATTTTATGGCTGTTCTTAAACTAATGTTATTTGCAGGGTGCCATATTCTAGTATTCTGTCACGTACAGGGGTCACTCTTAAGTCACCAGGCGCATTTCCTTTAGTGTTTCGACAGATATTTACAATTTCGTTATAGCAATGTGCAGCTGGAATCAACTCAGACAAATACTGCTCAACACGTTTTGCATGCGATGCCCAGAGACGACGAAAAGCCTCGGTACGTTTGCAGTTACAAACAAAATAATTTTAAAGCGGAATTTTACGCGCCCATTCGACAGAGCGGTCCCAAATTAGTCTAGTGCAGAGGTGGGCAATAGTTTTGGCTCGGTGGCCACTTAGTGGAAGCAGAGGTTATCGAAGGGTCGCACCTTTTAAAATGATTACATGCATTAGTTAATTTTGCATTTCAGGAGAGTTATAAATTGTTACATAAAAATTCTGATTTGGCAGGCCACACAAAAATCTTTAGCGGGCCGTATGCGGTCTGCGGGCCACTATTTGCCCACGTCTGGTCTAGTGCGATGTTCGCTTTATCTATATGTGTGAACAGGGACATTAAAAGATGATGAACAACAAGTATTCAAGAAACCGTAGCACTACCCTGGCCCGCCCTGACTCTTACCGCCATGCAGCAGCGCTGATCAGTTGCTGCTGGAGTGTTGGTGTTTTAGTCACTGTTAATACACATTAATATCACGATTATCAAATGGTTCAAATGGGTCTGAGCACTATCGGACTTTACATCTAAGGTCATCAGTCCCCTAGAACTTAGAACTACTCAAACCTAACTAACCTAAGGATATCACACACATCCACGTCCGAGGCAGGTTTCCAACCTGCGACCGTAGCGGTCGCGCGGTTCCAGACTGAAGCGCCTAGAACCGCTCGGCCACACCGGCCGTCATCACGATTATCACACTGAACTAATCTTAGACCGCTCTATCGTATGGACATTTAAAATTTCGCTTTAAAAACCACTTTGTTAGTAACGGGGAAACAGTCAGACGCGTTTCGTCGACACTGGACGTTGCACGAAATACGTAACGAGCGCTATTGTTTGAGCTGACTCCAGCTACACTTTGCAAAAACGCCAGTGCATGTATCTGCTAAATCATCGTGCCTGATGACTCTTAAGAAAGACACCCGCTGTACTCAAAATGTTAAAAGTTCCTCGTGCTGGTCCTTGACGGGCCAGTTGGGCCCGACAGACCGTGGTATCATCCTCTGCCAATGGCGTCATCGGATGCGGTATTGAAGGGCATGTGCTCAGCACACCGTTCTTCCGTTCCTTGTTGGGTTTCTTGTGCTTCGAATCGCTATTAATCGTTCGATCAGATTCGCAGGTGGCCTTACGGGGCTGAGAGCAAACTGTACAACTCCTCTCACCGAGGATAACATCACTGGCAGCACCGGGAATCGAACACGTGTGTTCCACATGGCGGTCAGCCGCATTTACCACTCAACTACAGAGGCGGGCGGTATAAGCACACCGAACAGAAAAATTAGTCACCCCTAGAAATCATCACCGCCTCTAGCGCTGATAACGGCCTCAATCCGACGAGAGAGTGCCCGCAGGTTTCTTCAGGTATGCCTCATACCACTGAAGCCACTCATCGATGGTTATGCTATGAGATGCTCCCATATTTCGGGTGTACTGATTCCTCCTTTTCATCCATTGTTCCAAATAGTCCCACACATTTTCTATGGGATTAGGAACGTGTGATTTGAAAGGCCACTCGAGATGCGATAGGATGGCTGAGTGTTGGTCAAACCTGGAAGATATGCGTAAAGCCCTGTGAAGACAGCTTTTGTCATCTCGGAAGACAGGACTGGTCACAACTTATTCATCATGAAGATGTACAATCAAGGGCAAACGTGGGCACCAAGTATGTCGTAATAAACATGCTGCTTGAAGTTAACGATATCCTGAATGAGTGGCCCCACTCTCAACTCATCACAGAACCGCCTCATCCTGGACTACGCCCTCCACACACTGCACGTCAAATTCCTCACTGGGCAGTCGGTGCGCTCCACTCCCGACACCATTTGAGAAGAGGCAAAATCGCGGCAGCTCGGACAACACTAAGTGCCTCTAGTCAGCTACTGCCCGGTTTCTGTGTTGTATGGCACACTGAAAACGTAAAGTCTTATGTGCTGCTGCGAAGACTGGACTTTTGCGTTGTACCTGTCTCTTCGCAGTGTCCGCTCGAAAACTGGTTTTATTGGACCTGCATTCACTGACAGCAGCAATTCCTGTTGGGTATGAAACCAATTGCTATTGACAAGGCGTGACACTCATCTCACGTGCACGTCGGTCAGAATTTTTTTACAACCACCGTTCTTGCACCACGTTACATGGCTGCGAGTGGTACCCATCTCCTTGTAAACGTGTTATACAGTCCGCGTTAATACACCAACAAATCGGGCCGCTTTATTGACGGTGAAGTCATAGTCCCAACCAAACACAATAGCTCGTTTGGGCCATTCTGCCACGTCTCCACGTCGACCCACCTCACTGCGCTGATTCCATACAAACCGACTGACACATACATAACATATCACTTCAATGTCTTACATCAACGGTGGAGGGTCACATGACCGACACCTTCAGGGTGTTTCGAAATTACACCGACAGTCTTTGAGGAACAAAATGAGGCTAGGAACCTGCCTTTGTACGAGAGCAGGTCGCGGGCAGAACGTCTCGCAATATACCAGACAGCAATCTGGACGTTAGATGGCACTGAGCGCGGCCACGCCTGTCACACCAACACTGTACAGACCGCTAACAGCAGTAGCGGCTGAGGGAACGACAAACATGTGCAGCAGAAACACAGCTCTCAGTCGTAGTTTGTCGCGTGCTGGTGTGCAGCATCATGGAAGCTTTCACCAGGGTTGAGCAGCGCAACGTGCATTTCTTATATGGTGGGGCGAGAGACAATGGGCACTCAACGTTACGCATGTGTGGGCAGCTACGAGGGTCACTCCAAAAGAAATACACAATATATTTTTTTAAATCCATCTTTTAGTCTACATGTGAAAGTTTTACAGTGTGTAGATACATCCTTTAGGAACAATATTTTCATTTTTCCACATAATTTCTATCCCTCTCAACTGCCGTACGCCATCTTGGAACTAGCGCCTGTATACCCGCATGGTAAAATTCTGGACCAACCTGTTGGAGCCACTGTTTGGCAGCGTGCACAAGGGAGTCATCATCTTCAAACCTTGATCCTCGAAGAGAGTCTTTCACTTTCCCAAAGAGATGATGGTCACATGGAGCCAGGTCAGGAGTGTAAGGCGGGTGTTTCAGTGTTGTCCACCCGAGTTTTGTGATAGCTTCCATGGTTTTTTGACTGACATGTGGCCGTGCATTGTCGTGCAACAGCAAAAAAATCCTGCTTTTGCCGATGTGGTCGAACACGACTCAATCGAGCTTGAAGTTTCTTCAGTGTCGTCACATATGCATCAGAATTTATGGTAGTTCCACTTGGCATGACGTCCACAAGCAAGAATCCTTCGGAATCGAAAAACACCATAGCCATAACTTTTCCAGCAGAAGGTGTGGTTTTGAATTTTTTTCTTGTGTGAATTTGCATGATGCCTCTCCATTGATTGCCTCTTCGTCTCTGGTCAAAAATGATGGAGCCATGTTTCATCACCTGTCACAATTCTTCCAAGAAATTCATCTGCAACATTCTCGTACTGTTCCAAAAGTTCACTGCATACCGTTTTTCTTGTTTCTTTGTGAGCCACTGTCAACATCCTGGGAACCCACCTTGCACAAACCTTTTTTAACGTCAACACTTTCAGTATTCTGCAAACACTTCCTTCCCCTATCCCAACGTAGCGTGACAATTCGTTCACTGTGATGCGTCTGTCAGCAGTCACCACTTCGTTAACTCTCTGCACATTGTCTGGAGTGTGTGCAGTACGAGGCCTGCCGCTGCGAGGACAATCCTCAATATTGCCGTGCCCGCTTCCATCACGTAACTTGCTTGCCCACCGACTAACTGTACTGCGATCGACAGCAGCATCTCCATACACTTTTCTCAACATCTTGTGGATATTTCCCACTGTCTCGTTTTCACAGCACAGGAATTCTATGACAGCACGTTGCTTCTGACGAACGTCAAGTGTAGCAGCCGTCTTGAAGACATGCTGTGACGGCGCCACTCACAGAAACAGGTTGAACTAAATTTGAAAACAAGCGGAAAGGATGCATCTACACACTGTAAGACTTTCACACATGCAGAATGAAAACTGTATTTTTACAAAAATAGTGTGCATTTCTTTTGGGGTGCCCTCGTATATCCCAATAGGTGTCAGCAGCACCATTCTACGTTTGCGGCAATCCATCGACGTCTTGGTGAAACTGGTGGTTTCACAGGGCGTCGACACGACAGAGGTCGCGCGGGAAGGGTACACATGACACGATTTGCAGAGGACGTACTAGAGAGGTTCGACGCAAACCCATCCATAAGCACCCGCACTGTGGCACACGCAATGCGAAGCTCTCACACAACGGTTTGGCGGGTACTGGATGAGGAGATTCCATCTCCAGAAGGCAAAGGGGCTGTGGGCCCATGATTTTGCTCCGCGTGTGGAGTTCGGGCAATGGTTTCTGCTGTGTTGCGCAACGCAGCCGTACTACGCTCTGTGTGTTGTTCATCATGGACGAGGCGTCCCTCACCCGCCAGGGCAACTGTGTTCAACGGGGGAGGGGTTGAGGCGAACCCCTATGCCACACACAAACAAGGTCATCAGGAAAAGTTCACCATCGATGTTTGGCAGCGCGGAGTGACCGCGCGGTTTGAAGCGCCATGTCACGGATTGCGCGGCCCCTCCCGTCGGAGGTTCGAGTTCTCCCTCGGGCATGGGTGTGTGTGTTCTTCTTAGCATACCTTAGTTTAAGTTATGCTAAGTAGTGTGTAAGTCTAGGGACCGATGACCTCAGCAGTTTGGTCCCTTAGAAATTCACACACATTTGAACACTTGAACCATCGATGTTTGGGGTGGTGTGGACCACCTTTACTTGAAACGCTCCTCCATAATTACAGGCAACAGCTGTACAACGTTCATCCGGGAAGTGCTGTCGCAATTACTGGATGAGGTGTTACTCGTAGTCCGTCGACGTATGTGGTTCCAGCACGATGGGTCACCCACACACTTCACTCGAGCTGCCAGAACCCAGATCGGACGGATGTTTGGGGATCAGTCGCCTGACCTCAACCACTCGGAGTTCTTCCTGTGGGTCCACGTGAAGAACGTGGTACGCAAAACCGTATTGGAGTCAGCGGAAGCCCTAGTGGCGAGGCTACATCCATTGTGTGAGGCTCACATCACGCCGGATACCTTTGAGCGAGTGCGGCAGTCAATGATATGCAGATAAAAGCAACGCAGGAGACAGGCATTTTGAGCAGCTACTGTAATTGTATTTTATTCGGAAGTGGTGAAAGCATTGTTCCTAGGAGTACCAGCGATCCGATAAACTAATTTAAACAAGTGGAGAAAATATTTCACATATTGCTTACTTTGTACAGCGTATTTAATTTCTTGTGCCAGCGGAGTATATGCTAATATACTTTCCCGGCTCCTGTTGTCTGATATCTGCCAACAGTGTCTACACGTATGCTTCATCCCCGTTTCCTTCCATTCGTGGTTCCTGTCCTGTAAATTCAATAAAGGCGCCGAGGTCTGGGAATGTCTGGCGCTTTTCACGTAATGCGGAAGATTGCCGCATACTCCAACCTAGTAGACAGAGATGGCTGCCGCGTAGGTCGACGTTCGCCCACGTAATTTCGACGCTGGCGGTCTCTGTCTGTGACATCCAGTACACCACATCGCAGAATATCGGAGACTGTATAGGGCATTCCGTGGGACACCACAATGTTGATAGAAGTCTGTGTCTGACACTGTTAGCCACCACGGCAACAGAGCATCACATTCATTGGAGACAAGGCGGGCCTGTGCAACTATCTCCACTGGCGATCGTGGCAACTGGTCGCCATCAACGAATATAAAAAAATCACAGATCTCGACTTGGCCGCAATCTTTTCGCATTCAGCGTCAGGCTTGTAGGCGGAGAGGAGGCCTAGAGGCTGGTGCTCTCAAGGTATAAAATGGCAGTGCATTAGCGGAGCTGTCATTTGTAGTCAGGTACTTCATGTGAAAAGGTTTCCGACGCGATTATGGCCGCAAGACAGGAATTACCAGATTTTTAATGTGGAATGGTAATTAGCGCTAGATATAAGGGACATTCCATTTCGGAAATCGTCAGGAAATTCAATATTCTGAGATCCACAGTTTCAAGAGTGTGCCTAATTTACCAAATTTTAGGCATTACCTCTCACCACGGACAACGCAGTGGCCGACGGCCTTCACTTAACGACCGCGAGCAGCAACATTTCCCTAGAGTTGTCAGTGCGAACAGACAAGCAACACTGAGTCAAACTTCCTGGCAAATTATAACTGGGTGCCGGACCGAGACTCGAACTCGGGACCTTTGCCTTTCGCGGGCAAGTGCTCAACCAACTGAGCTAACCAAGTACTACTCATGTCCCGTCCTCACAGCTTTAATTCCGCCAGTACCTCGTCTCCTACCTTCCAAACTAGAAACACTGAGCCAAATAACGGCAGAAATAAATATGAAAAGTAAGACGAACGTATCAGTTAGGACAGTGCGGATAAATGTGGTGTTTAATTGGCTATGGCAGCAGACGATCGATGCGAGTACCTTAGCTAACAGCACGACATCGCCTTCAGCGCCTCTACTGGGCTCGTGTCCATATCAATTGGACCCCAGACCAGAGGGAAACCATGGCTTTGTCAGATTAGCCCGGATTTAAGCTGGTAAGAGCTGATGGTAGAGTTCGAGTGTGACACAGACTACACGATGCCATTAACCCACGTTCTCAACAAGGCTCTGTGCAAGCTGGTTCTGGCTCCATAATGGTGTAAGCCCTGTTTATATAGAATAGACTGGGTCCTCTGGTTCAACTGAAATTATCATTGACTGAAAATAATTATGTTCGGCTACTTGGAGACCATATGCAGCCATGCATGGACTTCATGCTCCCAAAAGACCACGGATTTTTTATGGATGACAATGCGCCATGTCGCTGGACAAGATTGTTCGCGATTGGTTTGAAGCACATTTTAGACAGTTCGAGCGAACGATTTGGCCACGTGTATCACCCGACATGAATCCCTTACCCACAGATAATGTCAAAACTAGTAGGACTTCCGGCTATCAGGTCTTTAACTGGTGGAGCAGCTGTCATTGCGTGAACACTGAAATATGCAGAAAGAGCTCAAGAAAAGTTTATGAGGTGAAAAGACTCAATAGGATGATTGCGCCTGTGACTATTGGAAAAGGACTATATTCAAAACCACGTATAAAAGGGCTTGGATTGTTCATTAAAAAAAGCTCCTAACTATATCACCTAACAGACTGTTTACACCGATCCGCTGCAATCCACAAAAAATTCAATGGTCCAATGTTTCATGAAGTGTCTATGAAGAATTTGGTAAGACTATATGGAAATCTAAGGAAATTGTAAAAAAAAAAAAGAAACTGGTATAGGCATGCGTATTCAATAACAGAGGTATGTAAACAAACAGAATATAGAGTTGCGGTCTGCAACACCTATATAAGACAACAAGTGTCTGGCGCAGTTGTTAGATCGGTTACTGCTGCCGCAATGGCAGGTTATCAAGATTTAAGAGAGTATGAACGTGGTGTTATAGTCGGCGCACAACCGATGTGACACAGAATCTCCGAGGTAGAGATGAAGTGGGGATTTTATCGTAAGACCATTTCACGAATGTACCGCTAATATCAGGAACCCCGTAAAACGTCAAATCTCCGACATCGTTGCGGCCGGAAGAAGATCCTGCAAGAACGGGACTCACGACGACTGAAGAGAATCGTTCAACGTGACAGAAGTGCAACCCTTCCGCAAATTGCTGCAGATTTCAATTCTGGGCCATCAACAAGTGTCAGCGTGTGAACCATTCAACAAAACATCATCGATATGGACTTTCGGAGCCGAAGGCCCACTCGTGTACCCTTGATGATTGCATGACACAAAGTTTTACGCCTCGCCTAGGCCCGTCAATACCGACATTGGACTGTTGATGACTGGGAATATGTTGCCTGGTCGGACGAGTCTCGTTTCAAACTGTATCGAGCGGATGGAAGTGTACGGGTAAGGAGACAACCTCATGAATCCATGGACCTCGCATGTCAGCAGGGAACTGTTCAAGCTGGTGGAGGCTCTGTAAAGGTGTGAAGCGTGTGCAGTTATAGAGATATGGGACCCCTGATTCGTCTACATACGACTCTGGTAGGTGACAGGTACGTAAGCATCCTCTCTCATCACCTGCATCCATTCATGTCCATTGTGCATTCCGACGGACTTTGGCAATTACAGCAGGACAATGCTACACCCTACACGTCCTGAATTGTTTCAGAAATGCTCCAGGAACACTCTTATAAGTTTAAACACTTCTTCTGGCCACCAGACTCCCCAGCCATGAGCATTATCAGCATATCTGGGATTCCTTGCAACGTGCTGTTCAGGAGAGATCTCCACCCCCTCGTACTCCTGCGGATTTATGGACAGCCCTGCAGGATTCATGGTGTCAGTTCCCTCCAGTACTACTTCAGACATTAGTCGAGTCCATGCCACATCGTGTTACGGCACTTCTGCGTGCTCGCTGGGGCCCTACACGATATTATGTACCAGTTTCTTTGGCTTTTCAGTATAGATGTTGCAGGAGGACCTGGAACCCACTGAGTAGCTAATGTTAAAAGATTAATAAGATTAAAAAGGTAAAAAACCTGAATAGCGTCTACTTTTAGTCATTCGGAAACACACACCCATCTGAAAAATTTTTCCGGCCGGGGTGGCCGAGCGGTTCTAGGCGCTACAGTCTGGAACCGCGCGACCGCTACGGTCGCAGGTTCGAGTCCTGCCTCGGGCATGGATGTGTGTGATGTCCTTAGGTTAGTTAGGTTTAAGTAGTTCTAAGTTCTAGGGGACTGATGACCTCAGCAGTTAAGTCCCATAGTGCTCAGAGCCATTTTGAAAAATTTTACTGCTAATTTACCAACAACCATGTCTTCCACAATTTTCAGTGATACCAAAATTTCAATAGTTACTAGTGTGGACACTGTCTCATGTTCCTCTTGACGCTTGGAAAGAATAGCAAGAATTACAGACTGATGTGACGAAAGTCATGCGATAACCTTGCGCACATACACAGGTGGCGGTAGTATCGCCGACAAAAGGTGTAAAACGGTAGTGCATTCATTTGTACTCAGGTGATTCATGTGAAAAAGTTTCAGACGTGATTATGACCGCACGACAGCAATTACCAGACTTTGAATGTGGAATGATAGTTGGCGCTAGATATAATGGACATTCCATTTAGAAAATCGTTAAGAAAGTCAATATTCCCAGATCCACAGTGTGAAGAATGTGCCGAGAATACCAAATAACAGCCATTACTTCTCACCACGAGCAACGCTGCGGCCGACGGCATTCACGTAACGACCGAGATCAGCGGCGTTTGTGTACAGTTGTCAGAGCTAACAGATACGCAACACCTTGTGAAACAAACGCAGACATCAATGTGGAACGTACGACGAAAGTATCCGTTAGGACAATGCGGCGAAATTTGGCGTTAATAGGCTATAGCAACCGACGGCCAACGTGAGTGTGTTTCCTAATAGCACAACCTCTTCTGCAGAACCTCTCCTGGCCTTGCGACCATATCGGTTAGACCCTTGACGACTGGAAAACCGTGGCCTGCTCAGATCAGTCCCGATTTCAGTTGGTAAGAGCTAATAGTAGGGTCAGAATGTCGTGCAGACCCCACGAAGCCGTGGACCTAAGTTGTCAACAAGGTACCGTGCAAGCTGGTGGTGGCTCCATAACGGTGTGGGCTGTGTTTACATGCAATGGATTGAGTGCTCTGGTCCAGCTGAAGTTGTCATTGACTGGAAATGGTTGTTTTCCGCTATTTTGAGACCATTTGCAGCCATTGGTTCAAATGGCTTTGAGCACTATGGGACTTAACTGCTGTGGTCATCAGTCCCCTAGAACTTAGAACTACTTAAACCTAACTAACCTAAGGACATCACACACATCCAAGCCCGAGGCAGGATTCGAACCTGCGACCGTAGCGGCCGCGCGGTTCCAGACTGCAGCGCCTAGAACCGCTCGGCCACTCCAGTTTGCAGCCATTCATGGACCTCATGTTCCAAGACAACTATTTTTTATGTCACTGGACCACAATTGGTCGCGATTGACCTGAAGACCATTCTGGACAGTTCGAACAAATTATTTGGCCACCCAGACTGCCCAACATGAATCCCATCAAACATAAAATGGCTCTGAGCACTATGGGACTTAACATCTATGATCATCAATCCCCTAGAACTTAGAACTACTTAAACCTAACTAACCTAAGGACGTCACACAACACCCAGTCATCACGAGGCAGAGAAAATCCCTGACCCCGCCGGGAATCGAACCCGGGAACCCATCAAACATATATGGGACAGAATCGAGAGGTCAATTTGTGCACAAACACCTGCACTAGTAACACCTTTTGCAATTATGGACGGCTATAGAGGAAGCATGGCTCAATATTTCTGCAGGGGACTTCCAACGACTTGTCGAGTTCATACTACGTCGATTTGCTGCACTACACTGGGAAAAAGGAGGTCTGACATGATGGAAGGAGGTACTCCATGACTTTTGTCACCTCAGTGTATGGCTTCGACGCTCTGTAGCATCGTCGGATGGCGTCTCCGGACACGCTTCCTATCCTCATGTTGTTCCTCACGATACACTTCGAAGTTTGTGGATGTAATTTTGAAGGAGCTTCAAAGCGATCACTATGTTTTTTTCTGGGCTGACTGGTATTTTATCCGATGTGTTTATCTTTAGTCAGAGGCGTGCAGCAGTCGGAGTATTTCTGCTATGAGTAGTCAGTTTGTCCATAGAGTGAAGTAAGGGGGTAAAAATTGATGAAGGAGATAAGGCTTGTCTACAGACAAAAAAAATCAGAGTTTTTTCTATTAAAAATGAAACGCCTCCAGCTGTATTTAAGATTTTATATTTACTTGGCTACTAGTTTCGACGTTGCATCAACGCCATCTTCAGGCACTATATAACAACACCATACATAAAACAAACAATGTGAGACATCAGTAGTCTGTGAGCTAGTGTACATATGTAAGGTCTGATTGGCAATGCATATTTTCCTTTCTGTTAGTTAAATTGTACACACAAAGAAGAGTTTTTAGGGTAAGATTATTCGTTTTTAACACAATTCTAGTACTGTTTCATTCCTATATTGTTATCTCTGAGCAATGGCATGTCACTTAGACTTATATATACAACCATTTTTATTCTAACGTCTGGTATTGATCTATAACGGAAATAACCGTGTATATTTAACATCATTTGTACTTGTTTTTGTCATAAAAATTGTTAATGTCAAGGTAAATTGTATCAGTGAAAACGAACGAAATGTAACTGCTTTTAATGAATTCATCCTATATATAATATATTTATAATATATTTATTGTGTACACTAGCTCACAGACTACTGATGTCTCACATTGTTTGTTTTATGCATGGTGTTGTTATATAGGGCCTGAAGATTGCGCTGATGCAACGTCGAAACTAGTAGCCAAGGATATATAAAATCTTAAGTACAGCTGGAGGAGTGTCATTTTTAACAAAAAAAATTATACCAGCTGTGTCTCACCTTCATCCAATTTGAATATGGATGTACAAAGAAAAAATCAGAGTGGTCTCATACTCAAAGAATGAGTGTAGGGGAGCAGATGCAAAAATCCTGCTCGTAGCAACGCCCTGACGGATGTGGTTTGTCATTGCCTTCCTCGGACTTGTTATGACGAGTCGAGTATGTATCTGTGTCTTGTGATGAGTGCTTGTATAGTTTAGTGTTGCGTTTGTGTTGTTATGGACGAAGGGAAAGGGGAGGGTGAAACATGGTGCCTCTATATAGCCTACTCCTCTCGAATGGCAGCAAGTTCCATCGAGTCCACACGACGGACGGATTACCACCACACTGTCACGACTATCGAGGCGCATTTAACTACAGTAAGCACGTTCAGGTGGATGTATGATGCCGTAAGTTATGCAGAGGTGAAGATGTTTTCACTGGATAAACGAGCTTGGAGCACTGCATCAAACCAGTTTTCCGACTGAAGACCACAGCAAGAACAACATTAAATATGAAACACAATGACAGTTTTGCACAATTATTCTTGTATAACAATATGTTTTACTTCCTGCTTAAATAATTATGCAACAATTAGTAGTTAGGGCAGTTGAGGTGCATGTAGGATATGATGGGACCTGAGCAACATTACATGCTATAAACACGTCTCTTAATTCTAGCGTTCTTTTTTGACTGTTTAGTTTTCTCAACTAGAATGCCAAGAAGAACCTCATTGACTAATTGCCTGTTGGATTCTGTCTCGGGTACTTCGGGTGACGTTTGTTTGATGAATTTTCTCCACCGCCAGTAATGAAGAGTGAAACTTCGACAATGCTAGGCACTCGAGCTGGCGAAACACCATAAAAATCATCCAAAAATCGTCGGCCAAAGAACACTAGGCAGAAGTCAACAGACAATTTGTCAACAAGTGGCCACGAAATCCTTAACAATTTTGTAAGAGCATCTCTGTTAACCACAAAATACCTGATGCGTGGATATACTCTTTAGTGTCGAGACTAGTTTCCCAAAAGGGCATCTTTAGTTGGTCCATAAAGAAATAATTTGACGCTATCTGAATAGTTGTACACGTAAGTTAGCGATGTCAAAAACACAGATGAAAATTATCGTTATGTCACTCGTTTACAAGTAAGTTTGCTTTGACTTGCAAAATGATTTAGATAAGATATCTGTATGGTGCGATAAGTGGCAATTGACCCTGAATAAGGAAAAGTGTGAAGTTATTTACATGAGTACCAAAAGAAATCAGCTAAATTTCGATTACGCGATAACTCACACAGATCTGAAGGCTGTAAATTCAACTAAATACTTAGGGATTACAATTACAAATAACCTAAATTGGAACGATCACATAGATAATATTGTGGGTAGAGCAAACCAAAGACTGCGATTCATTGGCAGAACACTTACAAGGTGCTACAAGTCTACTAAAGAGACTGCTTACACCACGCTTGCCCGCCCTATTCTGGAGTATTGCTGTGCGGTGTGGGATCCGCATCAGGTTTGACTGACGGGTGACATCGAAATAGTACAAAGAAGGGCAGCTCGTTTTGTATTATCGTGGAATAGGGGAGGTAGTGTCACAGACATGATACGTGAATTGGAGTGGCAATCATTAAAACAAAGAGTTTTTCGCTGCGACGTGATCTTCTCATGAAATTTCAATCACCAGTTTTCTCCTTCGATTGCGAAAACATTCTGTTGGCACCCACCTACATAGGGAGAAATGATCATCACGATAAAATGAGAGAAATCAGGGCTTGCGCAGAAAAATTTAAGTCCTCGTTTTTCCTGCGTGACGTTCGAGAGTGGAACGGTAGAGAGACAGCTTGAAGATGGTTCATTGAACACTATGCCAGGCACTTTATTGTGAACAGCAGAGTAAGCACGTAGATGTAGATGAGTCAAAAAACGTAAAAAAACATGCCTGTGGAAACATGACACTTGATGTACTGCCTGCTGTCTTATACAGGGTGTTACAAAAATGTACGGCCAAACTTTGAGGAAACATTCCTCACACACAAATAAAGAAAAGATGTTATGTGGACATGTGTCCGGAAACGCTTAATTTCCATGTTAGAGCTCATTTTACTTTCGTCAGTATATTCTTCCACCTACGCTCACTGGAGCACGTTATCATGATTTCATACGGGATACTCTACCTGTGCTGCTAGAACATGTGCCTTTACAAGTACGACACAACATGTGGTTCATGCACGATGGAGCTCCTGCACATTTCAGTCGAAGTGTTCGTACGCTTCTCAATAAAAGATTCGATGACCTATGGATTAGTAGAGGCGGACCAATTCCATGGCCCCCACGCTCTCCTGACCTCAACCCTCTTGACTTTCATTTATGGTGGCATTTGAAAGCTCTTGTCTACGCAACCCCGGTACCAAATGTAGAGACTCTTCGTGCTCGTATTGCGGACGGCTGTGATACAATACGCCATTCTCCAGGGCTGCATCACCGCATCAGGGATTCCATGCGACGGAGGGTGGATGCATGTATCCTCGCTATCGGACGACATTTTGAACATTTCCTGTAACAAAGTGTTTGAAGTCACCCTGGTACGTTCTGTTGCTGTGTGTTTCCATTCCATGATTAATGTGATTTTAAGAGAAGTAATAAAATGAGCTCTAACATGGAAAGTAAGCGTTTCCGGACACATGTCCACATAACATATATTCTTTCTTTGTGTGTCAGGAATGTTTCCTGAAAGTTTGGCCGTACCTTTTTGTAACACCCTGTACGAGGTGCATTCAAGTTCTAAGGCCTCCGATTTTTTTTCTAATTAACTACTCACCCGAAATCGATGAAACTGGCGTTACTTCTCGACGTAATGGCCCTGCAGACGTACACATTTTTCACAACGCTGACGCCATGATTCCATGGCAGCGGCGAACTCTTCTTTACGAATCTGTTTTGACCACTGGAAAATCGCTGAGGCAATAGCAGCACGGCTGGTGAATGTGCGGCCACGGAGAGTGTCTTTCATTGTTGGAAAAAGCCAAAAGTCACTAGGAGCCAGGTCAGGTGAGTAGGGAGCATGAGGAATCACTTCAAAGTTGTTATCACGAAGAAACTGTTGCGTAACGTTAGATCGATGTGTGGGTGCGTTGTCTTGGTGAAACAGCACACGCGCAGCCCTTCCCGGACGTTTTTGTTGCAGTGCAGGAAGGAATTTGTTCTTCAAAACATTTTCGTAGGATGCACCTGTTACCGTAGTGCCCTTTGGAACGCAATGGGTAAGGATTACGCCCTCGCTGTCCCAGAACATGGACACCATCATTTTTTCAGCACTGGTGGTTACCCGAAATTTTTTTGGTGGCGGTGAATCTGTGTGCTTCCATTGAGCTGACTGGCGCTTTATTTCTGGATTGAAAAACGGCATCCACATCTCATCCATTGTCACAACCGACGAAAAGAAAGTCCCATTCATGCTGTCGTTGCGCGTCAACATTGCTTGGCAACATGCCACACGGGCAGCCATGTGGTCATCTGTCAGCATTCGTGGAACCCACCTGGATGACACTTTTCGCATTTTCAGGTCGTCATGCAGGATTGTGTGCACAGAACCCACAGAAATGCCAACTCTGGAGGCGATCTGTTCAACAGTCATTCGGCGATCCCCCAAAACAATTCTCTCCACTTTCTCGATCATGTCGTCATACTGGCTTGTGCGAGCCCGAGGTTGTTTCGGTTTGTTGTCACACGATGTTCTGCCTTCATTAAATTGTCACACCCACGAACGCACTTTCGACACATCCATAACTCCATCACCACATGTCTCCTTCAACTGTCGATGAATTTCAATTGGTTTCACACCACGCAAATTCAGAAAACGAATGATTGCACGCTGTTCAAGTAAGGTAAACGTCGCCATTTCAGGTATTTAAAACAGTTCTCATTCTCGCCGCTGGCGGTAAAATTCCATCTGCCGTACGGTGCTGCCATCTCTGGGATGTATTGACAATGAACGCGGCCTCATTTTAAAACAATGCACATGTTTCTATCTCTTTCCAGTCCGGAGAAAAAAAATCGGAGGCCTTAGGACTTGAATGCACCTCGTATATTTGAGTCGTAGCGTTAGCAATTGCAAACGACATAATAGTAAGAAGCCTGTCAAACGTGTAAGGCGGTTGGCCAGAGTCGCACCGAAACTAACGGCTGAATCGGCTGACGTCTGTTTACACGAGGAGTCCTGCATGTGTGTTCTTAACATTAGAAACTTATTCTTACAACCTTTTCGGATAATGTTAAGTCATGTGTTTCGCTGTATGCATAGGTTGACTGAAGTTGATGCTTTGGTCTAAACTAAGCTCACCTGAGAAAAATTTGTCGCCAAAGAGATCACGCAAAGACGAATTGCTAAACCTTTACAGGTGGCGCAGCGATCGAGTCACGTGCTCAACCTTGCGATCACTGCCTCTACGTGTGACGCATTTGTGTTTCAAGCGGACATCGTACGCAGACATAGATGTTAGGACGTAACAGAGTGGCAGAAAAGAGCAATCGTGTTTGGCCATGCTCACGGCCACGCAGTGTATGAAGTTGCTGGATTTGCTGGTGTTTCGCGACTGGCTATTCAGCGTGTCTACAAGCACTTGTGTAATGCACGTCTCCATGTTACACGACGTCAGACTTGTGGTCGAAATAAGGTTCTGGCCGAGAGGGGCAGGAGACGCGTTTCACGGAATCAAAATCTCATCCAAATCCGACAGGAACTGCTCCAGGCAGTGAATAACGGTCCAAGAGAACACTGCGATGTGCCCGGAAAGCAGTGAACATTTGGAGTCGGTCACCTTGCAAGAGGCCACTGCTCACACATGTACATAAAGACGACAGCAACCGAGTTCATCGGACTGGAAGAATATGTGACTGGTTTTATGAAGACTGCCCCACTCTATTACATCTCGATTCGCCTGGAATATCACCTGACTTGAACCCCACACAAAATCTGTGGGACACGTTGAAACAGTGGGTAAGACGTCGTCATCAGCATCCTCACAATTTGGTGGAATTGCCCTACCAAATCCTTAACGAGTGGCTTAACCTAGAAGCAACGTATCTGCACAGCCTTGTGGACGCACTTCCTAACCGAATACACGCGGTTATCAAGTCCAACGGCGGCATTAGACAGTATTAAATTATGGCTCTGATGGCTCTGAGCACTATGGGACTTAACATCTATGGTCATCAGTCCCCTAGAACTTAGAACTACTTAAACCTAACTAACCTAAGGACAGCACACAACACCCAGTCATCACGAGGCAGAGAAAATCCCTGACCCCGCCGGGAATCGAACCCGGGAACCCGGGCGTGGGAAGCGAGAATGCTACCGCACGACCACGAGCTGCGGACTAAATTATGCTTGTAATGATTTCTGTAGGTGTGACTAAATTTTTGTCCAGTGAGATTAGTTTCGACAATATATACTTTCAACACAGTGTCAGTAGATAATTATGTCGTTCTTCAAATGTTTGGGAGCTATGGAACACATCTTACAGGAAATATTTTATGGTTCATGTGGCTTTGAGCACTATGGGACTCAACATCTGAGGTCATCAGTCCCCTGGAACGTAGAACCACTTAAACCTAACTAACCTAAGGATATCACACACATCCATGCCCAAGGCAGGATTCGAACCTGCGTCCGTAGTGGTCGCGCGGTTCCAGACTGAAGCGCCTAGAACTGCTCGGTCACACCGGCCGGCAGTAAATATTTTAGAATGCTGGGCTTGTGCCCATTTTCGCTATACTTACTGTACAGGAACACATTTACACCATGATGTGCATTTCTGTTAAACGTTACACTGCCAGATAGTGTAAACACGTTTTATTGCACGCATAGAAGGGAAGGAAGATTGGGGTGTAACGTCCTGTAGAACATCGAGGTCATTAGAGACGGAGCACAAGCTCGGAATGGTTCAAGGATGTGGAAGGAAATCGGCCGTACCCTTTCAAAGGAACCACCCTGGTTCAAATGGTTCAAATGGCTCTGAGCACTATGGGACTCACCTGCTGAGGTCATTAGTCCCCTAGAACTTAGAACTAGTTAAACCTAACTAACCTAAGGACAGCACAAACATCCATGTCCGAGGCAGGATTCGAACCTGCGACCGTAGCGGTCTTGCGGTTCCAGACTGCAGCGCCTATAACCGCACGGCCACTTCGGCCGGCGAACCACCCTGCACTTGCCTCGAGCGGTTTAGAGAAATCACAGAAAACTGAAACCTGTATGGCCGGACACTGATTTGGACCATCGTACTCTCGATTGAGAGTCCAGTGTGCTAACCCCTGTACCACCTGGCTTGGTTACACTCAGAAAGGATAGTGTGAGTGCATATAATTCATTGTGGGTCCTTTATGGTTAGCAGCATGTTAATGGGGCAGTACTCTACCAATGGAAAACACTAAAAGTTGCTAAACCAATGCGATCTTTTCAGGCTTCGAGTGTACAGTAGCTAGGGTGGCAAACTCTCCCGTATTTCCCGGAGTCTCCGTTATCACAGCAGTTTTTCTTTAATCCTCTCGGCTCCCTTATTGACCGCCTCTTTCTCCGGTATGTTTCGCCCAGGATCACTGTTATCAGTATTAACCCCGTGAAGTACTATCGATAGTTCAAATTCCCCTACCGAAAAATCTCGAAATATTTTCCTTTAATAATCGACACTACTATCGACAGTTACACGCCTCACAGACATTTCATGGTTTACGCTAGACGCAGACAGCTGGGGTACACTCATTCTGTCCTGGGGGGTATGGGGTGGCGGCAGGAAGGGCATCCGGCCACCCCTTAAAATTAACCATGCCAAATCCGACTTTAACCATGCCCGACCCTGCGCAAAATCCGGGACAAAGGCACTAGTTATAGAAGAAGACTATTGTCGATAGAGTCTATTTTTCTGTTCGTGGTTCTGCAGAAATATGACGATTTGGCTCAAGGCAAATCGAGGAGCGGAGAAAAAATGACGTAGCCTACGCGTCTAGAGGGGTCTTGAGAGGAGTATGTTTACTTGTTTCTCGGTCAGTACTGGCAATCGACAAATGCGCTTGCCTCGTGCCGACGGCAGCTATGGTATAAATAAGGCACGGAAGTAATAATGGCTCGCGAAAGTGGCTTATAGGGACGTTCAGATTTAAACACATTTTTTACATTATTTACTTCTCAACTGCCTTACACAAGCTTACTGTCCGCTCTGTAAGCGTGACTTCAGCATCGCTCATAGGGGTGATTCCGACTACACCTAACATTATTCTACAGGATGTTACAAAAAGGTACGGCCAAACTTTCAGGAAACATTCCTCACACACAAAGAAAGAAAATATGTTATGTGGACATGTGTCCGGAAACGCTTACTTTCCATGTTAGAGCTCATTTTATTACTTCTCTTCAAATCACATTAATCATGGAATGGAAACACACAGCAACAGAACGTACCAGCGTGACTTCAAACACTTTGTTACAGGAAATGTTCAAAATGTCCTCCGTTAGCGAGGATACATGCATCCTCAGTTCAGGGACTGGGTGTTGTGTTGTCCTTATCATCATCATTTCATCCCCATCGACACGCAAGTCGCCGAAGTGGCGTCAACTCCAAAGACTAGCACCAGGCGAACGGTCTACCCGACCGGAGGCCCCAGCCACACTGCATTTCCATTTCCATTTGAACAGTCACCTATAATTCCCACTTTCCAGGTCGTTCCATCTGGTGCTACAATATTTCTACCCGAAGGAAAATAAAATAGTCCACAACCTTCGTCATTTCGTTGTCCACGATGCCCACGGCCACGAGTTGACCCAGCCTTTTTGGCTGTAATACTAGTAATTAGTATTAGAAAACGTACTGGTATCCAATTGTGGAATAATAGAGGAGATAACACTCCTTCATAAATGTAATGTAAGATTTCTAAAAACTCAAGAAAGCAACAACCTATAAACATAAGTGTTGCAATTAAAATGTGTCTCTGCAGCACATACATAAACTATAATTATTATAGAAACAAACACATAAACATGTATACCTTCCTCATCAGTATTCAGTAGAACATACTGAGAAGTAACATCAGCTTCTGATGAAAAATCTGGAACTACAGGCGAGGGTTATTCTTCCTCAGATGAAAACTCCAGCAGCTCGCCCTCAGACTGGTGATTCACAATCTCATTTAGCGCATTTATAATGCCCTCTTCTGTTCGTAGACGTTTGGCCATAATAAATTTGTATGTTGCACGCACTGTTTACATAGTATTTCATGAAACAAAACACTGGCTGCTCACTACTTGCATACACAGTCAGACGTGTTTCAATCTGTTCTCCCTCTCCTCCCCTGAGAAAACTGCAACATTGTCAGGCAGTGAGATAAATGGGAGTTTTGGGATTGTTGACAAAACACAATCTAACAATAAGCATGAAGCTACACGAATAATGCAGTTGTTATAGCGGCTAAAGTGGAGGGGTCACAGCTGACCCATCCGCGATTCTAGGTGAATTTTCATATTACTCTTTTAAGGTTTTCCCGTAAAGTGTAAAACTACTAACTACTTCATTTCATAAAAAGTGAATTCAACACTCTACGCATTAATGCAAGAGAGTGACAAACGAAAGAATTAAGAAACATCGGCAGTTCTAGTGTTAAAATGCTACTACTACTGCTATTATTATTAGGGCGACCAACATCTAATCATCGTTTTAAAGGAAATGACCAACATCCGAACATTATTATAAGGGAGATTTAGTCACAATAAATCTCAACTGCATTTTCTTGTAATGGGTGGTACAGACAAACGTCCATATACACTCCTGGAAATGGGAAAAAGAACACATTGACACCGGTGTGTCAGACCCACCATACTTGCTCCGGACACTGCGAGAGGGCTGTACAAGCAATGATCACACGCACGGCACAGCGGACACACCAGGAACCGCGGTGTTGGCCGTCGAATGGCGCTAGCTGCGCAGCATTTGTGCACCGCCGCCGTCAGTGTCAGCCAGTTTGCCGTGGCATACGGAGCTCCATCGCAGTCTTTAACACTGGTAGCATGCCGCGACATCGTGGACGTGAACCGTATGTGCAGTTGACGGACTTTGAGTGAGGGCGTATAGTGGGCATGCGGGAGGCCGGGTGGACGTACCGCCGAATTGCTCAACACGTGGGGCGTGAGGTCTCCACAGTACATCGATGTTGTCGCCAGTGGTCGGCGGAAGGTGCACGTGCCCGTCGACCTGGGACCGGACTGCAGCAACGCACGGATGCACGCCAAGACCGTAGGATCCTACGCAGTGCCGTAGGGGACCGAACCGCCACTTCCCAGCAAATTAGGGACACTGTTGCTCCTGGGGTATCGGCGAGGACCATTCGCAACCGTCTCCATGAAGCTGGGCTACGGTCCCGCACACCGTTAGGCCGTCTTCCGCTCACGCCCCAACATCGTGCAGCCCGCCTCCAGTGGTGTCGCGACAGGCGTGAATGGAGGGACGAATGGAGACGTGTCGTCTTCAGCGATGAGAGTCGCTTCTGCCTTGGTGCCAATGATGGTCGTATGCGTGTTTGGCGCCGTGCAGGTGAGCGCCACAATCAGGACTGCATACGACCGAGGCACACAGGGCCAACACCCGGCATCATGGTGTGGGGAGCGATCTCCTACACTGGCCGTACACCACTGGTGATCGTCGAGGGGACACTGAATAGTGCACGGTACATCCAAACCGTCATCGAACCCATCGTTCTACCATTCCTAGACCGGCAAGGGAACTTGCTGTTCCAACAGGACAATGCACGTCCGCATGTATCCCGTGCCACCCAACGTGCTCTAGAAGGTGTAAGTCAACTACCCTGGCCAGCAAGATCTCCGGATCTGTCCCCCATTGAGCATGTTTGGGACTGGATGAAGCGTCGTCTCACGCGGTCTGCACGTCCAGCACGAACGCTGGTTCAACTGAGGCGCCAGGTGGGAATGGCATGGCAAGCCGTTCCACAGGACTACATCCAGCATCTCTACGATCGTCTCCATGGGAGAATAGCAGCCTGCATTGCTGCGAAAGGTGGATATACACTGTACTAGTGCCGACATTGTGCATGCTCTGTTGCCTGTGTCGATGTGCCTGTGGTTCTGTCAGTGTGATCATGTGATGTATCTGACCCCAGGAATGTGTCAATAAAGTTTCCCCTTCCTGGGACAATGAATTCACGGTGTTCTTATTTCAATTTCCAGGAGTGTATTTTGAAGAGGAGTACTTCAATAGCTACATTTAAGGCATCACACGGATGATTTGTTGCGTTACGGAATATGTGATTTGAGCATTTGGTTTCACCAACTGTTTTTTGTTTTCTTGGCACGGTTTGTACATAGAATTATGCTTCTCGTAATTTACATTTGCGTTATCTGCACAGTATGCAGTGAGGTTATTTACAACTAAATTATGAAAATTCAGTAAAGAATTGATCAGACTGTGAACATCAATATTTGTCTCATCAACCTGTTCAGTGAAGTCCCGTAGCCTGTTTCTTATTATGTATTCACTGTCAAAATACATTACAATTAGAGGGAACATCTTTCTAGTTTTGTGCCTAGAAGCATCATTTGCAATAGAGAAAAAGTTGCTTGATTTCGCTGGATCTTTCAAGATATCTTTGAGGTTCTGAATACTTTTTGGAGCCAAAATGTTTTTCACGAGTACTTCTGCCTTAGTTCGACCACATGTCATCATCTTCACCAAATTAGAATCATGGAAGACATCTTACGATAGCGTATTTCCACAGTTCATACTTCTGTAGCTGATATTATGTTTGACAGTATAAGAAGCTTTTTATAGCTAACCTGTAACGTTTTTCATATACTTACTGCCATTATCAAAATATCTGAGCAAATTTGAGGATGCCTTCACTTCCTTTTCTTCCTGACTATAAAGTTGTATACAGGGTGTTACAAAAAGGTACGGTCAAACTTTCAGGACACATTCCTCAACACAAACAAAGAAAAGATGTTATGTGGACATGTGTCCGGACCGCTTAATATCCATGTTAGAGCTCATTTTAGTTTCGTCAGTATGTACTGTACTTCCTCGATTCACCGCCAGTTGGCTCAGTTGAAGGAAGGTAATGTTGACTTCGGTGCTTGTGTTGACATGCGACTCATTGCTCTACAGTACTAGCATCAAGCATATCAGTACGTAACATCAACAGGTTAGTGTTTATCACGAACGTGGTTTTGCAGTCAGTACAATGTTTACAAATGCGGAGTTGGCAGATGCCCATTTGATGTATAGATTAGCACGGGGCAATAGCCGTGGCGCGGTACGTTTGTATCGAGACAGATTTCCAGAACGAAGGTGTCCCGACAGGAAGACGTTCGAAGCAATTGATCGGCGTCTTAGGGAGCACGGAACATTCCAGCCTATGACTCGCGACTGGGGAAGACCTAGAACGACGAGGACACCTGCAATGGACGAGGCAATTCTTCGTGCAGTTGACGATAACCCTAATGTCACCGTCAGAGAAGTTGCTGCTGTAGAAGGTAACGTTGACCACGTCACTGTATGGGGAGTGCTACGAGAGAACCAGTTGTTTCCGTATCATGTACAGCGTGTGCAGGCACTATCAGCAGCTGATTGGCCCCCACGGGTACACTTCTGCGAATGGTTCATCCAACAATGTGTCAATCCTCATTTCAGTGCCAATGTTCTCTTTACGGATGAGGCTTCATTCCAACGTGACCAAATTGTAAATTTTCACAATCAACATGTGTGGGCTAACGAGAATCCGCACGCAATTGTGCAATCACGTCATCAACACAGATTTTCTGTGAATGTTTGGGCAGGCATTGTTGGTGATGTCTTGATTGGGCCCCATGTTCTTCCACCTACGCTCAATGGAGCACGTTATCATGATTTCATACGGGATACTCTACCTGTGCTGCTAGAACATGTGCCATTACAAGTACGACACAACATGTGGTTCATGCACGATGGAGCTCCTGCACATTTCCGTCAAAGTGTTCGTACGGTTCTCAACAGCAGATCGGTGACCGATGGATTGGTAGAGGCTGGGGATCGGAACCGGGCCGTTAGGTACGACATTCCGTCGCGCTGACCACTCAGCTACCAGGGGCGGGCACTGTTCAACTGGGAGATGGGAACAACGGAGTGTTTCCAAAGACCATGCAGGACCATCTCAGATCGCAAAATGAAACGTGGTTCAAATGGCTCTGAGCCCTATGGGACTTAACATCTGAGGTCATCAGTCCCCTAGAACTTAGAACTACTTAAACCTAACTTAGCTAAGGACATCACACACATCCATGCCCGAGGCAGGATTCGAACCTGCGACCGTAGCGGTCGCACGGTTCCAGACTGAAGCGCCTAGAACCGCTTGGCCACACTGGCCGGCAAAATGAAACGTGACTGAGACCTGCTGCAGTGGTTGGCATCTTATGATAAGGGACAAAAACCGAAACACATTGTAAAATGCACTGAGACCAAAGCACGTCGAGTATAGGGTTCAGATGACTGTACTACGAACGTTGAAGAACTGGAAGCTTTTATAGGTATGTTCAACGCCCATGGTGCTATATAAGTGAAGAGCTTAGAAATAGACACATTGTGATCAATGAAGTATAGAAATAATTTTGTAAGGTAAACAATGGTTCGTGGAGTTTCAGAGAGATAATGCGTTACCTCAGCTTTGGCATTAGATCCACAAAATCACAACGACAAAAGAAGACAAGTTTGCTTTGGTATCAGAAATCTGGTATGAGTTCACTGCGAACGCACAATGTAGGTACGTGCCGGGTCCGTATATGACAATCGACATACAGCTTTTCCCTTCAAACTGCCGTTGCAGATTCGCACAGTTGATGGCCTCACAACTGGACAAATACAGGCAAAGGTGTTGGACGTCAGTAGATAAAGACTCCAAATATATTGTGAATACTTTCCCTTGTAGAGGAAAGAATGACACTAGGCCTAGCGACGAGCGTCTTGGCGATTTTGTTGTGCAACCTGACCTCAATAAAGGAAGAAATGTCACCTGTGACAATGTTTTCATCTCCTTGGCTCTCCCGGAAATCTTGAAAGCAAGTGCTGCAAGTGTAGTGGGCACCATACATCGATCTCGTACGGAAATTCCAGTCTGTATCAAAAGGGCAAAAGAATTGTTATACAGCAAAGTGTTGTTGAAGAAGAATGATACCATACTGACAGGGAAAGAGCCACAAGAATGTTCTGATTTTCAGCACTGTGCACCGTTATGTTAAAATTGAAGAAGTCAATACAGTTACATCTCATAGCTGCTCTAAATATGGAGTGGACGTGGTCGATCAAATGGCTCACAAATACGCTGTCAAAACTCCATCAAGACGTTGGCCTGTTCACACATTTTACAACTTGCTGGATTTGGCTGGTATAAATGCCTACGTATTGTACAATGCTCTAAACGGGAGAAAGTTAAAACACAGAGACTTCATACTGCAGTGGGGGAGGAGGTTGCTGAAAATTACACAGCTACCAAGAAGACTACCACCTCCGTCACACCCGAAGACATTCCTGAGAGACAAGAAAAGCGGACACGTTACCTTGTTAAGTCTAATTGTGAACGAAACGACACGTTACCTTGTTAAGTCTAATTGTGAACGAAACAAATCATTTGTAAAGTGTCATATGTGCAAGTAAATTGTCTGAACAAATGTACGTCAGAAGACTATTATTTGTGCTCATTGTGTGATGGTAGCCAGTAAAGGCACCCAGCAAATGCGTGTGCTGTTTTAAAATAATAAAAGATAATTTGTAAAAATCTACTTTACTTTTGTTGATTTCGTAATAAAATTTCTAGGAGTACAAAGAATGGATTCATAACCGACTGATACAGGATAATACAAGGGAAAAGATACGCGGGTCATTAGTGACCCAAGCGCGGCTCTAGGCATGTCCAGGTATCAGCTGTTCTAGTTTTAAGGTCGTGTAGATCTCAGGCACGACACTGCGCGTTCTTTCTAAACGAGCAGGAAGTGTTCGTCCCTTGCAGTGTGCAGTGCTGCTGCATGCCAGAGGACTCTGGCGGCAGCTTGGCGAAACAGCACGCGACCACAGGCGCCTCCTACTGTTAGCGAGCCGCCTTTGCTCTCTAGATGTACTTATCTTAATTGGCGTATCTGGTAAAAAGAATTGCCGTACCAGGAATTGTATCTTTTCTGTACGACACATTTTGAAGCATATTGTTTGCCAAAGGGTTACAGAAAGGACTGAATGCTCTTCTCTGCCTAGTACTCATCCTTCCACCATCCATTTGGACGACACCCGTCCACCGTCTGTGTGTGTGTGCGTGTGTGTGTGTGTAACGACAAGATGATTAGCAGCCTGACTAAAATAAGAAAAAATTAATGTGGTAAAAACGTATAAAACATTACACAGAAGTAAAAGATAATAAGTACTTAAAATTGCACTTAGCACTATTGCGCATGCTTTAAATTCCTGCACATTCAGTCAAATTTTCAAAAATGTACAATTAAAATATATATTACACTAGAGAGAAGCTAAAATAGCCACAAACGGATGTGTGGCAAGCTGAACACTTTAAAAGAACAGGGATAAGCCAGCAACTCTGATAATAACACATCAAAAAATCCTCCCTATTATTTTAAGGAGCATTTCGCATATTTCACAGAATCTTAAAAGTCGTACCATATTCGTCTCATTGTTATAATACTAGGGAAATTGAGCAAATGAGCAGTTGTCCTCTTGTCTGAAAACAAAACACGGTCAACTAAAATGTGGCGCACTGTATTCTGCATGGGAGAGTGTTGCACCTTGAGAATAGGGAACCATGATATTTCCTGGTTGGTGTGAGCGAGCTTTGAATCATAAGTAGTGTGTGCTACAGACTGCCATAAGCAGATTTTGGTGTTTTCTGCTGCTCCTGTTATTGTGAGACATGAGATTGAGCTTAGCATTTGTAAATATTTTTGATTCTGCACATTTAAGTGCCGTGTAACGCATTAAAGGCAGTTTATAGCTATTGTCAATTATTCAGTTTCAGACTTTTATGCCGAGTAAAATACTTTAAAATTTTAAAACTAGTTGTACAATGCGATGTCGGTCAGTCACACTTCGTTGGTCGTACACCATCTTGTAATTTGAAACGGAAGCAGGAGCAAATCCAGGCTTCGATTACAGAGGTCCAAAATTGTTCGTGATTTAGGATGATTTTCTAAACGTTTGACCATCGACATCTCTTTTCAAGCGAAGAGGGAGTTCGAATTCTTGTATTAGAAACGAAATAGAAACACCCACAAGCTGTTGTACACCTCTGCCATTTCTTTCACAATTACGATGTTTTCTTCGCTGTAAGATGTGGGCGAAGGGGGAATGAAATAACGCCTTTTTAGTGTATTGGTTACACTTATTCTAGTTTCCCATGCTTCCCCATCTCCCCTCCCCCCCCCCCCCCCCCCCGCCACCGAGCAAATATAATTTGCCACAGATTCATAGGATTGTAATATTTATAAAAATAGTATCAGAGAATATGACTTTTATGACGGTAATGTATACAATTCATAGGACAAACTCAAGCCGTCTCTTCTTAATCTTTGCAAATCTCGTGATAACTGCATCAATGTTAATAACCCAGCGGATATGCAATAAAGCAAGACCAGTCAGTCGTTCTTCCCCAAGCCAAGTACTGAGGCGACGAAGGGTTGAGAACGTACGTTCTGCTGTTATTACACTAACTGATAGCGTGGATAAAATTTTTAGAATCCTTCTAATGCAAGAATGCAATTCACTGTCGCACATCCCGATATCAAGCAGAGACTCCGGAATTTTAAGACCAGCCGCGACATTCACTTCCACCTAACGACCAATGGTTTGATTTCTTGTACTAAAAATGAAATAGAAGCACCCAGAAGCGGCTTGTACACCTCCGGTGTTTCTTTCGCAATAGCAATGTTTTCTTCGCTATAAGCAGAAAAACCCTCAAACTGAAAAAATTCATCACATCTGGGCAAAGGCTCCCCTTCAGTGATTTCCTTGTTATATATGTCGAGAAACCATAAGCGATACTTTCATTTCCACTTACAATTGCCCTGTGACTTCTTGAGCTTTAAGAACAGCTGCCGGAAAACCGAATCCATATATTTCTTCTGTTCTAGAACGCTTATGGAGTCCTTCACAGCATTCACTGGTCTCTTTAAATCTGTAGTTGATGATTTAAAGAAAACGGTTGAGTCACGCAGTTACCTCTATAGTATGAATAAGGAAAATAAACACGAAAAACTGAAGACAATAACAATGATAGTAATTTGTGTACTAATAAATGAGAAAAAGGAAAGAAAAAAAGAGTAGTATACTTCCTAGCATACCTAATACGTCACTCAAATAGACAGCTGATAGAATGAATTCAGGGCTGCGTGAGCCCAGCAGAAGGCACTGACTGGTCTTCGGACTTCGTTTTGCTATTTCGCCACAGTCATAGCTTATAGAGGACGTAGCATATCTTCACCAAACTGCCACATTCAAACCGCAGATGACCGCCATGTCTCTCCACCCAATGTGTGTCGCAGATTCCCTGTCATCCAATGTGCGTCGCAGATTCCCTGCATTGCTTTTCTCCCAAACACTTGCTTAAAAACGCTGTATCTGTTTGCAGAGGTTTTAGCAAACGCTACGATCTTCATAATTGTTATCGGTGCTTTGTGATAAATAGTGATCTTGGAAGAAATTCGAGACAATTGTTCAGTAAATGATTGATAGAGGAGAAATGATTTGCGTGAATTGCTGTCTTGGTAAGCTCTTGACTGACACTCCTCGATTCGTAAACCATAAATACCGGTAAATAGCTCTCGTGTCAATTCCAGTACAAATCTTCGTATCAGTATTAAGTTTCTTGCAAGGATCTTTCATTATATGAGCAAGAGCGAATCCAGTTAGTCGACGATCTTCATTTGTATCTTTGGGACAAATCTTTTCATAAATATGACAAAATATAATAATATCTTCCGCATGAATTTCTTCGTGAAGATGACGGACAGATAAACTGAGCTGTTTAATATCAGAAATATAGCTGGTTGCGTCAAACATAATGGAAAAACTTTGCTTCTCTAACTCTAGATAAAATTTGTCTTGAATTTTTTCTGTGCATACGTCAATCAGTTGTTCTTGCGAAGTTTGGCTTATGGTTCAAATGGTTCAAATGGCTCTGAGCACTATGGGACTTAACATCTGAGGTCATCAGTCTCTTAGAACTAATTAAACCTAACTAACCTAAGGACACCACACACATCCATGCCCGAGGCAGGATTCGAACCTGCGACCGTAGCAGCAGCGCGGTTCCTAACTGAAGCGCCTAGAACCGCTCGGCCACTCCGGCCGGCGCGTTTGGCTTATGTTTGTGTCTTTCGAAGAGTTGTTTTTTAAATGAAGACATAGATTTGAATCACTCGAATTAGTTCCGAAGAGCAACACATCACTGAAACTCCTATCATTGCTAAATACAACGTCTTCTGTCTTATAATCATGAGCATCACTTTTTGTATTTCTTTGTACACATCCCGTAATCTCTTCGGCAACGTAAATATTTTGATGGCCGTAGACGATTATGCTGCTGATAATTGGACGCAACCGTTTTCTGCTCTCTTTAACTTGAGCGTCTCTCTGTGAACAAATCTGGTTAGTAACGTTGATGTCAGGAAGATGAAAACTAAGGAGAGAGTTTTTGCCAGCCTCGACAACCAGTTGATGATATTTGCACCTCTGGTGAAAACGATTTCCCTTTCTCCAAGCAAATCGTCAAGATTTTCAGAGATTCTCCGATCAGTTGCTTTAAAGGCGTATTCGTATGAAAACCACCGCTAGAACTTGCGTTTGTAACAGTGCAGTATTTGCAGTAAAGCCCTTGATCATCATGTGGCATTACAAGCTACTGGAATTTTTTCGAATGTGATCTCTTAACAAATACTTTTGACTTTTTTCTCTCTTTGTGTAACGACATACTAAGGAAATTCATATTCGGAAGGAGATGGCCGGTGTCGCTCTAGTAGCGTATCCTTAGGGTAATCATCTAAAGGAGTTGGATAAAAATATGGAAACACCGCGAGAAATGCATGCTTGAACGTAAATGCAGATGCTAGCCAATCGTGGAAGTTGCGCTGTTGTATCTGACCACGAATGGCACATGTGTGAGGTCCTCAGTACGCTGCAAGTGCCTGTCATGGTCGAGAAATGGTTCAAATGGCTCTGAGGATTATGGGACTTAACATCGGAGGTCATCAGTCCCCTTCAAATTAGAACTACTTAAACCTAAGTAACCTAAGGACATCACACACATCCATGCCCGAGGCAGGATCCGAACCTGCGACCGTAGCAGTCGCGCGGCTCCAGACTGAAGCGCCTAGAACCGCTCGGCCACTGCGGCCGTTTGGCATGGTCAGAACAGTGTTCTGTATAACTGAGAGCGTATTATGTAGGAGCTCATTACATTGAAAAGTGGACAAATTTTTGGTGCTCATATGGTCTGTGACTCCGTGACGTAGGTAGCTAAGCCACAACACGATCGAAAGAGTGTGTTCAGGGATCATGGCGGACGGTCATTGAAGAATACTGTGACGAAAAAGAAGAGGATGACAGCTGCAAGTCACATCAGAATTGACTGTCGCACACGCGAACCCTGACAGCACCGAAAGCAAGCGAAGACAGCTCCATTTGCATGGAATTGCAGGATAGCTGGAATTCCAAAGCCAGTCATCAGTGATGCGAATGCCCTTAACTGGAAAATGTGGCACCAACACCATAAAACTATGAGGCAATAGATGAATGTTACTGCAAGCTCTAATTACTGTCAAGGATTATATGACCCTTTCGGCTAAACAGGTCCATCGTATGGTACAACGTTTGCCCACCAGTTGTGATGCTGTGTTCCAAGACGCCAGGGCACTTCTTCACGCAGTTGACATCTTCCAGAACTGGTTTTGTTAGCACTGTCGCATCTCCTCTGGCCAACACAGTCACACGATGCCAACAATATTGAGCCCCTGTGGTCTACTTCAGAGTGTTCCTCTTCATCCTCCATTCTAGTTACCTAACCTTGCCACTATTTTGCAGGAGGAATGGTATAAGAATCCCTTGACAACCATACAGGACTTTTACTTATCCAGTTCGAGACGACTGGAAGCTGTCTGAATGCCAACAGTTTTCCCACATCATATTTCCATGTCTTTGTTCGTGCCGGTATGTCACACTGACGCATGTGACATCCTGTATCTGATGAATCTGGAAGATCATACTGTTACTGCGGTACGTTTCCGTTACTACTTGTAGAAACAAAGCTAGGCCCGACTTTTCCAGGTTTCTCAACTGCAGCATCAGAACAATAAACACCATAATCATTACGAGTGGGAGATGGAACTCTAAGTGTGGACGGCGATTCTTCTGCTCTCTCGTTTTCCGAATTGACCCTCTTACTAAAAAGAAGTCCAGTCGTCCTGACAAATGGATAACGTCTCAACTCATACATTTTCTTCAAGCAATCAACCTGCCAAAGTAAGAATTAATGTAAGAGTAAAACAATGGATTATGATGATTCATTACTTTAGCGAGCAAACCGCTGATAAGTTATGAAGAAAATGTATTCGGTCTGCAATTGTTTATATTTCCACGTGCAGGTGAAACGTTTTCCTAAAAATTATTTTATATTTTTAATTGCTTCTGTCTTCAAATACATTTAAATTTCTTTCGCTTCTTATGAGCACAGTGATGCAGTCTCTGTGTATAGAACAAAAATATTTGCTGCAGTTAGATAGACCTTAGGTCCACTCCTATTCGCAATATACATGGTGTTACAAAAAGGTACGGCCAAACTTTCAGGAAACATTCCTCACACACAAAGAAAGAAAATATGTTATGTGGACATGTGTCCGGAAACGCTTACTTTCCATGTTAGAGCTCATTTTATTACTTCTCTTCAAATCACATTCATCATGGAATGGAAACACACAGCAACAGAACGTACCAGCGTGACTTCAAACACTTTGTTACAGGAAATGTTCAAAATGTCCTCCGATAGCGAGGATACATGCATCCACCCTCCGTCGCATGGAATCCCTGATGCGCTGATGCAGCCCTGGAGAATAGCGTATTGTATCACAGCCGTCCACAACACGAGCACGAAGAGTCTCTACATTTGGTACCGGGGTTGCGTAGACAAGAGTTTTCAAATGCCCCATAAATGAAAGTGAAGAGGGTTGAGGTCAGGAGAGCGTGGAGGCCATGGAATTGGTCCGCCTCTACCAATTCATCGGTCACCGAATCTGTTGTTGAGAAGCGTACGAACACTTCGACGGAAATGTGCAGGAGCTCCATCGTGCATGAAACACATGTTGTGTCGTACTTGTAAAGGCATATGTTCTAGCAGCACAGATAGAGTATCCCGTATGAAATCATGATAACGTGCTCCACTGAGCGTAGATGGAAGAACATATGGCCCAATCAAGACATCACCAACAATACCTGCCCAAACGTTCACAGAAAACCTGTGTTGATGACGTGATTGCACAATTGCGTGCGAATTCTCGTCAGCCCACACATGTTGATTGTGAAAATTTACAATTTGATCACATTGGAATGAAGCCTCATCCGTAAAGAGAACATTTGCACTGAAATGAGGATTGACACATTGTTGGATGAACCATTCGCAGAAGTGTACCCGTGGAGGCCAATCAGCTGCTGATAGTGCCTGCACACGCTGTACATGGTACGGAAACAACTGGTTCTTCCGTAGCACTCTCCATACAGTGACGTGGTCAACGTTACCTTGTACAGCAGTAACTTCTCTGACGGTGACATTAGGGTTATCGTCAACTGCACGAAGAATTGCCTCGTCCATTGCAGGTGTCCTCGTCGTTCTAGGTCTTCCCCAGTCGCGAGTCATAGGCTGGAATGTTCCGTGCTCCCTAAGACGCCGATCAATTGCTTCCAACGTCTTCCTGTCGGGACACCTTCGTTCTGGAAATCTTTCTCGATACAAACGTACCGCGCCACGGCTATTGCCCCCTGCTAATCTATACATCAAATGGGCATCTGCCAACTCCGCGTTTGTAAACATTGCACTGACTGCAAAACCACGTTCGTGATGAACAGTAACCTGTTGATGCTACGTACTGATGTGCTTGATGCTAGTACTGTAGAGCAACGAGTCGCATGTCAACACAAGCATCGAAGTCAACATTAACTTCCTTCAATTGGGCCAACTGGCGGTGAATCGAGGAAGTACAGTACATACTGACGAAACTAAAATGAGCTCTAACATGGAAATTAAGCGTTTCTGGACACATGTCCACATAACATCTTTTCTTTATTTGTGTGTGAGGAATGTTTCCTGAAAGTTTGGCCATACCTTTTTGTAACACCCTGTATGCGTTAAGTTAGGTGAAACGCATTAATCCATAAGGGAGAGGCACTTAGCAAATTCCGTCGTATACGTTAGCGGCAGAGGCGGACGCCGGATTTTTTTCACGGGGGGAAGGAGACATTTGAGAAATTGGTAAAATGTAATAATCAGAACTAAAGTAATATATTCACAAATTTGTAATTGTTTTAATACACAAACAATGACAAAATGGCATCCTGTACGTAAGGAAAGTTTACCTCCGAATTCTGCCATAGACAATTACTTGATAACGAATAAATCTAAAGCAAACCCGACAGAACGCGAGATAAAGCAGTGAGTAAATAAGCAGACAGGGAAAACAGTAGCGTGACTGGTGCTGTGCTAGGAGCAGTACTTTCCCATGATGTGGGGGATCGGGTACACGGCCTCCGGTTCTTCGCCACGGGAAAGGGCCTTCTAATTACTTCTATGACCTGTGGGCCTACCTGTAGACTTAAGAACCGTGACGGATTTATTGTTGTTAGCAGTCCTTAACTTGACGCCGTTACCTGGCGGGAACGTTTCCCTTAGCGGGTGAGACGGGAAGCCCGTCCGCGTCAGCTAGATTTCAGGCAGTTTCCAGTGTGAAGAATAGCTTGTAATGCTTTAGAACTCCTCACCTTCGAGGCCCACGTTATTTTTTGAAAGTTGTCTGAAAAAATTGTAAACTAGTATTATAAAAATATAAATGCTTCGAGTTATCTGATTATTGGTATGTAGTCCACCCCCGGCACCTGAGTGGTCAGTGCGACAGAATGTCAGTCCTAAGGGCCCGGGTTCGACTCCTGGCTGGGTCGGAGATTTCCTCCGCTCAGGAACTGGGTTTTGTGTTGTTCTTATCATCACCATTTCATCCCCATCGACGCGCAAGTCGGCGAAGTGGCGTCAGATCGAAAGACTTGCAACCGGCGGACGGTCTAGCCGACGGGAGGCCCTAGTAACACGACATCTACATTGGTATGTAGGCTAATAGAGTAATAATTAAATAGGTGCATTATTAAATATACTTCTTACAAGATTTTTCTCAACTGCAGCACTTACAGATTTCAGTAGAATAATTGTTCCTAGGTATATCACCATGTTGCAGCTTGGAATGTTTTTTCGCATTCGGAAATACCTTACCTTTCCGAAGTAATTTTTGTAATTTCAGAAAGAGTCTGCAGAATGCACAAAATGATTTCTGTCATTTTACAATGAAATAAGGAAATAGTGTAAACTTTTATTACAGAGCTGGATAGAGGTGAGAGCCTGAGAAGTTTTCAAAGGTACAACAGCCCTTATGCTACTCCACTTTAGAGTGTATTCTCGCTGGTACAAGAAGCCACTCGTCGTAGGGCTGTGTCGTATGCCAAGTAGAGTGAGAAAGACCTCCATTCATCGTGCTGACCAGCTATATTTGCTTGTCCATTCTTATTCTGTCTTACGACGAAATGAGTCCATTTACAAATTTTGTCATTGTATTCATCTTGTCTTATCCCGAATTAAGTGAAGAGATTTAAGTGCCGTTAAATCAACAGCAGAATCGTCTGCGAAAACTCCGTCAGACTGATAACCTTCCTATTCCTGAGTGACCATCCTCCTATCGGCAATTTGGTATTACAACTGAAAAAAATGGTTCAAATGGCTCTGAGCACTGTAGGACTCAACTGCTGAGGTAATTAGTCCCCTAGAACTTAGAACTAGTTAAACGTAAATAATCTAAGGATATCACAAATATCCATGCCCGAGGCAGGATTCGAACCTGCGACCGTAGCGGTCTTGCGGTTCCAGACTTCAGCGCCTTTAACCGCACGGCCACTTCGGCCGGCATTACAACTGAATTAACAACACCATGCGTTACCTACTTGTCAGTATACAAAATAGAAATCAGCAATAGACTTCTTTGGAAAGTAACGCACGTAAGAAGTTTTATAAACAAAAGTATATATATATATATATATATATATAGCGGCGTCGACATGCGGATCTTGTCAGTCGTACCTAGCCACCAGCGAGGTTCAACCGCCTGATGATGTCGGACAGTTGCTCCGAAGAAATATTGTGGGATTTGCACAACGTCAGCCGGCGGCACAACCGTGAAGACTATTTACAACAAAAGTATTATTTGGAGTTGCTGTTCTCTATGCTTGGCCCATAGGGTACATACAGGGTGTTTCAAAAATGACCGGTATATTTGAAACTGCAATAAAAACTAAACGAGCAGCAATAGAAATACACCGTTTGTTGCAATATGCTTGGGACAACAGTACATTTTCAGGCGGACAAACTTTCGAAATTACAGTAATTACAATTTTCAACAACAGATAGCGCTGCAAGTGATGTGAACGATATAGAAGACAACGCAGTCTGTGGGTGCGCCATTCTGTACATCGTCTTTCTGCTGTAAGCGTGTGCTGTTCACAACGTGCAAGTGTGCTGCAGACAACATGGTTTATTCCTTAGAACAGAGGATTTTTCTGGTGTTGGAATTCCACCGCCTAGAACACAGTGTTGTTGCAACAAGACGAAGTTTTCAACGGAGGTTTAATGTAACCAAAGGACCGAAAAGCGATACAATAAAGGATCTGTTTGAAAAATTTCAACAGACTGGGAACGTGACGGATGAACGTGCTGGAAAGGTAGGACGACCGCGTACGGCAACCACAGAGGGCAGCGCGCAGCTAGTGCAGCAGGTGATCCAACAGCGGCCTCGGGTTTCCGTTCGCCGTGTTGCAGCTGCGGTCCAAATGACGCCAACGTCCACGTATCGTCTCATGCGCCAGAGTTTACACCTCTATCCATACAAAATTCAAACGCGGCAACCCCTCAGCGCCGCTACCATTGCTGCACGAGAGACATTCGCTAACGATATAGTGCACAGGATTGATGACGGCGATATGCATGTGGGCAGCATTTGGTTTACTGACGAAGCTTATTTTTACCTGGACGGCTTCGTCAATAAACAGAACTGGCGCATATGGGGAACCGAAAAGCCCCATGTTGCAGTCCGATCGTCCCTGCATCCTCAAAAAGTACTGGTCTGGGCCGCCATTTCTTCCAAAGGAATCATTGGCCCATTTTTCAGATCCGAAACGATTACTGCATCACGCTATCTGGACATTCTTCGTGAATTTGTGGCGGTACAAACTGCCTTAGGCGACACTGCGAACACCTCGTGGTTTATGCAAGATGGTGCCCGGCCACATCGCACGGCCGACGTCTTTAATTTCCTGAATGAATATTTCGATGATCGTGTGATTGCTTTGGGCTATCCGAAACATGCAGGAGGCGGCGTGGATTGGCCTCCCTATTCGCCAGACATGAAGCCCTGTGACTTCTTTCTGTGGGGACACTTGAAAGACCAGGTGTACCGCCAGAATCCAGAAACAATTGAAGAGCTGAAGCAGTACATCTCATCTGCATGTGAAGCCATTCCGCCAAACACGTTGTCAAAGGTTTCGGGTAATTTCATTCAGAGACTACGCCATATTATTGCTACGCATAGCGGATATGTGGAAAATATCGTACTATAGAGTTTCCCAGACCGCAGCGCCATCTGTTGTTGAAAATTGTAACTACTGTAATTTCGAAAGTTTGTCCGCCTGAAAATGTACTGTTGTCCCAAGCATATTGCAACAAACGGTGTATTTCTATCGCTGCTCGTTTAGTTTTTATTGCCGTTTCAAATATACCGGTCATTTTTGAAACACCCTGTACATGTGACAGCGCCTGCAATTGAGAAGCACATTCCAGTGCTCGACAGGAAAAACAAGTCCGTCATAGATATGTTATTTAAGCGATGTCTTTTTCGGAAAATACCTATCGGAACTAACGACAGACTAACATCTTAACTCAAGAAAATCAAATCCCGGAATCGCCAGTTCAGGCTATGATGCACTGCAGTTCACATTAATAAGGATTGCGACTGAAAGTAAACCACATAAGTGCGTAAAAATACATATCTTTTTCTTATTTTTCCTGGCCTTTATCCCGTATCTTCACTGGATTGGCAAGTTAATTTGTTAATTTCCGGTTGTGCCAATGTGAGTGATAGAAGGTAGTCAGATGCTCTTTCTGCTGTAATGTTTCTAGCTTATTTTTGGTATTCAAAGAAAGTGATGTGAGCTCTCGTTTCATTCGATACGTCATACTTGATAGCTGTCCACTGGATATTTTTCAAACAGAAAGTCTTGAGTAGCCAACATATTACGCCACAGAGTTTCTGACTACAGGCATTTTAATCTTTGGTTGTCAGTAGCATTGTCGTTGCCAATAGCATTCGGTGAGAAGTAAGTGAGGGAGTCGGGTGTTGCATACGCTAGTGTGCGGTCTGAGCGCATTGATACAAATACAGAGGATGTTGACTTTTGTAAATATGATTTTGTAAAGATCGATTTGAGAAGTGTGAAGTGTTTGATCGCGGTTAATTTATCATGACTTTGAGAAAGACAAATACTTATTAGTTCAGATTAGTTGCTTTGACTGTCGAGACGAGTCCAAGTAAAAATATTTGTTCACATGGCATGCCGGAAATTGGGTGTTTGTGTTTGTCCTCATCATTTCCTCATCATTCGTGACAGTGGCTAGATTGGACTGTGTAATAATTGGGACCTTGTACGGGTACTGATGACCGCGCAGCCGGCCGCGGTGGTCTCGTGGTTCTAGGCGCTCAGTCCGGAACCGCGCGACTGCTACGGTCGCAGGTTCGAATCCTGCCTCGGGCTTGGATGTGTGTGATGTCCTTAGGTTAGTTAGGTTTAAGTAGTTCTAAGTTCTAGGGGACTGATGACCACAGCTGTTAAGTCCCATAGTGCTCAGAGCCATTTGAACCATTTTGATGACCGCGCAGTTGAGCGCCCCACAAACCAAACAGGACTTGCACTCAGAGCTATAGATGCACTACTCCTTTACTATTTCAGTAACTAGTCTCTTGGTGGAGCAATATTTTTCTAATAGGAAGTAATTTTTATAAGGATGATTGTAATTGTTAAGGAATCAGAGTTTCGAAATACAGTTTTTGAATGTTAGTCTCTTTCGATCATTTAAGAAGTCGAGTTTCTGTCGCTGTCTTCTCAAGAAAGTTTTATTTTCTAATTGTCTGTCGCCGCATTGCACTGAGCGGAACACAGTTGCACAAAAGTTAAATCAATGTGCTTAGAGTAGCCGTTCTTCCCTCGCTTTGCATTTGAGAATGTTTTTCCTTAGCTGGTTTCCCGATGCGCTGCATTCTTATTTTCATCACTTACGAGAGGTATCGAATTTCCGCTGTCACAAGTCACATGAAAATTTGTTAAGGCTAGTTCAGTATCACAGTTAGGACACACGAGATCATTTATAGTTAAGCTTCGCATTTCAAAATTGTTATCGGGTTCAATTTAGGTTAAAATTTAGTTTAGGTCTCATTTACTTTGTCAGACAGTCTTATTATTCTAGTGCAGTGTCACATTAGCGTGTGTATCATTTAATGTTTGGAATTGTATGTAGTCAATTTTGGCTCGTAAATTTACAGGGAATTTTATAGAAGTATTGTGGTCATTTATTCTTTCAAAACTCGGTTTATGATTTTGTGTAGAGTTTTTATTCTGCTAGTTTTGTGAATCGCAACTGCAAGTAACGCACTGTGACGCCACGCATTGTAGCACTGTTCACTACACTGCACAGTACAGACTCTCACAGAATAGCTTCTTTATGATACAGTTTTACGTTTTGTAATTATTTTTGGTAAAATTTAATTGCGGTACAGTTATACAGTTTCAAAAATGGTTCAAATAATTCTCTAAGCACTATGAGACATAACATCTGAGGTCATCAGTTCCCTAGACTTAGAACTAACCTAAGGACATCACACACATCCACGCCCGAGGGAGAATTTGAACCTGCGACCGTTGCAGCAGCGCGGTTTCGGACCGAAGCGCCTAGAACAGCTCGGCCACAGCGTACACAGTTTCAGTTCGACCTGAGAGCTCTTTTTATCAGATAGCGTTTATGTAATCACATCACTTACATTTTTCAGTTTCACATTCAACACACGTAACTTTAAGAATAGGAAAAAAGTTCGGTTTAGTTAAGAACAACAAGAACACATAAAAACCCTAAACAGTTACACTGCCCCCACTCCTACGCCCATCCCTCACCCAGGACGGATATTTTGTGTACCCCAACCGTCTGCGCCTAATGTTATAATGTTATCCCGTGTGAAAGTGTGCGAACGTTTTTCTAAATGTTTGCAGTCGTGTAACTGAGACGGGATGTGGATACCAGCTCGGTATTAACCTAATCAACCCTTCGTCTTTATAACGGCGTGAACTCTGCTGAGGACACTTTAATTGAGGTGTTTGCATGTCTGTGGCGGATTGGCAGCCCATAATTCCGCTAGAGCCGAAACTAGGGAAAGTAGTGATGGACCCTCGACTGCAGAGCGAAGTTGATGTCCTACCGCATCCCAAAGCTGTTCCATTGGGATCAGGTCGGGACTATGGCCAGGCCAGCCCATTTCAAGAATTTTATTGTCCACAAAAAATTGCCCCACAGATGCTGCTTTATGATGGGGTGCATTGTCATGCTGGTACCAGAAATCAGTGTCTCCGAACTGTTCCTCTACTGTACGCAGTATACAGTGCTCCAAAATGTATCCATATCTTGAAACTTCGTGGCAGATTAAAACTGTGTGCCCGACCGAGACTCGAACTCGGGACCTTTGCCTTTCGCGGGCAAATGCTCTACCATCTGAGCTACCGAAGCACGACTCACGCCCGGTACTCACGGCTTTACTTCTGCCAGTATCTCGTCTCCTACCTTCCAAACTTTACAGAATCTCTCCTGCGAACCATGCAGAACTAGCAGTCCTGAAAGAAAGGATATTGCGGAGACATGGCTTAGCCACAGCCTGGGGGATGTTTCCAGAATGAGATTTTCACTCTGCAGCGGAGTGTGCGCTGATATAAAACTTCCTGGCAGATTAAAACTGTATGCCCGACCGAGACTCGAACTCGAGACCATTGCCTTTCGCGGGCAAGTGCTCTACCATCTGAGCTACCGAAGCACGACTCACGCCCGGTACTCACGGCTTTACTTCTGCCAGTATCTCGTCTCCTACCTTCCAAACTTTACAGAAGCTCTCCTGCGAACCATGCAGAACTAGCACTCCTGAAAGAAAGGATATTGCGGAGACATGGCTTAGCCAACGCCTGGGGGATGTTTCCAGTGTGGTGTCACCGCCAGACACCACACTTGCTAGGTGGTAGCCTTTAAATCGGCCGCGGTCCGCTAGTATACGACGGCCCCGCGTGTCGCCACTGTCAGTGATTGCAGACCGAGCGCCGCCACACGGCAGGTCTAGCACTCGGCCCAGTTGTACAGCCGACTTTGCTAGCGATGCTACACTGACAACTACGCTCTCATTTGCCGAGACGATAGTTAGCATAGCCTTCAGCTACGTCATTTGCTACGACCTAGCAAGGCGCCATGACCAGTTAATATTGAGATTGTAAAACCTGTACAGTCAAGAGCGATGTACACCAATTATGGATTAAAGTTAAGTATTCCAGCAGCAACGCACCTTATTGGCTATATTAATTACATTGTCATTTTCCAGACCTCACGCCAGCCTGTGTGAGCTTAAAAGCGTGCATTGCGGCCTCCTCTAGCAACACTGTGTTGGCTCTTCTGCCAACACAAAATCCAGAATGAGATTTTCACTCTGCAGCGGAATGTGCGCTGATATGAAACTTCCTGGCAGATTAAAACTGTGTGACCGACCGAGACTCGAACTCGGGACCTTTGCCTTTCGCTGGCAAGTCTGGAAGGTAGGAGACGAGATACTGGCAGAAGTAAAGCTGTGAGTACCGGGCGTGAGTCGTGCTTCGGTAGCTCAGATGGTAGAGCACTTGCCCGCGAAAGGCAAAAGTCCCGAGTTCGAGTCTCGGTCGGGCACACAGTTTTAATCTGCCAGGAAGTTTCATATCAGCACACACTCCGCTGCAGAGTGAAAATCTCATTCTGTCCATATCTTCCTGAATTTAGCATTTTGTTAAGCGCAATAAGAGGACCATTCCCAGACCGTAACCCCACATCCTCCGTACATCACTGTTGGCCCTACGCATGACGTAACGTTCTCCAGGTATTCGCCAAACCCATATCCTTCTATCCGAGTGCCACAGTGATTCATCACTTCAAATCACTCCTTTCCAGTCATCCACTGTCCAGTGGCGTCGCTTAACACCTCCCTGCGCACCGTCATTGTGCTGGATGGACTGGTGGTAGCACTTTGAAACTGACGAGTGGTTCCTTCCGCTGACTTCATGTGATTTTTTATAATGCAACGCTCGATTATCCCTGTCCGCCAGTGCATGAGGTCAGCCTGGTCTTGATTTATCCGTGGCTGATCGTTCGCATTTCCACTTCACAATCACATCATCAACAGCCGACTTGGGAAGCTTTAGAAAGGTTGATATTTCCAGTGTGGATTTATTTCTGAGGTGACATCTAATGATTATTGCACGTTAGAAATGACTGAGGTCTCCTGACCGACCCTTTCTACTGTTAACGCTACACTACTGACAGCACAATACTCCCCTTTCTTCTTTTACACTGGCGGGTCTGTCACTCGTGGCACATTGCGGCGAATTCCGCATTACATTGGACTGTCTTGATAGCTTTGGTCAGATAGTGATTATCAGTGATTATTCTACTTGCAACAGACAAACATAAAACACCCTAAAATCTCAAAGACAGAATGTTTTAATGAAGATTGTGGTTCACTTTCTATTAATAGAGCAGATGACAGGCCACAATTAATGACTAACTAACTAAAACGATGACCAACGCGTAATCATTCTGTATGGCCTCTGGGTCATGAAACTCAAACTCTTAGAAAGGGGTCACTGGGTATCATCTGTATAAAGGGTCATGTCAGGCATTACGTGTGTAGTGGATGGATATCGACTTACAAGATGACCACAAGGAAACCGGATGTTTGTAATTTTTTATATTTATTGGACTCTAAAAACTTCTCGAGAAAATAGGCTTTGTAGTTTTCCAACCATGTTAAACACGCTTGAAAACGGTACACATTTTTCGACGACCAGTGTGACTCTGTAGTAGAGTTCTCGCTCGCTGGCTGTGGGTGTGTATGTTTTGAGAGGGAGGGGGAGCTAGGTTAGATTCCAGGTGGAATAAAATTTTTAAACAAAAGTGCATGTTCTACGAGCATCTCCATGACGTGTAGAATAGATAAAGCCCAAGAGACTGGTAATCACTTAATTGAGTCTCGTTTCGGTCATTATTTTTTTCGTTTTCTTTTCAGTTGAGTGATTAGTCGGCACGTTCAAGACTCAAATAAAACACATTGTTAGTGCGATCTCCGTGAAAAGCCTCCGTAGACTGTTTCTACTAATTGCAGACCCACATTAGTCATTGGGAAAAGAGCGGCAGAGTTTCTGCAAATGCATCAACCTTGATCCTTTGTGAATCTGGCCCATCCTACACTGTGGACTGGCTTACAAGCCCAGCTGACATGCTACAGTCCTGACGCGAATGTCGACTGATGTCCGGGATAGACACCGGCAGTTGGGGCTTCAGTGCTTGGTCGCAACACGTACAAAAAAAAAAAGGTTCAAATGGCTCTGAGCACTATGGGACTCAACTGCTGTGGTCACAAGTCCCCTAGAACTTAGAACTACTTAAACCTAACTAACCTAAGGACATCACACACATCCATGCCCGAGGCAAGATTCGAACCTGCGACCGTAGCGGTCGTGCGGTTCCAGACTGTAGCGCCTTTAACCGCTCTTTTTTTCTTTTTTTATAGACGCTACCCCCTTTTTTATTTTTTGTTTTTTATATTTGTTTTTTGGTATTTTTTTCTTTTTTTCTTTTTTCCTTTTTTTATTGTTGACGCTACCCTTTTTTATTTTTTTTATTTTAAGAGTGTTCAGTTATGAGTAGGTGGAGACAAGGCGGGCAGGGGTCGAAACCCGAGGCCTGGCCACGATGTCTCCCCCCTCCCGTCCCTGAATCACTCCCTCAAGTAGCTTTTTGATTTATTTTTGTTTTATTTTTATTTTTTTTTCACCAGGAAAAGGGTAAATGAAAAAAAGATCTTTATTGGTACAAACTTAAATACAACAGAAATGCCATCCTTCCGGCGAAAATAACACAAGACATTATACTCGTACAAGGCGAGCAATTTTTTTTATGAACAAGGTGTAGGAAAAAAAAAAGAATAATAATTCTGATGTAAGCTAAGAGGTGTGAAGCAATATACAGTGAAGTGAGGGAAAGACCAGTGTTTCCTGGGGTAGTGCATTAAAGAAAGGAGGCGCGTGTCCATGCGCCTACTCCACTGTGGCTTACAATGTAGAAAGTAGCGCGGGGAGTCTCAGATGTCAGCAGGGGGGGCGGGAGTGCTGTCGGCGTGTGGCACCATCCAACTGAGCGTGGGTGAAGTAAAGATCACATGTAGGTAATTGGCGAAGAAGGCGCGGTAGCGCGGTCGGTGTTCGACTTCACTGTGGGCGGTTTGTAAGTACTGCCAGAAATCAAGGCGTGATTTGTCGCCATCATTATACATGTAAGTGATCGTCCATCCCTTGACCCATACAATCGCATGATTTTTGGAGGCGGGGAAATAAGTATTCTCAGGATGGATAAAAGTCCACGGGTCAATCGAGTCCGGCGGATCGCGGAGGTAACAGGCAACGAACTGTCGGGCAAGTTTCCATACGACACTGGTGGCAGCACAGGTCAGTTGATGGACATCGTCATCCACGAGGTGGCAAATGGAACAAAGTGGAGAGTCCTTTAGTCCGATGGCGTGAAGACGATGATTTGTGGCGAATTTTTCATTTGCGACTTGGTACCATGTTGCCCGGACGTTGGAGGGAAGAAAAGGCTGGTGGATGTGACGCCAAACCGTTGGCCACCGCGTGGACGGATGTCTCAGTTCGATATTGTTGCTGGATATGGAACGAAGGAGTGGGGTGTAAAAATCTTTAGATCGAGGAGAACGCGTGGTCGGTAAGTGTGTGTGAGCATAACTGAAGTCGACGATGAAATCAGAAATGTGCGTCAGATGGTGCTTGATGTGTCCGACTGGTACTGGTGGTGTTATGGTCGCGGGCACAAGAATTTCCAGCAAGCTGCGCGTAAGGGAGGTGCCCCCGTGCCACTGCTTGTGCATGGTGGACATGTACAGGGACGCCGCGCGGAGTCGCACATTGACAAGGCCGAGGCCACCCGCTCGCGGGGGAAGGGTGAGCGTGTCGTAGCGGACCTTAAAGAGCGTACCGGCCGTAAGGAAGTATCCGAGGGCAGCCTGGAGGCTGCGTCCAATAGTTGATGGCGGCGGGAGGACCTGTGCGATGTGTACCATTCTGGCCGCCATATGTTGATTGAGGTATTGGACACGTTGTAAAGAATCGAGTCGTCGGAGAAGATTTTGTCGCACCTTCGTGCGGATAGTTTGGAGTGCACGCCGAAAATTGATGGCAGCGGAGCGGCGTACGGTGGAGGTGAAAATGATACCAAGGTATCGTAGTTTTTGTACACACGGGAGAGGTGCTAAGTAGTCATGTGAGAGGCCGTGTTCAATGGGCATCGCCGCGGATTTAGCCACATTCATGTTACTGCCCGCTGCAGTGCCGTACGTTGATATCAAATCAAGTACCGTGTGTGTTTCACTCCGTGAGCGGATCAAGAGGAGGAGGTCGTCCGCATACGCACGACATCGAAAACTGTGATCGCAAAGTGAGACCAGAAATGTGGCTCGTCAGACTCCCGATGAGTGGCTCCAGGCTTATGGCATAGAGTAGGGTCGAAAATGGGCAGCCTTGCCGTACGGAACGCCGGATCGCCACTGGTCCCGCCACACGGCCATTAACCTGAATCAGCGATTCGGCGGTGCCGTACAGGCGCCGGATCACGTCGATAAAGGCTGGTGGAAAACCCATGCGGTTCATCACTGAGAACAGAAAAAGGTGCCGCACTTTGTCGAATGCGCTGTCAAAATCAATGGCAACCACTGCGGCGCTGAGTCTGCACGCCGCCGCCAGTGCAATTAAATCGCGACATTCTCCTGTGGCCGTTTGTATATTAACTGAGCCGCCAGGAGTTGTCTGTTCCGGGGATAGAATGCTAGGCAGGATATTGCGGCATCGCGTTGCCAGTAGGCGTGTAAAAATTTTACAGTCTGCGTTAAGCAGAGTCAGGGGACGGTAATGTGCTGTCGTCACACCTGGTGTCGGTTTGTGGATGGGTATAATTATTCCCGTGACGAAGGACGGCGGTACGGCGTTCCCCATCGTCAGCAGTTCATGAAACATCGTTGTCCACCGTGACGCCATTAGTGTGAAGAAAGCGCGATAAAATTCTATCGGCAATCCGTCGACACCAGGTGACTTATTCAGAGCACCTTTTTTGATTGCATCGTGGATTTCGTCACGCGTAATGGGCTCCATCAGCTCGTCCGCTTCGTCGCTGGTGAGGTTGCGAATTACGTGTGGTAACACAGACTCCTCAGCGTGGTTGTTGGTAGTCTCCTCCTGGTACATTGTGCGGTAGTGGTCGACAAAGGCACTGACGGTTTCGGCCTGGCAAGTGACGTGCTGGCCGCGACAGGTGGTGATCTCGGTGATGAGTTGTTGTCGTCGATGTCTCCTATCGGAGGGGATATGATGCATGGTCGGATGTTCTTGTTCCGCCGAATCTTGACATCGGGTTCGCACCATAGCCCCCTGCAGTCTACGGCGTGTCAAAGTTACAATTTGCGCCTTAATCCTGCTTCGTTCCCTCTGGGTGTCGGGGGTGGGCGGTTGGGCGTCCAGGTCGCGGAGAACGGCGTAGAAATAGTCGGTAGTGTGCCGGCGCTACATAGCAACTTCCTTTCCATACTGAATCAAAGTACGTCGAATGGCAGGTTTGGCACATTCCAGCCACCAGGTCAAGGTCGTGCGGTATTTAGATAAGCGACGTTCACAGGTGGCCCATGTCTCGGTAACACGTTGAAGACATTCGGGATCATGAAGATGGGAGGTGTTTAGCTTCCACGGTGCACGACTACGCCAGACCACTTGCTTGGGGAGGAGAATGTTGCAGATGTAGGCACAGTTGTCCGAAAAGGCCTAGGGCCAAAGTTCTGCGCCTTGGACTGCAGGTGTGAGTTCCCGAGAGACGTAAATTCTATCAAGGCGGCTCGCGGAGTGACTCGTCTGGTAAGTATGGCCAGGCGCGTCGCCGTGCCGAACTTCCCAAGTGTCGCGGAGCAACAGATCTCGGACGACAAGACGCAGTTCTTGACAGGTGTTGTAATGGGGAACTTGATCTTTAGGGTGCAAGACACAATTAAAATCACCCCCAAGCAAGTAATGGTCGCAGCGTCCAAGAAACAAAGGAGCGATTTCTTCTGAATAGAAGAGTGCCCTGTCGCGTCTGCGGGTGGAGCCTGACGGAGCGTAAATGTTGACGATACGCGTCCCCATGACGGTGACGGCCATGCCTCTGGCAGATGGAAGGTATGTGATATCGGCCACTGGAATGCCTTCTCTGGCGTAGATGGCTACGTCGCGTCCCAGGTGGTCACCAGGAGAAGGATAAGTGTTATATCCCGCGACGTCTGGAAGTGTGGCCAGGTGTACTTCCTGTAGTAGTGCGATATCGACGTCCGACGCCCATATCATCTCTCGCAGCAGTTGAAGTTTCACGGGTGAGCTAATGGTGTTAGTGTTGATCGTCGCTATTCGGTAGGTTTGGAGCCGTACCCCGCCGTGGAGGGGAACTCCACCGGCGGAGGATGAAGAGGGACGAGGCAACGGTGAGTCGTGCCGTACGCCACCTGACGGCATTATCAGCGGCGTAACGATGCTTCCGTCCTGGTCACCAGGAGAAGGATAAGTGTTATATCCCGCGACGTCTGGAAGTGTGGCCAGGTGTACTTCCTGTAGTAGTGCGATATCGACGTCCGACGCCCATATCATCTCTCGCAGCAGTTGAAGTTTCACGGGTGAGCTAATGGTGTTAGTGTTGATCGTCGCTATTCGGTAGGTTTGGAGCCGTACCCCGCCGTGGAGGGGAACTCCACCGGCGGAGGATGAAGAGGGACGAGGCAACGGTGAGTCGTGCCGTACGCCACCTGACGGCATTATCAGCGGCGTAACGATGCTTCCGTCTGGGGTAAAACTGTCCCCAGCGTGTGGTCCGGGTCCTCATCGACGTCCTCACTCCACACCATTGAAGGCGTTGTCGTTGTGATGGTTGTACGTTCCACTTCGGTCGTAGGGGCGGAAGACGTCTCGGCGGCAGTCGCATTGGTGGAGTCCATTGGTTCAGGAGCACCTGAGCGAGCCAGTAGAGTAGGCATCGACGTATCCACAGTCGGCGTCATGTTGTCGTCATTCGTATTGTCGTGTAGGTTCTCCGAGGCCTCGTCGGGTTGGACGGCCTCTGGAGCATAAGGGGGAGGTGATCCGTCTCGTTCCGAGACCGTACGGCGCCTCCTCTTGCGCCTCTTAGGTGAACGTTGTTTGCGGGTTCGTCCCTCCGTGTCGGTAGACGGAAGGGAGTCGCGTCGCTCTGAGAGGAAGGCCGTCGCGGGAACGTCAAATGAAGGGGCGTCCATATGTTCAGGCGGCTGGGTGTCGGAAGTCGTCGCTGTTGGTAGTGGCGCCGGAGTAGCGTCAGGCTTTGAGCGCGACGTGTCGGCCCCGGCGGTATCCGTAGCAGCTGGAAGGGTCACCGGTACGTGGTCCGATGGGCGGCGGCCGGTGGGAGGAGAAGAGAGCGCCGATGCGTAGGTGATCGGTAAAACCGTCGGCGGAGCCGGAGGTGCCACGGTAGCGGCTATCAATTGGGTGATTCGTCGCTGAAGACACTCAGATCTGAGGTGGCCTTCTTTGCCGCACCCGGAACAGGTCTTGGGTTGGCCGTCGTATATGACAACCGCGCGGCACCCGCTAATTTGCAGGTAAGATGGCACGTGGCGATGGAGGTCGATGGTGATCTGCCGTACACCGTTAAGAACGGGGTACGTTTGGAATTGCGCCCAGCGTTCGGCAGTGTGGCCATGTACAGTGCCATAGGGGCGGAAAGCCGCGATAACGTCTTCCGCCGGAAGCTCGAACGGGAGTTCGAAAACTCGTATGGTACGCATTCCTAAGCCGGCATGGTCGACAGTGACCGCTCCGACATTGCCGTCGGCGTGGCAAAAGCGTAATCCATAGTTGGTGTCACGAAGTATTCTTTCACATACCGCGTCATTGACGACTTTGACGTACACATTACTGCTTAATATGGACAAATGGATGCCCAAGATGTCAGAAGCTGGGATCTTAGCAACGTCGCGTAGGAAGCGTTCCACTTCCAAGGCCTTTGGTCGTGCGTAGTCGTTGCAGAAGTTGAATCGTAAAATTGATTTTCGAAAACGGTTGCCCGCATCTCGTGGTCGTGCGGTAGCGTTCTCGCTTCCCACGCCCGGGTTCCCGGGTTCGATTCCCGGCGGGGTCAGGGATTTTCTCTGCCTCGTGATGGCTGGGTGTTGTGTGCTGTCCTTAGGTTAGTTAGGTTTAAGTAGTTCTAAGTTCTAGGGGACTGATGACCATAGATGTTAAGTCCCATAGTGCTCAGAGCCTCGAAAACGGTTGGCCATGGTTCTAATGCACGTAAGCGACACGTAAGTGACGGCCGCTGAAATGTAAACAACAGCGAGCGAGCGCGCTCCGCAGGCGGAAACAACAACACGTCCGCACTGCACGGCGGCGAAAGCCGGACTATGCTCGGCCACTTCGGCCGGCGCAACACGTACACTGTGAATGTCGAAGGAGAGGGGTAGTCGGGATATCTTAATCGGTTTTGCCCTTGGTGGTTGAATGACCAGCAGCAACATCTGCAGCCGCCACGACATTGTCTATCACTATCACAGAAAAATCAACGGACACTATTGTTTGTCGCTTCAGCGCTTTGTAATTTCACCGCTCATGCGATGATCGAAAAGACGAACCATTCTTCATTCGTCTTCAGTGAAACAGTTTCCGAAAATATAATTCAGGACTTTGAAATGGTACAACTGGAGTTATCACATAATTACTTTACTTTTAATGGGAGGGTTTACCAGAAGAAAGAGGGTCTTGCCATGGGCAGCAGTAGATCAAGCTTCCTGGCAGATTTATTCTTAAACACGTAGAAAATAATTTTTTAAAGATAACAATAGGATCAAAAGTAAACAAGTATATTACTGGGGTCATGCTGATGATACATTGCTAAGTAGTATATGATGGCACAAAAGATACAATTCTAGCCACAAAAATATAAAATTCACAGTAGAGAATGAAGGTAACAAAATTACAAATTACGTTGACCTCAGAATTACCATTTTATTCCAGGACAAGTCACTTTTCTACACAGAATTCACAGCACACCCAAGCAATTCTTGACCAGTGCTTCTATCTGTAACTGATTCTAGCCCAAGTAGTTCCTCTGTGATGATGAAATTTTCATTCATTCGACGGATACAAATGAGTAATTGTGCAATGTCTTCGTTACCTCTACTCTCATCAATTGCCAAGGAAATCCAAAGAAAATCTTTGTTCGCAGTCTTTAGCTGTTCTGTGAGTTCATCACCAATTAAGTCAGTGGGTCGATCGAGCAATCCAAGCCAACATGTCGACACTCTGTAAAGCATGTTGGGCTACAACAGTGGTATGTGGTCGAGTGTTATCTGTTGGAAAACACCCCGTGGAATGATTTTCATGAACGGGAGCGTAACAGGTGGAATTAACAGATTGATGTGCAAATTTGCAGTCAGGGTGCGTGGATAACAAGAGTACTCCTGCTGCCGTACGAAATCGCACTCCAGGCCATAATTCAAGGTGTCGGTCCTTTGCGTCTAGCATGCAGACAAGTTGGTTTCAGGCCCTCGACTGCCCTCCTTCCAACCAACAAACGGTCATCACTGACTCCAAGGCAGGACTAGCTTTCACCAGAACACACAACAGAACGCAGCATGTCATTGTCAATGGAGAGAAGTCTTCCGAAGTTAGAGCGATTTCAGGTGTGCCGCAGGGAGTATCGTAGGACCGTTGCTATTCACAATATACATAAATGACCTTGTGGATAACATCGGAAGTTCACTGAGGCTTTTTGCGGATGATACTGTAGTATATCGAGAGGTTTAACAATGGAAAATTGTACTGAAATGCAGGAGGGTCTGCAACGAATTGACGCAATGTTGCAGGAAATGACAATTGAATGTCAATGTAGACAAGTGTATTGTGCTGCGAATACATAGAAAGAAAGATCCTTTATCATTTAGCTACAATATAGCAGGTCAGCAACTGGAAGCAGTTAATTCCATTAATTATCTGGGAGTAGGCATTAGAAGTGATTTAAAATCGAATGACCATACAAAATTAATCGTCGGTAAAGCAGATGCCAGACTCAGATTCATTGGAAGAATCCTGAATACTGCTCGCTGGTGTGGGATCCGTACCAGATAGGGTTGATAGAAGAGATAGAGAAGATCCAACGGAGAGCAGCGCGCTTCGTTACAGGGTCATTTAGTAATCGCGAAAGCGTTACGGAGATGATAGATAAAATCCAATGGAAGACTCTGCAAGAGAGACGCTCAGTAGCTCGGTACGGGCTTTTGTTGAAGTTTCGAGAACATACCTTCACTGAAGAGTCAAGCAGTATATTTCTCCCTCCTACGTATATCTCGCGAAGACACCATGAGGATAAAATCAGAGAGATTAGAGCCCACACAGAGGCATACCGACAATCTTTCTTCCCCACGAACAATACGAGACTGGAATAGAAGGGAGAATCGATAGAGGTACTCAAAGTACCCTCCGCCACACACCGTCAGGTGGCTTGCGGAGTATGGATGTAGATGTAGATGTAGACCTCCACCCTTAACTCCAATGGGTTCTCGCATGGCACCCCTGCAGTCGCATATGGCGGTGGTTTGGGGTCAGTGGAATGCACGCTACAGCTCGTCTCGTTGGGAACTGTCCTTGAAGTTAACGATTTGTAACAGTTCGTTGTGTCACAGTAGTGCCAACTGCTGCTGAAACTGCTGTTGCAGATGTAGTACGGTGCGTCAGTCATACGCTGACCACGATGGACTTCCGTCTCGGTAGTGCCACATGGCTGTCTGGAGCCCAGTCTTCTTACGACCGTACATTCCCGCGACCACCGCTACCAGCAATCATGTGCAATGGCTACATTCCCGCATTCCTACCAAGTCTTTTGCAATATCGTAGAAGCAAAATCCACCTTCTTGTAGCCCTATTACACGACCTCGTTCAAACTCAATGTTGTGTTGATGGCGTCTTTGTCTCCGTAAAGGCATTCTTGACTAACTTCGTCTCACCAAGTCCAGTCTCGAGGCTAACTAACGCTCACCACCGTTATAGCATGTATGTAAAGAAAACCTGATCTGCATACTCAAAGTGGCGCTGCACTAAACATAAGCAACGTTATACTTCAAACAAGGAAAGCCGAAATGCATACTGAAAATGCCAATATTAAGAGTCTAGTGGAAGCATAAAATAAATTGAGAAATAGTTGGGATATTGTTTACGCAAGAAGTGGCAAGGTATCAGAAAGTATTGCAATATCCCCTGCCTTACGTATAACGATTCTTGGAACAGAGAAACTGAAACGCAAAAGAAAATGCTTTGTAGATGGAACACTAGAAGAAGATGAGCCAAGAGGACGTTTTAAACTAAATGTGTTCAATTTTATTTTAGATACAGTTGTAAGTAACTTAATTATAAGGTAAATGTAAATGTCGTGTGACTAGGGCCTCCCGTCGGGTAGACCCTTCGCTGGGTGCAAGTCTTTCGATTTGACGCCACTTCGGCAACTTGCGCGTCGATAGGGATGAAATGATGATGATGATTAGGACAACACAACACCCAGTCCCTGAGCGGAGAAAATCTCCGACCCAGCCGAGAATCGAACCCGGGCCCTTAGGATTGACATTCTGTCTCGCTGACCATTCAGTTATCGGGAGCGGACATTGTAACGTAAGCTGCCATAGACAATATGATGGCCAAATTTGATATTTTTCGGAACTATTCAAGCCTAGACGATTCATCACTATCAGAGCTATCAGTAAACATGATTCTTTGTACAGCGTAGACGTTAATCAGCAGGATTTGAAAGAAAAATATTTGCAGTTAAAAAAGATTCATGAAGCTAATTTTGGGTCCGAGACACTTCCCGCTCCACGCCTTCTCAATGCTCTTCATAAGTGGAATTTTAATAACACATTTCTAAATATAGTGGTAGTCTTACGAATTTTCTGCACTTTGCATGTTACTGTTTGCTCAAGCAGAGTGGTCATTCAGCGTTTTTACAAGAGGTAAGAATTTTTTGATAACTACAACAGGGTGAGAGCGGATTTTTGGATTGTCTGTGATTGCAACAGTCACTTAACCTCCTCATTAGTTTAGAACGGGATTATAAAAGAGTTCACATTTAAAAACGCTAGTAAGAAAGTATAGCTGCGTTAAATTTCCAATATATGTCAACTGCGAGCATGAAAAAAGTTTCTTAAAAAGGCATTGTGTGATTTTTATGCATTAAAATCTTCTGACTTAATCAAAAACTTAAAAATATATGTAGAGTCCTAAGAATGCTTACCTGGGGCCCGAAAACCCTAGCGCCGACCATGTGTGAAATCGTAACGATGAGTGAAAGTTGTTCGTTACAAAATATGTAGCCTCTGTAAGTTAGTTTTGGGGGTTTTAGTGGTCATACTACTGCTGAGTAGTGACATGTCTTATCTGGAGCTGCAATTGGGAAAACTGCATGAAACCATTCTCCAGCGTGGCAGAATACGTTTTTCATGCGAATAAAAAAGTTGCCGGGATCCTCAATTACCTCGACGAATTGGCTCCTTGTAAATGAGAGAGCCCAAAGTGTACAACGATATACTGCTGTCGACTGAAACAAAGCACGAAACTCGCAGTATTTATGCGACGTTTGGGCACGTGTGGCCCCACTTAAGGAAGTATTACACGAGCTGGAGATCCCCAGGGCACCGCAGCAGGCAAATCGCTATTGATTCCGGCAGAGCTGTTGTGTTCGTCGAAAGGGAAGACACGCCTGTGGTAGGGGAGATGCCCAATGCAGTTTCTTAAACGGAAAATCTGAGTTACGGACTGTCTCCACTGCGAATCGATGTAGACATATACCATTTGCAGGGTCATTTCAGGGTTATTCGTAAGTAACGATGCAAGTAAGCAAAATATTTATGAAAAGTAATATTTTTGTATATGCTTGATATCCTTTTGAAAAACACAATTAGATAGTTCTCTGCATAATTAGTCATAATGTACACTTTTTAGCTGTGCACAGGGTTTTTTTTTTCCTTTATTAAACCTCCACCGCATTGTGAAAGTCGTCGGCGTGTATAAAAGTATTTCGCTGTCCTGTGAATCGGTTCTTCGTTCTTCATAACACTCATATCAGCACCACAATCAGTCAATTTCATTTCTATCATTTACTCACAATTTCACATAATCCAGTCTGTTAGTAGACAGCTCTCGCTAATTCATGGACTCGTTCATTGATGGTTAAACGCATGTCAATCGGATGGTTTCTTCAAAATATTCAACGATTTTATCAGTAACTACATATAATCTCCCTCTTCTTATTCATCTTGAATTTCCCTTACTTCCCCCTAAAAGTGTCAAGGTCGCTTTGGCCTGTCTCGTCCCCTCATAAAGTTTTCACAATAGCTGGAAAAGTGTTGGCAATAAATTGCAGGAACTATTGCCCGCTTCGCGAACAGAAAACGAATCACATTTGGCGGAATTTAAAATTGACAACACATTTTTAATCTCGCATCTAAGGAAAGCTTGATTGTTACTTTTTATGCGTTACTGGCCCCATCGGAAGACGAACGAAGTTTTCGAACTCCATATTTCATTTCATTGGCACAAAGAATATGCTTTTTCATAATTACGTACTTGTTCCTATCACTTGAAAGAGGATGATTGTACGAAACGGCCATAGCTTAAAATAAAATAAAATTGTCATTCTAGGAGTTATGGTGTTCAGTTCTGCAGGATTTTCTTCTATATTTATAACATAGCACCAACTAATTGCAAAAACATTAAATAATCGTGCAGAACAATTAATAACAAAAACTTTACCATGAACATTAGGATTTCCGAAAGATGCTTGAGACTTTTGGAAGTTGCTGCCAGATAACACACGATCATATGTGGCACCAACACTTTGTTTCCCCATATGATATTCTAGGCAGCAGATCTTCAAGACAAACGAAACTTACATCAGGTGTTCACTAGAGGCATAATAGAACCCTAATGTTGTCACAATATGACTGATAGTGTAAGCCATCCTCAGATTATTTTTCTGATGAGAGTATCATCGATGAATGCTTGGAAGAAAGTGTTAACTAATTTGGACACTATTTTCACTTCGTGCATTAAATAGCAGTTCTCTTTAAATGTGAGTAAATGATAAATAATGTGCATGACAAAGAGAAAGGACACAATATTAACTTATCACAAGAATTACAAGATTATCGGCAAAGTTCGTTTAAATATGTGAGAGTATTCCTACGCCGGCCGGTGTGGCCATGCGGTTCTAGGCGCTTCAGTCCGTTACGGTCGCAGGTTCGAATCCTGCCTCGGGCATGTGTGTGTGTGATGCCCTTAGGTTAGTTAGGTTTAAGTAGTTCTAAGTGCGAGGGGACTGAAGACCTCAGATGTTAAGTCCCATAGTGCTCAGAACCATTTGAACCATTTGAAGTATTCCTACGAAATGATGTGAAGCTGAACACAACACTAGTAATCCCGAACACAAACAAAGTAACTCTGCGATCATACGTAGTAGTCAATCAAATGGTGCTCAAAAAGACGAAATAGCGGAAGGTTTTGTATAAGTTTCTTTAAGACAAGCTTTCTATATTTTCGAGGGTTCTGAATCAGAATTTTCGAAGTCCAACCAAAATATTGGCGTGGAATTGGATCAAAAATGGACAAACCTCGAGAAATGGGACTTTTTTGTTTTTTCGCTTACAACTCCGTAACGACGTAATTTTCGGCAAAGTTTACAGTTTATGAAAATAAAGAACATAAAATTTCCCACAAAATAGGTCTCAGTGACTTTTTTCGTCAGATGAACCATATGCCGTGTAGGGCGTTTTGACGTTAGTGCGCTTCTATTGCTGAGGAGATGGGCACATGCATTGCCAAATTCCATCCTCCAGTAGTATCACGATGTTATTGGAGTGGTTAGTAGTTAATACTTGCTGTGGTGGATGGGTAAGATGTTTGTGAGATTCAATGACGTCCCCACTCCTGACAGGGGGGAAGGCCGGTCCTTTGTGTTTGGTCTCCTGCGCTGGCAGTTGTTTACGAGTTCGCCCTCAGATGGCTGCTTAGAACGTATCTGTGGTTGATAAATTAAGTATATAAAATAGTTGTATGTATTGAGTACAAGTGAGACGTGTGTTCTACATGTTGAAGATTCTTTAACTACGTCGACGAAAATTTAATTGATGCGGAGGCTAGGACGGTTGCGGCTGGTTGCAGCAAGAAAGAAACTCGATCTGCTCAACCGGATTTTGATTGCAAAACCAACTATTTTTTTGTGAGTCGGCTATTAGGCCAGAGTTTCTGGCTCAACAAAACAACTCCCAGCCAATCGATATATTGTATGGGTAAGCTGGGCCTGTGAGAGATTGTTCCGAACCTTGCTGAGAGACAAAACAATGAATTAGGACTCTCAATAATACGTCGTATTGGACCATTTCCTGACACAGATACGGCAAATTGTCAGGTAACATATCGAATGCATGAAGGTTCTGCACTGTAATCGTAAGCAGGTTGGGAAAAAAAGAAAAAAAAACAGTGAAGTCCATATGCTACAGAAATTGATGCTGCTATGCAGAAAATTTTCGACTACCTCCGTGACAATGATGAGGAGAGTCAATCTTTCCCTTCAGTAGTTAAAAGACCAGATTCACAGTGACGACCATCCTGATGTCAAGACTGGAAGTTCAACTTTTGAACTGTGCAAGTAATGTAGTCACTGCTTCATCTGTGAAGAAATGAACTGTTGCTTGTTTCAAAAACGCTTGGTACAAAATTGTTACATGTAATTGGTATCACTCAAGATGGTCATCTCCAGAGGAAGATCGTCGGCATGTGGTTGAAACAACAGCAGACACATTCGATCGCAGGTTTACAGCACAACGAAATATTCCCTCCACACCAGATTCTTACAGAGAACGACGTCCTCATCCCTGATACTGTGCAAAATTCGATAACCGACTAGCGACGAAGAAGAAGCGAGGAACTTGAACTCTTTTGTCACCACTGCCTGTTGGCCTGGCCACATTCATCTGTAAGAGGTACAGCTCTCAGAAACTGCCTTAGGATATAGTGCCTCCTATACAGAAGCCGTACGTTTTGAGATGTCAGCAATGACGGCTAAGGGATTGGAATTTGATTCATCTGCGTCATTTTAATTTTTCTTCGACAGTACCGACAACAGCACCCAAACTCTTGGTGGAAACAAGAGTTCCCCTGTAATGGGGGGAATCCAGTGTACCACACCACACGTAGGTAAGCCATATTTCACATGGTTGCTCTTATAATTTCCCACTGTGAAACTCATGAGTCATTAGTGTAAGAAACGACATACATTGGTATCAGCCCTAATTATTTACCCAATACCTGGTATGAAATGAAATTAGCCGTATATTATCTTTCTTAGCTGTAACATAACTATACGTGGTGTAACAAAGACGTGTGACACAAATTGCAGGACACATTCCTGAAGAAATTATGTTACATGAACATCAGTCTGGAAACGCTTTGTTTCCATGTTACAAGTCATTTTCTCCTACTCATTAATCATGGAAAACACACAAAAACAGAACGTCAGAACCATGGGGAACATGCACTCTTGGTGACGTCTGGTTACGTTGTGTACCGCCAGTGCTTTGTTTTACATTTCCGTGTTACCACACGAGATTCGTCATTTGTTGCTAACAGATATGTTACCTGTAACTGTTAGTGTTCAGCGATCAGCACGACCGTTACAAGCACACGGGTTACTATGTAGAGGTGATCAGACATCTGGCTCGTGCAGTGGTAGTGTACACAGATGCAGAGATGCCAGACGCCCATTGATGTACGGCTTAGTTGACGGCAATAGCACTCGTGCTCTGCGTTTGCACCAGGAGAGATTTCCAGGACGAAGGTGCCCTGACAGGAAAAGGTTTGAATCCATTATCATCGGCTTAGGGAACATGAGACAATTAATCATGATACTCGCAACTGGGTGAGACCAAAAAGGACGGGGACACCACAATTCTTCATACAGTTGACGACGATCCTAGTGTCAGTATAAAACATGTGACTGCTACGCTGAATGTTGACCACGACTGTCTGGCGAGTGTTGCACGAGGACCAGCTGCATCCATACCACTTACAGCGAATACAGGCACTATCAGCAGATGATTTTCCTGCACTACTCTTCTGCGAATGGTATATTCAACAAAGTGTCAACCCTAATTTTAGTGCAACTGTGCCGTTCACAGATGAGGCGTCGTTTCAACGAGCGCAGATTGTAAAATTCCACAGTTGGCATGTATGGACAGACGCAATCCTCAAGCAGCCGTTGAAGTAAGTCATCAACAAAAATTTTCTGTCAATGTTTGAGCCGGCATTGTTGGGGACTGTTTGTTCAAATGTGTGTGAAATCTTATGGGACTTAACTGCTAAGGTCATCAGTCCCTAAGCTTACACACCACTTAACCTTAATTATCCTAAGGACACACACACACACACACCCATGCCCGAGGAGGACTCGAACCTCCGCTGGGACCAACCGCACAGTCCATGACTGCAGCGCCCAGACCGCTCGGCTAATCCCGCGCGGCGGGGACTGTTTGGTAGGGCCTCACTTTCTTCCACCCAGGCTCAATGGACAAGGCTTTCATAATTTCGTAGAGACTGTTCTACCTGATCTATTAGCAGGTATGCCTTTAGCTGTGGGAGAAATCATGCACCACGTGCACGATGGAGCCCTTCCTTGTTTTAGTATTAATGTTCGTCGGCTTCTAAATAACAGATTCGGTGACAGATGGCCAGGTAGAGATGGGCCAATTGCCTGGCTTCCACGCTCTCCGGACCTTAACCCACTACACTTTTATTAGTGGAGGTATTTGAGAGTTCTTGTGTATGAAACCCCAGTGTGAGATCTTTAGAATCTTCATGCCCGTGCCGGCCGATGTGGCCGAGCGGTTCTAGGCACTTCAGTCCGGAACCGCGCTGCTGCTACGGTCACCGGTTCGAATCCTGCCTCGAGCATGGAAGTGTGTGATGTCCTTAGGTTAGTTAGGTTTAAGTAGTTCTAAGCCTATGGGACTGATGACCCCAAATAATAAGTCCCATAGTGCTCAGAGCCATTTGAACCATTTTTGAATTCATGCCCGTATTATGGAAGGCTGTGAAACCATACGCAATACTCCAGGGATACATCAGTTTATCCGAGATTCACTAAGACTGTGGGTTGATGCATGTATCAGTGCCCACGGAGGGCATACTGGACATCTCCTGTGAAAAAGAATTGCTTGTTGTCGCGGCGTTCTGTTCGTGTGTTACCCAAGATTAATGAGTTGGAGGAAATGAGTTGTAACATTGAAACAAAGCGTTTCCAGACCCATGTTCATATAACATAATTTCTTCGTCTACATGCGAGTAATGTGTCCTGCAATTTGTACAGTACATTTTTGTTACACCCAACTCACTATCTCATTTTCCTACTGAGTCAAGTAAAAAAAGAGGCAGTGGTGCACGAAGCATTAAGAGGATGAAACATGTCTGAATTTGCTTAAAATTATTATATTAATAATATAATATTATGATAATTGTTATTGTTGTTACCAAATGCAAACTAAAGCATAATAAATATGTAAATCATGTAAATTATTTAAACACCTTTTAATTGACGTTTGAATGAACATCGTGGCATACTGAGAGATGACGAGTTGGGTTTTAGTGGTTGCGTCTGGATTTACGCTAGCTTCAACATGCGCTACATGCCATACGGTTGGTCTGACGAAAAGAGACATTCGAAAATAGTTTATCGGAAAATTTATTCCCATTATTTTCATAAATAAGTCTTTCCCAGTTATATTCGAAAACCCCAAAAAGTCCTATTTTTTCGTGGTTCTTTCCATTTTTGGCCCACTTCCGGGCCGATATTTTGTTTGGAATTCAAAAATTCAGATTCAGCACCCCCTAAAACTTATAGAAAGATTGTCAAGAAAAACTTCTACAAAATTTTACTCTAAGAATCACTATTTGACTGACTTGTAGATGGCCGCTCTACGACGACTGGATGTCGTGTCATCCTCTGTCGTATAGGTTTATTTGAATGCGGTATGATGCAGCACAGTGTCAACACATCGCTTTCGCTGCTTTTGTCAACTTTCCAGACCACTGTAGTTCATATGTCGTCAACAGGCTGAGTGCATCCTGCTCCATTGCTCCCAACAAGGAAAACTTCCTGGCAGTTTCAGGATTCAATCCAGGGTTCTCCGCATGACAGTCAGACACGCTGACTATTCAGCTAAGGAGGAGGAACACCAATGTGAGTGGAAGACTTTAATTTATTGGAAGAAATCTGGATGACAGCAGTACATGTGCTAAAATACCAAATATACACATTTGTGCAATCTATTCTGCAGCATTGTTCCAGTGTATGAAGTCCTAATCGCAGGCTTGAAAGCAGCCAGCGAAGGAATTCAGTGGCGAGTTGCTAGTGATAGTATTGTAAAAGGTTAGTATGATACACGCTAAATTTGCAACCAAAATGCACAGCCATTTTGATTGAAAATCTTTTATGCATCTACAGCTATACTCCACAAGCCACTTTAGGGTGTGCGGTGGAGGGTAAAAAAATGGTTTCAAATGGCTCTATGCACTATGGGACTTAACATCTGAGGTCATCAGTCCAATAAACTTAGAACTACTTAAACCTAACTAACCTAAGGACATCACACACATCCACGCCCGAGGCAGGATTCGAACCTGCGACCGTAGCAGTAGCGCGGTTCCGGACTGAAGTGTCTAGAACCGCTCCGCCACAGCGGCCGACGTGGTGGAGGGTACTTCTGGTGCCACAATATTTTCCCACCTTCCTGTTTCACTCACCAATGGCGCGCAGAAAGAGCAATTGTCGGCAAAGCTCCGTATGATATCTAATTTCTCTCATTTCCTCGTCGTGATCATTGCACGAGACGTATGTGGGAGAAAGTAATATGTTGTCCGACTTTTCTTGGTTTATGAACTCTTCAAATGGACTCGCATTCATGAGGACGACGGTTCAAACCCGCATCCGGCCATCCTGATAGTTTTTCCGTGCTTTCCCTAAATCGCTTCAGGCAAATGCGAGGACGGTTCCTTTGAAAGGGCACGACCGACGTCATTCCCCATCCTTCCCAAATGCTATGGGACCGATGATCTCGCTGTTTGGTTGCCTCCCCCCAAATCAATCAACCAACTAACCTCTTGAAATTTCTCCATGGTGCACAACGCCCCTCTTGCCGCTTCTGTCACTGGGGTTTTTCTAGTACCCCCATAACGCTCTCTCGCAGAGTAAACGATCCCGTTTGTATTTTCTCTTTTTCTCCTGTTAATCTTATTTGGTAAGGGTCCTTTTGGTCGAACGAGTACGTTGTAAGCCATTTATTTCCCGGATGAATAAAATTGCCTTAATATTATCCCACGGAACCTCAAATTGGCACCTGCTTTTCCTACTACTTGTTTCATATGGTCATTCTACTTTGTCACTACAAAAAGGAGACGTTTCACGCAAAAACTTATACGTGAATTCAGAAAACCGGTATTCAAGATAGAATATGCAATAGTTCCGCTACCTGCATACTATGTGTCACACAGAGACTAGAGATAGTGATAACTAGCAATAAAATATTAGGACGAGTACGGGGGCAAGGAGATAGTCATAAGACAGTGGCTGACTAATGTAAGTACGAGTTCCCATCCTCCATGCACTGTACAGTGCCTTGTGAAGCACACCTGCTGATGCGTCTCCACAGCTGTTGTCAGGTCTGCTCCCCTGCTACCACTGAACACAACAGTTTATATTCACAGAGTCGCAGTGCACTTCCCGAAAGCTACTGAAAGAAGCTGTGTGTCTCCATTATCTCTCATATCCATGGAACCCCTATATGCGAAGCTGTACGGAAAAGTATATCAAGAAGGACACAAAGGAATTACAGACTTTGGCTGCAAGAATTACAGGCGATTTCGCCTGATTGGCGTACTGATTCTGGACTGTACGGCCTTCGAACAGACACTTTTGATCTCCCCTCATATGCAGGAATTACTCCACTGAACTCAGCCTCTACAGACTTGACAAGTTCTGCACTTACAAACTTTGGTACTGTTCTAATTAATACGAGGGTTGGAACTTTAATAGTGGTAACTATTTATTTACAGCTCGTACAAAATAGATATGTGTTTCAAAGTTTTATTGACCTTCAAAGTAGTCACCAGCATTGTGTATAACTCGTTACCAGCGATGTGGAAGTCGTAGGATACTCTTAAATGATTCGAATGGCTCTAAGCACTACGGGACTTAACATCTGAGGTCATCAGTCCCCTAGACTTAGAACTACTTAAACTTAACTAACCTAAGGACATCACACATCCACGCCCGAGGCAGGATTCGAACCTGCGACCGTAGCAGCAGCGAGGTTCCGGATACGCTTAGCAGTGCTACTTGTGTTGACAGTTCCAGCGGAGCGGTCTATTATCCGACGAATTTGTAGCAGTTCTGAATCGAATGCCGTGAAGAGTTTCCTTCAGTTTAGAAATCGAGTTGAACTTACGAGGGCTTAAGTCAGTGGAGTGCAGTAGGTGGTATAGCAATTAGCAGCCCCATCAGTCAAACATATTAGTAACAGCTTGCACTGTACGTGCTTGAGCATTGTCCTGCAAATGACGGTCAGGTCCTGCAGAAAGTGTCATTATTTCTGTCTCTAAGCTGGTCGTAGGTTGTGTTCCAAAAATGAACAGCATAGAGACAGAAGCGATGACACTTTCTGCAGGACCTGGGCATCATTTTGCAGGACAATGCTCAAGTACGTACAGTGTAAGCAGTTACTGATTTCTTATACCGCCTACTGCACTCCCCTGACTCAAACTCTAGTAAGTTCAGCTCGATTTATAAACTGGAGGAAATACTTCACGGCATTCGCTTCAGAACTGCTACAAACTCGTCGGGCAATAGACCGCGCCGCTCGAACTTTCAACATAACTGGCACTGCTAAGAGTATCCTATGACTTCCACGTCGCTGGCAACTGGTTATACACAATGCTGCTGACTACTTTGAACGTCAGTATAACTTTGAAACACGTATCTATTTTGTACGAGCTGTAAATAAATAGTTGCCACTATTAAAGTTCCAACCCTCATACGCACCATTTTTGCCCAGACAGTCAGCAAACTCATAGTACGTCCCTCTTACACAACGGAGTCAGCGGCACAATCTCTCTGTTGCGATCAATAACACATACTACACATCATCTAAATGCACAACACTTGAATGTTTCAGGTATATGCTTGTGTAACATGAACTTAATTGTAGTATTTCGCCACCGTACATATCAACCACGGGGACTTTACACTCTTACATATGAACGTGTATCGGATTATGGGACGGTTCATCTTCATCCTTCTTATTCATTATATATCCCAATATACACTACTGGCCATTAAATTGCTATACCACGAAGATGACGTGCTACAGACGCGAAATTTAACCGACAGGAAGAAGATGCTGTGATATGCAAATGATTAGCTTTTCAGAGCATTCACACAAGGTTGGCGCCGGTGGCGACTCCTACAACGTGCTGACATGAGGAAAGTTTCCAACCGATTTCTCATACACAAACAGCAGTTGACCGGCGTTGGCTAGTGAAACGTTGTTGTGATGCCTCGTGTACGGAGGAGAAATGCGTACCATCACGTTTCCGACTTTGATAAAAGTCGGATTGTAGCCTATCACGATTGCGATTCATCGTATCGCGACATTGCTGCTCTCGTTGGTCGAGATCCAATGACTGTTAGCAGAATATGGAATCGGTGGGTTCAGAAGGGTAATACGGAACACCGTGCTGGATCCCAACGGCCTCGTATCACTAGCAGCCGAGATGACAGGCATCTTATCCGCATGGCTGTAACGGATCGTGCAGCCACGTCTCGATCCCTGAGTCAACAGATGGAGACGTTTGCAAGACAACAACCATCTGCACGAACAGTTCGACGACGTTTGCAGCAGCATGGACTATCAGCTCGGAAACCATGGCTGCGGTTACCCTTGACACTGCATCACAGACAGGAGCGCCTGCGATGGTGTACTCAATGATGAAACTGGGTGCACGAATGGCAAAACGTCAATTTTTCGGTTGAATCCAGGTTCTGTTTACAGCATCATGATGGTCGCATCCGTGTGTGGTGACATTGCGGTGAACGCACATTGGAAGCGTGTATTCGTCGTCGCCATACTGGCGTATCACCTGGCGTGATGATATGGGGTGCCATTGGTTACACGTCTCGGTCACCTCTTGTTCGCATTGACGGCACTTTGAACAGTGGACGTTACACATCAGATGTGTTACGTCCCGTGGCTAGCCTTCATTCGATCCCTGCGAAACCCTACATTTCAGCAGGATAGTGCACGACCGCATGTCGCAGGTCCTGTACGGGCCTTTCTGGATACAGAAAATGTTCGACTGCTGCCCTGGCCAGTATATTCTCCAGATCTCTCACCAACTGAAAACGCCTGGTCAATGGTGGCCGAGCAACTGGCTCGTCACAATACGCCAGTCACTACTCTTGATGAACTGTGGTATCGTGTTGAAGCTGTATGGGCAGCTGTACCTGTACACGCCATCCAAACTCAGTTTGACTCAATGCCCAGGCGTATCAAGGCCGTTATTACGGCCAGAGGTGGTTGTTGTGAGTACTGATTTCACAGGATCTATGCACCCAAATTGCGTGAAAATGTAATCACATGTCAGTTCTAGTATAATATATTTGTTCAATGAATACCCGTTTATCATCTGCATTTCTTCTTGGTGTAGAAATTTTAATAGCCGGTAGGGTACAATTAATTTCCTTGACAGAGAGAATGCTCTGTCCACAAATCAGCACGGATTTAGAAAGGCTTCCTCGTTCGAAACTCAGCTAGCCCTTTTCTCACATGATATCTTACGAACCATGAATGGAGGGCAACAGGCAGATTCCATATTCCTACATTTCCAGAAAGCGGTTGACCGGTGCCCTGCTGCAGACTGTTGACGGGCATGCTGATTACGTTCCCAGATATGTGAGCGGCTCGAAGACTTTTTAAGTAATAGAATCCAGTATGTTGTCCTCGATGGTGTGTGTTCATCAGAGACAAGTGAATCGACAGGAGTGCTCCAGGAAAGATGGATAGGACCGCTCTGTTCTCTATATACATAGATGATCTTATGGACAGGGTGAGGAGCAATTTACGGCTGTTTGCTGATGACACTGTGGTGTACAAGAAAGTGTCGTCACTGACTGTAGAAGGATGCCACGAGTCTTAGACAGAATTTCTAGTTGGTGTGATGAATGGCAGCTTATTGTAAATGTAGAAAAATGTAAGGACAACGAAGATAATATGAGAGAAATTAGGACTCGTACGGAGGCTTCTAGACAGTCGTTCTTCTCTCGCTCTATTTGCGAGTGAAACAGAAAAAGAAATGACTAGCAGTGTTACGTGGTACCCCCCGCCACGCAGTACAGCGGCTTGCGGAATAGGTATGTAGATGTAGATACTGCACAGATATTTCCCCTCGTACCATGAATACTGAACACAGTCCAGTGATGGCCCTCATTAATGCTTTAATTTAGATCCACTCACAGTCAAGTTATAAGTGCTGGCGAACAGTAGTACTCTTGACAGTCTTGCCTGTTGCTCCGCGAGCTGTGGTAGTTACAACAGAGCTACTGCTACCGTTGCTGCGGCTAGTGGTAGGCATATTATGGGTGTAACAAGGGAGGGTCTTAAACTGAGTCATTCGTGTAAAAATTTTCGTTAAAATACTAAAAGGGCATAGCAGTGGTCGTGTCATACCGTAAAAGGCATAAAATAGTGGATTTCAAAATTGCAAATAAGGTAATTAATACTGAATTAGCGTCTTACAACATTAAAAGTGTGAAATGTTGAAAGTGTAAAACTATAAGATCTTGCTCTGGAAGTATAAAAAATAAAACTGTATAAAAATCCACCTTAATATATTGAAAGCACAGAACAATGGATATAGATGTATAAACACAATGTGTGATCAAAAGTATCTGGACACGTGGCTGAAAATTACTTACAAGTTTGTGGCGGTCTCCATCGGTAATGCTGGAATTCAATGTGGTGTTGGCCCACCCTTAGCCTTTATCACAGCTTCCACTCTCGTAGGCATATGTTCAATCAGATGCTGGAAGGTTTCTTGGGGGATGGTAGCCCATTCTTCACGGACTGCTGCACTGAGGAGAGGTATCGATGTCGGTCGGTGAGGCCTGGCACAAAGTCGGCATTCCAAAACATCACAGAGGTGTTCTATAGGATTGAGGTCAGGACTCTGTGCAGGCCAGTCCATTACAGGGATGTTACTGTCATGTAATCACTCCACCAGAGGCCGTGCATTATGAACGTGTGCTCGATCGTGTTGAAAGGTGCAATCGCCATTCCCGAATTGCTTTTCAACAGTGGATAGTAAGAAGGTGCTTAAAACATCGATGTAGGCCTGTGCTGTGATAGCGTCACGCAAAACAACAAGTGGACAAGCTCCCTCCAAGAAAAACACAAGCTACACCATAACACCACCGCCTCCGAATTTTACTGTTGGCACTACACATGCTGGCAGATGACGTTCACCGGGCATTCGCCATACCACACCCTGCTATCGGATCGCCACATTGTGTACCGTGATTCGTCACTCCACACAACGTTTTTCCACTGTTCAATCGTCCGATGTTTACACTCCTTACACCAAGCGAGGCGTCGTTTGGCATTTATCGGCGTGATGTGTGGCTTATGAGCAGCCGCTCTACCATGAAATCCAAGTTTTCTCACCTCCCACCTAACTGTCATAGTACTTGCAGTGGTTACTGATGCAGTTTGAAATTCCTGTGTAATGGTCTGGATAGATGTCTACCTATTACACATTACGACTCTCTTCAACTGTCGGCGGTCTCTGTCAGTCAACAGACGAGGTCGGGCTGTACGTTTTTGTGCTGTAAGTGTACCTTGACGTTTCCACTTCACTATCACATCGGAAACAGTGGACCTTGTGATGTTTAGGAGTGTGGAAATCTCGCATACAGACGTATGACCCAAGTGACGCCCAATCATTTGTCCACGTGCGAAGTCCGTGAGTTCCGCGGAGAGCCACATTCCTTTTGAAGATGTGTAATGACTACTGAGGTCGCTGATGTAGAGGACCTGGCAGTAGGTGGTAGCACAATGCACCTAATATGGAAAACATGTGTTTTTGGGGTTGGTTCAAATGGCTCTGAGCACTATGGGACTCTACTGCTGTGGTCATCAGTCCCCTAGAACTTAGAACTACTTAAACCTAACTAACCTAAGGACATCACACACACCCATGCCCGAGGCAGGATTCGAACCTGCGACCGCAACAGCAGTGCGGCTCCGGACTGGAGCGCCTAGAACCGCACGGCCACCGCGGCCGGCTTTTGGGGTTGTCCGGATACTTCTAATCACATACTGAAGGTGCCTTTATAATGTACTGTTGTATTTTTGTTGTCGTTGACGAATATGGAATCAAAGTAGCAGTATGTCTACCCCAGAGCAGCGTATAATCTGCTGCTCTCGACCAAACATCAAAATCTACATCCTTATTTTGCAATTCATATATAAATGCTTGTCATGTCTCATTTATCAAACACAATTCTGAATGAACAAGGAAATCACATGTGTAATCTGTTTGTCTTATTACCTAAGTTGTGTAATTTGCGTATTATTTTCTACGAGATGAAAACAAATACAGGCACATAATCAGAGCATTAATAAATGTGCAGAACAACATATACGTCACAACGCTGGCTGGCACGGGCCGTGACGTCCAGTCTGCCGTGTTGGTGGTTCTGGAGTCTGCACTGTCATTCAAGTGTGGTCAAGTGCCATATTCTCTCACAAATGTCATTACATCGATATAATCAATTTACAGAAAAAATACTGATAAATACAAATTTTTTATCTTTACCAACTTAGTTAGGTTTAAGTAGTTCTATGTTCTAGGGGACTGATGACCACAGCAGTTAAGTCCCATAGTGCTCAGAGCCATCTGAACCATTTTTGAAGGATCACTGCTACTGAAATGAAACATAGCATTATGCATTATTTATATCTATGTATAAATATTTTTCTGATTTAACTCTCATCAATGGTCCATTTTGTTTCTGCTTCCTATATCCGGGTCTGGAGTTCGCCATTCTACCATGACTTGCACTTGTCCGTGCTAATTACCCATACACAATATTTCGCCGACGGAGCTCACATGGCGCTGGCAAAATTCCACCACGAGACAGGGTACATCGCACGACAGCGACGGCTCATATCACACCGAGTTTTAACGTCGACAAGCGCCTAAAGCGTGCATTGCTAACGCCATACGAAACACATCCGAAAATCGAGACGCACATGCTCTATGGCACGATTTACCGTCTAGACACCATGGAAACCATAAAGTGACGTACATCCGTCCCTTGGACAGTGTACTAGAGACCATGGAAAGTAAACAGAAACAATTTCATCGACCATGGTGATAATTCTGAAGGCTCTTCTACGAGAATGCTATGACAGAGTACGACGCTCAATCGCGGAAATCGGACAACAATTGTGAGGCCCAAAGAAATAATAGCAGTATTCATTTGTTTGGAGTACTCAGTATTGCAACGTGCCTGGTTTGGTATGCCACAAAAAGTGCCAACTGGTGATTACATATAACTGGCAACGGAATTTTAATTCAATCTGACAACTTCCAGTAAATGTTGGCGTGAAGATGTCACAAATACGCAACTCATTTGGCCACATTCAACAAGAACTCGTGCTGAAAACTAATGGAAATGACAAACAATACAACAAACGGAAAATTACGCCAAGCAACATTAAATTACATTAAACTGTTCATCCATGGCGACGATTGTGGATGTCGAATGGAAGCGAATATGGGTTTGATTCTGAGTTTCCGCAACATCTCTCTCCACTTCTCTGACCGGAACTGAGGTCCATTGTCGGAGATGATGCTGTCGACATGGCCGACTTGCGTGAGGAACTCCTTGCAGAATGCTCTACATACTGACTGCGCAATTGCTTTCTTGAGCGGGGTTAAAGTGACATACTTGGATGTCAGCTCAACTAGCACAAGGATCTACATCTACATCTACATCCATACTCCACAAGCCACCTGACGGTGTGTGGCGGAGGGTACTTTGAGTACCTCTGTCGGTTCTCCCTTCTATTCCAGTCTCGTACTGTTCGTGGAAACCCTCTATTTGTTCGCACGAGTGGTTACTGCAAGATGCTTCAACTTTGATGGGATGGTGGGATATAGAGGTGCTTGCGTTGCCACAGTGACGTGTTCTTACTTCTGACACGCTTTGCAGACAGCCAAAACCCTCCTGATTCTTCTGTCCATATTCTTGAAATAGCACAGCGTGCGTAATTTTGCACTTCCTGGATCCAAAGTGTGCGTAACTCATGTGCGTGTGTCAGATGATCTTCTTCACCAGTTCATCTGGAACGCAAACGCGCCAGGGCGCTCCTTCTCCCTCACTTCGAAAGAACAGAATGCCTTTTCGTACTAAGTAAAACTGCCTCAGTTTTGATTCCCTCTTGTCTTTCATTCTCTGTTGTAGAGCAAATAGACCTGGATCCTTTTCCTGCTCCTTTGTGATGTCCTTGAGGCTCGAGGTTACATAATTCTCAAATGCAACCTTCTTCATATAGAACAAGGTGTAGTGTTCGTCTTCCAGTGGGTTAGCCTCACTTGTTTCTAGCCCCACAGGTGAACGTCGTTTTTCTCATTTTTCTCCCATACAAGAAAAAACGAAATTTCCCGAAGCCGAAAACAACTGCCAAAGCTTCTAATTCAGTAACCGAATAATTTCTTTCACACTTGCTGAGGCTTCTAAAAGCAATGGTTTTGTGCACCATGTTTTCCCCTTGCTGACATCGTAGGGAAATCACTACAGCAATCCCAGAGTAGGAGCTGTCTGACGCCATGCAAAAGTCCTCCTCCAGGTTGGAGTGCGAAAGGATTTGGGCATTAATCAGCGCGGTTTTGAGGCCTTGGAATTCATCTTCCGCCACGTCGTACCATTCCCATGGCTTATTTTTTCCTCTGAACTGACATAGCCGCGGTGTCGCTAATTTCTTCACCTGGACGAATCGTTTATAGAAATTTGCAATGCCAAGGAAGCCAAGTAGTTGTTTCTTGGTTCTTGGCGTAGCAAATTTCGAAATTGCCTCGATTTTGTCCGCGTCTGGTGTGATTCCTTCCGCGGTAATTATATGTCCGAGGAATTTCACTCCTGAGGTTCCTATGAATGACTTCGTGAGGTTGGCGGTTACGCCGCTTTCTTGGAAGGTTTGTAGGATTTCTTTGAGGATCGCATTGTGCCCACTCCACGTCGGTTCTCCTATCAAGAAGTCGTCCACGTAGATGGTGATCCTTTGCTTAATGGAATCAAAGATGCTATCGAGTCCTCTGATGAAGGTAGGTGAAGACACTTTTGCCGGCCTTTGTGACAGAGCGGTTCTAGGCGCTTCAGTCCGCGCGAGCGCTACGGTCGCAGGTTCGAATCCTGCCTCGGACATGGATGTGTGTGATGTCCTTAGATTAGTTAGGTTTAAGTAGTTCTAAGTCTTGGGGACTGATGTCTTCAGATGTTAAGTCCCATAGTGGTCAGAGCCATTTGAAGCGTTTGAAGACACGTTTATCCCGAATGGTAGACGTTTAAATCGATAGCATTTCCCGAATGCAAGGAACGCCGTGTATTTCCTGCAGTCTGGGTGGAGCATAATTTGCCAGAAACTGGACCGCAAGTCAAGAGATGAAAAACCGTAACACCATGGAAGTTTTGCAGGACTTCCTCCAGATTTTCCGGACGATCTGCCTCCGGCTCAGTGTTTGTATTGATTTGTTGCGAATCCAGCACCAAACAGATCGAGCCGTCAGCCTTCTCTACCACTGTAAGTGGGTTGTTGTACGTGGAACTTGTTGGTTCAATGATGTATTCATCAAGCATCCTCTTGAACTCAAAAGAAACCTTCTGTCTGTAGGCGTGTGGGATTTGGTAGGGAGGCACGAAGAATTTAGTGTGTTCCCGCACCCGAAACGCAGACATGAAATTTCGGATTGCTCCGGTTTTCGGTAGAAAGACATCCGCGTTTGCTTTAATATTCCCTCAAACTTTTCTTTTTGCTGGGTCGGGATGTTTACTAAATTCACTAGCATGTGATCAATAGCATCGCACATCTCTCCTCGAATTTGCTCAACATCTTGAGTGTTGCGGCTGCACTCATGGTGCCACGATTGATTTTTTGCTTCCTCTCTTTTTTCTGCGTAGTTTAGACTGAGGCATTCGGCAGGGATTTATGCACGTATTTCGTGGTCTGCGAAGGAAATCTTCATGGCTCCGTCTTTATGTAAAGTCAATTCTCCTCGCCCTAGGTCCAATATGGCCTGTTGTTGATTTAGAAAATCCATACCAAATATTATCTCAATTGCCAAAGAAGGGACATCCAGAAAATTCGCTTCTAAGGTATGCCCTTGACAACTGAACGTCAACCTGGTTTGTAACTGCACTTCTGTATGCTTCCCTCTCACAGTGCCGGTGATTCTGGTTTTCTTCAGCGTGAGTGCCGGCCAAGTATTATTCGCAGTGCATTACTTGTATGCCGAATCCGATATTGCCGTCAATTGGCTTCCACTGTCCACAATCCCGGTTAGATTGACCTTGCCGACTGTGATGTGAATGATGGGGTGTAAATCCGGTTGTGTCTTGAGCTCCTTTTGTTCCCGTAGCAGTTCTCTTGTATCTTCATATTCTAACAGGCTAATATCGCTCGTTCCGATAGTTTCTGCGGCATTGTTTTGAGCTGAGTCCGCAGTTGCTGTTTGTCAATTCCTGTTTGAATTTTCTCTGCTTGACCCCAGCGATGGGTTAGTTAGGTTGCCTCAATTCCACATATTCGCTACGTTGGTCATTCCATTGACCTTGACCATTGTATGTCCTGCTATTGCTTTGCTGTTGGTCCCTAGAATCCTGCTGGCCCCGGTTCGAGTTCTGTTGCTCTCTCCAGTTTCCGTTTCGCCGGTAGTAGTAGTTGTTGTTGTTATTATTATTATTATAATTTCCTCGTCTTCTGCTATTTTACCAAGATGGCTGGTTATTCCAATTGAAGTTTGAATTTTGATTTCGATTCGGTCGATGTTTTCCCCCATTTCGGCCATTGCCATTCCTCTCTGGCAAATCTGGCCAGTTACGGTCATTATTTCTATTTCTTCCCCGCGAGTTGCGAATTTCATTCACGTACTCGAGTTCGCACAGCGCCCTCTTTAAAGCTTCGATTGAGTCGCTGCATCTACCGATGAGCAGTTGCTGGTAACGTAATGGTAATTTAACGTAGCAGTGCCTGATAATTTCTTGGGGAGTGTATGGTTGATCCAAGAATCGGTTCTTCTTGACCAGGGACTCGAAGAATTTGACAGGACTGCGGAATCCTGACGCTTCTCTGTGATTTCCTAACATGATCTCCTGTTTTATCCTCTCCTGTGTATCTTGCGACCAGTATGCGCTAAGGAATGCGTCCTTAAAATCTTGGTAGGAGCGACAACTCTCCGCAACTCCGCGCACGTGTTGTGCAATCCACCCTTCTAAGAAGCCACAGATAAACTGGAGCTTGTACTTCAATTGCCAAGATTCTTGTAGCACGTGACCGTACTGTGTCATCCAGGTCTTTTGATGTAATGCGTTGTTTACCTCCCTGTCGACTAGAAAATTCTGGATGGTCCAGAAAAGTGTGTGGTCGAAAGGTTCGACGTATCCGCAGTACGAATTTTCCCTCTCGTCTGCAGCGCCTGATTCCATGTATTCGTGCCCAAACGATCCTCGTGCACAGTTATGGTGTCCCCTCGTGTTGTCAGATTCACGTAATATCGTTTCTGACGTCTGTAGACGTGTAAAATTGTTTTCCGGCTCGGTCTCTGACATGCTGCGTGTCACCGGCGGAGTATTTTCTATTACGCGTTCCGCCGCGGCAGGAGCTTTTTCTGCTGCATTCGCCCCTTCCTCCCGATAGCGCTCTACCGGACGAGTTTGTGTTTGCAATTGCGCTGCCCGCTCATGTACCTGCCGAACGTCCTGAGCCAACTCATTTTGTTTCGCGGCGACTCGGGTCTGCTGATCTTTAACTTCAGAGATTTCGGCTTGTTTGATTTCTAAATTCGCTTCGTCGCCTCACTCATTTTTTCCTGCATTTCTTGAATTATTTTTTTGCTTTGCTTTAGGAGAGCTGCAAGTGCCTCTAATGTGTTACACACCTCAGTTCTTACCAGTTTAACTTGTTCTTTACCCACTGACGCATCCTTTCGTGCTATTTGCGCCACCAGTCGCGCTGTTTTGGCATCGCACTTTCCCTGGTCCGCGGCATCACGCGTTTCTACTGTCGTTTCCTTGACATTATCCAGTTCTTGACTCCATCTATTCCGTCTGTGACCGTTCTTATGACTAATTTGTATCTTTCCTCCTCTTCCTCCCGTCTCTTTTTCTCTGCCTCTTGTCTCTTCCTTTCTGCCTCTTGCATGTTGCATGATAGCCTCAAACTGAGGTCCACCGCTAGCACCTTCCGTACTAGATGAATGAGATTCTATCTTTCTGTGACGTTTCGTTCGTGATTCCGGTCTGCCAGTTTCACTGATGGTGTGTCTAGTACCAGCAGCGCCTACATTTCGTTCTGCCGCGGTCTCCCGTTCACTTTCGTCACTTGACTGAGACATGTGGACATACTCTGCAGGTCCTACGTTCGACATTTCTGCCCGATCTGCAACTGTATTTACTTGAGAATCCCGTATAATATCTGCCTGGTCACCGGTAATAATCTGACGAGGATCCATGATTAATAAAACACAATTACTTCCGCTACTCTGGAGCAAGCGTGCCTTGCTTCTTGTAAGCATGCACCCTAATTCGGACCCAAACGAATTTAAACACTACACTTTCCTATGCCACACAGATTCTACTCTAAATTATGCCCCCGTGAGCTACTGATTCCTAGTTCCTGACAACGAATTCAAATAACAGAACGCTTGTCTATGCTAACAAGCAAAAATCTCAATCTGTCCTAACAAATCAGCACAACGGCGTTCCCCGTCAGAAACAAACAAGCAAGTGACACAGAAGTCACAACCACAACATGAAAATACACACATATAATAATTAAATATTAGTACTATGTCCAGGCGCCGGCAACGCAAACCTATTCTACCCTGTGCACCACATTAAACTTGGGGAACAGAAAATTCACTATGCAGCACTATCTACTATCTGACGGTCACAGAAGGTGTCATCAATTCAAAATTCTGCGCAAGGGTCGTTGAATTGAATTACTACGCGCCGCAACGCGATCTGACGGTCACAGTAGATGCCATCAATCCGAGACCCTGGTAGGGGACGCCGCAATGAAAGATATCCATGGTGCTGACTGTATAAAATGATTGAGAATATAGTAAAAGTTACTAACAACATTTATTTTTTGAAGAAAAACAGACGTAAATTATAGTTATTGATTAAATACAATAAACAACTAACAGTTGGGTTAGGAGAACAATGGACAAGGATCCTGGGTGGCAGAAGAGAGTCAAGCACTGTGGCCCTAAAAATGTGGATAACGCAATCTGAATTGATCTGACGCTGAGCAGACTTTGATTGATAATCTACAGAATTCTAGATACGTGCAGCTGAGAGCAAGCGGCTGTTGAGATCTGTACGCCCTGACAAGGCCGGAGCAGCAGTACGTTACCCTGTTTGCTTCGTGCAGCGATGTAACTTGCAGCTGGCGAGATGTGTGCGGCAGAGGCGAGGCGTAAGGCGGCACCTGTGAATCGATGGCGGCCACGAAAGAAATGCAAAATCTCACGGTCTAGCGATCAGGCAGACGGATCGCAATTTACTCTCTACCAGAGCCCTGAAATCACGATAGATTTCAGTATGTGACACACCCGTTCGCTGATCGTACCAAGGACCAATTTGGCTCACTCATATCATAGAGCGAACAAGGGGACCAAACGTCAAGACTGGTGTCGGCCGGAGTGGCCGAGCGGTTCTAGGCACTACAGTCTGGAACCGCGCGACCTCTACGGTCGCAGGTTCGAATCCTGCCTCGGGCATGGATGTGTGTGATGTCCTTAGGTTAGTTAGGTTTAAGTAGTTCTGAGTTCTAGGTGACTGATGACCTCAGATGTTAAGTCCCATAGTGCTCAGAGCCATTTGAACCATTTTTCGTCAAGACTGGTAAACCAAAAACGAATAAGTGTGCCCTCAGCAAACAAGTAGTCGGAGACGTTTGAAGTCACACTGTCGGTACAGTAACAACTTCACCACAGGCTCCCCAGGCTAAACTACTCATAAGTGAAGTCAGTCTTAGGACAGGTCCCAAGCACCAACCACTCATGCCAGAGCATCAACCTTCCAGACCGAAGTCCAGAACCCTAGTGCCTTCCACCTCTCCGGATAAAAAAAATTCCGTTTTTCCACAAAGTGCAAGAATTACACCACCTTTACCCCATCTTGAGCGAATCACAGGGCTTTAGAGGCGCTAAATCTCTCCTCCTAGACGACAGCAGAAACTCATGTCGAACCAGCACAAGAGTTAAGAAACCTGCATCTCTGGAAAAAAAAGAAACCGCCAATTACTGTTTTTTTTTCAGTTTTCGCAGAGGGAGAAGATGTTATTCTCTGATTTTGTGTCGCTTCCCGCAGCAACAAGCGAACAGATACAATCTTAGAGATCTTTATCTAAATCGCCTGTGCCTTGGAGCATGTTAGTCCTAGCAATGAGGTGTAATAAAGACTCTATCTCTAAATGTTTCTCAGATGCTGCAGTTTCTTATACAACTGAGGCAGCCAATGGAAGTGAGTCACAGGCCTATTTGCAGTATTGGTGCACATGAAAACTTGTGAATGTTTATTACTTGTGGCTTTGCACACAATGCCTAGTTTACGACTCCACTGTGTAGACACGTCCCTTCAGTCTGTCGCCCCCAGCCCAGCCTTCGGCTGGCGCCAATGCAGGTATAGTGGCATTGTCCTGCTGGAGACCTGTCTCGACTAGGGGCTGCTCTGTCTGCCCTGCACGGCTGTGGGCCTGTCCGGCAAGATCTACTAGGGATGGGCTCGCCACCAATTCCTTTCAACTTCCAACATGCTGCTTCTACGACCTAAGAACCATAAAAATACCTCATGCTTTTAGCGCCCCACCAGGCTCCATCAACGTTTGCTCAAGCTGTTAACTTTATAGAGTGCCGGCCGGAGTGGCCGTGCGGTTCTAGGCGCTACAGTCTGGAACCGAGCGACCACTATGTCGCAGGTTCAAATCCTGCCTTGGGCATGGCTGTGTGTGATGTCCTTAGGTTAGTTAGGATTAATTAGTTCTAAGTTCTAGGCGACTGATGACCTCAGAAGTTACGTCGCATAGTGCTCAGAGCCATTTGAACAATTTTTTGAACTTTATAGAGTCTCGCCCAAGGTGCGTAAAGTTGTAATAAAATCTTTAATAATTTTCCATATACGAAAAATAGGTGAGAGTAACTTGTCCTCTATCAATTGTGTTTTGTATTGATATAGTCATAAAATGTCATATCTGTACAGCATTCTTGGTGCAGCTATGAATTCTCGCTGAAGTTGTGTAGGCTATGTGTTCAGCATTAATTTATCTGACAATGGCCTAAGAAGCCAAAAGCCGGGTCATAACGAACTAATAAATATTATTGTAGAAAATTAATACATTGTATACAAGTTATTAATATGTCTATGTTCCTCCAAGAATGGATGGAATATTACAGGAATAGAAAGCAAACGTTACTATCATTCTACATGTTCATTCTTCATGTTGGTTGGTTCTACATCTACATCTACATTTACACTCCGCAAGCCAACCAACGGTGTGTGGCGGAGGGCACTTTACATGCCACTGTCATTACCTCCCTTTTCTGTTCCAGTCGTGTATGGTTCGAGGGAAGAACGATTGCCGGAAAGCCTCCGTACGCGCCCGAATCACATTCGTGATCTCCTCGGGAGTTATAAGTAGGGGGAAGCAATATATTCTATACCTCATCCAGAAACGCACCCTCTCGAAACCTGGCAGCAAGCTACACCGCGATGCAGAGCGCCTGTCTTGCAGAGTCTGCCACTTGAGTTTGCTAAACATCTCCGTAACGCTATCACCCTTACCAAATAACCCTGTGACGAAACGCGCCGCTCTTCTTTGGATCTTCTCTATCTCCTCCATCAACCCGATCTGGTATGAATCCCACACTGATGAGCAATACTCAGGTATAGGTCGAACGAGTGTTTTGTAAGCCACCTCCTTTGTTGATGGACTACATTTTCTAAGGACTCTCCCAATGAATCTCAACCTGGTACCCGCCTTACCAACAATTAATTTTATATGATCATTCCACTTCAAATCGTTCCGCACGCATACTCTCAGATATTTTACAGAAGTAACTGCTACCAGTGTTTGTTCCGCTATCGTATAATCATACAGTAAAGGATCCTTCTTTCTATGTATTCGCAATACATTACATTTGTCTATGTTAAGGGTCAGTTGCCACTCCCTGCACCAAGTGCCTATCAGCTGTAGATCTTCCTGCATTTCGCTACAATTTTCTAATGCTGCAACTTCTCTGCATACTACAGCATCATCCGCGAAAAGCCGCATAGTACTTCCGACACTATCTACTAGGTCATTTATATATATTGTGAAAAGCAATGGTCCCATAACACTCCCCTGTGGCACGCCAAAGGTTACTTTAAGGTCTGTAGACGTCTCTGGTTGATTGATTCACTGGAGGGGACCAAACGGTGAGGTCATCTGCCCAACCGGATTAGGGAAGGATTGGGAAGGAAGTAGGCTGTACCCTTTCAAAGGAACTAGCCCAGCATTTGCCTGAAGCCATTTAGGGAAATCATAGAAAAACTAAATCAGGATGGCTGGACGAGGGTTTGAACAGTCGTCCTCCCGAATGTGAGTCCAGTGTCCTAACCACTGCACTACCTCGCCCGGTATTCTTCACGTTCAAATGTGTGTGAATTTCTAAGGGACCAAACTGCTTAGGTCATCGGTTCCTAGACTTACACACTACTTAAACTAACTTATGCTAAGAACAACACCCATGCCCGAAGGAGGACTCGAGCCTCCGGCGGGAGGGGCCATATTTTTCATGTCTACCTATTTCTTTTCCAACATAGCCGCCCTGTCGGCAAACACATTTCTCCCAATGAGAGACCAGTTTGTTGATACTGTCACTGTAGAATATGTGACTTTGTTGATGGAGCCATAACCTCACCAATGCTTCATCACTATCAAGATCAAGTCCTCGAAGGTGTTCTTTAAGTTTTGGAAAGGTGAAAATCGGATGGGGCCTAGTCGAGTCTGTGTGGAGGATAATCGATAACATTGAACCCAAGGCGTCCGATTGTTGCAGATGTCTCAGCATTCGTGTGTGGTCTGGCATTGTCATTCTGAAGGAGAGAGTGCTCCAAGTGTAGATGTCCGCTTCGAATTCGTGCTTTCAGTTTTACATAATTACGTTACACACTGCCTTGTCACGGGCTACAATTCGGAGCCCTCTAGCGGCAGCGGGTTGTAACTTGCGTCAGCGAAGCCAGAAAGTCAACCAAGTAGTATGCATGACATTAATACTTCAATCGATTTGTTTTTGTTTATTTATTCGAAACTTGTCCCATTGCAATATCTGTAATACCGCATTGTGTGTGTGTGTGTGTGTGTGTGTGTGTAGCCTACTCCTCGCGAATAACACCAAGGGAGCTGTCACGCTTAACGTCCCCATCCGCCGGACGGATCACCATCAACAGTGTCACGTGCCCTCACGTCATGAGACACTGCGGTGAGTTTTGGTGAGCGTTGGCGCAAGGCTTGGTGATCAGAAACTCTACGCCACCATCTCTCCTTCCCTTGTCGGCCAAATACTGGCGGCGGATGCTTTGTGCATCAATAGGATTCGAACCTGCTAACCCCGGGTCGAACGCTACCGCACAAGCGTGCGTTAGCGACCTCAGCCATGGAGGTAGGTCCTCAACCGATTTAGAGAACAGAACAAAAATTTCGGAGGTATTACTTTTCAGCACGCCGTCGTAAAATGTTATCGGAAACACATGCATCCATAATGTCATCAACCAATCAGGTAAAACTGGACCGAATATCACTGTTGTTGCAAACTGGTTTAGGTGCATACAGCACTCCAGGCGTCTACAACGGCAGTACAGGCCAGTTGATAAACCGCTTTACATACTTCTAAGAATAGAGTCATTCGGGCCACTCGTTCTGGGTGTTATAGTTTTCGCAAATGTTACTGAGAATTTCGTTAAATCCAGCCGTTATACCATCACAAATCGAATTTCACCTACTCAAGAAACACCTGTAACCTCTCCACACAAAGGTATTGCATATTCCTGTAGATGCACAAACAATTTGTCACTAATACCGCAGGACGTTGTATTGGTGTGCCTTTCATACTCTGACAAGAGTGGTGCCTTTGTATGGCCTCGGAGTTTCCCCGTATTTTGAATGACAATGACATGTTTGTTGAATGAGATTTTAAGTCATGACTAATCCCACAGACTCTGAGTATTACATTCTAAGCCGAGCCACACTGGCTGGTTCATATATCTTTCATCAGTAATCGGATAACCACATAACTTACATTCCATCGAAATCTTTTGTGTATTAGCGAGGTCGGCCGGTGTGGCCGAGCGGTTCTAGGCGCTTCAGTCTGGAACCGCGTGACCGGTACGGTCGCAGGTTCGAATCCTGCCTCGGGCATGGATGTGTGTGATGTCCTTAGGTTAGTTAGGTTTAAGTAGTTCTAAGTTCTAGGGGACTGATGACCTCAGATGTTAAGTCCCATAGTGCTCAGAGCCATTTGAACCATTTTTGTATTAGCGATTTTCTTTGTTTTAATATCGCTTTTACGAGGCTAAATTATTTCTACTAACTACTGTGGATATTTCTTAATGATTTTAGTAATTTGTTATACTACAAACCCACGATGCGCATCGAATATTAATCACACTTGCTGCATATTATAAGTATTCTGACGATAATGATATCGTCATCATTTCTGGTGCTGCGTGCATAAAATGACGTCTAATCACATATATGTACAAGAGCCGAGACTGGGTTTAGAACCAACGACAGACAAGTTTGGGATGGTGCAGCGAAGGCTTCCAGAATTCTGCAAACGCCAGTCGCTCTTTATCAATAGTTCGTGTTTGAGCCTTCAATAACATGGCCGTGATTTTTATTACTCCCTTTCCTGAAAAATTATGTTCAAGAGCAACGTGGTACGGCGTTTATCAGTTGTTATCTATGTGACATTTGCAGAGATAAATGTGAATGATGTGTTCGCTCACGAGTGATAAGCAACCTGATTCTATCAGTCAATGTACTTCATTACAGATTTTGGAAGTGGACCTAGAAATACGTGGATATCGGTCGTGTTCCGTCCGTCAGATGTATGATGAAATGTTCGTCAAAGCTACTGCATTGTCGTCGGTTATCTATATTTCCCATTGTTATGACTGATTCATTTCACGAACCAAATTGCATTTACCTTCATACAGCAATCCCCAGAGCATTATCGATTTTTTTGAAAGAAAGATTGCAATGAAAGGTAGATAAATTGCTTTTAACATCAAAAATTTCACCACAATGTTAAAACTTAATGTGTTGTATGCGAGATAGTTGCAGGTAGTTCTAATTCTCGAAGTAACTCATTTTGAGGGAACTTCAGTATCTTTGTTATAAAACTGTCTACATTGCACTTTTTTAGTGTTTATGCCTCGTACTCAATAGTACGAGGGCGTGCTGAAAAGTAGTGCCTCCGAATTTTGTATGTGAAAACTCCTAAGTCATTTTAAATAAAAAAAAATTATTAAATTCTACATATTTCTTCTTCCTGCCTAAATATTTATTTCTTAAAATAGTCACCATGGGTATGAACACATATCTCCCAATGAAAGACCAGGTTGTTGATACCGTAACTGTAGAATGTTTGATGGAGCCACAACCTCACCTCTGTTTGCAACGCTTCATCACTATAAAGGTCAAGTCCTCGAAGGTATTCTTTAACTTTTAGAAAGAGATTAAAATCGGATGGGGCCAAGTCGGGACTCTATGGAAGGTGATCAATGACAGTGAACCCAAGACATCGGACTGTTGTAGGTGTTGCAGCGGAATATCTTTCTGAAGGAGAAGGGTCTCCGTGAGTGGACGAAATCTTCCGAATCGAAACTCAATTACAGCACGCTGTTTGCCATCACCGACGTTGTTACGTTACAAAAAAAATGGTTCAAATGGCTCTGAGCACTATGGGACTCAACATCTTAGGTCATAAGTCCCCTAGAATTTAGAACTACTTAAACCTAACTAACCTAAGGACATCACACAAACCCATACCCGAGGCAGGATTCGAACCTGCGACCGTAGCAGTCCCGCGGTTCCAGACTGCAGCGCCAGAACCGCACGGCCACCGCGGCCGGCTGTTACGTTACACATCGCCACATTACACACTACAATTCGGCACCCTCTGGCGGCAGAGGGCTCAAAATATGTAGACATGAAGAATGGAGATGTAGAATATTAACAACGTTTGTTTTATGTAAAGTGCGTAAAGAGTTTTCACATAAGAAATTCGGAGGCATTACTTTTCAGCATGACCTTGTAATTTTCGGAAGTCACTCATTTAATTCCGAGGCGGAGGAATATTTAACGTCCCGTCGACATCGAGGTCATTAGCGACGGATCACAATCTCGAATTAGGGTAGGATGAAGAAGGAAAGCCGGTCGCGGTGGCCGTGCGGTTCTAGGCGCTGCAGTCCGGAACCGCGGGACTGTTACGGTCCCAGGTTCGAATCCTGCCTCGGGCATGGATGTGTGTGATGTCCTTAGGTTAGTTAGGTTTAAGTAGTTCTACGTTCTAGGGGACTGATGACCTAAGATGTTGAGTCCCATAGTGCTCAGAGCCATTTTTGAAGAAGGAAACAGGCCGTGCCTTTTCGAAGGAACCTTCCCCACATTTGCCTTAAGCGATTTAGGTAAATCACGATAAACCTAAAACAGGATGGCCGGACGCTGGTTTGAACCGTCGTCCTACCGAATTTCATTCAAATATAGCTTCTGTACCACGTAATTTTATTTTTAATTTTTGGAAAAAATGGTTGTGGAGTAACAGCGATTACTATAAATAAATTTAGCATTAAGGAAACAGTCTTAATCGCGTTTCTTATTGATTTAGTGCCGACCGGTTTCACCCCATCGCAGGGGCGACCTTCAGGACGAACATATGGTCAACTGCTGGTGGCGTCACGTCTTTCAAGTCTCCTGCCACATCGTGGAAGACGTGACGTCACCAGCAGTCGACCATATGTTCGCCCTGAAGATGGCCCCTGCGATGGGCTGAAACTGGTCGGCACTAAATAAATAAGAAACGCGATTAAGACTGTTTTCTTAATACTAAGTTTATTTTTTATGATGACATGCTTCACAATTTTGCCCTGTAAGCGTATAAAATAAGTCGTCGTATAAATTGTCAATGTTAGAGTAAGGAATGAATAAGAAAAAATAAATTTTTAGTTAGTTTTTTATTTTCCTTGTCCCCAGTTTGCGTTACCTTTGATCTTTATCGAGTATGAATGTACAGAGTTTTCGTACACATCTCTTACAAACTTCTAGGACGTGTAGGGTGTGCTTAATAGATGATGGTACCTTTCTCGTGCTGTAGAAATAAACTTGTTCTACTATGTGTCCAGCTCTCCCGCGTCTATTAGATGAAGGAATGATAGTAATTTACTGCGTCTCTGCTACTTACAAATTTATATATATTTTGTAATCAGTGCTGCACACCTTAAATGTATTTAAAAGAACCGCCTTACGAAACCACCAAAGTCTGCTTAATATGTATTTATTTGTAGCAGCTTTCGATTGTTTAGTGATGCCGTTACTTAGACACTAATATGCAAAACACTGAGCAATATTAAACGACAAACGTAACGCACAGAAATACATTCAGTGTTCCTTCTTCCACTGATGGTCCATATGCTGTTGCGCTATTATAACGATGTTTAACATTGACCGTTATTTGCACAGTAATTATCTGATTAGAAATGAAGTCATTATCAGAGTGTCAGTAAATTTACGTCACTCTTTTACCCACTGGACACTGGTACAAAGTCCGGTGGCCAGTGGTTAAGACACTTTACTCGCGTTGTGGTGCAGCGAGACTCAAATCCCAGTCCGGGTACCCTGATTTACATTGCTGTCCATTAACAATGCAACAAGAGGAAGGATAGCACATAACGAAATTTTACTTACTTCATATACAAAGCAGAGTAGGAAGCCTCTGGCAGCCTCTGTTTTCCTTGGAGCCTCCACACATGGACATGTACATCGTGATACTGTACGCAGAAAGGGGCCTCGTCTGAAAAGACGCCTTGCTGCTACTCCCGTGTGTAATGTCGTCGTTGGACGCACCACTATAGGCGCTCCACTCTCAGCTGTTGCCTCAAGGAGAGCCGCGACAATAGTGGTTGCGCTGACAAATTGTGGTGCTCCATGCGTCGCTGCATGCTCCACTCTTCGTGTGGTATTTGTCTTCCTGCAAACAATACCATTTCTGTGTTCTACGTACGTGACGAGGTTGTGCGAACTTCAAAAATGGCTCTGAGCACTATGGGACTTAACATCTATGGTCATCAGTCCCCTAGAACTTAGAACTACTTAAACCTAACTAACCTAAGGACAGCACACAACACCGAGCCATCACGAGGCAGAGAAAATCCCTGACCCCGCCGGGAATCGAACCCGGGAACCCGGGCGTGGGAAGCGAGAACGCTACCGCACGACCACGAGATGCGGGCGTTGTGCGAACTGCCGATCGAATAATACAGTGGTGCCATTAAAACTGCAACGCCATGAAGACTACGTGTAACAAACGTCAGACTAGCACGAAGTGTGCTACATGCTTAGATATGCAGATGATTAGCATTTTAGTACAATATTACAAATGACATAAGCAACGCCATCTACATTCTTTATTTAAGGAAACATTACACAGCGATTCTCTCATTTAAACATCGTATTTTAATCTTTGAATGCATGAGTGTCTGTACTCGCAAAAAAAAACAATAAGAAATGTAGTAATTAACGGAAAAATTGTAAAATTTTGAAGGGGTCGGTGAGGCAGAATGAATAAGTAAACATTTGTTATGCAATTGGGATCCTTATTTTGGTATAATATGGAATACAGTACCATAAATACGCATCCGTTATCCGTAGGGATAACATCCCACTAACTGCTAAAGCTTCAATGGTTTCATTGTTATTAATTTCTATTGTCCAGAATCAAGTTTTTAAGGCCTGTAACGTAGTTTCGCTAAAAATGCAACGTATTCTCGCGTGGTCTTAGGCGCCTTGTCACAGTCCGTGCGGCTGCCCCCGTCGGAGGTTCGAGTCCTCCCTCGGGCATGGGTGTGTGTGTGTGTGTGTTGTCCGTAGTGTAGGTTAGTTTAAGTTAGCTTAAGTAGTGTGCAGGCTTAGGGACCGATGAGCTCAGCAGTTTGGTCCCATAAGAACTTACCACAAATTTCCAATTTTTTCCAATTTCTTCTTCTTCTGCATATTCTCCTTTCATGGATTTAGGTGACTTCACCTGTTCCGGTTAACAAGATCTAGCGAACACTTCCGTGGTTTTCGCCTCTGTCTTGTCCTGTGTGATTAGTAGTCAAAAATTAGCTTTGAAGTCTACCTTCAGGCATTCTGTCTACATGTTCCCACCATCGGTTCTGATTTACATCTATTTCCTTGTGCATTGAATCAGCTTGTAATTCACTACTAATCTCTTCATTTTTGAAGTGATCTTTTCTGGTGGATCTGTTAACGCTATGGAGAAATCTCATTTCCGTAGCCTTGAGTCTGCTCATATCTTTTTGTGTGGGGGCCTGATATCAGATCCATAAAGCATAGTACGTACTGTCTTGACTTTGTTAAACTTCATCTGTGTCTCTTTCGTGGCTTTTTTCGTAGCGATTTTCTAATTGTCCCACAGGTTGCGTTAAATTTTAGGGTTCGTCACCAGCGCGAGGCACTGTGCGCTGCAGTGGGTGGCGTCGGCCATGTGGTAGCTCCGCCGGTGACGGACCGTCGCGGGGCTGGGAGTGGTACATTGCAAGGAAGAGCAGCAGCACTTGCTCAAGTGTGTGGGAGGCACGTAGTTTGTTCATCCGTTGTTTCAACGTACGCACAAAACGTTCAGCTTCTCCGTTCGACTGAGGACCAAATGGAGTACTGGAAAGGTGAGTGATACCATTAGCTGTACAAAACTCTTCCAAGTACTGAGCTGTACACAGTGGTCCGTTGTCTGTAACTAGCATTTCAGTCGAACCTTCCCAGCAAAAACTAGATGACAAAGCCTCGCAGTCGAGTTCATGGCCACTGCAGACGGATATCTGTTAAAAGAGTCCACAACAATAAGCCAACGAGTGTTCCAAAAGGGACCAGCAAAGTCAATATGCACTGTCGCCACAGCAATTGAGACTTTGTCCAAGCTGAAAACGTCTGCAGCAGGGCTGATAGATTTTCAGTGCAAGCGCAACACTGTGATGTCGTCCGTTCAATGCCCGGCCGAGTACAGTGCCAACGTGCCAATTGTTTTGTGCGTACAATTCCCCAGTCTCATTGGTGGAGCAAGCGCAAAACATCCTTTTTGCAACCGTTTAAGAACAAGCACACAGAATTTTCCAAAGTCATTTTGCAATAAAATCGCAGTGTACTGGACGGAGAGGCCATGTCGACGAGCAAAATATCGGCGCACAAAAGAATTCAGAATGTTTTTCACTGAAAGACGCCAAACAGTACGGATGTAGTGCAACAAAAGTTAAAGTCAGGATCTGCCTCTGCGGCCTGTGCAATTTTCCTGTAGTGCACTGGAAAACTCAGTAAAAGGTCAGTATCCTGCATATCGATCTGACAGCAAGATGTAGCAGTAGCATCGAATTCAGAATCAGAACCAACAGGAAGGAGAGAAAGGGCGTCAGAATTTCCGTGCTTCGACATGGGCCAGCAAAATATTTCGTACTGAAACTGTGACAATAACAAAGCCCAGCGTTGCGGCTTCTGAGCTGTATGTGGTGGAAAATGTTTGGATGGATGAAACAAAGACTGAAGTGACTTACGGTCCATTAATAGGTAAAACTTCCGACCAAACAGATAATGGTGAAACTCTGTTACACCATAGATAATAGCGAGCACTTACTTCGGGATTTGAGAATAGTTACATTCAGTCTTGGTCAATAACTTGTAAGCGAAAGCAATCAGTCTGTCTTGTGAATCAAATCTGTGAGAGAGCACAGCTCCAATCCCGAAGTGTCCACTGCCAAAACCACAGGCTTAACGGTATCAAAATGAACAAGGCATCTGTCACTCAACAAGGATTTTTAAGCCACTGGAATGCGTCCTGACACCCTGGTGCACATTCTTCCGGCGCAAACGATGCAATGGAGCCGCGATCTGGGCTGTGTTGGGTATTAACTGGATATAATATCTCATCTTCCGGAGAACTGACTGCAATTCCGTCACGTTCCGCGGGGAAGGAAATCCCAAATGGGCAGCAAATGTGATTGAAGGGGATGAACACCATAGCTATTAAGAACATGACCTAAGTACTGAATTTCAGTCTGAAAACGGCCATTTCTGTTCAGGCGACACTTCAGACCTGCAGCTAAAAATACTTGAAAAAGTGTACGAAGGTCACTAGTATGTTCCTAGGATGTACGTCGTGACACCACAATATAGTCCAAGTAATTTCAACAGAATGGAACTTTTGCAGTAAGCTGTTTTAAGTAGCATTGGAATATGATAAGCACGAGAGCGCCGCCAAAGGGTAAGAGCAAAAATCTGAATACCCCTAATTGTGTTGTAGTGTCGCAAGTTGTTCTGAGCGAATGTTTGTATTAGGATAGCTTGCTGTATGTAACTTCGGGGCTGACATCTAGCGGCCTACCCGTGCTTCTGTCACTGCCTGTCGTGGGAAAGCTATTTAATGTCTCTGACTGAACACGTACATTCACCACCTATAAGAATCTAAATAAAGGATAGTAGTTTTTGTGTAATCGCTTTCAAAATTTGTATACTGCACCTTGTTATTAATAGAAAGGTGGTGTGAAAATCTGAATTTCCTAGCGGGCATATATTCGGAGATAGAAAAATTTACTTTAAAGTTAGAAAAACTACACTTAAGAAAGGAAATTCACGTGGGAACAATGACGACTTGTTTTTGGTTGTCAATTGAAATACTCCCCTGAAGTATCAGGGTATAGAATTATTTCTTTGAAATTTAATTTAAAAATTTCAAATACCTTACAATTTTCATAGTATGAAATCTACAGTAACTTCAGAAAGAACTAATAAAATCTGTATTTATTTTATTATGTGTTATGTGAGCCTGTGAGTAAACGAGAGTGTGAATGTGGGACATTCGTCTAATTTCAATATTGCATTATATACCGTCTTAAGTAACCTGCAAGAATTACACAAGCCTGTTGTGGGAAAATGATCCTAGGGGGATTTACCCACTTTGCTGATGACGTATGTCTAGGTGTGATTGCTATTGTAACAAAGCAGCCAGAAAGTCAGAAGGAGTAAAATCTGTATCTAAAGAATATTTCCAGAATTATTGTCTTTTCGTTTTCGTTTATTAAACATTACTTTAATATGTGCATGCCAGATCGACACAAATGCGACTGTGAATAAGGATTGGCGCAGGCCAGTTTTGGTGCAAGTATGATCATGAGTGAGTATTCTGATTGGCTGTCAGTCAGTATGATCAGCCAATCAGAACTGAGACGGTTCACGCTCATTACCTGATAGTTATACTGGGAGTGAGGCTGGAAGAAGGGAGTCACTTGCTAGCTTTGAACATGGACGGTCATGTTACTAGTGTCGGTAAAAATGTGTATGATGAACAATTACTTAGTGTTTGAGTTATTAGTGAGCTAAGTCGACAGCAGTTGTTGTTGAGGACTGCTTGGCGAAATTTCAGAGGTTTTGACTAAATCTGTTGGACAGATATTCGCGTGTGTAATATTGGCCTTCATAGAATCTGCGTGGCATGTTTCAGTATTCAACTACTGAGCATATTTTTGGCGAGCAGTTTCTTTTTAGAAATCCACAAGAAGGACCGAATGTAATAACTCATATTAGTGGTGAAATTAATGACTGTGAAAACATTGTTTAATTTGGGTCGGGTTTGGACAGATTTCTGGCTGCTGTGCATGTGAAATGTGTGTATGAATCGTAAACTGGAAGGAAATAGCCAATAGTTTAAATGTGGACTGAATAGTACCTTTTCCTTGGTTATCAAGTACAAAATAAACATTATTGTGTGGAAATTTCGGACATTATTTTCCAGAAGCCAATCCATTTTCTTACTGCCCGGTAAAATTGGATGACAGTATTTCCACAGAACTTTCTTTCATAACTAGAGTTGCGCGGCCTCAGTAATTGTAGATATTAGGTGCTGTTTTTTATCAACGCTGCTTTTACATCATCTTGTAAGTATCTACCTTGCCGAGTGAGCAGACGCCGTTCTGAGGCAGGTGAATTTTTTTGCAGCCTGCACTGTGACAACGACGAATAGACACGAGAAATTAAATGGTTCAAATGGCTCCGAGCACTATGGGACTTAACTTCTGAGGTCATCAGTCCCCTAGAACTTAGAACTACTTAAACCTAACTAACCTAAGGACATCACACACATCCATGCCTGAGGCAGGATTCGAACCTGCGACCGTAGCGGTCGCGCGGTTCCAGACTGAAGCACCTAGAACCGCTCGACCACTCCGGCCGGCGAGAAATTAAACCCCGACACGCCGCATTGTGTTGACCACGAACACTTTCTGAGACTAATCATCTAACGTAATCTGCAAATACTCATCGCGTAAGTCAACTTGGGAAAAATAACGGCCAGCACCAAACCTGTCCATCAATTCTCCAGGGCGAGGCAACAGATGAGTATCAATTATTGCTTGTGGATTCACATTAGGTTTAAAGTCAACAAAAAGAGGAAGTCCTCCAGAAGGCTTTGGTAAGATTACTAAGAGAGAAGCCCATTGACAAGCTTTAATAGGAGCAATAATACAATTATCTTGCCATTCTTTAAGCTCACTTGCAACTTTGTCTCTAAGTCCATGAGGGACAGGACGTGACCGAAAAACCTTACATTGCGCATTGTCCTTCATTGTCATGTGTGCACAAAACTATTTGCTCTGCCAAGTCCTTCAGAAAATAAATCCGGAAACTCCTCAATCAACTGAGTAACACTGTGTTTTAGGTTGAAAACAGAAACAGAAAGTACATTGTCCTGAACGTGAAGATCAAAAAAGTCAAATGATTCTACCCAAGAATATTTTCACGTTCTCGCGAACGCAAAATTGTAAATGTCACTGTTGTGGTGTGAGACTGGAATGTGGCAGTCAGACTACATGTAGCAAGCGCTGGAATGTCCTGACCGTTATATGCAGTAAGTTATGCACAAAAGTTTGTTAACTGTGGCGCGCCCAACTGTTCATAAGCGTCACAATTAAGCAATGTAACAGAAGAGCCACTGTCTAACTGAAGTCACACACAGCGTCCGGCAATGACTAAGTTCACAAACAGTTTTTTCGACTGTCGTTGCACAGTACTTGGGCAGGGAGAAAGTACATCTTGAATTTAGTCATTACTAGTACTGATAGCCAGTTCAGAAAAAACTGCATTCACTGACTTGAGTGAGAAGGTGTTCCCAGCTTACGAGACGAACGTAGGTAGTGTTCTTCTTCTGTTGCAAGCGCACAGACTTTACGTGACTTGCTTTCCACAAGCAAAGCAAGTCGTGTTTCGCGAAGGGCAATTTTGTCTTTTATGTGTGGAAAAGCAGCGGGGACATGATTTCACAGCAGACACATGTGTTGACACTCGCTTACTCTGTCCACAGTAGGGTGGCCTCGTCGCACGCGGAGGTCGGTTGCAAGGCCATGCCTTTTTGTCGCTTTGAATTACACTGCAAATGGGAGCTACCTCAAAATTTTCCACGGCACTATCGCATGAGTCCTGATTTTCAATAATTTGTAACACTTGTTTGAACTAGGATCAGAATGTTTGATAATTTGTTGACGAAACCTACTTTCTAGCACATCACATGTAATTGCATCATGAATCATTGCGTCACTATAGTACTGTCTTGTCAAACCCTGAAGTTCAGTGACCCACGAACAGTATGTCTGTTCTGGCTTTTTCAGCAATCTAAAGATCTTGTAACGGGCTGCAGTAACCTGTGCCTGATCCTCGTAATACTTAGTGAGGGCCGGCCGCGGTGGCCGTGCGGTTCTAGGCGCTGCAGTCCGGAACCGCGGGACTGCTACGGTCGCAGATTCGAATCCTGCCTCGGGCATGGATGTGTGTGATGTCCTTAGGTTAGTTAGGTTGAAGTAGTTCTAAGTTCTAGGGGACTGATGACCTAAGATGTTAAGTCCCATACTGCTCAGAGCCATTTGAACCATTTTGAACTTAGTCAGGGCGGAAACTAAATTTTCAAATCTAGCATCTCCGACCTACTAGTCGGGAATAGCTTCTAAGCGAAGCGGTAAATTTCTGTACCGACCATTGACAAGAAATAAGAATGTTTCGCAGTATCTTGTACTAGATATGTAACACAATGAGCGTACCACACGTTCCACTCCTCTTGTTGTTCATTGGAAGCTCGGAACAGTTGAATGCTCGAAGGCGGTGCTGTGGATGTGGCTGGCTATTGTGACGGAGTTGATGCATCAATGTGCATTCATGAGCTGCGGGACGGTCGTCACCAACTGCGAAATTTGGTGATACTGACACTGAATAAAAAACGTGTGGTCAAAGACAGCGCAACCGGAGATGTAGGCACAGGTGGTGTAGGAGGCAGGTTAAAGGCCATTTTAATGACAGAAGCGCCACAACGAAATGATTATAATCAATGCAGGTACAGAAACAGCGGAAGCGTTGCGGCTAGTCTCCAACAAAGAACACAATTAGTAGTAATCCTGCTCTGGAAAAAAGAGAGAAATATGCTGTGACAGAGAGGTGAAGAATGAAGGCAGTGTTGGTTCTGTAATCCTCGTCGCCAGATGTTATGTCAGCTACTGTGGGAGCCAACACGGACACAAACAAACAAGGAGAGACTAGAAATCTACTCTGTAGGAATCAGCATGGGTTTCGAAAAAGACGATCGTGTGAAACCCAGCTTGCGCTATTCGTCCACGAGACTCAGAGGGCCATAGACACGGGTTCACAGGTAGATGCCGTGTTTCTTGACTTCCGCAAGGCGTTCGATACAGTTCCCCACAGTCGTTTAATGAACAAAGTAAGAGCATATGGGCTATCAGACCAATTGTGTGATTGGATTGAAGAGTTCCTAGATAACAGAACGCAGCATGTCATTCTCAATGGAGAGAAGTCTTCCGAAGTAAGAGTGATTTCAGGTGTGCCGCAGGGGAGTGTCGTAGGACCGTTGCCATTCACATTATACATAAATGACCTTGTGGATGACATCGGAAGTTCACTGAGGCTTTTTGCGGATGATGCTGTGGTATATCGAGAGGTTGTAACAATGGAAAATTGTACTGAAATGCAGGAGGATCTGTAGCGAATTGACGCATGGTGCAGGGAATGGCAATTGAATCTCAATGTAGACAAGTGTAATGTGCTGCGAATACATAGAAAGAAAGATCCCTTATCATTTAGCTACAATTAGTAGGTCAGCAACTGGAAGCCGTTAATTCCATAAATTATCTGGGAGTAAGCATTAGGAGTGATTTAAAATGGAGTGGTCATATAAAGTTGATCGTCGGTAAAGCAGATGCCAGACAGATTCATTGGAAGAATCCTAAGGAAATGCAATCCGAAAACAAAGGAAGTAGGTTACAGTTCGCCCACTGCTTAAATACTGCTCAGCAGTGTGGGATCCGTACTAGATAGGGTTGATAGAAGAGATAGAGAAGATCCAACGGAGAGCAGCGCGCTTCGTTACAGGATCATTTAGTAATCGCGAAAGCGTTACGGAGATGATAGATAAACTCCAGTGGAAGACTCTGCAGGAGAGACGCTCAGTAGCTCGGTACGGGCTTTTGTTGAAGTTTCGAGAACATACCTTCACCGAGGAGTCAAGCAGTATATTGGTCCCTCCTACGTATATCTCGCGAAGGGACCATGAGGATAAAATCAGAGAAATTAGAGCCCACACAGAGGCATACCGACAATCCTTCTTTCCACGAACAATACGAGACTGGAATAGAAGGGAGAACCGATAGAGATACTCAAGGTACCCTCCGCCACACACCGTCAGGTGGCTTGCGGAATATGGATGTATATGTAGATGTAGAAGTTGCGACGGCCCATGGCAGGAATCCAAAATTATCTATACGTAACACTTGCAGATTAATAGCATACTTTATTTCTAAAAAGGACAGAAACGTAATTTCTCGTTATGAGGTGACTCTACGTGCTTCCTGTGCCTCCTACATTCAATTACTTTTACACACTATTACTACTCTCAGCAGGCAGGCTAAGCATCGTCTTCCTAGTACTCAGTACTGATGCTCTCGAAGCCTGCGACCAAACTGGGCCCTACCAGAGGTGGGCGGCTGGCCACGTCAGCGTTGACAAGGGGCGCTGAACTCTGTCTTCCTGGAGGTGTGGCGCTTCCCGCTCTTTCCGTTGGCGCGCGGCTCAGTGCCGAGGCCTACGAGAAAGACAGGCCGCGGCGCGTACGTCACGAAGGTCGTCCTGCGCTCGCTCGCTCGCTCAAATCAGCTGACAAACTACGTTTCTAAACCTGTTAACTCGTAACTAGGCGTGTCCATACAAACGAAAACTGAATCTTCTACTGGAAACCGCTATTATCGAATCTTACTTTTTTTAGGCTTTCTCTGCCTCGTGATGACTGGGTGTTGTGTGATGTCCTTAGGTTAGTTCGGCTTCAGTAGTTCTAAGTTCTATGGGACTGATGACCATAGATGTAAAGTCCCATAGTGCTCAGAGACATTTGAACCACTGTTTTTTGTTTTTAGTCCTATAATGATGGGCAGTCCATGGGCCTACTTATAATTTTTTACGGCTGTACTCGCGGACAATAAAATCAAATCATGCTAAAGTTATTATCAGGTGCATAAGGCACCATTTCCAGCATGTAATGAGTAATGTTAAGCAGGAGAGACTGCATGCTATAAACAGGCCGTTATAGCATTTATATCGAGTATTGATATTAAGTTAAATTTCGCTGTAGTACTGTTAATCAGTAAGACTTTATAATAGCAGATTCCAGTGGAAGATGCAATTCTCGTTAGTACTTACACGACCAACTGCGAGTTAACGGGTTTAGAAACGCATTTTGTCTGCTGAGCTAAGCTTGCGAGCGAGTTCAGGACCACCTTCGTGACGTACGCGCCGCGGCCTGTCTTTCTCGTGGGCCTCGGTTAGTGCCGTCTTGATGCCATTCTCCAACAATTTTTTTCAGTACCCCATACAGTTTTAATCTTATCTGCATTATTTATTTCTGTCGGGACATGCATGCTTCTGCGGACTTTAATGACTTTACCTAAAGTAGTACAGTATTTTTTGTAGTATGCAGGTAATGTCGGATCATGACTTACTCTGGGCTTTATATAAAGTTCCCTCCTCCTCTTACATGAGATTTTATTTCCCTTAGTGATCCACAGATTACTGTGTTCTGAAAGTTGGCCTATCTTTGCTTGTGTCAGGGGATGTGCGGCGTGGCCTGACAAGGGCGCCATTGAGAGGTGGCACCTGTGGGAGGGCCGGACGGGTGGCCGAGCGGTTCTAGGCGCTTCAGTCCGGAACCGCGCTGCTGCTACGGTCGCAGGTTCGAATCCTGCCTCGGGCATGTATGTGTGTGATGTCCTTAGGTTAGTTAGGTTTAAGTAGTTCTAAGTCTAGGGGACTGATGACCTCAGATGTTAAGTCCCATAGTGCTCAGAGCCATTTTGAACCTGTGAGAGGAGAGGATTATCATAAACATGTGACCAACAGCAGAGACTGGTTCGACATGATGGATAATTGTTGAAACGGTATACCCTGTGTTAGAAGCATTTTAAATAGCTCACGAAATGAGCAAATGGCATCGTTGGCCGGGCGCCAAGTGCAAGTCTTATTTCAGTCGACGCCACACTGGGCGAGTTGCTCGCCGGTGATGAGGATGAAATGATAATGAGGACAACACAACACCCAGTCCCCAAACGGAGAAAATCTCCAACCCGGCCAGGAATCGAACCCGGGCCTGCTTGCATGGGAGGCGAGCACGTTACCACCCAGCTAAGCAGACAGACTTAAATTGCTCAAATCCGATGGTTTGGCGGATTGATTTACTGACGGTACTGGTTTAAAGTTTACATACTGCACAAGCGAGGTGTGCAGCTTCACACACAGTGGAAACACTATGTGTGAGGTTATTGGTGAACATTATTGCTGTTCATCATTCCTCGGCTGGACTTATGATATGATCTGGGTATTCTAATTGATGCGGAACTGCTCCACGTAATTTTTGAGCGTCAGGTTGTTTATGAAGTGCGTTATCATTTTGTTGTTCTTTCAGACAGTGAGGCTAATCTCTGTACGTTCTTACATTACATTAGTTTGTTGTAGAGATGGGCTGTCTGCTCGTTAACTGATTCAAAGAGCCAGATCGTTGTAAACAGTGGATGATTGGTGATTCGGAAAAATTAATGGTAGCTCATCTGATTTAAAAATGCATGTGTAGCGGCTGTAATGAAGGGAATGAGAATTCTGTGGTAGGCAGCTGCAACGGCACCCCACGCCACATCCTTAAGAAAAAATTTCCCAAACTGCATTCTTTATTATTACATACAGCTTTTCTCATCCATGACAACAACAGAAAAGAAAAAGCTCTGGTGTTTTTTTTTTTCAATTTATTGGCTGCAGGCCATAGCGTTCAGCCATCTCAATAATAATGCAAATAATGACATTAAGAAAGTAAGCACAATACAACATCCACTCTCTGGATGGAAAAAAATCTTCAAACTGGCCGGGAATCGAACCTGAACCTGTTTACTTAGCAATCCGCTGTGCTGACTGCACAGCTGCCGACACAAACCACAAGTCAGTTCTTCAGAACGCTGCATTAACACAGAAAATACTTCCAGCTCTTGATTTGAAAAAAATATCTCAAATTTCAGAAGCTCAATAAAAGTTTACATACTTATGAGTGAGTTGTTACATCTTATCCTTTGACTTAGTATTGCACTCGAAATGTGTTTTCAGCAATCATACAAGCTGCAGTCTGCAGCCACCATGCTGTCGGGGCGTATTGCAAAGTGACCCAGGCGTCACTCCCCTCCCATCAGCTCAACGCTCCCCACCGATCTAACCGATCAGACTGTAAGCTCACTGCGCCCCACCACTCTCAGGGACCAGGTTGCAAGGTAGCTCACTAGCTCACTGTTCCCCATTACTCTTACGGATCAGATTGCAAGGTAGCTTACAGCTCCCCACCACTCTCGCAGACGAGATCAAACGGAGCAGAACACATGGCGGCTGGAGGCGTTACTCTGTTCTCTTCGCTCTTGGCACAGTGACACAGCCTGCAACTCGCTTTCGTGACTGAGCACTAGAGATGGGGGATCCGCTCCTGAACTAATTCATAGAATTGAATCTTTCAAAGGAGTGAACAATCAGTGATTCAGAAAAAAAGAACGGTAGCTCCAGACGTTTCCCACAGCAGAGAGAGAAGAGAGAAGAGAGAAGAGAGAGAGAGAGAGAGAGAGAGAGAGAGAGAGAGAGAGAGACGGAGCATATCAGCGGGGCCTCTGCGTGTCAGAGCACACTGCACGCCACACAGCCAGCGCCGGCCTCTGCCCTGCTTCTACCTTGGCTGCCTGCATTGTGCAGTGCCCCATTGGATTTTGTGTTTCACATATGCCGTGCCGTCTCTGTGGTTCCTCTGCCGCATGCAGTGTCTGGCGCAGCTTAACTTAGCAACGCACTCTGTCGGCGATCGTTTCAGTCGCACGTCCTGCCCTCTGGGCAGTTGATGCGAGCAACAGGACAGAGAGCCTCCTAGCGGAGAACATAAGAACTACTTGCAACAACCTGCTCGCAAGAGAACGGACAATTTGTCTCGGAGCAGGTGACTGGTGGCCGTTCACCGCTCCCCCCACCCTCGGAACTCGCCCGCTCAACACTCATCCCACCGTTCTCGACTCTAGACAGAGCGTTGAGCAAAGCAACTCAGGTGTCACTCTGGTCTCTGCGGTCTTAGCTCACGCAGTAATACAGCTCGCGGCTCGACCTGCTTGACTCAGCGCCTCTGCATCGGAGTTTGTCTCTACTGGATATTGTTCTTCGTAGTAATACCGCTATGTATATTACATTATTATGTTATGTATACATCATTTGTTTTTATTTTATTTTTATTTGTTTTAACTGATCAGATTAGGTCCCTGACGACTCCTCTTACTATAAAATTTTTATTATGGACACTCGAATTTACGCTTTAATTACGAGCGAACCGATAAATGTATCGCAAAATGTGATACACCAATATTTTCCTTGTTTTATTCTGCGTAAGGCTATATGCGGCACTTTAGTCTTACAGTCAAATTTATATATTTTTTTTTCTTATTCTGGTTCGGATTTTGCGATTTTAGGCGTCTTCGGAAGGAAACATTCACTTTAAAAATATATGGCTTGCGATGTAGTTGTACGAGGTTAATGAAATTGTAATACATTGTAGCCAAATATATTGTTAATGTAAATCTCAAGTTACAACATTTTCCGATCACCCAAAAAACCACGATAGTGCAAAATAAATCAATAATCAAAAACTTTGTCATATCGTGGAAATTTCAATAAACAATACAAAATTCTTACTCATTATCTGTGTTACTTCAAAATAGGATCAAATAAGATCAAAATACAGGTATAGTACTGGAATAAACCAAGTTTAAAGGGCAATGTGCCTTCCATTTATTTTCTATTGTGAATGAGTGGTGAGTCATGAAAAAGAGCTAGTTCATTTCAGGGAGTGAACAGTTCTGATCTGATCTCTGAAAAGAACAGTTTTGCCCATCTCTACTGAGCACCCCTCCATCCGAGTTCAGCTCTTCCTAAGGTGACGACATATATGACAAATAATTATTTTAACATACATGATAGTCATAGTCCATGTATACAAGGTGTCTCGGGAGGAATAGTCAACAGTCAGGGATAGGACAGAAACGATTATTTGAAGCAAAAAACTAAATATGGGCATATGCCCTATTATGAATGGTTTCTGAGGAGGAACCCATTTAATGTCACTTTTGTACATTCTTCTTGAATAATACGAAATCCGTGACCACTACCGATAACTTGTTACAGTACAAAATTAAACTACATTCAGTTTCCTATAAAAAGGTCCTATTCATTTTTTTCTCAATGACTTATAGGTCGCTTGAAGATAGCAAGAGAGTACTGAAAATCTTGCGTGACGTGCATACTCTGAGCTGTAGGTAGATTTTGTAAGCCAATTTGAGGTAGTTTCCCGACTTGATAGACCACACGTCCTATATCAAATTATTCGTCTCGACTTCGTCTACACTACTGTGGTACTTTCTAAGCAATGGCAGAGTACTGAATAATAAAGAAAATAAATAACAATGTACATTAAATATGTTCTGTCTCAGAAACCATTCAGAATTGTGCATATGTCTACATGAAGTATTTTGCTTAAAGCAATCGTCCATGACATATTCTTGAATATTGACCATTCATCCTGGGACAACCTGTTCATTATGTTTAATTTTTTATTTATTCGTGTAATCTGAACTGATTAATGCCTTCAGAAGCACTCTTACAACAGACCAGAGTTTTAAGTGCAATTACAAAAGTTATCATAGTTTCTTAAAAAAATCGAAATATTTTTAAAATGGTATCCCTCCTTCTTCTCTCTGCATATATTGGGCATTTGCCTGTTACACCCTCTTGGCTGAAACTGTAGATCTCCCTCGGCCTTCCTAAATATCTTCTGCCCACTGGATAATAATTATCATCAATTTTGGTGATCTGTCGTCGTTCAGTCTTGTGACATAATCTTTCCAGTTGTTTCTGTTTCTTCAATCGGCTCATTTAAGTTTTTCTCTCTCAGTTCTTTTCCGATGTCTACATTAATTCTCGCGCCAGACAGAATGTACCAAGCTACTCTTATTAGCAATCGGATCTCTTGTACTTGTACTGTGATGGGAATGAGTGTTTCTGCTGAGTTGTCCCGGCAAGAGCTTCAAGGTCTATGGAGCAGTAGTTATTATGAGCAGTAATGGATCAACATTAAGATTGGTCATTTGGGTTGCAACGCCCTCCTGTACAGTACATGCTGACCTGAAGGGTTTTTCGACGACGTTGTCAGCTTAAGAAAAAATTTGTCGTGACTAACTTCCTTTACCTCCGTGAAATAATCAGTATGTCTATGTTTTGTTTACGGTTCAGTGAATGTTACCGCTAAAGTCAAGTACCGATTTAGTTCCTTGGTTGGGACAATGGGATCAGTTACAGCTTCTACTTTGCCTGCTCTTCCCTACATCACATAAGCTTTTTCATAGAGCACCTGGTCTTTTATGTTTTAGACTGATGTACTGGCATGCCTTGCTTATCGTTTCTCTCAGACCGATTGGCTCTGTTTGCTTTCTGCTTGTAATCAATTTTACTTTCAAGGGTAGGAGGTCGTTTGTAAATCGGATGTCTTTTGCCTGCGACATTCATGAACTGTTTCAGCTCTTCTTTTAGCCAAGGTGCGTATTTTTCTTTCAAGTTTCCGGTGTTTGGGGGAGCATATTTATTGTGTAATAGTTTGGCATTAAATCCATGGAATTTATCTTTCACGCCCAGGAATGGAATGGAAGTCGTCTCCTAAATTATTCTCTTGTGCCCCCGGTGCAAGTAAAGGTACACTGATCCACTTAAAGTGCCCTTATGTCGTCAGTTACAGTTTATTCCTTGGATATTTTAGAGAATAAGTCATGAATATGATGTTGTGCGCTGACATTCCAGATGCGAATTTCTTTGCTTGTGGATTTTGTGGCAAATGTGTATGTGGGGGTGTGACTGTAGGCTGCATGATGGGCAGGTGCAAGTTGAAATGCTTTTACATTTGAAGAAGAAACTACACATCTGAATTTAACAGTGAATGGGCAGAATATTTATGTTAGTGTTACTAGCATGATTTGTATGTTCCTCAGTCGAATCTAATTTTGAAAAGTCAGTTTTGAAACAGACTATCCCACCTACTTTCGGAGGTCCGTAGAGGACGCAGTTTAAGCAAGTTTTTAAACGGATTTTATTTTTACTAACATATACTTGACTTGTGTACGAATGCACGCTTTCGCGGCGATATCCGTTAATAAAACATTCTCGGGTTTCAAGCCGCGTCAAGTGGTTTACTGCCCATGAGCTTTCGGCAGAGATCTCCTCTGCCATTGTCAAGTGGATGACTGTCGTGTAGTTGTCATTGCCGTGCTTATATAGCCGTGACGTCGCTCGTGACGTCACTGGTGCTCGGTGCCGCACCATACATGGTAATGTTTTGGCCGCGCGACCGCCGGACCCGCTTCAACTCTCTCAACACCGGATCCCACGCCGTACTCAGCTGCAATCCACTGTCTCTACTGAAGGTGTTGTCAGAAATTCTAATCTCTATGGTCTCGTTTATCACGCTATCCCAGAAGCCATTAGTCCGTTTAATAACAGACGTTTCATCGAATGCAATTCGGTGTCCGTTTTCCAGAGCATGTTTTGCTACAGCTGACTTTTCGGGATAGCGCATGTTCTATGCGGCGCAGCTCAATAGTGCGAACAGTCTGGCCGACATAGAACTCCCCACGTCCACACGGTATCTTGTAAATTCCTGGCGTTCTGAGGCCTACATCGTCTTTCACAGATTTCATTAGTTGCCGGATCTTTGCCGGAGGCCTGAAGATTGTGTCTATTTTATGCCTCTTCTCTGCCGAAACCACTAGATGCGGCTTGAAACCCGAGCATGTTTTATATACTTGACTTGTTTCTCTTCATTGCTATTGGATGAGTAGCACAGTGCGTAATAAGTCAAAGCGTTTTATGCAGTTACTGCACCTCATCTGTTAGTTCTGTGGTGTCTTAGGACAGTGGAGTCTATATTTACGGAACTAGAGAGAATGCTTGGCTTGAGCAAGGTGTCCACGTTCGTTAGAAGAAAGACATGGATTTCGATATCCTGAGTTGCGGAGTTCGTCGAAATGAATTGAAAGTCGTGGCCAATTACAGTAACAATGCAGGCGCACTGGTAGAACTAGTGACTGCGTAAGAACAGAAGTCCATTTACATTGCTTTTTTCCAGCCATTATCCGCACCATTATCCGGCCATCTCTTGTTCACTCGCTATGTAGCCCGAATTCGGAAATCCTTCCGTATTGTCAGGCTTTTATTCGCGAGTTTCTTAATTACTATGACTATTTCAGGCCTTTTCATATATGATACAAAATTCACGATTGTGGTCTAGGTTTCGCAGATCACACCATCCTACGACCTACTCTATAACTTATGATTATAAATGTGCTGCATGTATGTTTGTTCTTACTTTAAGCTTTTACAATTAAAAATGTCTAAGTTAATAGTAAATATTTTAATTTTACCAGTGTACTTTTCGGTGCTGCACAACAATACGTCATCCACACTGCCTTCGCCCAGAAGAATTACGAGCAACGTTCGGTACCATTTTACAAAAATGGAAGCATAAGGAAAATGTCGCTACTGTCGGCAGATAATTTCCATGGCTTCTGGCTCATCATCAAACCTCAAGAGACATCTAAAATTGAAGCATCCTACAGTACCTCTGGAACGATGTGGGCCAGGAAGCCGATCAAGATTGCCATCAATCGATGCAGAAATTCCAGAAATCATTTATCGTGAACCGTCTTCACTGATGTCTGCTTCCACCTCGGGTGAAGGTATCCTCCCACAAAGGCAAATTGCTTAAGCTGTATCCAGCCTATCACTGTTGTTAGCGTCTAGACAAAGTCCTGGTTTATTTCCTTTTGTGATGCCCTCACCCTCAACTCCTTTTCATTTACAACAACCAATAAATAAATTTTTTAGTATTATAAAGACGCTCCCGTTAAATAAAAGTATGTCATTAGATGTACAGCTTTTAAAAATGATTTGCAGAGAATACCATCCATTCTCTATAGTCGAAGACACAGAATTTTAAAAAATCATATATATATATATATATGTGTGTGTGGAACAGACGCAGTCGGGAAACCGCCACTGACATGTGGAACCGTCGTGCCCTAGTTTGCTAGTTTTGGTCCACCCCGGGTATTTTATTTCCCCGGTACCCACCATATCTGGTGAGCATTCCCCTATCCGCCACCTGGGGAGGCGCCTGGTAGGGCGCCTCCCCAGGTGGCGGATAAGGGAATGCTCACCAGATATGGTGGGTACCGGGGAAATAAAATACCCGGGGTGGACCAAAACTAGCAAACTAGGGCACGACGGTTCCACATGTCAGTGGCGGTTTCCCGACTGCGTCTGTTCCACATGCTAGTGGCGGCTGATTTGTGTTTCAAGGCTCCACAACCTTGATCCTACCAACTGGCACATGTCAGACCAAAATACAATTACAAGTAAAATCATGGTTCGTGTATGTAATAACAAAAGTACCCCAGGTGGTGAAATCCACCCACCTAGCAGAAAGGTGGCAACCGGTCTATCGGATTCTGGGGAGACCGGACCTACACGACTTGTGAGTGGATCGGAGCACTCTGGAAAACTTCCCAAAAATGAAGATTACATTGGAACAGTAAACATACGGACACTAATACAAACGGGAAAATTATACACATTAACAGAAGAATTAAAGAAGCTGAAAATCCAAATCCTAGCAGTACAAGAGACCAGATTTCCTGATAATCAAATCACTGACTACAATGGCTTCAGAATTTTCAAAAGTGGAACGGACAGAAAAATTGGTAAAGGGGCAAACATGCTTGGTATGGCCTTTATGGTCGAAAAATCCTCAGTTAAATTTGTAAAATCTGTAAAAACTATTAGCAATAGACTAATGTTTCTTAGGTTGAAACACAAGAATAAATATTACACCCTAATTAATGTTCACGCACCCTGCAACGTTGACAATAGAAAGGACCTAGACAATGTGGATAAATTTTGGGAACGATTAGAACTTGAAATGTCAAAGATACCGAGGAATGATGTCAAAATACTTCTTGGAGATTTCAATGCACAGATTGGCAGATAAAAGAAATACAGGAAGACGGTTGGGCTATACCCAGCACACAAATTGACCAACAAAAATGGCATGCGACTAATCCAACTTTGTCAACAATTCAACATGAAAATCAGCTCAACGTCGTTCAATAAGAAACCAAGAAAACAGAAGACCTGGAGATCCCCTATAAGCCAATTGGGAGAATTTCAAATTGACCATGTGGCCATCTCATATAACTTCCAAAAAGAGATCAGAGATATCCAGGTTAGGAGAGGTGCAAATATTGACTCAGATCATTATCTCACAAGAGTTCGGGTCCAATTCACCCCAAGAAGGAAAACACCAAGAATTCCACCAGCAATCCCAAAATTTGACCTACAAAAACTAACAGAATCAGAAACAATTAAAAAATGGGAAAATTCTCCCGCAAACAACTGGGAAACATTCAAGGAAAAAATCACAAAAATAGCGAAGGAGCAAATACCATTGAAGAAGAAGCACAAACATCCATGGTGGAATATGGAATGCGAAAAGGCAATTCAAGTTCGTACAGAAGCCTTTGCGAAGTACAGTTCAAATAAAAATGAGAAAACTCTTCAAAACTTTTTAGAAACACGGAAACTTTCAAATAAACTTATTAGACAAGAGAAGAGAAAGTATGTAACTCAGCAACTGGAATCAATAGAAGCAGATTTTAAAAATTATAATACGCATGGATTCTACAAAACTTTTGCAAACCAAATTAAAGGGTATATCCCTCAAAATGTCTGTTTTCGGAAATCAGATGGGAATCTGGCACTAAGCGACGAAGAAAACTGTGAAGAATTAGCCAAATATTTTGAAACGCTACTAAACTGTCCAGAACCAACAGAAGCTCTTCCAATATCCAGCACTAAAGCCCCGCAACAGCAAGACTCTGTACCGCCAACTGAAGAAGAAATTATCAAACACATAAACAAACTCAAAAATAACAAAGCATCAGGAGAAGATGGAATTGTAGCCGAATTTCTCAAAAGTCTAGGGTCTAACTCAAGAAATGAGCTAGTTAAAATTATTCAAAACATATGGGTTACTGAAGAAATACCAGAAGATTGGAAATGTGCCCTAATACATCCGTTACATAAAAAAGGGGATAAATCGGATGTGAACAACTATAGAGGAATCTCCTTACTTGCCGTCACATACAAGAAATTATCAGCTTGTCTTCTTGAAAGAACACAAAAACTGCTAGAACCCAAAATCTCAGATTTCCAAGCTGGTTTCAGACCAAACAGATCATGTCCAGAACAAATTTTAAACTTGAAATTGATTACAAGGATGAGACAAATGCGAAGGAAGCCTACAGTATATGTCTTTGTCGACTTTAAAAAGGCATATGACTCAATTCACAGACCCACACTATTTAAAATTCTTGAAGAACAAGGACTGGATAAGAAGACACGGAACATCATAGAGCAGACATTAACAAATACAAAATGCAAAGTGAAATTCATGGGAAAACTTTCAAAATCATTTGAGATAAAAACTGGGGTTAGACAAGGTGATGGATTATCACCTCTGTTATTGAACTTAGTTCTGGATAGAGTCATGGCAGAATGGGAAAAAGAACTCAAAAAAGAAAAGTGCTGGAAACCAATATCACTGGGAACCAAAAAAGATGACCTACAAATCCCCTACTTAGCCTACGCAGACGATCTTGCAATAATGGCAGATTCTAATGAAATGGCAGTCAAACAGATAAAAACCTTAAAGGAGTGTGCAGGAAAAGTTGGCCTACAAATATCTTTTGAGAAAACGGTGTTTACAACAACAAATCTAGAAATTTCTAAGTTACAAACCAAATATGGAGAAATTAAGAGGGTACCATACTTTAAATATTTAGGAGAGATAATTTCTGAAAAATACTCACAACAAGAAAGAATATTAAAAGCTCGTAGGGGTCTAGGGCTGGTCCAAAACATTTACAATAAAAAATGTCTATCTATAAATACAAAAATTAAACATTATAAGTCGGTAATTAAACCAATAATGCTATATGCCAGCGAAACCTTGACACTTAAAAGAAAAACAGATATGGAAAACCTGAAGAAAGAGGAAAGGAAAATCATTAGGAAAATTCTGGGACCAAGATGGACCAAAGAGGGGTATAGATTACAGAAAAATTCTAAAATTGAAGAATATTCTAACATAGAGATAGACATGAGGAAGAGGCGTCTAAAATTCTATGGCCACATAATGAGACTTCCCGATCACAGACTTACAAAAAGAATAGTAAGATACGTAGCATCCCTTGTTAATGGAGGAGAATGGATCAAAAATGTAAAGAAAGATCTGGAATTAGCCAACATTACTACTGAAGACATGAACAAAAGAAACAATTTCAAACTTAAAGTTGACAAATGGGAGGTCAAACCAGAGACAAAAGCGCCGAGAACTGGAACAAAATAGAGCGAAGAAAGAAAAGCTGAATTCTCGCAAAGAATGAAGACCTGGTGGGCAAACAAGAAGAATAAGAAGCCCCAGAAGTGAACCATCTTTACTTAGCGTCTTCCATGTTGGGAGCTTTACGACTAATAATTATATATATATATATATATATATATATATATATATATATATATATATATATATATATATAATGTGTCCAAATTATAATTAACGTTGTCAAACTCTCTAATACCCAGTTTGCGTCATGAGTTATTTGATACAATTAAAAACGATTTGGCCACGACAAAGGCAGTCCGTCTTACATCTGATGCGTGGACGACTGTAAATAATATTAGTTTCTATGCACTCACTGTACATTTCACAGATGAGAACCAAGCGGGGTAATGCAGTGGCTAGCATATTTGACACTCATTCGGCAGGACGATGGTTCAAACCCGCGTCGACCATTCTGATTTAGATTTTCCATGATTCTCCTAAATCACTTAAGGCAAGTGCTGGGATGGTTCCTTCGAAAGGGCACTGCCGATTTCCTTCTCCATCCTTCCCTAATCTGAGCCTGTGCTCCGTCACTAACGACCTCGCCGTCGACGGGACGTTAAACACTGATCTCCTCCTCCTCATAGATTAGTCATACCCTATAGAGTTCTCACAATTCGAAGACAGATACTGAGCAGAAAACATCTCAAACTGGGTAAAGTCTGTTATCCCAAATACAATATCAATTTTAAAATCACTTCCACGATAATAAACACTGCGGGACAAATATGAAATTAACTGCCACGCTTCTGAAACCTCCACATACCCCATGCTCTGCACATTTCTTAAACCTCATTGTGCAACACGCAGTTCAGAAGTTCAAATAGAAAACCGCTGATGAGGTCAAATAAGTTATGTTTTTTAAAGAGAGACCTTTTGCCTTGAACACACTTGCTGAAATATAAGAAAATTAAAAAAAAAGACCGACTGAAACTGAAACAAGGCGTCCCAATCAGATGGAACTCTACTTACGAAATTTTGCAAAGATTTACTTTAAATAAAGCTCAGATAATTTCTTGCCCTTCTATTTTAGGTGGAAAATCGAGCACCTTAAACTTAAAAGATACAGACTGGGAGATAATGTAACAGAAGTTTCAAATTTTGAAAGGTGACCAAGAGGTGTCCTCAGAGAAAACAGTCTCACTTTGAAACATTAAAATCTTGCCAAGATTAATGTAACGGCAACCAAAATCTTTTAAAGACAAAAATAAAGAATATCCTCAAGAAACAGTCATTAGTTGATAATCTGCCGGCCGGGGTGGCCGAGTGGTTCTAGGCGCTACAGTCTGGAACCGCGCGACCGCTGCGGTCGCAGGTTCGAATCCTGCCTCGGGCATGGATGTGTGTGATGTCCTTAGGTTAGTTAGGTTTAAGTAGTTTTAAGTTCTATGGGACTGATGACCTCCGAAGTTAAGTCCCACAGTGCTCAGAGCCATTTGAACCATTTTGATAATTTGCTTAAAGGGTTATCAGAGCGGTTTGGGGTTGTCTCCAGCAACGATCTGATTAGTCAGGTAACGGACTCCCGATACAAAGGTAAGAATTTTCAGACGAAAAAAAGTTCCATAACTGCTATATGAAGGCTGTTGCAGAAATGAAAGCACTGATTGTTCAAAAAGAAAGAACACAGCTCATTTCTCAACTAGTTACCACTGTAACGCATAAGAATTCTTCTACCTCGGAGGGGTTCGATGAAATTATTAGTCAGCTTCAAGTAAGTCACTACTCGGAAAGCGCAGCAACTATCGAACTGGATAAATATTTAGCGAAGGGATATTTGCCTAGAAACAGAGATCCCTTAAAGTGGTGGGAAACAAGAAAATTGCCGTGGCCAGCGCTGCATCAATTGGTTCTAAAAGTACACTTCTGGAAATGGAAAAAAGGACACATTGACACCGGTGTGTCAGACCCACCATACTTGCTCCGGACACTGCGAGAGGGCTGTACAAGCAATGATCACACGCACGGCACAGCGGACACACCAGGAACCGCGGTGTTGGCCGTCAAATGGCGCTAGCTGCGCAGCATTTGTGCACCGCCGTCAGTGTCAGCCATTTTGCCGTGGCATACGGAGCTCCATCGCAGTCTTTAACACTGGTAGCATGCCGCGACAGCGTGGACGTGAACCGTATGTGCAGTTGACGGACTTTGAGCGAGGGCGTATAGTGGGCATGCGGGAGGCCGGGTGGACGTACCGCCGAATTGCTCAACACGTGGGGCGTGAGGTCTCCACAGTACATCGATGTTGTCGCCAGTGGTCGACCTGGGACCGGACCGCAGCGACGCATGGATGCACGCCAAGACCGTAGGATCCTACGCAGTGCCGTAGGGGACCGCACCGCCACTTCCCAGCAAATTGGGGACACTGTTGCTCCTGGGGTATCGGCGAGGACCATTCGCAACCGTCTCCATGAAGCTGGGCTACGGTCCCGCACACCGTTAGGCCGTCTTCCGCTCACGCCCCAACATCGTGCAGCCCGCCTCCAGTGGTGTCGCGACAGGCGTGAATGGAGGGACGAATGGAGACGTGTCGTCTTCAGCGATGAGAGTCGCTTCTGCCTTGGTGCCAATGATGGTCGTATGCGTGTTTGGCGCTGTGCAGGTGAGCGCCACAATCAGGACTGCATACGACCGAGGCACACAGGGCCAACACCCGGCATCATGGTGTGGGGAGCGATCTCCTACACTGGCCGTACACCACTGGTGATCGTCGAGGGGACACTGAATAGTGCACGGTACATCCAAACCGTCATCGAACCCATCGTTCTACCATTCCTAGACCGGCAAGGGAACTTGTTGTTCCAACAGGACAATGCACGTCCGCATGTATCCCGTGCCACCCAACGTGCTCTAGAAGGTGTAAGTCAACTACCCTGGCCAGCAAGATCTCCGGATCTGTCCCCCATTGAGCATGTTTGGGACTGGATGAAGCGTCGTCTCACGCGGTCTGCACGTCCAGCACGAACGCTGGTCCAACTGAGGCGCCAGGTGGAAATGGCATGGCAAGCCGTTCCACAGGACTACATTCAGCATCTCTACGATCGTCTCCATGGGAGAATAGCAGCCTGCATTGCTGCGAAAGGTGGATATACACTGTACTAGTGCCGACATTGTGCATGCTCTGTTGCCTGTGTCTATGTTTTTTAATTCTATTTAACTGTTGAGGTAATTGTTTTGAAACACCCTCTGCAGTTATTGGACGCAGTTCCCGCTCCACTCCTGTATATGTAACAAAAGTGATACAGAGAGGGGTGGGGGGGTGTTGCAGAGCGGCACATATATATACGGAGTACTGTTGTTGTTTCAGCATTGCGACTGCAATTGTAAAGTACCTTGCTTACCTCACGGATGATTAATTGAAGTACGAATTGTTGCACAGAGAAGTAACACCACAGTAGAAAGGTATAGATGAATTAATCCAGACTACAAAAGAGATTGAGCGAACCTGTTAATATTAAATTTCAAGAACAAAAGCTAAGTTTGGCTGCCGCTTCTACACACATGGCGCTTACTGAAATTTTAGAATACAGACCACTCCTTCAGAATTCAGGTCTAACGGCTAGCCAGGTTACATTACATGCTAGAGTGGAACATAATACAAATAGTGAAAGATTTAGGGCATGCAGGTGCTGATGACATGGTTTGCAGTGAGACATAATAGATGTCTCAGTGGTTAGATGAATGGTCTAATAAGCAAAAGCAAATTAGTGTTAAAGCTAGTGCTACTGCAGTTAGAAATTAGAAGGAATAATGAGTAGGGAGTGGAAACCAAGTGGATGACACATTAGGAACAGATGGGAAGTACGTAGCCAAGTTATCCAATCCTTAGTAGGAATATATAAATGTAAATTTAAAGGAAAAACAGGAGGTTATGTGGAAGAAACAGTACAGTTCTTAGAGGCAGAAACAGAATTAAGGTAACATAAAAGAATGGGTATGTCTGAATGCAATGTGTTACGTATATGGGGCAAGTACCATAAAAGGTTCGTTGGCCAGAATTGAGCGTATAGGTGATAGAACAAAAACAGGGCATAAATGAACTAAGAGATGGTTCAAATGGCTCTGAGCACTATGGGACTTAACATCTATGGTCATCAGTCCCCTAGAACTTAGAACTACTTAAACCTAACTATCCTAAGGACATCACACAACACCCACTTATCACGAGGCAGAGAAAATCCCTGACCCCGCCGGGAAGCGAGAACGCTACCGCACGACCACGAGCTGCGGACAACTAAGAGAAATACTTTACAGAGAAGGAATACCGCCTAGGGCATTGCAATAACTGGTATATGAACAATACGGTAGGAACAACGACAAAGAGATTTAGAAATTACGTTGATAGAATACGAAAGAGACAAGAGTATTGTTCCCCATATACGGAAGTAGACACTGTACAGAATATATTAAATGGATTATACTTATAACGTGCAGAAACAATTAATTCATAATAAGTCTAAATCGTTCAAAGAATTGAATGCTATCGTACGTCATATACGAGCGATACAATACGTTGCTGAAAGGCAGGAAAAGCAATGCGTATTGCACCACAGTCAGAAACAGTTAAAATACTTTACATGTGGTAAGAATGGCCATATTAGTCGGAATTGCGCTCAGAGTGAAACAAGAGCAATCGCACAGGACAGACCAAACAGGATCACGAAAATAGTGTTGGCGTTGCGGGGAACAAGGCCATTTTTGTCAGGAGTGCAAGGCAAACAGGATCTTGGAAAATGATTGACACTGGGGGTAGAGACCCGGCGACGAGGAAAATTGGGCATACGAACGGGAACGGGTATTAAAGGGATAACAAAAATAATAGAGACACAAGTAGAGTACCATTCATTTGCATTTACTAATGAAGAGGTCGTCCGGTAGCGTTCTCGCTTCCCACGCACGGGTTCCCGGGTTCGATTCCCGGCGGGGTCATGGTTTTCTCTGCCTCGTGATGACTGGGTGTTGTGTGCTGTCCTTAGCTTAGTTAGGTTTAAGTAGTTCTAAGTTCTAAGGGACTGATGACCATAGCTGTTAAGTCCCATAGTGCTCAGAGCCATTTGAACCATTTTTGAACTAATGAAGAAACGATATGTAGCCATTGGATTCAGGAAGTATGGTCATGGTCATTGATGAAAAGTGGTGAGGGCAACAAAGTACATCGCAATTTGAAGGACATTATCGAAGAAAAGGATACAAGACCACCAATGAAACAACAATAGGAATAATAGACCAGATTACTGTTGCGATAAGATCTGGCCAATACACCTGGAAATTTCCAGTAAGAATAGTGCACGGCTTGGCCGTCCCATGTATATTGCGATCTGACTTAATTGCCGAGATAGGATTGATATTAGATGACGCAGACAAGATTTTATTTCAAATTCAAACCGGATGTCATGCAATTTTGAGCTTAAAATAGGAAACAGAAAATAACGGGGGCTATCAGGTAGTGCAGATCGATGGGTTCATGAAAGATAATGCCGACCCTATAAACCACTTGAGGCAGGGAGACTAGGAGATAATTAGGTAAATTGCCAAGTTTCCGAATGTTTTGACTGCTGAATTAGGCAGTACATCGTTGATAGCGCACACTAGTTAAGACGATATTCCGGTGCGCAAGCCCCAGCATCGGTTCACGCCATCGAGAATGAAGATTCTGTGGGATCTGGTTAATAATATGAACACAAAGATATAGTCATCGAAATACCTATATGCTACGCCTATTTTCATGGCGTCGAAATATAATGGTGAGCACAGGCCTGTAGTTGATTATAGATATTTGAATAACAAAGTAATTACATAATCAGTTCCCTTGCCTGATCTTCAGTCGAGCTTCGACAGGTTCAAGGGAGCCAAGGTCTTTCCCATCCCTGACCGAGCACTTACTCAGGTACCTCTGGCAGAAAAACCGCAACCTATAAAGGCGTTTAGTACAGATGGAACATTTACAAGTTCTATAGCGTTCCGTTCGGTTTATACACCGGGACTTCCATGCTTACACAACTCATGGTCTAGATATTTTCGGGTATTAAGTTTTGGCAGTCTAAAATTGCTTGGACGACCCCGTAATATACAGCGTGTTTGTTTCAACTTGATACAACCAAATATCTCGACAATGATACATGCGAAAAAATGTAGGTGGAAGTTAAGTAAAGGGGACTTCCCTGTGCTACTGGCCGGGTGTTGTGTGCTGTCCTTAGGTTAGTTAGGTTTAAGTAGTTCTAAGTTCTAGGGGACTTATGACCACAGCAGTTGAGTCCCATAGTGCTCAGAGCCATTTTTTTTTGTGCTACTGGCCACCCCCTAACCACCGTTGCTGTATAGGCGGGGCCAACTTCGTATTTTCAAATGGGAACCCCACATTTTTATTCATAATAACGTACTGTTCACTCCAACCATTGTTTTCCAATGTGGTAAATGGCGCTGTAATCGTCAAAAAAAAGTATGCTTGTTTCCGCTATTAAGAACCAACGCATTTGTTTCTATATTTAACTTACGATGTAAACGTAAACCTTAATTTTCTATATTTAACTTACGATGTAAATGTAAACCTTAATTTCTAATGGCTGGCATTTATGTTAAAAACTTAGTTTAGTGTTGCAAATGTAATTGAATAGTTAAATATGGTTAACCGCCTCAATGTCTGGTTAGAAACTACGTTCAGCTTGATCCAGTAACAACGACGTGGATGTTACAGTTTTGTTCCCACCGGGATGCTTGCTATCGGTGCGTCCTTTTGCGTTTCACCACAATTATAATTCACAATGCTTTTAAGCTGCATATATCCATTCCACGCACGAATTAATAAGCATATCGAAACGGAAGGTCGTCAGTTTGTACATTTATTGTGAATGAACATTACGGTGAGAAGCAACAGGCTCAGATATCAAGCTTCCGGATGGGAACAGAAAAATATAACATTCACGTCGTTGTTCCTATATCACACTAAACGTTGTTTCTAACTAAAAATCGAAACGGATAATCTTACTGTACTGTAAAATCAAAATTGCAACACTAAACATACCAAACGATAGAACACTAACGCTTACATTTACCTCGTAAATGAAATGTAGAATCAAATGCATCGGTTCTTAGTTGCAAAAACAGACGCACTTGATATTTTTCGATTACAGCGCCACTTACCACAAATGGAAAACAGTGGTTTCAGTAAACGTACGAATTTTTTGCGTAGAATCCGAATACGCCATAAAAATGGGTGTCCCATTTTGAAAATACAAAGTGGACCCAGCCCATACAGGAGGTGTGGTTAGGTGGCCAGTTCTGGCACACTGATGTCCCATTTACTAACAATTTTTCACCTACAACGTTCTTCGTACAAAGTGTGGGTCTCGAGATACTTTGCTTTTTCAAGTTAAAACAAACAGCCTCTATAGCAAGATTGTGGATGACCATTGTAACCAACTCTATGAAGTATTTACGAGGTTCGGAAAGGTGAAACTTAATGCAAACCCTGAGAAGATGAAAATAGCTTGTGCAACCATGCAGTTTTTAGGCCATCTGGTAGCACCTGTAGTAGTGACTATTGAGCCTGGCAGAGTACAGTCTATTGTTGCTCGATTCGAGGAATGGCGATTTTTTTTTTTTTTTTTTTTTGTAGGTTCATTCCGGGATTTGCTCAGAAGGTAGCACCCTCTCAATGGGTTACGTAAAAAGAACAAAGTTTCTGGAGAGAGTCGCAACAAGAGGCCCTCAGTGCCCCAAAACAAGCGCTCAGTGCTTCTTCCATACTGACATTACCCAGTTTTGGTACACAATCTATATTAAAGGCAGTGCCTCAGTGCGAGGGTTGGTGTGGTGTTACAAGAGGGAAAGGGAGAAAGACGACCTATAGTTTACGCTTAAAGAGCGCTCAGTAACAACGAAAATAAATACTGTTTATGAAGTCGCAGCTTTAGCTGTCCTGCTTGGCTCGGAATTTCTATTTGGAAAAAAACGCATTTTCGGTTAAAAACAACCAGGCGCTGAGTTCGATCTTGGGAAAACCAAGGAAGATAGAGCTCATACCCAGATAGGTGGTATCGATACTTTCATTAAATTTCGAAGTGGTCAGCGTTACGGGCAGTGACAACATTATCGCTGATACATAGAGTACGATGTTAGAAGTCAGTCAGGAGAAAACGGAAAAACTACCTACTGAAAGTGTTAACCTAATTCTGATACCAGTTATTTGAAGGTATCATGGACTATCAAAATGACATCTGAGACATCAGCGAGAAGCTTCAAAATGGAGAATTTTAAGCCACATTTGATGCAGGGGGTGGTGTTGAATAGCTCAATATGACAAATAACCTAACATTGTGGTGCCACAAGATCTGGTGCCGTATTTTGTAAAATATTACCATGAATCCGATAGTTGGACACCTGGGGTATTTAACACTAGTTATAAAATACGTGAGAAGATTTTATGGCACATGGATGACGATATTGGCACTAGAATTGGTGTAAGGCGTGTGCTGAATGCAAATTGACTCAGAACTCAAAGGTCGGTATATTAGCATCTAAATCGGTTGAAAGGACATTCAACGAGCTTTTTCGACTTTGTGCGACCGTTACCCAGATCTCTGTAAGGGAACTGCAATATCCTCTTGTGGGTGGACGCATTTTCGCGTTTCATGCGATTCTCCCCAACAAGTACTGCTATGACTAGTCCACTTCCGCTCTTAAAAACATAGGAACGTGCAAGTCGACCAAAACTTTAGTAATGGACAATGGCATGTGTTTCACATGGAAGGGGTTAAAGAACTTTTGTGTTGACCTTGGTATCCATCACAGTATGTAACGTTACGAGTATGTGGGTGACTTACTCGTCACCAAGAGCTTATACTGAGGGAGCTGTATTTGCTTGCTTGACTGTGTGCGAGTGGGCGGGACGATGACGTCACGCGTCCACTCCGGGGGAGCTCAGGTGCAGAGACAATGAGCCTGTCGCCGGCAATGGATAAATCCCAGAGCTGACAATTTGGACGGCTGATGCTCGCATTGCCTTTGTGCAGCATATGCTCTAGGAAACGGCGGAGTATCAGACGATCATAAAGATGGCCACGTTAGAGCTCTTTGTGATTCGACAGTAGCCCATCAATTATTAATGGAAATCTCAGATAAATGAGTTACATCCAATGACACAACGATATTTCAAAGTCTTTAAAACTACAGAAGTTAATACACTCCTGGAAATGGAAAAAAGAACACATTGACACCGGTGTGTCAGACCCACCATACTTGCTCCGGACACTGCGAGAGGGCTGTACAAGCAATGATCACACGCACGGCACAGCGGACACACCAGGAACCGCGGTGTTGGCCGTCGAATGGCGCTAGCTGCGCAGCATTTGTGCACCGCCGCCGTTCAGTGTCAGCCAGTTTGCCGTGGCATACGGAGCTCCATCGCAGTCTTTAACACTGGTAGCATGCCGCGACAGCGTGGACGTGAACCGTATGTGCAGTTGACGGACTTTGAGCGAGGGCGTATAGTGGGCATGCGGGAGGCCGGGTGGACGTACCGCCGAATTGCTCAACACGTGGGGCGTGAGGTCTCCACAGTACATCGATGTTGTCGCCAGTGGTCGGCGGAAGGTGCACGTGCCCGTCGACCTGGGACCGGACCGCAGCGACGCACGGATGCACGCCAAGACCGTAGGATCCTGCGCAGTGCCGTAGGGGACCGCAATGCCACTTCCCAGCAAATTAGGGACACTGTTGCTCCTGGGGTATCGGCGAGGACCATTCGCAACCGTCTCCATGAAGCTGGGCTACGGTCCCGCACACCGTTAGGCCGTCTTCCGCTCACGCCCCTACATCGTGCAGCCCGCCTCCAGTGGCGTCGCGACAGGCGTGAATGGAGGGACGAATGGAGACGTGTCGTCTTCAGCGATGAGAGTCGCTTCTGCCTTGGTGCCAATGATGGTCGTATGCGTGTTTGGCGCCGTGCAGGTGAGCGCCACAATCAGGACTGCATACGACCGAGGCACACAGGGCCAACACCCGGCATCATGGTGTGGGGAGCGATCTCCTACACTGGCCGTACACCACTGGTGATCGTCGAGGGGACACTGAATAGTGCACGGTACATCCAAACCGTCATCGAACCCATCGTTCTACCATTCCTAGACCGGCAAGGGAACTTGCTGTTCCAACAGGACAATGCACGTCCGCATGTATCCCGTGCCACCCAACGTGCTCTAGAAGGTGTAAGTCAACTACCCTGGCCAGCAAGATCTCCGGATCTGTCCCCCATTGAGCATGTTTGGGACTGGATGAAGCGTCGTCTCACGCGGTCTGCACGTCCAGCACGAACGCTGGTCCAACTGAGGCGCCAGGTGGAAATGGCATGGCAAGCCGTTCCACAGGACTACATCCAGCATCTCTACGATCGTCTCCATGGGAGAATAGCAGCCTGCATTGCTGCGAAAGGTGGATATACACTGTACTAGTGCCGACATTGTGCATGCTCTGTTGCCTGTGTCTATGTGCCTGTGGTTCTGTCAGTGTGATCATGTGATGTATCTGACCCCAGGAATGTGTCAATAAAGTTTCCCCTTCCTGGGACAATGAATTCACGGTGTTCTTATTTCAATTTCCAGGAGTGTATTTCACAGTGAACAAATAGACTACTGGCCATTAAAATTGCTACACCAAGAAGAAATGCAGATGATAAACGGGTATTCATTGGAATAATATATTATACTAGAACTGACATGTGATTATATTTTCGCGAAATTTGGGTGCATAGATCCTGACCCATCAGTACCCAGAACAATCACCTCTGGCCGTAATAACGGCCTTGATACGCCTGGGCATTGAGTCGAACAGAGCTTGGATGGCGTGTACCGGTACAGCTGCCCATGCAGCTTCAACACGATACCACAATTCATCAAGAGTAGTGACTGGCGTATTGTGACGAGCCAGTTGCTCGGCCACCATTGACCAGACGTTTTCAATTGGTGAGAGATCTGGAGAATGTGCTGGCCAGGGCAGCAGTCGAACATTTTCTGTGTCCAGAAAGGCCCTTACAGGACCTGCAACATGCGGTCGTGCATTATCCTGCTGAAATGCAGGGTTTCGCAGGGATCGAATGAAGGGTAGAGCCACGGGTCGCAACACATCTGAAATGTAACGTCCACTGTTCAATGTGCCGTCAATTCGAACAAGAGGTGACCGAGACGTGTAACCAATGGCACCCGGGTGATACGCCAGTATTGGGATGACGAATACACGCTTCCAATGTACGTTCACCACGATGTCGCCGAACACGGATGCGACTATGATGATGCTGTAAACAGAACCTGGATTCATCCGAACAAATGACGTTTTGCCATTCGTGCACCCAAGTTTGTCGTTGAGTACACCATCGCAGGCGCTTCTGTCTGTGATGCAGCGTCAAGGGTAACCGCAGCCATGGTCTCCGAGCTGATAGCCCATGCTGCTGCAAAAAGTCGTCGAACTGTTCGTGCAGATGGTTGTTGTCTTGCAAACGTACCCATCTGCTGACTCAGGGATCGAGACGTGGCTGCACGATCCGATACAGCCATGCGGATAAGATGCCTGTCATCTCGACTGCTAGTGATAAGAGGCCGTTGGGATCCAGCACAGCGATCCGTATTACCCTCCTGAACCCACCGATTCCATATTCTGCTAACAGTCATTGGATCTCGACTAACGCGAGCAGCAATGTCGCTATACGATAAACCGCAATCGCGATAGGCTACAATCCGACCTTTATCAAAGTCCGAAACGTGATGGCACGCATTTCTCCTCCTTACACGAGGCATCACAACAACGTTTCACCAAGCAACGCCGGTCAACTGCTGTTTGTGTATGAGAAATCGGTTGGAAACTTTCCTCATGTCAGCACGTTGTAGGTGTCGCACACTGGCGCCAACCTTGTGTGAATGCTCTAAAAAGCTAATCATTTGAATATCACACCATCTTCTTCCAGTCGGTTAAATTTCACGTCTGTAGCACGTCATCCTCGTGGTGTAGCAATTTTAATGGCCAGTAGTGTACTTCTAACATCTCTTTATTTAAAATTGTTGTAATATATTAGTCTTATGTGGGAAAACGGTAAAGATGAATCAAATCATATCTTTAGAGCTTAAGGACGGTGTATTTACCGAGCGAGGTGGCGCAGTCGTTAGACACTGGACTCGCATTCGGGAGGACGACGGTTCAATCCCGCCTCTGGCCATCCTGATTTAGGTTTTCCGTGATTTCCCTAAATCGCTCCAGGCAAATGCCGGGATGGTTCCTTTCAACGGGCCCGGCCGACTTCCTTCCCCGTCCTTCCCTAATCCGTTGAGACCGATGACCTCGCTGTCAAATGGTTCAAATGGCTCTGAGCACTATGGGACTCAACTGCTGTGGTCATAAGTCCCCTAGAACTTAGAACTACTTAAACCTAACTAACCTAAGGACAGCACACAACACCCAGCCATCACGAGGCAGAGAAAATCCCTGATCTCGCCGGGAATCGAACCCGGGAACCCGGGCGTGGGAAGCGAGAACGCTACCGCACGACCACGAGATGCGGGCACCTCGCTGTCCTTCCCCAAAACAACCCCCCCCCCCCAACTGTTTGTTTTTGGTGGGGACGGCCTTCAGCCAATCGAGAAGCAGACTGTGGAAGAACATTATGGGAGTCAAGTGGAGACAGGGACTTTTCGAGTGACAAGCTCTACAGGTGATTCTGGACACTTGGTGTCGAGTGCGGAAGAATGCAGACCTGCCTATGGTAATGTGCATGATTCAATTGTATAGGTGATTAGCCGGCCGGTGTGGCCGAGCGGTTCTAGGCGCTTCAGTCTGAAACCGCGCGACCGCTACGTTCGCAGGTTCGAATCCTGCCTCGGGCAAGGATGTGTGTGATGTCCTTAGGTTATTTAGGTTTATGTAGTTCTAAGTTCTAGGGGACTGACGACCTCAGAAGTTAAGTCCCATAGTGCTCAGAGCCATTTGAACCATTTTTGTATATGTGATTGATTCTGGGCAGTGAACGGCAGCTACAATACTCTAACTTTAGAACAGACTTTTATATTTGAGAGGTGTTAATGTACTCCAGAGTAGGGCCCTTTTGCCACTTGCACTACGGAACTGAGGATAGACAGTATGGGTGATTATTCTTTTTATCATGTGTGTTAATTTGTGAATCATCATGTTGAACCCTGAACTCTTTTGAGCTGGTGATTATTTCGTGTGTTGCGATAACAAAGTGGACTTCGTTTTCGCATGTATTTGATTACAGTTTCGTTTGGGGATTTTGCTGCCATTCTCGTAACGATTTAACGAAGCTTTATTGCATTGATAAGGGCATTTTTGTCTATATTTTAACTGAATATCATAGGTTCACTTCCCATTTATTTGAGATGACCTTTCTTGAATAAACATTATTCAACATAATGTTGTCGTATACATCAATTACAGATGTTAGAATAGAACCCTTGCTAGACAATTATTCATTTAACTTTTATGTTGTATTCCTGTGTATTTTATTAACTAGCAATTCTAGCCAGTTCATAGACTATTTGATGGCAGGACTACAACTACAGGTTATTATTTGCAACGAGTTGGCTGTAGGTCATGAAAGCAGACTTGCGTGGCTCCATCCTATGACTACACCGATTTATTCTTTTTAAACAATCGCCGGCCGGTGTGGCCGAGCGGTTCTTGGTGTTACAGTCTGGAACCGCGCGACCGCTACGGTCGCGGGTTCCAATTCTGCCTCGGGCATGGATGTGTGTGATGTCCTTAGGTTAGTTAGGTTTAAGTAGTTCTAAGTTCTAGGGGACTGATGACCTCAGATGTTAAGTCCCATAGTGCTCAGAGCCATTTGAACCATTTAAACAATGGTGCATAGCCAAAGTACTTAAGTACAAGTAGCCACAAGTAAAGACCAAACTGGTTTGCCCTTATGGAACGCTGTTAGGAAGAACAACTACTCAGCAGTTAGGTACTGTCGCAAGCAAGACCACCCCACACTACCCCAACTCATTTTATGCGGAAACAGTGAATAGGAATTTATGTTCTGCGTTGATACTCTGCTATAGCAGCGATCAACGGGCCTGGGATCAGTCATTACCCTGACTGATGTTGGCCTTTGATGCAGAGAAACATGAGTCACTGGACCACGTCATAGCTATCCATCAGGTTTAAGATTACAACCCCTTGTGTAATTTGTGGCTCATACATGACCTGTTGCCAGAGAGGATAACCCCCTCAGGAATTGATTACACAGTGGAGGCAAGACAGAAATAATATTTGAAGAGACCATTAGACAGACAAGCAGTGGTATGGCATAAACCGGCAGCCAAACCTGTACTTGGAAGGCGATCGCGTAATGACACAAAATCTGGGAGTAACTGGCAAGGTAGATGATAAAATTGGAAGAAATTGTTACCGAGGTACACCGGACATTGAGAAATCGTAGGAATTTTTAACTCCTTTTACTGTTATTGTTTGAGCCCAGAAGAAAGAAAATGTTTAAAGCACATCTCTCGATGATAAACAGGTGCCTAGAGCCACAAATAGTCAACACTAGGGCGATACTGTTCGGAAGTTTTATGAGGAGGGGTGCGGCCGGGGGGGGGGGGGGGGGGAGGGAGAGGTACGAGGTGCGATAATAAAGTAATGAGACTGATTTTCTTTGCAAGATGTGGCAACCTCGCAGGCTTGTGCAGGGACAATATCTTTGGCCTTGGTCTATAAGCTGCTTCTAGTCCAAGCAGCACATCGATGCAACTGCTCAGTCGTGAGTTGTGCTGTAATAAGTTAACACATATTTTTGTCTCTCGTCATGTAACTGGAACTACATAATATTGCGCAATGGTATGCCATTTCTTTTTGCGTTAAATTGGGTGAAAACGGAATGAAAACTTACGGTAAGCTTCAGAAGGCTTTTAGAGAGGAGGTTATGTCAGGAGCTAAAGTTTTTTGTTGGAATAAAATGTTTAGTGAAGGCAGAACGAATGTGGAAGATGAGACAGAAGTGGACGGCCATCAACCTCACGCACGGATGTCAGCTTGGCCAGGGTACGTGAACTCGTACGATCTGATGGAAGATTATCCTTGAAAATGATTGCACAATAACTGAACATCAATCGAGAAACGGTTCGTCTAATAATAACTGAAGATCTTGGTATGAGAAAGATTTGTGCAAAAATTGTCCCCAAAATCTTACACCACAACAGCGATAAACACGGAAAAATGTGGTAGCCGATCTGTTAGAGCAAACTGAAATAAATCCATAATTGTTGAGCCATGTTATCACTGATGATGAAAATTGGTTTTTTCAGTAAGATCCAGAGAAAAAAGGCCAAAGTTCGCAATGGTGCTCAAAGGGATCACCCAGACCAAAAAAAGCTCGCCTGTCAAAGTCAAAAGTGAATGCATGCTTGTGTGCTTCTTTGATTCCAAGGGAATTGTTCATAAAGAGTGGGTGACTCCTGGACAAACAGTTAACCAATATTACTACAAAGAAATTTTAGAAAGACTTCGTAAAAGAGTTCTTCGTGTCCTTGCCAACATTGCTGACAACTGGATTCTGCATCACGATAATGCGCCATCCCATACTGCTCTGTCAGTACAGCAATTTTTAACCTCAAAACAAATTTCAGTACTACCACAGCCACCTTATTCACCAGATATCGCTCGGTGCGACTTTCTATTTCCAAGAGTCAAAATGGCGCTCAAGGGACACCATTTTCAAACAACACAAGATGTCCAAAAAGCTGTGACGAGGGTCTTGGAGGATATTACAGAAGATGAGTTCCAGAAATGTTACCATCAATGGCAGAAGCGCTGGAAAAAGTATGTGCCATCAGAAGGGAACTACTTTGAAGGAGACAACACTAAACTTGACTAAAACGGTAAGCAACATTTTTTTCACACCAGTCTCATTACTTTATTGTCGCACGTCGTATATGCCGTAAATTCTCACATCTTTGCTTGTGTTGAGTCGAGGATTTGCATATCTTCAAGGTGTTTGAGGTAGCCCGACAAGGTTGCCATCGTGTGACGATGGCTGGAGAGACAGGAGGGGCATGGAATCAGTTATAATGAATTGTCTTATATGCGACCAGAAGTAGGGACTGGTACACAATGGACCGCTGTTAAAGGGTGCTGTAAGGAGTTGCTGAAGGACAGTATGCCCTGTGTTGGAAGCATTTTATACAGCTGGAATCATATGGTGGCCTTGCCAATGGATATATTTTGCTGCTAGAAGTGTAAAGTTCCTATACTGCACAAGTGAGGTGTGCGGCTGGATATGCAGTGGAAACGGCAAATGTGAGGCTGTTGTTGCACATTATTGCTGTTTATAGTACCTTGCCCGGCCTTGATAGACGATCTGTGTCTTGTAATCGATGCAGAGCCATTACACGCAATTTCTTGAGCGCCAGGTTGTCAAAAATGAAGTGCATCATTGTTGTGCTTACACAGTCGGTTTAATCTCTGTACGTTCTTCTGTCACGCTAGTTTGTTGGGGCTACCGCGTGCTATTTCTGTGGCGCTTGGGGCCGCGTTGCCGACCTGCTGCGTTGTGAGCACGCAGGCACTTTGGTCTAGATAAGATCGCGCAGCTTATCTTTATTTGTAGTAAACCTGAGTGATTTGTCCTGACTTTTGTTGGTTCTTTTGTCAAGTTATATGTTACTGTGCTGCAGGTTGATACTGAGAACTGTGCCTAGAACCCGAATTCTACCGCTGCCACTACAGATTTTGACGAATGTTGTAAATGTTAGTATCTCTTAGGTTTTCGACTATCGGGTAACTCATTGGTATCTGGTTTCACTAGCAAAATTCAACTTTACACTGTTACACATCAGTTCTTAACTGAGGAATCGTTAATTTAATGGTTTTAAGGTAAGGGTGTTGGAGGGGAAATTGCCAGCACTATGAGCAAAGAGATATTTAATGTTCCTGTAGTCAGATTTTATTATAGTTAACCACTCACTTGAAACTCTTGTGATAGCATTTGGTACTCCTCGGCCTCGCTCCGGCAGCGTACGTATACAACTAAGGGGTCCATTTGCCTTGATTGTACTTTAGCGGTGGACTCAGCTGACGTGATAAGATTATAGTTCTGTATTATGTACATAAAATCTAATTATGATGGTAAAGATTTTATGTTGGCGTCTAGTAATAAATACACTCCTGGAAATTGAAATAAGAACACCGTGAATTCATTGTCCCAGGAAGGGGAAACTTTATTGACACATTCCTGGGGTCAGATACATCACATGATCACACTGACAGAACCACAGGCACATAGACACAGGCAACAGACCATGCACAATGTCGGCACTAGTACAGTGTATATCCACCTTTCGCAGCAATGCAGGCTGCTGTTCTCCCATGGAGACGATCGTAGAGATTCTGGATGTAGTCCTGTGGAACGGCTTGCCATGCCATTTCCACCTGGCGCCTCAGTTGGACCAGCGTTCGTGCTGGACGTGCAGACCGCATGAGACGACGCTTCATCCAGTCCCAAACATGCTCAATGGGGGACAGATCCGGAGATCTTGCTGGCCAGGGTAGTTGACTTACACCTTCTAGAGCACGTTGGGTGGCACGGGATACATGCGGACGTGCATTGTCCTGTTGGAACAGCAAGTTCCCTTGCCGGTCTAGGAATGGTAGAACGATGGGTTCGATGACGGATTGGATGTACCGTGCACTATTCAGTGTCCCCTCGACGATCACCAGTGGTGTACGGCCAGTGTAGGAGATCGCTCCCCACACCATGATGCCGGGTGTTGGCCCTGTGTGCCTCGGTTGTATGCAGTCCTGATTGTGGCGCTCACCTGCACAGCGCCAAACACGCATACGACCATCATTGGCACCAAGGCAGAAGCGACTCTCATCGCTGAAGACGACACGTCTCCATTCGTCCCTCCATTCACGCCTGTCACGACACCAGTGGAGGCGGGCTACACGATGTTGGGGTGTGAGCGGAAGACGGCCTAACGGTGTGCGGGACCATAGCCCAGCTTCATGGAGACGGTTGCGAATGGTCCTCGCCGATACCCCAGGAGCAACAGTGTCCCTAATTTGCTGGGAAGTGGCGGTGCGGTCCCCTACGGCACTGCGTAGGATCCTACGGTCTTGGCGTGCATCCGTGCGTCGCTGCGGTCCGGTCCCAGGTCGACAGGCACGTGCACCTTGTAGGGAAGCAGCCTACTCACGCTGTAGTAAATTCACATCAGTTTCCATTGTGTGCCAGCCAGTCTGCTGTAACTAGCTCTGACGTCATAAATGTTGCGCAATACCTTAAAAATCAAGCAAATGACCTAAAACTTTTCTAGCATGTCAGGAATAATACTAAATTAATGTGTGTTAAATATCAGTTCGATAACTTCAGCCATTTTCGAAATTTGGACGTTTTTCTGAAAAAATCATTGGCGCAACAGAAAAGAGCTAGAGACTTCAAAATTTATATTTAGATTCATCTTTCATAACGATTTAATAAAAACAGTACTTTGGATTTCACAAATTAAGACTTTAGTGGAAATTCATGATTTTCTGGTTTTCATCTCAAAACTGAAGGAAGCAAGATAGATTAAGTAGGCTAATAAATAAGGCTAGGATGTTTAGATTTAAATAGGCTGGAGGTCCGCTATGACTATGAAGATGTGAAAAGTTTCTTTTGAATACCTATAAAATTATAGCGATAGCGGATCTCAAAAGGGTCAGTTCAGAGCTCATCTACTGCGTGCAGTGTAACTTAATTAATTCTCTCGCCCAAAATATTTAACTTAGCCACGTCAAAATTTTATTATCAATACTTACCTGCGTGCTGAATGCACGTTTAAATTAAGAGCTTCATCGGCCATCAGCAAAAGAAGCTATAAATTATTATGTAACTTGAAGTGGTGCGTTACTAGCCCAGCGGCTAGTCGGGAGAGCCGATTTGATCAGGCGTTCCCTTAGCCGTCCGCACCGCGGCTATATATATAAGAGCGCTGCGCGAGGAAGGAAGGCCCCAGTTCTCTCCAGACGCTGAATAGCACGTCAGCTGTGTCGGGAGTCGCGTCGCTTCGGTAGCACTGCTACAAACAGCCTCGGGTGCCGTATTAAGTTACTAGAGATGCGCGGAACCGTGAAATCATTTCAAGTGAAGTGGTTAATTCTGGGATGATTTTCATTATCTAGCTTCAGTTTGCGTATTGTCGTATTTTCACGTGCCGTCGCGGGACAGACATTCTACCAATTATTTAGCGTGGCGTTTGATGAAATATTCTCATCAAATTTTGGCGAGCATTCTTTTTAACATTTAATTCGGACATTTATAGTTGCATTAGTGCATTAGACTCTGAACTGCTCTGTTAGTTAGGTTGTAGGGATACTTGTGTTTTTTATCAGTGGATTTCAGAATATACTCAACTATTTTGGAAAATCGTTTTTGATTAGAAATCCCGGACAATCTCCTAATTCCTCAGAGCTATAAGCTGCAGCTATAATGGTATTCTCAGATGAAGTGGGCACTAGGATCTCTAAATACTGGCTTCACGTTTGGTTAAATCACTTTCTGGGAGCCAAAAAAGTAAATAGAGGGCCAGTGTTGAGAACGGCGAAAGACAGCATTAACAACATTCTAAAAGCCTGAAACTGATTCAACATTCAAACATTTGTATTGCAAGCATTTATACAGCAAGCATTTCTATTTTCGCAAGTATTCCGCCGCCCCACAACCTTCCGCCGACCACTGGCGACAACATCGATGTACTGTGGAGACCTCACGCCCCACGTGTTGAGCAATTCGGCGGTACGTCCACCCGGCCTCCCGCATGCCCACTATACGCCCTCGCTCAAAGTCCGTCAACTGCACATACGGTTCACGTCCACGCTGTCGCGGCATGCTACCAGTGTTAAAGACTGCGATGGAGCTCCGTATGCCACGGCAAACTGGCTGACACTGACGGCGGCGGTGCACAAATGCTGCGCAGCTAGCGCCATTCGACGGCCAACACCGCGGTTCCTGGTGTGTCCGCTGTGCCGTGCGTGTGATCATTGCTTGTACAGCCCTCTCGCAGTGTCCGGAGCAAGTATGGTGGGTCTGACACACCGGTGTCTGTGTTCTTGTTTCCATTTCCAGGAGTGTACGTAACCAGTCGCTTTTTTACAATTTATTCAACCATGAACATGTTTTTGAGCCACTGCAGACTCATCAGATGGAGGTGTTACAAGAACATTATGTTGTGGACCAAGTGTAGCTAGATGCAGTGCTCGTGCTGTTGTCGGAAATGACGGAAATTTAGTAATCGGTGACGAAACATTTACGAGACCGAAATTTTTTATGTTTTAGGTACTTACAGGGCACTGCTTTGTGGTATCCACATCAGACTGCTTCTCATAACGTGCAATATTAAGCTATGTACACAAATAAACATTGTATTTAGCTACATTTGGTTTTACACTGATCACAGAATGTAAACATTCGATGTTTTTACAAAGAATGTGGATATGAGAGATATTACACTTTACTACTTAATAGTCTTTGGCAAGAGATGCATTATATTATGGTACAAATATTACTAGTACAGAGTTTACAATTCAGTAAATGTTGGTAGATGCAGGAGTGTCTTTATATCGACAAAAATCTCATTCCATAGAACATGAATGTAAAGATCAATAACAACAGCAAGTAAGCAAAGAACATGTGGCTAGTACCAGTCGTAATAAATCCTTGTTTGGCCAACATTTGAATGACTGCAACCATTCTGAAGGACTAATTCATACGAATTTAAAAATCCTTCACTCTGCCCCAAAAGGACCGTTACTTAACGCATTCGAAGAAATTGATATCTATGCGTATCGTAAAAGTGAACCCCTAGCTCTACTCAATGAACAGCAAGACTTTAGGGAAAAACATTCTTATGACCTTTTTGAAGACCTATTATAAAGAACTGCTCTTTTGTTTTCGTATTATTACGTTCATATACATTTTTATATTATGCTGACGCTTGTTTTATCATTCGTATTTTACAACTACGTCTTTTAACTATCTGTATCTCATTTTTATAATGGTTCTTATTTTAAAAACCACAACACAATTACATGTAAACTGTCACTTCACACTTTTCTTATTTTTTATTGGTATCCATATTTTTCCATCAAAGGATGCTAGTCGTCGCTTATTTTTTATGCCCACTTTGTACTTTGCCATAGCGGTATCAGGCACCTGGTTCCCACCAATCACCATACACTTTCATTAGCATTCTGCTGCCAATATTAGCCGGCCGAGGGTTCTAGGCGCTACAGTCTGGAACCCCGCGACCGTTACGGTCGCAGGTTCGAATCCTGCCTCGGGCATGGATGTGTGTGATGTCCTTAGGTTAGTTAGGTTTAAGTAGTTCTAAGTTCTAGGGGATGATGACCTCAGAAGGTAAGTCCCATAGTGCTCAGAGCCATCTGAACCATTTTTGCCAATATTAGAACCCATACTATGTCCAACTTGACAGACAATTTCTTGTGAACAGATTTTAGAAGAAAACGTAATTTTAAGCTGATTATAAACCTATAATTTTATCCTTTTATGACGTATAATTTTTTCATAATGACGTATACTACGCTAATATTGACAAAGGCGTTAAATTCCGCCAGTTATAACTTGTTACAGCACCATAGATTGTCGCAGTGAGAATAAGACGCTATTTCCTTGGCAATCGCCGGCATATCTATACAAACACTGTTTTCGAGGTCGAATTGTCAACCCTTGAGATATCTTTCGCAGTACACAATACTCTATGATCATCTGATGCCTCACCGGGCTAGGACACCGTTTCCACGGCAACTATCGATACACTTTAGTATCATAATTTCGCTGTTATTACAGAAATGTTGGTATGATTCCACCATAGGACAGTCATTTTCCATGGCGCTGACATCAGAAGAGAGCAAAATTAACCGTATTTCTATGGAATCACATAACTGTAACATACGACATATCTCCCCCTAGTACAATCTTTGACAGCACCACTAACGTCTACACCGGAACAGGACGCCATTTCCATGGTAACCATCGATTATCCACGTAAAAGCTGGGGCAACGACAAACTTTGGTGCAGATTTTGTAGTTCTGAGTTTAGAGGGCAGCATACTCTAAGCCTTATTTAATACCAATAACCATTTTAATTGTATAATTAATATTCATTGACGAATAATGATCAATAATTGACATTACGATGTATTCCAGCTGTGACTGTTCCTTTGTAGTTATATAATCATGAACGTGTTTTCTGATTGGTTACTTATGATGTCCCACTCAGAACGGTGGGTGTGACCAGCCCTATTAATACCCGTTCCCTCCATGCACGAGCGTGAGGGTCGACGGAACTCATCTAGTAGTGTCCATCCACCGCTCTGGGTATAAATTATCACTATTTATCTTATTTTTATATGTTTTTTCATATGCTTATTATAATGTCTATACTATTTTGGCAATATATCTTTACAGAGTCTGAAGATGACTCTATGAAAGAGTCGAAACCGGTCACTCTCTCCAATAAAAAATATTTTAACAAAATTGCGATCAAGACTGTTTTAAATTTTAATTTCTCCCAAATATCAATTCACAGTTGAACGCCAGATCACTGAAGGAATTAACTTCCTTGACATGACAATCACAAAGCAGTGTCCTGTAAGTACCTAAAACATAAACTATTTCGGTCTCGTAAATGTTTCATCACCGATTACTAAATTTCCGTCATTTCCGCCAGCAGCACGAGCACTGCATCTAGCTACATTTGGTCCACAACATAATTTTCTTGTAACACCTCCATCTGATGATGAGTCTGCAGTGGCTCGAAAAGATGTTCATGGTTGAATAAATCGTAAAAAAAAGCGATTGGTTGCATATTTATTACAAGATAAAGGCCAATTTAAATCACAGTCGCAGTTCGTCATCCACAATGGATATACTGAAAAGATTTTATGGTTCAAAGGATTGCTTGAATTTTAATGTTTTGGATTAACTCTTTGGTAATGTTTTACAAGGTCACTCTGCAATTATTGGTCCCAGTTTCCACTCCACTCCTATACATGTAACACTTGGTAATTTAATGGATCTTCCAGATAGCTTTTTAGAAGAGCAACTTCAAAATATTGACACAAGTTTATTATGGAATAAAATAAACGACTTGGAAAACTGACTGCTGGAATTAGACTGAAACACCCAAATAATGATGGCAGTTAATTTCTGCTGCCCATTTATTTTAAGAAATATACATTTAAATCTCCAAAAACAACCGTTTGTTTCTGTCTGACAGGAAGTTCAATAATGTATCTAGATTTCTCATAAATAGCAGAGCTTCCTAAAGGGAACTGTAGACTGTGATAATTACCGGAAGTATTCTGCAGTAACAATTCAAAAAGCACATACTTCTGTGTTCTGATCAACATAATCTTTTCAACATCTTTGACTTTGTTTCCCACTTTAACATGTGTTGCAACTCCTTTTTCCATGTTATCTCTACAGGAATATGATGCCAGTCTAGCCACAAGTCTGCAGAAGTGAGCGTACCATGGCTCACGGCAACTCGTGCAGCCAACATCATTGCTCTCTAAGAGGGAATTGCACTTAGGCGTATGACAATAGCATCTCATAGATGGCAGATGTAATGAAAGCGGAAGCCCAGGACTCAAATCAGCAACTCAGCTTACAGCCAGGGAGGTGGTACTCAGGTGCCTCGCCAGACAGATTGAAGGTGGTAGTTTGGAGTCATTTGGTACGGCCCTTCACCAGGGGAAGTCCCAGGCTCGTCCACATCTTCTGTAAGTCACTGAGGTGACCAGTAGCTGCTTGCAGCGGCCATATCCAACTGCTGCCGGCTGGCTACGGTCTCGCAGACGAGGTCTTTTCTCAGGCAGCAGGCAGCACCTCACGATTCACCAGCCGTTATCCTGTAACTATTGAGACTGATTCCGTCGGAATCAGAGACTCTTCTGAAATAGGGCCATTTAAGCTGGATATAATCATCGCGATATAATCACCGCGGTGTCTCAGTTATTGAGTTCCACTTGCCTTAGCACTTTCCGTCAGTGTTAGGTGGTGGTGGTGGTGGTTAGTGTTTAACGTCCCGTCGACAACGAGGTCATTAGAGACGGAGCGCAAGCTTGGGTTAGGGAAGGATTGGGAAGGAAATCGGCTGTGCCCTTTCAAAGGAACCATCCCGGCATTTGCCTGAAACGATTTAGGGAAATCACGGAAAACCTAAATCAGGATGGCTGGAGACGGGATTGAACCGTCGTCCTAGGGAATGAGAGTCCAGTGTGCTAACCACTGCGCCACCTCGCTCGGTCAGTATTAGGATGCCATGGAGTGGCTGGCTTGGATGTTACGTATTGTTGTTGTTGTTGTGGTCTTCAGTCTTGAGACTGGTTTGATGCAGCTCTCCATGCTACTCTATCCTGTGCAAGCTTCTTTAATTCCCAGTACCTACTGCAACCTACATCCTTCTGAAGCTGCTTAGTGTATTCATCTCTTGGTCTCCCCCTACGATTTTTACCCTCCACGCTGCCCTACAATACTAAATTGGTGATCCCTTGATGCCTCAGAACATGTCCTACCAACCGATCCCTTCTTCTGGTCAAGTTGTGCCACAAACTTCTCTTCTCCCCAATCCTATTCAATACTTCCTCATTAGTTATGTGATCTACCCACCTAATCTTCAGCATTCTTCTGTAGCACCACATTTCAAAAGCTTCTATTCTCTTCTTGTCCAAACTATTTACCGTCCATGTTTCACTTCCATACATGGCTACACTCCATACAAATACTTTCAGAAATGACTTCCTCACACTTAAATCTATACTCGCGATTAACAAAGTTCTCTTCTTCAGAAACGCTTTCCTTGCCATTGCCAGTCTACATTTAATATCCTCTCTACTTCGACCATCATCAGTTATTTTGCTCCCTAAATAGCAAAACTCCTTTACTACTTTAAGTGTCTCATTTCCTAATCTAATACCCTCAACACCACCCGACTTATTCGACTACATTCCATTATCCTCGTTTTGCTTTTGTTGATGTTCATTTTATATCCTCCCTTCAAGACACCATCCATTCCGTTCAACTGCTCTTCCAAGCCCTTTGCTCTCTCTGACAGAATTACAATGTCATCGGCGAACCTCAAAGTTTTTATTTCTTCTCCATGGATTTTAATACCCACTCCAAATTTTTCTTTTGTTTCCTTTACTGCTTGCTCAATATACAGATTGAATAACATCGGGGAGAGGCTACAACCCTGTCTTACTCCCTTCCCAACCACTGCTTCCCTTTCATGTCCCTCGACCCTTATAACTGCCATCTGGTTTCTGTACAAATTGTATATAGCCTTTCGCTCCCTGTATTTTACCCCTGCCACCATTAGAATTTGAAATAGAGTATTCCAGTCAACTTTGTCAAAAGCTTTCTCTAAGTCTACAAATGCTAGAAACGTAGGTTTGTCTTTCCTTAATCTTTCTTCTAAGATAAGTCGTAAGGTCAGTATTGCCTCACGTGTTCCAGTATTTCTACGGAATCCAAACTGATCTTCCCCGAGGTCGGCTTCTACTAGTTTTTCCATTCGTCTGTAAAGAATTCGTGTTAGTACTTTGCAGTTGTGGCTTATTAAGCTGATTGTTCGGTAATTTTCACATCTGTCAACACCTGCTTTCTTTGGGATTGGAATTATTATATTCTTCTTTAAGTCTGAGGGTATTTCGCCTGTTTCATACATCTTGCTCACCAGATGGTAGAGTTTTGTCAGGACTGGCTCTCCCAAGGCCGTCAGTAGTTCCAATGGAATGTTGTCTACTCCGGGGGCCTTGTTTCGACTCAGGTCTTTCAGTGCTCTGTCAAACTCTTCACGCAGTATCGTATCTCCCATTTCATCTTCATCTACATCCTCACCCATTTCCATAATATTGTCCTCAAGTACATCGCCCTTGTATAGACCCTCTATATACTCCTTCCACATTTCTGCTTTTCCTTCTTTGCTTAGAACTGGGTTTCCATGTGAGCTCTTGATGTTCATACAAGTGGTTCTCTACTCCAAAGGTCTCTTTAATTTTCCTGTAGGCAGTATCTATCTTACCCCTAGTGAGATAAGCCTCTACATCCTTACATTTGTCCTCTAGCCATCCCTGCTTAGCCATTTTGCACTTCCTGTCGATCTCATTTTTGAGACGTTTGTATTCTTTTTTGCCTGCTTCATTTACTGCATTTTTATATTTTCTCCTTTCATCAATTAAATTCAGTATTTCTTCTGTTACCTAAGGATTTCTACTAGCCCTCGTCTTTTTACCTACTTGATCCTCTGCTGCCTTCACTAGTTCATCCCTCAAAGCTACCCATTCTTCTTCTACTGTATTTCTTTCCCCCATTCCTGTCAATTGTTCCCTTATGCTCTCCCTGAAACTTTGTACAGCCTCTGGTTCTTTCAGTTTATCCAGGTCCCATCTCCTTAAATTCCCACCTTTTTGCAGTTTCTTCAGTTTTAATCTACAGGTCATAACCAATAGATTGTGGTCAGAGTCCACATCTGCCCCTGGAAATGTCTTACAATTTAAAACCTGGTTCCTAAATCTCTGTCTTACCATTATATAATCTATCTGATACCTTTTAGTATCTCCAGGGTTCTTCCATGTATACAACCTTCTATCATGATGCTTTTACATATTATGGCTCCATATTACAAGGTTACCAGTGACGTACTGGGGCTGTTATACTGCGTCATTTGCACTCCTTGATTATGGCTCATCTCAATGCTGGAATCTATTACAAACGGCGCCCTGCATTCTGCAACAGTGGCAGGCTTTGCATGGTCTAGATACTGATTCCGACACACGGTATGAGCTGTACCCGATTCTCTACTGTCTGCACCAAGTAATAGTTTTAAAAACTTTTGTTCACGCCTGGTAATTGGCTCTACCTTGCTTTGTGTCGATGTCTATATTGAAATATAAACATTAGGCTTAATCGCTCATAGTTTGCAGCATTTTGCGATAATCTATCTTGCACATTCTAGCCTTATTATAAGCTGATATTTCTGTGAAGACACTTATTACAGGGCGGTAAGGGAAACAAGCATTGAAACATGTGAAGGCATTGCTAATTACACATATAAAATTTTTTTCGCGATTTTCTTTAGATTTCTATTCTTTTTCTTTTGTTCATATGGGCATTTCTAATTGTTATTATGTAACATTCTACTGTGGTTTTTAAATGTAAAGATGCAATTGTGATTATTTCGTTTGCCAATGGATAAATATGTTTCTTGCTTTGTACCTGTGGTAAAGTTTGTAAAGTTCTCTTTTGGAATATTATTAATTGTGAAAAATGCAGTCAATAACATTTATAAAGGTTTATGTAATTTACGATAAAAATATAACATCTATAGACAGGGGACAGCGATAGTGATATCGAGAGTCGAAAGTTTGTTGCGTAGTAGAGGGGATGGTGGATGGCGTGTCTGTGAAGCGTGCGCGGGAAAAATAGTACTTTGTTTCATGAAAAGCATACGTAATTGTATGGACAGTGATACCGAACTATCAGATTGTTAATTCTCTTTACCACTGCGGTATGTAATGTCATCGCCAGCGAACTTTAAGAGCAAATAAACCGGACTGTGAAAGTGCCGCTAACATTACTTTGTTGTGGCCGACATGAACTGTGCTTTTATGCGAATGAACTTTGCTGGTATTGGTTTTGGGTGGTGGAACTGTTGTATATCACAGTCTATCAAGCCGTGAAAGTGAAGACTAATTAACTGTGCAATATAAATGGCTTTCAGTGACGTTGTCGAAGTTTGAAATGCGAGAACAGAGTGAACATTGTTTACGGTGTGTTTCACACACAAGAACAATTCTATGAACTGTGTATTTGTGGCTAAGACTATATGAATGTGACGAACCGTGTAATTATGGACGATAGCGTCACAGACAGTGCATAAAGTGTAAAAACGAGCGATGTCTACGTCATGTACTTTGAAAGAGACGACATGTCAACAACGTTCGTATACTGGCGTCTTGTAGTTTGTTAATCACCACGGGGTTAATGATACAGCTGTGCCGGAACTTTATTTGCGTTTCGCCGGAGAAGATTAACCAGCGGAACTGTCTGTATCCTGCTCTCATCATCGTAACCCGCCGACATCGTGCTACCTAACGCAACACTTGGTATGCAACAAAAAGTTAAGGGATTTCGCCGAACGCTATCCCCTGACCTAGAAACTTACTTTCTCTATTAAAAGTATAAGAATTACAGACTCTGTTTAATTAAATTCTTTGTTTAGTTTAGTTTGTTTGCTTTCTGCTAACGAAAATAAAATTACAATCAGTGAATTAAAAGTTGCCTGGTAGTCATTGTTGAAACACCAGTAAATATAAAATTCTTCCTCTCATTAGGACTAATTCTCCTTGCATGTCAAAATTATTGTAGTTATTTTATGTAGTTTTATGTATTGTTATGAGACTAGATATATGACAGTGACTAATAAGAGTATTTTGTCGCAAAATATGGCTTCGCGCGAAAATTACGGCGACCGCCATAATTGCTTGCGTTCTGACCAATAACGTAAAAGCTGCTATTCCCGTATTGGTGCTTTTCCTGTCGTGAACGGGATTTATAAATGTCAGCTGTCAAATCACGTAGTGGCTGTTTACCCAGTAATAAAAGTTTTTGATATTGTATTGCTAAGAGTGGTAGACACTGTTTATACTCAAAAGTGGGTAGATGTGTGGTGAAACCCCCCCAGTATTGTGTGTGATTCACGAAATTTTGTCACTTTTTCTAATTCCTTTCAGATATTGTCTTAGATGTCTTTGAAGTTTCAGAGAATATATACACAATTTTGTCGGTTCAGGTTAATTTCAGAGCAGTTTCTCGTGAATATTACAGTTTTCAGTTCATAAACAAAGTGGGATCGTGACCTATTGAGAAGTATAACAAAGAGTGTGGTTTTCCAACTAGAATTTTGGATGACTTCACAGTTCAGATTTTGATCATTATTTTTCCTGCGGGTTGAGGTAATCACAAACAGCAGAATCTAACATTACCCTTTCGCCAAACCCAGCTATACTCGCTGAAAACATGTTCTTGCTGCCATGTGCTGTACATTGCTCCTGAATATGACTTAGCTTAATAACAGGGGAAAACTATTCTTATTAACCTGACCAACCTTCAGCAGAAGCTACACACTGCCTGATACCCCAGAAAATTATGAAACTCTGGGAAGTGTGACATTGTGCTGATTTCTTTCGCATTTTGATAGAAAGCAGAAATGTTAGTTTAACATCTAGTCAATGTCTACATTACCGGAGACGGCGAACACGATCGAACTGAGCAAGTGTCGTTCAGAAAACTGACCGAGATTAGTTTCAACGAATCATCTCGAAATATCCTTAAAGCGTTGTAAAGTGAACACGGAAAATCTAAATCTGGGCGGTGCTTCTCCCAAAAATGAGTACTATGTTCTAATCACTGCTCCGTCTCGCTGGAATCGCTATTAATGCGGTATTTCATTCTTTGTAATAAAATCTGTAACTACCTCAAAAACAGCCGATTCCAAGAGTGGTAGAGAAAGACGTTGTCATCACCAAGAGGAGGAGAGATAGCAGTGTCCTCATTACCGGACTGCTCGTCAACATCCTAGCTTAAATTCCCAATTCTTCCAAAATATCTCAGGAAGTATGTGTGCAGTCCTTCTGAGGATGATCCGTGAGCAGATGGGGACATCCAGACTGGCGGCTATCTGTTAGAGGTGTGGATTGTGGAGCAACATCCGCCAGTTGCCATCTGTCACCAATAACATACCCTGGTGAAATTTGGAAATTTGTTGTAAGGACTATGAGACCAACCTACTGAGGTCATCGGTCCCTAGGTTTATTCACTACTTAATATAATTTAAACTAACTTACGCTAAGGACAACCCAGACACCCATGCCCGAGGGAGGACACGAACCTCCGACGAGGGAAGCCGCGCGAACCGTGACAAGGCCCCTAAGACCGCTAGCTACACCGCGCGGCATACCCTGATGAGCCAGAACATTATGAACATCTGCTTAACAGCTTAACTGATTCAACGTATGATGGTTCAAATGGCTCTGAGCACTATGGGACTCAACTGCTGTGGTCATAAGTCCCCTAGAACTTAGAACTACTTAAACCTAACTAACCTAAGGACAGCACACAACACCCAGCCACCACGAGGCAGAGAAAATCCCTGACCCCGCCGGGAATCGAACCCGGGAATCCGGGCGTGGGAAGCGAGAACGCTACCGCACGACCACGAGATGCGGGCTCAACGTATGAGAAATCTGACAGTTTGTTGGTAGGTTTGTGGAGGCATGTGGCATTAGATGTCTAGCATAGGTCATGAAATTCGCGTAAATAATTGGCCGCTGATTTGCGTGAGCGATGATGGAGCCTGATAGTGACGCAGCTGATTTCCGTAGGATTTACTTCATGCGAATTTGGTCGCCGAGATATCAACGTGAGTTCACAATACTCCTCAAACAACTGTAGTACGGTTCTGGCTCCGAAACACAGACAATTATACTTCTGAAAAATGACATCACCATCGGGGGGGACATCAAGCATAATAGGATGCAGGTGGTTCGCAGCTGTCAGCGTGCCTTCGATTACTACCACAGATCCCATGCAAGCGCAGGAGAATGTCTCCCGCAGTATAATACTGCTTCGACCACACTGCGTCCGTGACGTGCTGCACGTATTGAACCGCAGTTCACTTCGATGACGGCGTTTGTGGAAACGACTAGCGACCAAGTGATTCACCTGAAGAGCCGATTGACGGTCGAATCTCGATGGTCATGTGCCCAATGCAATCGTAGCTGACGGTATCGTTGGGTGAACATGTGAACACGTAGGGAGGGTCTGCTGCGAAGCTCCACGTTCAACAACGTACGAGGAACGGTGTGCACCCGCATTGTGTTCTTTTGGCACAGTTGTCACAGATCACCATTTATCCAACTTTACAGAGCAGACAAGCCTCTGAACCCCACGTTTGGCGAAGAGCCGTGGACGTCCAAGTATTTAGTAGCTAGTGGTAGTTTCACTGTCCTTCTACTCTTTCCGTAGATGCTCATGGCAGTAGCACGTGAAAATTCGACCAGCTTCGCCGTCTCCGAGATACTCGTTCACAGGCTCTACGTAAAAATAATCTGCACTTTGTTAAAGTCGTTTTTCTCAATGTCTTTCCCCATTTGCAGCCCATATCTTCACTAGGGTGATCCCCGTCCTTGTTTGCTCCGCTTATACAGTATACTTCTGTTAGCGCGTCACGTGCCCGCAACGCCACCAGGCGGCATCCAATGCCGCGGTGGGCAGTTGCGGCGGGGCGAGTTAGAAATTGCGTTAATGTTTGACCACTGTCTTTCTCCGCACTGTGCACTACAAAAAGTTCCACCTACCTCAGTACGGCGTCTGGTCACCAGCTCGATTCTCTGCATCGTAGATACTGTTCAGACGATGCTAAAAGTAGCATGAAGGAAAACATCGTCAATACTTACGTTTGCAAAGTCCGCCTAAATTCTGGTAGCAAGCTATCCTGTAATTTCTTATAAGGATTTTCGGGTGGAGGGCGATTGCTTCATTTTTTTTTTTTAGAAAAAGTGTCGAAATTCCGCAACAAGTTCTTTATTTCTTTAGGTTCAAAATCAAAGAAATAGCCTTCAGCCCGTATTTATTTAAACGACTAATACCTATGTCCTCAGCTCACAGTTCATACAACCCAGTATACACTCAAGACAGCCAGAAATGTACTTAAGTCCGACCCGAATTATTACGTGATCTACAGTCGATGATCTGCTACAATATATGAGTTTCACATTCGGTCTTTTTAAGTGGATTTCTAATAAAGAAACTGCTCGCCAACTATTCCGTAGATGAATATGAAACATACCACGCGGAATTCTACAAAGACCGAAAGTTCTATCCGACAGATCACTTCACAAAGCTCAGATTTTAACAATCTGTCCTTAAATGCAACTGCTTTCAAGGCAATACAATCCGGATGCGGGAAGCCAATTATTTCTTCATTTACACATAATAAAGACGGAAGCGTTCAACATGACCTGCACGTCCGATAGCTGACTAGCTACTCACTCACTGCCTTCCTTCCAGGGCCTATAAGTAATTGCAATGCGCGGGAAATGCTTAACTCTGAATGGTTGTTCAAAATGACCAGCCAATCAAAACAATCCTTCGAGATAATTCTCGTGCCAAAACTGTCCTACGCCAATCACTATTCACAGATGCATTTACGTCACTTCATCATGCAAATCTTAATAAAATGTTTAACAAAACCAAACGAAAATAAAACTAATCTTGAAATGACTTTAGAAAATCATTACTCTGCAAATGGCTATTCTGGCTGCCTTCCTACAAAAGCAAGTACCCTTGGACATGCGTCATCAGCAAGGTAGGGAAATTACAGCTCTCATTGCAACAGCTTGCTTCACACTTTCCCATGACATACTGTAGTTATTTAATGTTTAACATCAGATAATATTAAATCTTTATGTATGTCCCACATATACACTCTCACTCACATTTGTTCACACAAGAAAACAGATAGTTATTAAATAAATATTAATCCTTTCTGAATTTTATGTTACGAAAATGAAAAATAGCGAACGTTTTTAATTATAAAAAATCTAAATAAATTGTTATGCCATTTAGTGAACTTCAGTAATAATTCGAAATGATACTAAAAGACAAGCTGCTATGAACCTTAACTGACTTTAATCTTATAAGTGTCTGTTTTTGGTGTTTTAGGTAATTTTCTCTAACTCTGAAAGTATTCCAGCTAGAAATCTGAGATTTTTATACAATCTTCTTTTTAATAACAAAGGGCAGTATATTGACTTTTAACTAAATTGAATAATATTTAATATAGTTTATTTAGATTCTTAGAGGCTTGAATATTCTGTCGCTCGAATTGACCAAATTGACACAGCTACCTCTTCCCACAGCTAGGCTAGCGACGGGTGAATGAGTCACGCTAAGATACAAGCGGCTGTTTCTATCACCGCCAAAGGCTCCAAAGCTACGAGCCGTACCGCAGAGTAGTGCAATAAATGCTATTGCGTATTGACTCGCGATGTTACATAGTGGTCATGATGTTTTGGCTTATCAGTGTAAATACATTACTAAACTCAGCGGCCGGCCCCGGAACCGCGCGACTGCTACGGTCGCAGGATCGAATCCTGCCTCGGGCATGGATGTGTGTGATGTCCTTAGGTTAGTTAGGTTTAAGTAGTTCTAAGTCTTGGGGACTGATGACCTCAGATGTTAGGTCCCATAGTGCTCAGAGCTATTTGAACCATTTTAAACTCAGCACGCACTCTCCAGTCTTCTCCAACAAGTAGCTAAAATTACGATACAGACATTCTACGCACATAAGGTCCCACAACTCGCTCATAGGGGGGCCTCACGAATCAGTGCTGTTGAATCACCGTTTAGTCCTCAGCCAGTTTTGTTTAATTTGTTCGTTTAAAGAAACTTTTGCATCAGAGGTACAGTCAGTATCTTCCTCTCATTTACATAATGAAGAAAACAATATATGAAAATTAATGAACTCTCCTCAAACACAGAGGTGGTAGTGGTATTAATTAGCAGCAGAATTTATACCTTTACGGCTTTATCAGCATAACATTACAATCACTGTTAATATAACCTAATACGAGGAGACTTTTAAGAGTAAGTTGCACATAATTCTGACAGACAAAGTAACTTTTCTTGAATGCTGCATTCCACTTCAAAGTGACATATACTTGACACCAGACGCTGGGTGTTCTACCAACCCTTCAATTCCTCGACGCTATACATCCGCTCCATGGTCACAGAGTCGTTCGATAAACGCTGCGTGAACATCCGAAACGTTGAAAAATCTGCTATTGCTGTGAATCAGTGCTAGACATTATCTGTGGTCGATGCCGATAGTCTGCTGGGCGGCCTTGGTGAAATTATTGGCACTATTTAATTACGGTTGAATGCGACATAGCATACGGTCCATATACCGCCAGAATTTCACGGTGTATCTGTGTGCCATTCAGATGTCCTACTGTTCCACGGACTTCAACTGGAATACGTTTCCAGTTGCCGCGCCATTTCACTCCCACGTAGTGATGCACCTGTTATCCGTGCCGCAGAAGAACAATCTGCAGTAAATCCACAATACGTCCTCTGTTCTGACAATCCACCAGTCTTGTTGCCCAATAGTCATAGCGTGGTATGAAGTGTAACTTACTTCCTGAAGTCCTCTCGCAATACCCAAAAATATTTTAAGTCATTTTCTTATAGCTTTTCCCTGTGGAACCACGGCAAAGCTTGGAGATAACTAATTACCGTACACTCTTGTTATTTGGTAATAAGATAAACCGAAAACTCGGTTTACGCCTACTAGATATTTGGTACCTGCCGAATTATATCGAAAAAATCCACCGCTTAAACCAAATTTCGGAACATTCGTACTAAAAACTGAAATTTCGTCCATCGCATTACATATTCTATTATTCGTCTAAACCGAATATGTACATATGTAGTGCTGTGCACTATCGTATTTTCCGTAACGCATTTCACACATTCCTCATTGTACTGTATTGCAACTTCGCAACAACTGCCCGATCGCATGCTTGCTGCTCACGCTACCTCCACGGCGTAAGTAGGGTTGCCAGATTAAATTGACAAAATTACCGAACATTGCCTGGCGAAACGATTTGCTGAGCTGAAGCCTGAGTCTTTAAAGCTTACTAAGCATTAAAAATTATATTTATCATTGCTAGTTATAGCTTTCAACACGATTTTGTTACTTTTAATCTTTTTCGTAAAAATTGTTGCATGAAATCTTTAAATTGTAACGAATGCGTAATTCTGCTTTTACCATTTGTTTCTAACGTCGACGATAAATGAATACCCTGCCTGAAGACTCTTTCCACAAAGGCATTACTGCATGAAAGAATTATTCTTTTGATAATTTTTAGGTGTTTTCCACGAAATTGAGTTTGTGGATGTAGATGCTTTGGAAGAATTACAAAATTTTATTTGATGTACGTATATCTTCGTGTAAACTGTTTAGAAATGTCTTAAATACCTACCACCTTTGACAGTTCTACAGCTTTTTATTTAGATACGCAGAAGCACTACACAGTCAAATGCAACTGTGTTAAAAACGTAAGTTCACCTGATTAACCTGTGCGTGGCGTAGGCTGAAATGCAGAGAAAGGACACGCAGCGATCAATCACGAAAGCAGCGGGCGCCGACTGGCAACAGCGAACCAAATGTTTGTCTTGATTTTGAAAATCAATAAATGATATGAATGGAATTCTAAAAATGCCAAACCACTCATACTTCAGTATCGAACACTGAACAATGGCTAGAAATACCGAACAGTTCGGCGAAACACAAACACCTGGCAACCCAGAGCGTACGACGCAAGGCAGGTGGAACCATGGGCTGGTCAGCAGATTGCACATTTCACGGGGGTCATAACAATTCAGAGAGCTCTCACTGTCTGCGAACAGTGAATGTTTCTTCCCCTTTCGCTCCTCACTCGGAATACGTCTCCGAAACAGAAATGAGCTCGTAATACTCTGATAAAACAAAATCTGCAAATTCTACACGTGGTTGACAGTAAAGAGAATGTGGTGTCACCGCCAGACACCACACTTGCTAGGTGGTAGCCTTTAAATCGGTCGCGGTCCGTTAGTATACGTCGGACCCGCGTGTCGCCACTATCAGTGATTGCAGACCGAGCGCCGCCACACGGCAGGTCTAGTCTAGAGAGAATCCCTACCACGTGCCCCAGTTGTACAGCCGACTTTGCTAGCGATGGTTCACTGTATACAGATGCTCTCATTTGCAGAGACGACAGTTTAGCATAGCCTTCAGCTACGTCATTTGCTACGACCTAGCAACGTGCCATATTCAGTTACTATTGATATTGATATTGTGAATCATGTACCGTCAAGAGCGACGTTCATCATTAATGGATTAAAGTTAAGTATCAAACCAGCTACGTCCGCTTTCTATATTCTAGTTTCCTCGTCATGTTCCAGACCTCACGTCAGTATAGTTCTTCCCTCCTCACGCCAGCCTGCGTGAGCTAAGACGCGCGCATTTCGGCCTCCTCTAGTAACACGGTGTTGGCTCTTCAGCCAACACAACAGAGAACATTAAAACACAGGTTGCAGAACACTTTTAGATCGCTATGTCTACTCTCTCATCAATAAGTTAGACTGAAAACAGAGACAAGTCTGTCAAGCTGTTCATTTAACGCGTGAGGCCAGCCAAACAAGTAGTAGTGGAAAAAAATGGTTCAAATGGCTCTGAGCACTATGGGACTTAACATCTTTGGTCATCAGTCCCCTATAACTTAGAACTGCTTAAACCTAACTAACCTAAAGACATCACACACATCCATGCCCGAGGCAGGATTCGAACCTGCGACCGTAGCGGTCACGCGGTTCCAGACTGAAGCGCCTAGAACCGCACGGCCACAAGTATTAGTGGATTCGCCGTTGGAATGGTTCAAACACATACGCCATTGGCAGATTCCGTTTTACGGCTTCGTGCTTCAAGAAAAAGGCAATTTCTGGGTTCGTGTGTTCTGAGGACTGGCGTTTTAAAAATATCTGTGGAGAGGTACACAGTAAACGAAGAAGATGCCAAGGAATGAGCGCGGGAATTTCAATCCAAGCTCTCGTTTGTATCACCCAAGGCATGTGTTTAGTAAGAAGTCTGCGTTTTCTATGACTTGATGATTGGAAAAGCACATGCCAATGACGAAAAATGTCAGGGAGGGAGGGGAAGCAAGAGAAGATCAAACCATCAGTGACTGGAAAATACAAAAACCCGCGATGTTTTAAAAATGTCAACCTACTCAATCTGGCATGCCACTACGAGAACAAAAATAAAGTTTGAATGACCAAATCTCCTCCTTAGCTGGCTCTTGAAGGTTCAACAAATGGCTAAGAGTATGAGAAATGTTCTGCTGATTTTGGTCTACTGCTTGGCCAGTTCGACGGCCTGAAACTTCGGAACATAGTTTTCTTCTTACCAACTAACATCGCGAGCCTTCTGTACCCACTGCATCAAGGAATAATGGTCTAAATGAAGGTTAATTACAGCCAACTTGTTAAGGCTGCCATCAGTGCAAACTATAAGAAACAGTTCGTAATTAGATGGTACTGCGAGCTCTCAGCAACATATCTGCTGCTTGGAATGAAGTTAAAACAGACACCATAACTGTTTTAAGGCTTGAACAGAAACTCACAACGCCGCTTAAACTGAAGAGAAAGCATGATCCAACATCTGAACTTATAATGCGGATACAGTTTTGGATTCTGATGCTGCTCCTCTACAGCCTTACACCCGGTTGGTGTCCTCTTATACCGTTAATATGGAAGAATCGACGTAGGCAGATGTCTGTGCTGCTGAAGAAGGAAGGAAAGATTGGATTTAACATACCGTCAACATCGAGGTCATTAGAGACGGAGGAGAAGCTCGGACTGTGTCAGGAATGGGGGAGGAAATCGGCCGTGCCCTTTTAAAAGGAACCATCCCAACATTTGAGTGGAGCGGTTTAGGAAATCATGGAAAATCTAAATCTGGATGGCCGGACGCGGGTTTGAACCGGCGTCCTTCAGAATTCGAGTCCAGTGTGCTACCCCCTGCGCCACCTCGTTCGGTGCTGAATAACCAGTCATCAGTTCTGCTGATGATGCGGAAGAGACTAATTCGTTACTGTCATCTTCTGAGGAAGAACATGAAGATACGGCAGTCAGTTCCTGTTCTAGATAGATTTGCTGCCACTTCTGACGTCTCCATGGCATTTCAGGCTCCTCTGGTTGTGGTATATTCATAGTGCCATAGTATTACGACCAATATTTAGACTAGAAACTGATTTTATCAAATAATGTATAGAAGTAAAATGTGTAACGGATAAAAATTTTTGTAAATAAAATCTCGTGTTTCCATTAAAACTTAGTGCGATGAAGAACAGTTCATTAAAGTTCAAGATTATCGTTTGTTGTATTACATGACTCACTAATTAAACGGGTAAACTATCATTCTATAAAATGTATGTAATTGTATTGTTTGAAAACAACAGCGCGGCTCCCCCGCGTCGGAGGTTCGAGTCCTCCCTCGGGCATGGCTGTGTGTGTTGCCCTTAGCGTAAGTTAGTTTAAGTTACGTTAAGTAGTGTGTAAGCTTACGGACCGACGACCTCAGCAGTTTGGTCCCATAAGATCTTACCACAAATTTCCCAATTTTCCATTTTTGAAAACAACAAGCATTTGTCAATATGTACATATACTTTTTCAGTTGAACAAATTCCAGAAATACAGTTGTACATATGGAGTAGTTATTTTTTCTTAGAGTTCATGAAAACAAGAACACTCATATCGTTGGTACCCATAACAAGAAAGTTAACTCAACGATCGTATATTTTAACAGAAAACTCGTTAATTCAAACGTTGTTAAAGCGATTTGCTTATTCTCGGTCCCCCGGAAATTCGTTTAAACGAGGGTCTACTGTATTCACAAATGTTCTAATTTGAATCATCCGTTCTCTCTCGTATGGGCTTAGAGATCTCTGAGGCCTTTCGGTTTACACTCGGTTGTCATTCATGTCAGCTTTCACCATCTTCTCTCTCTCTCTCTCTCTCTCTCTCTCTCTCTCTCTCTCTCTCTCTCTCTCATATTTTCGCTTCCTCTCTTCGCTTCCAGTTCACATCACTTGTCAGTTTTATTGACCCTTGGTATAATAAATCTGGCTCCGTTTTCCTAAATATCCATCTCATCATCTTCATTGTCAGTTTAAACGTAAATGAATAGTGGAAGGAATTATATGTGAATCTCACTAAAACTGCTTAATAGAAACCACAGAAAAAATCCGAATCAACAAACCGGAGTAGGAAGCAACCGACCCAGGAATGAGGTCCTTGACTCTGCTTAGCTTTCTAAACGTAATTTTGCATGTCTAGTCATGACTCGCATTTCACAAATGGTTCAAATCGCTCTGAGCACTATGCGACTTAGCTTCTGAGGTCATCAGTCACCTAGAACCTAGAACTAATTAAACCTAACTAACCTAAAGACATCACACACATCCATGCCTTAGGCAGGATTCGAACTGCATTTCACACTAACGTGTTATAACTTACAGTAAACAGTCACTGTCTGGGTTATGTGCTATAAGACATTGTTACACTGTTACATTGTTACATGAATTACTCTAGTTTCGTTTCTGAGAACAAAGGAATCGACCGACTGATTCGTGAAACCTGATATGGTTGTGAAACTAATCTTCGCCTTACATATGTGACACGTTCTAGCATAGGTGAATATACACACAACTTTAACAAGGACATTTATCGCTTGTTGGGAAAACTGCAGTGTACAGTCCAGCAACTTACTGAAGTAATTCTTGAGATTCGAATCTGGAGTAGGCAGGCGCAGTGATGTAAGAATTCGCGTTCGCTCAGACAACCTGCGTGGTTGCTAGTGCGTCAGCCGGTACTAGGTTCTACAGTGCAGCGATAATTAAACGCTAATGATGCCACTTCACACACTTCTTTCAACATTTCTTCCATTCTTCGCCATCCTTTACGAAACAGGAGATGACTTAAAGTATCATCTTCTAAACGTTCGAAACAAGGAATGAAGATAAGGGTTTAACGTTCCTTGAAAGATAAGGTCATTAGAAACGGAGCGCGAGCTCGGATTAGGAAGGAAGGGTAGAAAATCGACCAAGTCCTTTTCAAAAGTACCGCTTTTAGCGGTTCATGGAAACCAGGGAAAACCTAAAACCGGATGGCTTAACGCAGATATGAACCACCATCCTCCCGAATCAGAGTACAGTCTCTTACCATGGCTCCTCCTCACTGGCTCTCTATGCGTTCAGGATCGGTAATTTTGTGCTGTGTATGATTTCACACACAAACTCACTAGGAAGCTCTATTATTCATTCCCATTTTTTCGATTTGCTAATATAGTGTGTGGAAATGAACTGCATGCCTCCGTAGTCGTCCTACTCATGTAGCCTGGATTTATTTGAATTGTATGTGACAGGCACTAGTATGATTTTACATTTTACCTTAAATATTTCTCTAAAGCTACCAAACGGCGGTTCTAGAAAATGACGTCCTATTTCTTCCAGTTTTCGGAGAACCTGTGCAACACTTCGGAGTCGACGGATCCGAGCCCTAGCAGCATGTAACTACACTTAAACCAATCCCTTTTTATCCCCGGATTTACCATCGTTTCCTTGACGCACTCTAGGCGAAAAATAGGATTTTTCCTTAATGACGCAGCGACCGCTTCCTGTCTTTATTCCACGGACGTAGCATGCCGTTGTCAATAATACAAGGTACGAGACATTAAAGTCTTTAATATTCTTCCACTGAATCTCCTTGGCATCTGCTTCTCCAACAATGCGATTAATGCGACAGTGTCACTTTAGGTCGCTGCTGACGCTAACACCCACATATTTTACAGTTGCTTCCAATGATTTGTCTACATCTACATAGATGCTCCGCAAGCCATCATTTCCTTTCCTGTTCCACCCGCAAATAGAGAGAGGAAAAAACGACTGTCGCATGAAGTGTGCCGGCCGGAGTGGCCGTGCCGTTCTGGGCGCTACAGTCTGGAGCCGAGCGACCGCTACGGTCGCAGGTTCGAATCCTGCCTCGGGCATGGATGTGCGTGATGTCCTTAGGTTAGTTAGGTTTAAGTAGTTCTAAGTTCTAGGCGACTGATGACCTCAGCAGTTGAGTCGCATAGTGCTCAGAGCCATTTGAGCATGAAGTGTTGACTGCTACTAACAAGGGATTTCAGATCGATTCCGTATTTCTGGATTTCCAAAAGGCTTTTGACACTGTACCACACAAGCGGCTTATAGTGAAATTGCGTGCTTACGGAATATCTTCTCAGTTATGTGACTGGATTTGTGATTTCCTGTCAAAGAGGACACAGTTCGTAGTAACTGACGGAAAGTCATCGAGTAAAAAAGAAGTGATTTCTGGCGTTCACCAAGGTAGTGTTGTAGGCCCTTTGCTGTTCCTTATCTATGTAAACGATTTGGGAGACAATCTGAGCAGCCGTCTTAGGTTGTTTGCAGATGACGCTGTCGTTTATGGACTAGTAAAGTCATCAGAAGATTAAAACAAACGGCAAAACGACTTAGAAAAGATATTTGAATGGTGCGAAAATTGGTAGTTGACCCTAAACAATGAAAAGTGTGAGGCAATCCACATGAGTGCTAAAAGGAATCCGTTAAACTTCGATTACACGGTAAGTCAGTCAAATATAAAGGCCGTAAATTCAACTAAATACCTAGGAATTCCAATTAAGAACAACTTAAATTGGAAGGAACATATCGAAAATTTTTTGGGGAAGGCTAACCAAAGATTGGCAGGACACTTGGAAAATGTAACAGATCTACCAAGGAGACTGCCTACATTACGCTTGTCTGTCTTCTTTTAGAATACTGCCGCGCCGTGTGGGATCCTTACCAGACAGGACTGGCGGAGTACATCGAAAAAGTTCAAAGAAGGGCAGCCTGTTTTGTATTATCGCGAAATATGGGAGAGAGTGTCAATGAAATGATACAGGATTTCTGCTGAAAATCATTAAAAGAAAAGCGTTCTTCGTTGCGACGGACTCTTCTCACGAAATTCCAATAACCAACTTTCTCCTCCGTCTGCGAAAATATTTTGTTGACGTCGACCTACATAGGGAGAAACGATCACCACAGTAAAGTAAGGGAAATCAGCTCATACGGAAAGATATAGGCGTTCGTTCTTTCCGCGCGCTATACAAGATTGGAATAATAGGGAATCGTGAAGGTGGCTCTATGAACCCTCTGCCAGGCACTTAAATGTCATTTGCAGAGTATCCATGTAGATGTAGATGTAGATGCCTCCGTATGAGCCCTAATATCTAGTATCTTCGTAATACTTACGCGAAATGTATGTTGGCCGCAGTAGAATCGTTTGGCAGTCAGTTTCAATTGCTAGTTCTCTAAATATTCGTGTTCGAACCACCGGTAACAAATCTAGCAGGCCGCCTCTGAATTGCTTCGACGCCTTCCTTCAATCCGACCTGGTACGCATTCCAAACACTCGAGCAGTACTCGAGAATAGGTCGCACCAACGTCCTATATGCGGTCTCCTTTGCAGGTGAACCACGCTTTCCTAAAATTCTTCCAATAAACTAAAGTCGACCATTCCGCTTCCCTATCATAGTTCTCACATGCTCGTTCCATTTCATATCGCTTTGCGACGTTACGCCCAAATATGTAAACGACTTGACTGTGTCAAGCAGGACACTAGAAATACTGTATCCGAACATTACAGGTTCGTTCTTCCTACTCATCCTCACTAACTTACAGTTTTCCACACATAGAGCTGGCTGCCATTCATCACACCAAATAGAAAGTTTTTCTAAGTCGTCTTGTATTTTCCTACTCTCACTCAACTTCGACACCATACAGTACACAACAGCATCATCAGCAAACAACAGTAGATTGTTGCCCACCCTGTCCGCCAAGTCAGATTGGTTCAAATGGCTGTAAGCACTATGGGACTTAACATCTGAGGTCATCAGTCCCCTAGACTTAGAACTACTTAAACCTAACTAACCTAAGGTTATCACACACATCCATGACCGAGGCAGGATTCGAACTTGCGACAGTAGCGGTCGCGCGGTTCCGAACTGAAGCGCCTAGAACCGCTCGGCCACAGCGGCTGGTGCGAAATCATTTATGTATGTAGAGAACTACAGCAGTCCTACCACTCTTCTCTGGGGCACTCCTGACGACACCCTTGTTTCTGATTTATGATCAGTGCTCTAATCGACCAATAGTTCAATCCTCCTGTTTGTGCGAAATTATTTATATTGAGGTTTAGCTGCCAGAACATGAACCAAGTGGATATATTTTGCAGGTATTATTGCACTTAGCTACAATTTTCTTGTGTTGAAACTTTTCTGTATGAGAAATAACAGCCTTACGAAACTTCAGACAATTCTCCACCATATCGTTGACGTATATTGGAAACAGCAACGGTCTTTTCGCTCCCTCGCTATAATCCCGACATAATTAAAAGCATGAGTCAATAAATAAATCTAATACATCAGAATACCGCATATCGTGTTAAATTTCGCGCCTATACGTGTCTAGACGATGACGCGTGGAAGGTAGTGGATAGCGTTCCACGGCCAGTGGTTAATGATCTACAGTCAGAGAGAGATGGCAAGTGTGCTGTGTGTATCTGACTAGAATAATGCCATTTTTGTGAACCTGAGCGCTGTCCAGAGAGCACCTCCATAGCGACATTGTATTTCATGGAAATTCGTGTTCAGTTGAATACAGGTTCCAGAAAAGGATAAGCCACAAACCAGGAGCGTCCTGACCGCCCCGGTTATCCAGCAATGCCACATCGTTTCCCCGTCTAGGAGATTTCGCTACACACGGACCAATCCGTCTTGTGGGTTGTAGCAATTTAAGGACCCAAATAAACTTGGTACATCACGAGAGGTCATTCGTTAAATGGAATGCTGTCGCCAGGGTTCTATATGCTGCAGGCTTCCAGTGCCTTGTCGAATGATGGAATAAGTTTTTAAGTTTTTCAAGGTGGGCATGCTGAAAAGGCAAATAAATTTAAGACTGGTACGCGCGGCTCTGAGAGTTTATTCCAGTTTGCGGCTCACTGACTCACCTCGTACGTCCGACGATTTCGCAACTTTACGAACGTGTCTAGCTCTGTCTGCCAGGGAGGTCTAAATCCGTTCCGATAATCAGTAAGATATACTACTGGCCATTAAAATTGCTACACCACGAAGATGACGTGCTACAGACGCGAAATTTAACCCACAGGAAGAAGATGCTGTGATATGCAAATGATTAACTTTTCAGAGCATTCACACAAGGTTGGCGCCGGTGGCGACACCTACAACGTGCTGACATGAGGAAAGTTACCAACCGATTTCTCACACACAAGCAGCAGTTGACCGGCGTTGCCTGGTGAAACGTTGTTGTGATGCCTACTGTAAGGAGTAGAAATGCGTACCATCACGTTTCCGACTTTGATAAAGGTCGGATTGTAGCCTATCGCGTTTGCGGTTTATCGTATCGCGACATTGCTGCTCGCGTTGGTCGAGATCCAATGACTGTTAGCAGAATATGGAATCGGTGGGTTCAGGACGGTTATATGGAACGCCGTGCTCGATCCCACCGGCCTTGTATCACTAGCAGTCGAGATGACAGGCATCTTATCCGCATGGATGTAACGGATCGTGCAGCCACGTCTCGATCCCTGAGTCAACAGATGGGGACGTTTGCAAGACAACAACCATCTGCACGAACAGTTCGACGACGTTTGCAGTAGCAAGGACTATCAGCTCGAAGACCATGGCTGCGGTTACCCTTGACGCTGCATCACAGACAGGAGCGCCTGCGATGGTGTACTCAACGACAAACCTGGGTGCACAAATTGCAAAACGTCATTTTTTCGGATGGATCTAGGTTCTGTTTACAGCATCATGATGATCACATCCGTGTTTGGCGACATCGCGGTGAACGCACATTGGAAGTGTGTATTCGTCATCGCCATACTGGCGTATCACCCGGCGTGATGGTATGGGGTGCCATTGGTTACACGTCTCGGTCACCTCTTGTTTGCATTGACGGCACTTTGAACAGTGGACGTTACATTTCAGATGAGTTACGACCCGTGGCTCTACCCTTAATTCGATCCCTGCAAAACCCTACATTTCAGCAGGATAATGCACGACCGCATGTTGCAGGTCCTGTACGGGCGTTTCTGGATACAGAAAATGTTCGACTGCTGCCCTGGCCAACACATTCTCCAGATCTTTCATCAGTTGAAAACGTCTGGTCAATGGTGGCCGAGCAACTGGCTCGTCACAATACGCCAGTCACTACTCTTGATGAATTGTGGTATAGTTTTGAAGCTGCATGGGCAGCTGTACCTGTACACGACCATCCAAGCTCTGTTTGACTCAATGCCCAGGCGTGTCAAGGCCGTTATTACGGCCAGTGGTGGTTGTCCTGGGTACTGATTTCTCAGGATCTATGCATCCAAATTACGTGAAAATGTAATCATATGTCAGTTCTAGTATGATATATTTGTCCAATGAATACCCGTTTATCATCTGCATTTCTTCTTGGTGTACCGATTTTAAAGGCCATTAGTGTATTACACTGGTGTGCAAAACTTAATGACGAAATTACCTGCTGCAGCATAGTATAGAAGGTAACTAGAAGAAATACAGAATGAGACGGACAGAAATGTCATTTATTCAAAGACAATATTTATACTGACGTCATTGCGAAATATGATGGTCTCCTGGACATTATAAAAGGCGGGACATGGTTCGTAATAGGGTGTTGGATCACCGTGGAGGGCAATCCATGCGCTGAAATCTGTGCTCTTGCTCCCATGCTGGTTACAAGAGTTGTGAGGAATTATTGTGGTAGGCCGTTCCATTCCTCCACTAGCGCGGTTAATAATTATAGAATGGTCGTTTGTGCTTGTGAAAGTGCATCCCACAAGTGTTCAGTGGCACGTCAGTTGGGAGGAAGAGCTGCTCCTGCTGCACTGTTCGATGTGGCCGAGCGTTGTCATCCATAAAAATGAAGTCTGGGACGAATGTACCAATGAAAAGACGCACGTTGGGAAGGAGTACCGTCGCAATAACGTTGACCAGTGAGAGTACCTTGTTCAAAGATTTGGATGCCAGTACTAGAGATGGGCAGAGTCGTTCATCCTTTGGAACTAGTTGGCTGATCATCGCTCTTTTTTGGGAACCGTTCATTTTTACTCGTTCACCGTTCATTGTGCTTGGTATATGGTTCTTATGAAAAACTGAAAATTAGTAGCATAGGTGACTGAAGATGGAAGGCGCCAAGAGGGGGCACTTGCCTACCCCCTGGAGTACAGAGTTTTCATTCATAACTGAATTCTCACACACTTGTAATTTTCGTGATTCTTTTAAACATCTCGTTTAGCCAACTGCAACGTTATGTGGATGATCGCAGTGAAATAATATAAGGTGGCGCACGAAAAACCCGGTCCCGAGTACAGACTGCCCGCCAATTACGCACGATTTGTTGACCGCTACGAGCAGAATAGATAAACATGTAATAATTAGACAGTGGAGAAATAACAAATAAGCTAATGCAAACAACTTCGAAACAATAGATGACGATTGGTAAGCGACAATGTGCAGTCTAGTACTCGGGGCCGATTTTTCGTGCGCCACCCTGTACCACTGAAATAATATTGTAGGAGTTGTTACATTCTCTTTACAAAAGATGACACCAACACTCGATTACGAAGCGCGGGCTTCATTTGGTTGTGGGTCGGTCTCCCTTCCATAACAATGAACATACTTTTGTATCTTGGATCAAGAAAAGACGGAAAATGGCCACTCGTGTGTGCCGTGCCGAAATCCTTTGCGTGTGTAATAACAAAAAATCTTGCCTTTTTACAAGTATTTCTTCTGCTCTTTATCGAAATAGTGAAGTAAGCCGATACTCCGTTTTGTTACGTGAAAAGATGTACGCATTCCATACCACGTAATTTTTATGTAATTTACGTAATCACAAAATACATTTTAATTACCGGTCGTGGACGCTGAATAGAATACGAAAAGAACCAGAAGTTCAGAGTTCAGAAAAAATTTGAAATGGATCTAGAACGGGCGTGCGAAGCGAACGAAACGCACAACAACAACTCGATACTGAACTATGATCAGTCGGCAGTGGAACTGCGACTAGTGGCCACGCGAAGGACGAGTCTGGCCGAGCGAGATCGAGACAGATGGGAACGGGACCGAGGCTGGAACGAGACCGGCCGACGTGCCGTTCGGGAACGAGACCAAGCGTTTTCCGTTCCCTGGAACTTTAAGTAGAGAGCCGTGACCTTAGAATTCGTTCCTCGTTCGTTCTGTTCATCTTGGTGAACCGTTCCTTTGGACCCGTTAGTTCGCGAACGACCCACCTCTAGTCAGTACGCCTGTGGCAACATTATTCTCCACCACACCATAACACCTAGACCCCCCACAACGATCGTGTTCGGTAATGTTGGACGTACCCTCATACAGCGAGAGGTGGGAACACGTATTCCACCCAGGAAAACTGCGCGAACATTATCGTTTTGGTACTCCAGGTGATAGAATGTGAGGAGACATAATGTCCAAATCCTCAAACGAGGTAGATTCACTGGTTAACGTTACTGTAACACTACTTCCTTCCCTTATGTGTCTTTCCAGAGGTGCATTCGGCCCTGGCTTCCTGTTTGAGGATGATAGTGCGCAATCGCATCGCACACCGCAGTTAGAGAAGCTCATGGAACGAGAGCATATTCGACGAATAAACTGACTTACTTATTTCCCCTGCCTTAAATCCCATCGAGCAGTAGTAAACAGCGCTGGTAGACGAATGGAACGCTCTACTAGAGGAAATACCCTTTGAATAAGTATCATTTCTGACCGTCTTCAGTTACCTTCTGTACTGTAGCAGTTATATGCATGATCAGTTTCATTGAACTATGTTACTTGGTAGTGACACACCATGTAGAAGTTCATTTCGCTCTTCAGTTTTGTAGACTGGTGTATTGTCTACTAGTCGACGTTGTGAAACTGTCTAATGCCTTCCGGAAGTCAAGGCAGCTCGCTCTGAATGTAGAAAAATCTAAGTTGAAGCAGATGAGTAGAAAAAACAATCACATAATGTTCGAATACAGTATTACTGTGCTGCTTGACAGTCACGTCGATTAAATATCTAGGTGCAACGTTGCAAAGCGATATGAAATGGCACGAGCACGTGAGGAATGTAATAGAGAAGGCGAATGGTCGACTTCGGTTTACTGGGAGAATTCTAGGAACTTGTGGTTCATCTGTAAAGGAGACCGCATATAGCACACTAGTGCGACCCATTGCTCAGTGCTGTTAGTGTTTGCAATCGAAACCATGACGGATTAAAGGAAGACATCGAAGCAGTTCAGAGGCAGGCTGCTAGACTTGTTATCGGTAGGTTCGAACAACACTCAGGTATTACGGATATGCTTCGGGAACTCAAATGGGGATCACTTTTTTTTTTTTTTTTTTTTGGAGGAGCATTCTTGAGAAAAATCAGAGAACCGGCATTTGAGGCTGACTGCAGAACGATTCTACTACCGCCGACGTACATTTCGTGTAAGGACCACGAAGGTAAATTAGCGCTTGTACGGAGACATATAGATAGTCGTTTTCCCCTTGCTCTGTTTGCGAGCCGAACAGAAAAGGAAATGACTAGTAGTGGTACTGGTTATCCTCCACCATGCACCATATGGTAGCTTCCGGAGTATGTATGCATCTAGATGTAGATGGAACACGCAGTCGACCTGCGAGCCGTTATTTAATCTCTTTTTTCTGGTATTTGTCCCGTACCGTCACGGGGTCGGCATGTTTATCGGTTTGTTCAAATGGCTCTGAATACCATGAGACTTAACATCTGAGGTCATCAGTCCCCTAGACCTTAGAACTACTTAAACCTAACTAACCTAAGGACATCACACACATCCATGCCCGAGGCAGGATTCGAACCTGCGACCGTAGCAGCAGCGCGGTTCCGGACTGAAGCACCTAGAACCGCTCGGCCACTCCGGCCGGCTATCGGTTTGTTAATGTTAGTTGTTGTCGGCCCCCCAATCCACCTACCCCTCCCCCCCCCCACCCACACACACACTGCCCCCACTCCCGACTCTTCTGCAATCAGAAACTCGGAAAACTACAAACTGGAGTGTAATAGTTTTTACCTCATAGTTATTTAACAATGTCGAGTTACCGTTCATCAGAGATTGGCTGAATGCGCTGAATAATAATAATAATAACCAAATATGGAGAAATTAAGAGGGTACCATACTTTAAATATTTAGGAGAGATAATTTCTGAAAAACACTCACAACAAGAAAGAATATTAAAAGCTCGCAGGGGTCTAGGGCTGGTCCAAAACATTTACAATAAAAAATGTCTATCTATAAATACAAAAATTAAACATTATAAGTCGGTAATTAAACCAATAATGCTATATGCCAGTGAAACCTTGACACTTAAAAGAAAAACAGATATGGAAAACCTGAAGAAAGAGGAAAGGAAAATCATTAGGAAAATTCTGGGACCAAGATGGACCAAAGAGGGGTATAGATTACAGAAAAATTCTAAAATTGAAGAATATTCTAACATAGAGATAGACATGAGGAAGAGGCGTCTAAAATTCTATGGCCACATAATGAGACTTCCCGATCACAGACTTACAAAAAGAATAGTAAGATACGTAGCATCCCTTGTTAATGGAGGAGAATGGATCAAAAATGTAAAGAAAGATCTGGAATTAGCCAACATTACTACTGAAGACATGAACAAAAGAAACAATTTCAAACTTAAAGTTGACAAATGGGAGGTCAAACCAGAGACAAAAGCGCCGAGAACTGGAACAAAATGGAGCGAAGAAAGAAAAGCTGAATTCTCGCAAAGAATGAAGACCTTGTGGGCAAACAAGAAGAATAAGAAGCCCCAGAAGTGAACCATCTTTACTTAGCGTCTTCCATGTTGGGAGCTTTACGACTAATAATAATAATAATAATAATAATAAGTACACAGAATATGAGCAGTCGTAGTGTTTAAAAAATCACCGAGACTCTAGGTGATGAGTAGCTAACTTAGTTTGTATACAGTAAATTTAACTAGTAAATAGTTATATGCTAGTAAAAGGGAATTATCTCATAAAGAGGATTGGGTTGTTTGGGGGAAGAGACCAAACAGCGACGTCATTGGACTCATCGGATTAGGTAAGGATGTCGGCCGTGCCCTTTCAAAGGAACCATCCCGGCATTTGCACTGAGTGATTTAGGGAAATCACGGGAAACCTAATTCAAGATGGCCGGACGCAGGATTGAACCGTCGTCCTCCCTATCGCGAGTCCAGTGTACTAACCACTGCGCCACCTCGTTCGGTGTCTGTCTGATAAAGAGAAAGCGCACACTGTCCTGTGATTTATATATGTAACATAAGAATTAGGGTAAAACGTCTGTGCTCGGAAGTAAATAAGTGAATAAACACACGCTTTAAAGTATTAACTGGTTTCAAAGCTTTCCCTTCAGGGTTAAAAGGTGCGGTATGGAAGTGAATTTTTCGTCCCATGTGAAGTCAATAGTGAAGTAAGCATATAATGCGTGAGACATTGTTAAAAGCGATACAAACTACTTTCTCCGTTGAAAACCTAAAGCCTGACCTTTCCGTCGACTCTTCCTACCTCTAAAACGCCAAGCGTAATTTACGAGCTGTGGTTTCAAAGCTAGAGGAGTAGTAAATCATAAAATAAACTACGGAGGAATATTTCTTAACTGAGTTCTTCACTCTGCAGGTTACATTGCAAAACAGTGTGATAATAAAAGACACTTCTGAACGACTGTCATTCTGTTGCCTAAATTTATGTGAAGGCATGTCCCGTATTTGATGGATGGAATGATAGCTCTGGAAGAGTTTCAGTAAAAATTGGAAGCCTTTCTCAGAAGTTCCAGGTCAGAATTCATTTGGTCTATATAGCGTTGAAGGCTTCCTGATGACAAAAAATATATTACGACATGCTGTGTGAGTATCATAGCTTGCTATACAACCACCCACAGTGGGTCAGGTTTTCAAGGTTCCATGATATTCTTCGAACCTAGACAGGAAGCATGTGAGCCCAGTTTTCTGATTTTACGTGATTCGTTCTGATTGACTCACTTGAGTCTGCACCCTTTGTAAACGACCATCTTTGCGTAGAGAGATTACAAAAGCAATATTTTGATTCCCTGTAAAGATATAAAGCTGAACTCGTAACGAAGACGTGGTGCTGGGCTGTATCTTAAGTCATAATGCAGATCAGAAAGCCTATATAGCAAATGGGTATAATCAAGCTGCCTAATTGTTGGAACTGATGTGTAACCGTAGTACTGTCACGTCTTTCTCGTCATTGGCTGTTGTGCCATACAAGTCACTGAGGTAACCGATTTTGACAAAGAGCAGATTGTCCCAGCGCCATGGAACGAGCATCTCGAAAAAAGCGAATCTATTCGCCTGTTCTAGTGCTGCTGTAGTGAACGTCTCTGGAAAGTGTTTGTTAATACTGTGAAACCACGGGTAGACGGCCAGTTGTTGGACGTCCATGCCTCAGCAAAGAACGTCGAGCTCGAAGGCTTGCCCACTCTGTGAGACAGGATAGGCGGCGATCTATGGCAAAACTGACAGTATAATACTGGTACAGTCACAAGTATTTCGCAGCATATTCACAGCACATTGTCGAACATGGGGCTCTGTGCAGGGTACCCCTGCGTTTTCCCACATTGACCTAACGACATCATCAGTCAGGATTGCAGATGGCACTGTATCATCGAGATTGGACCGTTTATCAATGAAAACGTGTCACCTGGTCGGATGAATCAAGTTTGTCACACCAGTTAGGTGGCTGTGTCTGGTTATGGTGTCATCTATGCGAACGGCTGCTTGAAACATGCAGCGCGCCGCGGATGCTGACCGGTTGAGAGCGGTGTTATGCTATGGTGGGCATTCACTTGGGCTTCAGTGGGAAGCATGGTGGTAATCGAATGCACCATGAAAGCTGTGTACTATGTGAGTATTACCACCTGCAGCTCTTCATGCTTGTTTTCGTTCCCGATGGCGATGTAACATGGAACCAAGATAACTGTACACGTCACAAGGATAAAATCGTGCTACATGAAGTTGAAGAACATGATAGTGAACTCACTGCAAGGTTTTGGCCGCCAGATCCGCCTGATCTGAACGCGATGGGACACTAACGGGTGTCAGCTCGGTGCCCACGAACTGACGGTCTAGAATTTTTGGAAACCGCGTGACCTGTATGAAGACATTTGGTGCCACATACCTCCGGGAACTTCCCAAGACCTTGTCGAATCCACGCTCCGCAGAATCTATGTTGTATTGCGTTACAAAGGTGGGCCATCACGCTATTACTCAGGTGACTGTAATGTTTTGGCTCGTCAGTGTATGTCCATTCATGCTGCTCTTGCACGTTTTATAATGTCATCCTTCCACTTTCCACTGTGTCGCCTTCTCCGTCTTTTCCTATGACTCAGACACTACTCTGGTCTACACTCCTGGAAATTGAAATAAGAACACCGTGAATTCATTGTCCCAGGAAGGGGAAACTTTATTGACACATTCCTGGGGTCAGATACATCACATGATCACACTGACAGAACCACAGGCACATAGACACAGGCAACAGAGCATGCACAATGTCGGCACTAGTACAGTGTATATCCAACTTTCGCAGCAATGCAGGCTGCTATTCTCCCATGGAGACGATCGTAGAGATGCTGGATGTAGTCCTGTGGAACGGCTTGCCATGCCATTTCCACCTGGCGCCTCAGTTGGACCAGCGTTCGTGCTGGACGTGCAGACCGCGTGAGACGACGCTTCATCCAGTCCCAAACATGCTCAATGGGGGACAGATCCGAAGATCTTGCTGGCCAGGGTAGTTGACTTACACCTTCTAGAGCACGTTGGGTGGCACGGGATACATGCGGACGTGCATTGTCCTGTTGGAACAGCAAGTTCCCTTGCCGGTCTAGGAATGGTAGAACGATGGGTTCGATGACGGTTTGGATGTACCGTGCACTATTCAGTGTCCCCTCGACGATCACCAGTGGTGTACGGCCAGTGTAGGAGATCGCTCCCCACACCATGATGCCGGGTGTTGGCCCTGTGTGCCTCGGTCGTATGCAGTCCTGATTGTGGCGCTCACCTGCACGGCGCCAAACACGCATACGACCATCATTGGCACCAAGGCAGAAGCGACTCTCATCGTTGAAGACGACACGTCTCCATTCGTCCCTCCATTCACGCCTGTCGCGACACCACTGGAGGCGGGCTGCACGGTGTTGGGGCGTGAGCGGAAGACGGCCTAACGGTGTGCGGGACCGTAACCCAGCTTCATGGAGACGGTTGCGAATGGTCCTCGCCGATACCCCAGGAGCAACAGTGTCCCTAATTTGCTGGGAAGTGGCGGTGCGGTCCCCTACGGCACTTCGTAGGATCCTACGGTCTTGGCGTGCATCCGTGCGTCGCTGCGGTCCGGTCCCAGGTCGACGGGCACGTGCACCTTCCGCCGACCACTGGCGACAACATCGATGTACTGTGGAGACCTCACGCCCCACGTGTTGAGCAATTCGGCGGTACGTCCACCCGGCCTCCCGCATGCCCACTATACGCCCTCGCTCAAAGTCCGTCAACTGCACATACGGTTCACGTCCACGCTGTCGCGGCATACTACCAGTGTTAAAGACTGCGATGGAGCTCCGTATGCCACGGCAAACTGGCTGACACTGACGGCGGCGGTGCACAAATGCTGCGCAGCTAGCGCCATTCGACGGCCAACACCGCGGTTCCTGGTGTGTCCGCTGTGCCGTGCGTGTGATCATTGCTTGTACAGCCCTCTCGCAGTGTCCGGAGCAAGTATGGTGGGTCTGACACACCGGTGTCAATGTGTTCTTTTTTCCATTTCCAGGAGTGTATTTCCATCTGTTGGACTACATGTTCTGTCAACCTCCATTTCATTTTTACTATCGTCATTATATCTTCCACTACAGTCGTTCCTCAGCCAACATTATGTAAGTAAAATAAGTGCCTTCCTGATTGCTCAGCCTCCGACCTCACGCATTTCTATTAAAACACCATCGTCTCCACGCCCCTTGGCCCTGTGACCGAGCGGTTCTAGGAGCTTCAGTCCGGAACCGTGCTGCTGCTACGGTCGCAGGTTCGAATGCTGCCTCGGGCACGGATGTGTGTGATGTCCTTAGGTTAGTTAGGTTTAAGTAGTTTTAAGTCTAGGGGACTGATGACCTCAGCTGTTAAGTCCCATAGTGCTTAGAGCCATTTGAAACATCCACGCCCCTTTCCTTTCTTCATACCTCCAATGGTTTAATACCGCTAATCTAGCATTACTTCTACAATGTCATTGTTTTCATCTTTATTTGCGTTAGGGTTTAAGAACTCGCGGACTATGATCCTGAGCACTCGCTCCAGCTCACGCTCTTGATCGTGAGCAGAGTAGTTGCGGTGTGGTGGGGAGCGAGGGAAATGCACACGCACCATGTGGTCGCAACACGGGGGAAACGCCAGCTGTGAAATAACGGAGGGTCAGTTTTGACAACGGTGCCTTCTAATAGCGTCAGTAGGGAGTCGGCGTTGTGTAACGTCTCCGCAGTGCGAGCAAATGTTATTTAACACAAAAAGGTGTTCGAATAAGGTCAGTGTAACGTAAGAGACTGAATACATTCAAGAAGTTGAATATACAAAGGCATTACGTGTCTTACCGTGTTAAAGAATACGAAAACGGAAAATGTGAATGACCTCAAGGTGTACACGAGGTTTCAAAACTTAAAAGTGACCTCTCAGAAGAAGAAGAAGAAGAAGAAGAAGAAGAAAGAACAAGAAAGGGATTGTGCCGTCTGGATAAACTGTAAAATTGCACTACTTCGATACAAAAGCCCTTTCGCCCTCGTAAAGCGTAGTAATACAGTAAAAGAATACTTGGTAGTTACAGCTGAACATTTATATTAATTTCAGGTATAACAGTTTGGTGGGGGTGCTAAGAAGAAGAAGAATAAGTAGAAAGAAGAAGAAAGGGATTGTGCCGTCTGGATAAAAGAAGAAGAAGAAGAAGAAGAAAGAAGAAGAAAGGGATTGTGCCGTCTGGATAAACTGTAAAATTGCGCTACTTCGATACAAAAGCCCTTTCGACCTCGTAAAGCGTAGTAATGCAGTAAAAGAATACTTGGTAGTTGCAGCTGAACATTTATATTAATTTTAGGTATAACAGTTTGGTGGGGGTGCTAAATATTTGTAAAGTTAGTTGCATATTCCTTAGCGCTCTATGAAAGTGTAGATATCGTAGGAACACAGCTGGCTTTAACATTCTTAGCAGCGTTGAAGAAAGAGTAGAAAATGTGAATTTATTAGTTTGTGTATATAGACGTAGCGACATTCAAGTTGCGAAAAAAATCGGGATTCATAGCGAAAACTGAAAAAATTTCCAGTGCTCAATTCGTGTTCACTTGCAGCTTGAAGTAATTGATGTGTAATGCGACAAGGATACGGACAGTCTAGATTTCTCTAAACATTTCCCTCAAGATAGGTTTCCTCGTTCACATTTCTCCACACGGCTTCCCACCCCATTCCTGTGTTGATGGATAGGGTACAGTACTCACTGCTCGCAGGCATCTGCTAACCGTCTGCTCGTGGAGCACGTTTGTTGTGAAGCCTTAATCTATGCATTACACTACATAACATTTTTAAAAATCTTATAGTACTTCGACAATGATCTCTGTTACTGTAACATCAGCCACCTTAAACGATGAAATATGCTGTACTTTTATTGTTTCCAATTATTTCTCGTATCAAATGCTCACTTAAATGCTCACTTAAACCTCTCACGTCCTCTAGAAGACATTTACGAATTGTTGTAATTCATCATATTGTATTATACTTCATTAACTCATTTGACGACTCAGTGGAAGAAGTTGATAACTTCACGTACCTAGAATGTAAAATAACCAGTAACAGCACAAGTAAGCATTAAATTAAGTTACCGTTTGCAAAAGAAATGTTTTTATGAAAGTATTTGCCGTGGTCCACAAAATAAACAATTAAGGAAGATTATTGAAGTGTTTTATTTAGTGATTTTCCTGTAAAGTGCCGAAATGTGAACACAACGGTGGAGACGATAAATGTTTACTTTCAAGATGCAGATCTGGAGGAGAGTAGGTGTTAAATGCAAATTTAAAATAACAAGTGAGGACATACCACAAAGAGAGAACCAAAATGCTGGACACATTTAAAAAAGGTAAAGAAATTGAGTTGGACACTGAACGAGAAGAGTCAAACATAATAATGCACGCGTAGGAATGGTGACTTGGAAGAGGACTGGAAGAAGAATATGATATCAGTTAACTGACATGAAAATAAACGCATCATACGCAGCTATAAAAAGGATGGCAGCCCACCCGGTTAGCCGCACGGTCTAACGCACTGCTTTCCGGGCGGGAAGGCGTGCCGGTCCCCGGCACGAATCCGCCCGGCACATTAGTGTCGAGGTCCGGTGTGCCGGCCAGTCTGTGGATGGTTTCTAAGGAGGTTTTCCATCTGCCTCGGCGAATGCGGGCTGGTTCACCTTATTCCGCCTCAGTTACACTATGTCGGCGATTGCTGCTCAAACACTTTCTCCACGTACGCGTACACCATAATTACTCTACCACGCAAACATTGGGGTTACAGTCGTCTGGTGTGAGATGTTCCTGGGGAGTCCACTGGGGGCCGAACCGCACAATAACCCTGGGTTCGGTTTGGGGCGGCGGTGGGGTGAGTGGACTGCTGTAGCCTGTCGTGGGGTTGTGTACCACTGTGGGCTGCGGGGGGGGACGAAGCCTCTCCGTCGTTTCCAGGTCCCCAGTTCCAGATGGTTCAAATGGTTCTAAGCACTATGGGATTTAACATCTGAGGTCAACAGTTCCCTAGACATAGAACTACTTAAACCTAACTAACCTAAGGACGTCACACACATCCATACCCGAGGCAGGATTCGAGCCTGCGACCGTAGCAGCCGCGTGGTTCCGGACTTAAGCGCCTAGAACCGCTCGGCCACATCGTCCAGCTCCCCAGTTCCATTCAATACAATACAATACAAGGGATGGCAGAAAACCGGGACTGCAGAATGCTGAACTTGCATTCGTCCGCCTCGATGGTCAGAGCTGCGAATTACTAAACGAAGGGCAGGGCTGCTGAGAGCCACGACTGGGCCTGGGGCAGGATGTGTGATTGGATCCCATCTCTAAATGAAGCAGGCCAATCTTTTCGTTATTTTAAACACATTTTGACCTGACTTAAACGTAACACAATTTTGGGAACATTGGAAATACACAAGAGATACTCATTTGTATGAAATATATAATAAATATTATTTCTTATTATTTCTTATTAAACATCAGACGCATGTTCACAAATATGATGTTTACAATGGCACTGTATATTGCACGAGATATTGCCTGTGAAATAAGAGCGAACTAACAGTTGTTCATGGCTTTATACGCTGAAGAGCCAAAGAAACTGGTACACATGCTTAATATCGTGTAGGGCCCCCGCGAGCACGCAGAAGTGCAGCAATACGACGTGGAATGTACTAGACTAATGTCTGAAGTAGTGCTGGAGGGAACTGACACCATACATCCTGCAGGGCTGTTCATAAATCCTTACGAACGAGGGGGTGGAGATGTCTTCTGAACACCACGTTCCAAGGCATCCCAGATATATCCAAAAATGTTCATGACTGTGGAGTCTGATGGCCAGCGGAAGGGTTTAAACTCAGATAAGTGTTCCTGGAGCCACTCTGTAACAATTCTGGACGTGTGGCGTGTCGAATTGTCCTGCTGGAATTGCCCATGTCCGTCGGAATGCACAATGGACATGATGGATGCAGGTGACTTGGAAGAGGACTGGAAGAAGAATATGTTATCAGTTAACTGACATGAAAATAAACGCATCATACGCAACTATAAAAAGGATGCAGGTGACCAGAATGTTTACGTACGTGTCACCTGTCAGAGTCGTATCTAGACGTATCAGGGGTCCCATCTCACTCCAACTGCACACGCCCCACACCATTACAGAGCCTCCACTAGCTTGAACAGTCCCCCGCTGACATGCGGGGTCCATGGATTCATGAGGGTGTCTCCATACCCGTACACGTCCATCCGCTCGATACAACCTGAAACGAGACTCATCCTACAAGGCAATATGTTTCCAGTCATCAACACTCCAATGTCGATGATGACGGGCCCATGTGAGGCGTAAAGCATTGTGTCGTGCAGTCATCAAGGGTACACGAGTGGGCCTTCGGTTTCGAAAGCCCATATCGATGATATTTCGTTGAATGTTTCGCACGCTAACATTTGTTGATGGCCCAGCATTGAAATGTGCAGCAACGTGTAGAAGGGTTGGATTTCTGTCGCTTTGAACGATTCTCTTCAGTTGTCTTTGGTCCCATTCTTGCAGGATCTTTTTCCGGCCGCAGCGATGTCGGAGATTTGATGTACGAGGTGCATTCAAGTTCTAAGTCCTCCGATTTTTTTTCTAATTAATTACTCACCCGAAATCGATGAAACTGGCGTTACTTCTCGACGTAATCGCCCTGCAGACGTACACATTTTTCACAACGCTGACGCCATGATTCCATGGCAGCGGCGAAGGCTTCTTTAGGAGTCTGTTTTGACCACTGGAAAATCGCTGAGGCAATAGCAGCACGGCTGGTGATGTGCGGCCACGGAGAGCGTCTTTCATTGTTGGAAAAAGCCAAAAGCCACTAGGAGCCAGGTCAGGTGAGTAGGGAGCATGAGGGATCACTTCAAAGTTGTTATCACGAAGAAACTGTTGCGTAACGTTAGCTCGATATGCGGGTGCGTTGTCTTGGTGAAACAGCACACGCGCAGCCCTTCCCGGACATTTTTGTTACAGTGCAGGAAGGAATTTGTTCTTCAAAACATCTTCGTAGGATGCACCTGTTACCGTAGTGCCCCTTTGGAACGCAATGGGTAAGGATTACGCCCTCGCTGTCCCAGAACATGGACACCATCATTTTTTCAGCACTGGCAGTTACCCGAAATTTTTTTGGTGGCGGTGAATCTGTGTGCTTCCATTCAGCTGACTGGCGCTTTGTTTCTGGATTGAAAAATGGCATCCACGTCTCATCCATTGTCACAACCGACGAAAAGAAAGTCCCATTCATGCTGTCGTTGCACGTCAACATTGCTTGGCAACATGCCACATGGGCAGCCATGTGGTCGTCCGTCAGCATTCGTGGCACCCACCTGGATGACACTTTTCGCATTTTCAGGTCATCATGCAGGATTGTGTGCACAGAACCTAAAGAAATGCCAACTCTGGAGGCGATCTGTTCAACAGTCATTCGGCGATCCCCCAAAACAATTCTCTCCACTTTCTCGATCATGTCGTCATACTGGCTTGTGCGAGCCCGAGGTTGTTTCGGTTTGTTGTCACACGATGTTCTGCCTTCATTAAACTGTCGCACCCACGAACGCACTTTCGACACATCCATAACTCCATCACCACATGTCTCTTTCAACTGTCGATGAATTTCAATTGGTTTCACACCACGCAAATTCAGAAAACGAATGATTGCACACTGTTCAAGTAAGGAAAACGTCGCAATTTTAAGTATTTAAGACAGTTCTCATTCTCGCCGCTGGCGGTAAAATTCCATCTGCCGTACAGTGCTGCCATCTCTGGGACGTATTGACAATGAACGCGGCCTCATTTTAAAACAATGTGCATGTTTCTATCTCTTTCCAGTCCGGAGAAAAAAAATCGGAGGCCTTAGAACTTGAATGCACCTCGTATTACCGGATTCCTGATATTCACGGTACACTTGTGAAATGGTCGTACAGGAAAATCACCACCTCATCGCTATCTCGGAGATGTTGTGACCCATTGCTCGTGCGGCGAATATAAGACCACGTTCAAATTCAATTAAATCTTGATAACCTGCCTTTGTAGCAGCAGTAACCAATCTAAGAACTGCGCCACACAGGTGTTTTCTTAATAGGCGTTACCGACCACAGGGCCATATTCTGCCTGTTTACATATCTCTGTGTATGAATACGCAAGTCTATACCAGTTTCTTTGGCGCTTCAGTGTATATGATAGAAAATTTATTTTACAGTAGCATTTGCAACTGAGCATCCTGGGGTATCCGAAACATTGAGAGACTTGGGGCTCCCATAACGCTTGGGCCCCGGGAATTTTGCCCCCACCCCTCCCCTCCCCTCCATCCCCCACCTCTTGTCAGGCCTGCCTAAAGGACCCGGGTTCGATACACGACCGGCTCGAAGATTTTCTCCGCTTGGGGACTGAGTGTTGTCCTTATGGTCGTATCCTTATGCTTAACATACAGCTACTGAGATGGCTGAATGGGCACGTTCCGAGAGCCTATAAACTGAAGAGAAAGAACTTTCAGTGGTCGACAAGCCTAATAGATAGTTCATATCATTAGAATCCATCATTATTGGTGCATATTTGTGCAAAACCTAACGACGAAAGTAATTTTCGCATGTCACCACTAAGTAACATAACTCGATGAAACTTGGACCATACACAGAAAGAACTGTTACAGTATAATACAGAAGGTAACTGAAAGAAATAAGCAAGGAGACGAACAGAAATTACACTTTCTTCACAAAATACAATTATAATTACACTGAAATCACAGCAATTAATGATCATCTTGAGAGGTGGCATGAGCCCCCTCTCATATTTCTATCTTATTCTGAGTAATTCGATTTTCCTCTCTAATTGCATGCGGTGAAAAGTTGCTAGTCCTTCAGATGCGGACTTCCCACGCAGCGTCTCTCGTCACCCGGGTGGTCCGGTGACAGGCCAGTTCTGCTGATCTTGGAAGCGTTAAGCCAACGGGTGCGAGGGAGTCGAGTGGATGCTTTCGAGACGCCGACATTGTCATAAGAGTGGGAGCGACATGCCCAGAGGGGTCAGAAGGAGCGGCTGGGCCAGAGATTCCGTTACTTCGCAGAAACTTAGTGAAAACACTTTCTGGCGGGTTACCAGCGAGGCGTGGGAATGACTTGTGTTCCCAGGCAGTCTTGGCGGGCAAATTCCCGCGTTTTCTGCAAAATCATAACTGTGATTGGTTTGCTCAGGGCATAGCTCCGTGACGTAGCAAAATCGGCGCAGAAATTGGCGCCAAGAATCTCCATTGGTGGAATGGTAGTGCTTCGGCAATAGAGTGGAATTTTCCGCCGGTTTTCGAGTTGCTGATTGGAACGTTTAACCACGGCCACTGTCGTGGGGGCGGGAATGTTCTGTGTTCGGCTTGTACGGGTGCTCTTCAGAGGGTCGGCTCTCGCCTTTCGGTCGGAGTAGGTTACAAGACTGAGCTCTTGCTGCTATGTACAGCCTGCCTTCCGTTGGCTGTCTAATATACTGTAATATATAATTGTAACTGTTTGACGAAGTTGCTGAAGTTTCGACTTCAATGTAACTTTCCGAGTACAGTTGGCAATTGAGCGTAACTGTTGGACGAAGTTGCTGAAGTTTCGACTTCAATGTAACTTTCCGAGTACAGTAGGCAATTGAGCGTTCTGCGTACAAGCGGCCTATGTTGTCTGTCTTGAGCAGTTTTGGCTAAAGTTGACTGTATCGGAGTTACTGTGTGACTTCGCTTGTTAAAATCAATCACTGTACCGTCAGTGATTGTGTGGCGGGCCTTCTTCGTCTCCCTCAGAGGCGCATTTGTATTGCTAGGAAGTCTTTAGTCTGGAACAGCCAGACCAGGATAATTTGTTTCGGGCTATACTCATGACATTATCATCACCACGACGGGACGCCGAAGCAACCAGCCATCACCTCCGGTACGCCAGATCGTGTTCTTGCAGTTAAGAAGACAGCTTGGTAATGTATGTCCGCAGCACCGGCAGATTAGGGAATTTTGCTAGGTGATAATCAGAGCTCAGCAGAGCGCGCCTGTTCGTCTTTTCTAACTTTGTTCTGTCTTTGGTGTTCATTGTCTGAGTTATCACTACTGTAGCAGCAATTAATGTAGGGTTGGCTGGGTGTTTCTCTTAAGATTTGAGTTGCAAGGAGTTGGCTCCACATACCACTTCGTCATAAATGTCACAATCTAGTTTATGGACAACTTCACCTTCACAGCATTTATTTGAGTGTCCGATTTGATCCAATTTGATGTATTGTAAATGTTTCATATGTTTTGTTTATTATTTTGAGTTTAGTCATAATAAATCAAATTGTTATTTTGGACAGAATTTTCATTATGTCAATCGGTAGAGCAAACCTTACATTTCCCACTACGTTAATGAAACTTTCTTTTATTTAATTAATTTCTATCAAATTAAATTATTGCAGGTACCAAACTCTTTTCTTCTCCACTTGCAGGGTCGATTACAGTCAGTTCGCGTTTCTTTTTAATCCATGTGCAACAGCAAAAGTCGGAGTTAGTAAAGGGGGGGGGGGCTTAGAGCATCATTTACATATGAAGATTCTAGAAGAATTTAGTGTTAAATACACTGCTAGCCCCGGCACCTGCAATCTCCTAGACATTACAAAAGGTGGGTCATGGTTATTAATTGGGTGTGTGATCTCCGCGGACGATAATGTTCCTTGCTGCAGAACATGTTTCCACCACTGGCCATATAAGGATACTTTCAGCATTGTCAAACATGATCCTTTTGGTGGTCCAGGTGTTGGGAGGTATAATGTTGCATGGGCGTACTGACCTCCAAATCTTTGGACACGATATACTCACTGCTCAGCGAACTGCTTCCCCACGTGCGTCTTTGCAGGGACGCATTTGTCACTTCTGTTCGTCTCGTTGTGCATTTCTTGAGTTACCTTGTCTACAGTAATCTAGCAGCTCTTTCAATGTATGTTCAAAGTTTCATCGAACTATGTTATTTGGCAGGCATAGATCATGTGAATGTTGCTTCCGTCCTACAGTGTTGCACACCAGTGTAATTTTATTATCGTTTGCTCGAAATTCTCGCCTTCTCAGTGATAGCTATCTCGTTCCAGTTTTCTTTTCAGTTGCTCTCTTCATACCTAAAACAATCACTCAAAGAAAAAAGAGCCACCGCGAAGAAATTAACCAAATGGGAAGGAAATCGGTAGGTGTGACATATATACAAACAAATGACAATTTTAGAAAATTTGGATAATGTGTCAGTTTCCCAAACGGAGCAAGTCAGTAATGCGTTGGTCCACCTTTAGCCCTTATGGAAGCTGTTATTCGGCTTGGCTTTGATATACTTGTTGCATGTATGACTTGTCATTTCTTGTATCGTAATTTCTTATATCGTAAGCGAAGCTACCTACTGAAAAATTTTCTTTGTTTGCCCTACTTTCACATTAAAACGTTCAATTGGTATCTTTTAGTGGGATTATCTGTGTTTTATTGGCTTCCTTAACTCTTTTTAGAAGTCTTAATGATGATAATTATAATACTCATCATAATCATCTTTTGAGCATGCTGGTGCATACACCTGAAAGATTACTACAGCATAGCTTAAGTTTTTTGAAATGTGGCTTTATTTTGTTTGAGATTCCTTCAGTAGCTGTAATTTTTTTTGTCTTCTTTACGAAAAGCCTAAATCCTAATTTTCTCCCTTCTTTGTTTCTCTGTAGTAAAATGCTTTACGCTATTTCAATTCTGTTTATTCTTCGTTTGTTCGTAGCGCGTCTGACATTCAATCTATAGCCCACTTGAAGTTACTTCATTGTCTTAAAACTCAACTAGCCTCTGTCCCCATCCCAGAGCTCTGTAATTTGTCCCCCAAACACATTGGTAAAATCAGTTGTTTTTGAAGTCAGTCATCCTCTTTAGCCTAATTTCGTACAGTTTGGTCTGCGCGCTGAAGTAAATGAGCGTGTCCCATTAAGATGGCACTTATTTTTATAAAGTTTGTTTCTTTGTGCTACGCCCTAGTTTGGTTTCACTGCACGAAAAAGTTGTGTGAAATTAGCGCTCCGTAGGAAGGGGAAGCCATGCCTCTAGGCCCCTAAATGGGAAAGAACAGAAAAACCACACAAATCTCATTTTTAATCTCTAAAAATATTATGCTGAAGTGACTCATTAATCAGTTACTTACAACTCATTTTGTTACATTAATATTAATAATTCAATTCGAACATTGTGTACAGTGTCTGAGGAAAATCAGGTGAGGAAGTCAAATTTTCTTTTATAAACCCACACTCTTTGGTAAAGCCTCTTTCATAGCCTGGAAATTTCTGGCGATAATGATACACCTGCTTCTGTTTCTCACTTTTTCTAAATAACGGAGTCCTCCATGACCTTGACGTCTCGCTCTGCTAAGTCATTTTTAACTTCGTTTAGTCACTGCGCCTAAAGCACTGTCGAAATCATTTTTATGCCAGTGTAAAGGATTTGTCGTAAAGAACTAGTTGAAGTCCAATCTGGTAAAAAGTAATACTTTTATCCGAAACAAATCGTTATATCCCATTAATGATGATTTCTGTGATTCGATCGAGTCATGCTTCAACTCTTGTAATGTTTTCCCCTGGTAGTTCCGCCTCGTTATTCAGTGCACTGGCAATTTTTATTTTTGAATTTGAATACAAATTAGAATAAAAAAGGTAAGGTGACAGATTCAGGAGATTGGTATATCATATGACTTTACACGAATACAAATATCGCAAACTGCATTGTCTCCTTATGCTTCTAATTCAAACTTATCACGGAACACAAATATTTTCAAGGGACAAGTGGTTTCCACCTTTCGTAACGGGTAGTCCGTGGATCACAATACTAGGAAATCATTTCAGTATGACGTCCTCTTCTCTGAGGGTGGATATTTTTGTGTGTGTTATCAGGCGATATTCCTCGGTCTTCTTTGAAGTTAACTCCAGTTCTACATTACTGGAACTTCAGTCATCATTTTAGCAAGTCGGTGTGAGAAAAATTAGAAAAACTGATAACAAGCTAATCACCGAAATAAGAGTAAAATTAACAGCACTGAATGAGTAGTGGCTTTTCTTTTCAAATGTGTTTAAATATAACATTCATAAAAAAAATGATTTGTCGAATTGTTGAACTCATATTCACTTCGCTCTCGTCTCTTCCCAGTCGCTTCTCGCTCAGATGTTCCTCGCTAAGTACCTGGTTACCGACTCCTTGTATTAACCCTGGCCGCACTTTCAAGCGTTTGTTGACCAAACAATGTTTTCCCTCAATAGTGCCATTTAAAGCACTGGCATGTAATATGCCATTGTCATAAAGTTTTTGAACAAAATCTATAGCTTTCCTCGTATCAACGTCCTAAAAACCGTCCAGCTTCGCCGGCCGCGGTGGCCAAGCGGTTAAAGGCGCTACAGTCTGGAACCGCGCGGCAGCTACGGTCGCAGGTTCGAATCCTGCCTCGGGCATGGATGTGTGTGATGTCCTTAGGTTAGTTAGGTTTAAGTAGTTCTAAGTTCTAGGGGACTGATGACCTTAGAAGTTAAGTCCCATAGTGCTCAGAGCCATTTGAACCATTTGAACCTTCCAGCTTCTTTTTGTAAGTTTGATTCTTGACACCAAATTTCTAATTTTGGTACGCAGTTTCTCAGATACTATGTCGGAATTCATGGTTTTCCACAATAAATCACCTACTGCACAGCAAGAATGGCTCTTCGATAATGTGTTAATTCACGTTACTGTAAATTCTAGAGGAAACGCTTTAACAGATATTTTACTTCCAGTTATTTCATGGGAATAGTACCTAAGCAAATTTTTCTTTCGTAAACGAACAGAAGACGGACGTTGCCCTTGCCAGTTGAGTCATGAAAGGGAGGTGCTAGGGTCACCCTGCCCCCTCTCTACCTATTTTGGGCCACTGACCTATTCAGTCATCTTGTCAAGGTTATCGGCAACATACCAGCGCATTCAGTTAATATGATAGAGGTAAAAACAATTGCCTACATTGAGTGACTAATAAATTTGTCATCAGGAAGTAATATTTTACAGAGTTGATTGTTTTTTATGGATTTTAGATTTTGATGCCCCGGGAACAGACTTCCCCATTACACTACTGAGCCCAAATTTAACACTGCCCATTTTTACATAGAATGGAATCAAACTGAAGGGTAGCTCAAGAAACATAAAATTCAAAAATTGTTTATTAGGAGCCACCTTAGGACCACAGACATAGATCGTCTACTGCTGACCTCCCATTTGTAACAACATAACATGGAATGTGTTCTCCGAATCCCTTTCGACATGTTCAGTATAGCTCTCAGCAGTCAGTTGTCACCCTTTTTATATATTCTGCATACAAATAGGACAAGCCTGACATCCACGACCTGGTTGAGGCACGGACATACAATGTCTTTTCTACCACTGCTTCCACTATAGTTTGATGGGTAATATTGACAGGACCAAGTGAATATCCGATGACCTTCACTGTCACTCCATCACTCGTTCCCATCTGCTGACACCACAATCTGCCCTTCGTCAAAGTCACTTCACTTTACAGTTTTTCCAAAACTCTGCACACGCACTCAGCTATTTGACTCCTCTTCTAATCTACACATATCATAAAAAGGGATTTATGTATATATGTATGTATGTTCCGTATCTCCTCCTAAACCACTGGACCGATTTCAACTAAACTTGGTACTCGTATCGCTCACTGTCTGGGAAAAGTCGCTGTAGGGGTGAGAACCACCTACCTAAGGGGTGGGGGTAGGAATGAAAAGGGTTTGTATTCCACGACGCGAAAATACCCAGATATTAGTTATCCACTATTTGAGAATGAGAACACTTAGACTTGCAACAAAATTGACACATAATTTCAAACCTTTCTCGCTGACAATCCCCATAAAATGATGAAAGGAAAAGTTTATCTCTTACATTTTCGCTATTCTTGTAGTGAAACTGCCACACCAGGCATGATGTTTTAATTTATTGCTTCTTTACTACTAGATATATTCACGAAACCTTTTCCAGACAATATTTACATAATCCGCTGAATGTACCTACAAAATTATACCACTATACGGCATACAGTTCAGCAGATATGGCGTCATAAACATTCGTCTGTGTGAAAATGAAACTGCACGGCGAAATTTGCTAGAGACATAGGTGAAATATGTGGTACAAATGTGTTAAATATATTATGTACACGTGAAGTGTGACACGGGCGTACGTGGGCAAAGCCTCAGGTAAAAATCTTCTCCTAACTCCTTTGTACACAGGTTACTTGCTATCTGGAAAGAACTACTGTGTGGGTAAGAACAAGCAACCTCCTATTGAGATAGGGGTGATAACGTGGAGAGATAAGGGGAAGAAGACGGTCACAAATATGGAGAAGGAGGAGGATATGGACTAATAGAAAATAAAACTAATAATACATACACACCTAGGCAATGCTGGGTACTCAGCTAGTTACTAGGGTAAAAAACAATATGTTCTAAATTTGAGTATGTTTTTATCACAGTAGGGACACACAAAACTAAAACATCGAAATCAGCTACACTACAATCTGCAGACAAATGATTAAACGACTATAAAGTTGTATTAGCTGCGTGTAAGTTGACAGCGTATTTTCATTAGCCTAAGTTATAACATCAATATTTGCATGATAATGTTAAGTTTCGTGCCGTTCTCTGTATTCTTTACTTAGATTCGATTTTGTCACATAATAATACATTACTTCTTGGCTCAAGGTTAGCTTCATTATTTTTCCTTTATTTGTACGTCAGTGTACTACCCGTCCGGCAAGCAGTGTGCATTAAATGCCGCTTCCAGAATGGGAACGTAAGCTTATCCTAGATAGAATCCCCTCAGCGAATTAACGACGAGGGTCGGTTTGCCAGCCAGCCTGGATGTACTTCTTAGGGGGTTTCCCGTACCGTACTAGGTGAGTGCTGGGCTGGTACCTAGTACCGCATAAGTTACGCTATTCGGAAACATTCAGAAAAATTTCGCTCACTTTCACATGAGTAACACTACACCCAAACAGTCAGGATACACACATTCCGTCCTGAGGGGTAACGGGGTGGCGACAATAAGGGATTCTGGCCACCCCTTAAATTAACCATCCCAAATCCGTTCATTACCATGCTGAAGCTGCACCAGTGCAGGGCAAATGCACAAGAAGCCAAAATTTTCGGATCAGTGTTTTATCAATGGTGTAACCAGCTGCTTCCACGTCAACTCATAGCAGGGGGTGGTTCTAATATCGTGGATTACCAGTGTATGTTTCTGAGTTGCATAGATGAAGTTCCAGAAAGCAAGTTCAGTATTGGCTCATGTAAAGAATCGACATATAAAACTACTGGAATTCCTCACTTAAGGGCGGCAGGGAATGATGTACGAAGTCTTGCGTCCAATGAAATGCGACTCGGATAGTTTACCATAAAACATGGAAACTAGCTTTGTGCAGCAGGAGATCTCGTTAGTCTCTGCGACTGGAACTGGGAATATAATCAGGGCCACTGTCGCAAATCATTTGAGCATTCAATGTTGACTTCACTGTTCTTGTCTAGATACTTCCGCAAAATACTGGTTTACGTTTTACTCTTTAGACTTCCATTGATTTAAACTGATTTATAATGAACTTAATGGCTGTGTACGTTTCTCACTTACTTCCTGGACTCGATTTAACAGTGCTGTGGAACTACAAGTTGTATCTGGAAAGTTAGGTGCATGGTCTCAGAAAATAGAGAAAACAAGAGCTACAAAGTACCTTACTGGCTTTTAAAATAGTAACCATTAGCTACAGGTCACTTCTGACATCAATTGCACAGCTGCTGGAAAGTGTCAGCAAACACTTCTTGTAGAATCGTTCGAAGCACCATGGTTACGCATTGTAGCATATCTGATCAGTACAGGGGACCAGACGTGGTGCTACCCATCGTGCATGCAAAACGTTGCGCTGTAGACGTGACATAGTGTGGGTTTATATTATTTGACAGGCTGATCTCGCACATATAAGCCAATATTCACCATCCAATAAAGGTTTCAAATATGTTTTAATGGTTATAGATACGTATTCAAAATTCTCCTGGGCCCTGCCTGTGAAGGCAAAGGCAGGAAAGTAAATTGCACAAGCGTTTGAACAGTTTCTAGAGGAGTCGATGTCCTGACAATCTTATAAGTAACCATGGAGGCGAATTTTACAACATTTAAAGTCGTTAATAGAAAGATACAGAATCAATTAATAATCGGCATTTTCCCATATGAAAGCGAGTATTTTGTAACATTTAAAAAGGACTATAAAAAACGCTATGTGAATGAGATATAATATTCAGGATCATGCAAGTTGTCAGACATTCTCGTACAAATACTTAAGCAGTATAATTGAACTAGATATTGTACAGTTACGACGTGGCGTAATTACGTGATATTAAGCGTATAAATACAGCATAATACCGTATTAAGATGGTTGATCCACACAAGGAGAAGTTCAATGTGGGTGATTTGTTGGATATTTCGAAATACGAAACTGTTTGACGGGTCTTGCCTAATGAAATGGTCAACAGAGATGTTCAGTTTCCGAAGTACAACGCACACACCTAAGATCTTACATCTTAAAGGACAGCGAAGATTGAGTTTTTTACAAGACGAATTACAGAAAAGCCCTGAATCAGACTTTTCTCATAGCCCTTTCAGACCTGAATTTTTCCTGGAGGGAGAAAGATTTTATTTATGTGATAACGCTCTTAGGTGATTTTGAATGATTTTAGATGCAAAATTTATATAAAAATACCAGTATGTACCCATTTTCAAAACATTATTTGTACATTTGGCTTCATTTTATGGACTAAAATAACTAATTACGAAATATTCTCTATTGTAATAAGTAGTAAAATGATCATCGACAATTATCATGCAAAATAACAATAACAATATTCAATTATACAGAGGAATATAGCGAACCAACCACATCCGTGTATTCTGGCGGTCACGAGCTGCTGTGCGCTACTACATTGGCTTGCTGATATTTTCATAGTGATGTACAGCAGCTGGCAGCACTTGCGCATGATGAAAAGGTTGAACATTCGCAAATGTGTACCTCAGATTGCCACAGGAAAAAATACTACTGTTGCAGCCAAGACACAGTAACAGTTAACGTACACAATTGTAGCCAGAGGGTCTGTAAGGGACACAGCATGTTACAAGATGTGAAAGGAACAAGGCTTTTGATAAGTGGCTCGCTTCCCCTCAAAGCACAACAGTTGGGTGAATGTTCATGATATGGTATATAAACAGGAGACGCAAACCTCAAACCATGCAGTAACATTACAAGAGTTAGAGGAAGCAAATTGGTGGTGGTGGTGGTATTATTCTGGATAAGTTACCACTTGAATTGCATATCCCTGGATACAACTACTCTCGACCTGGAACTAAGCTGAGAAACTGCTTATCTTGTGGTGATAAGGGAATTAAAAGTCCATACAATGCCGGCAAGGAGCATAATATTGCTTAAAATACAAATAAAGATAGTAAAGTTGCAAATCGAATATTAGCTGATAAAGCTAGGAAAATGAATGGATGAAAGTATATAGGTATCGGATGATGTAATGCTGCGTTTGTAGTTGATTAAGCTACGTGTACCAAACTTAAATTTGGTGCAGGAATAAATCTCAAGCAAATTATGAATGCAGCTCTCAGTACTCTAAAGAAACGTGTAGGGTGTCTAAAAAAAATTGCATTCAGTCAGCACTGGGGGGGGGGGGTAAAAGTACTGAGGAGGAGGAGGAGACGACAGAGTTAAAACGCTAAGGGCTCTGCAGATGCCTGATACATGAGGTGCGATCTGTACCTGCAGGGCTATCGCCGCCGCTTCTTTAGCTGGAAGAGCTGCCGAAATAGCTCGTAGAATAAAGAATGCACCAAACACAGAAGAGAAACTACAGGAAGCTGAGACGAATGATAAGACAATGGAGGCCAAAGCTAATGGTAAAGGTCTATATTTAAAACCATAAAAGAAAAGATCTGTACTCTTATATAAAAAGTTCCGTAACTATGGTACCACACAGACCACTTACCGAGTCAGATCTACTTAAATTCGTAAGAAAATTCAAGGTACTGAGATTCTGTGGAGAGTTTTTCTGAACTGTGTTGTCAGAGGTGACGCACAACTGAAATGTTGCACGAGTATATAGCGCACACTGTGTTGCATATGTTAAAGATAATTGAAGTACCTTCCACTACTTCGACTTGTACAGCAATTTGATACTGCCTGAAAAATTGCGCCAATACTTTACCAACAAGAACCGAGCGTTCTGAAATTTTTGACGCCACCGAGACTTCAATTCATATCTCTGTGGTCATTTCTAATCTTTCTTCTGACAAATGCGTAAAACAAGCAGTACGCACATAACTAAATCAGTTGAAGTTTAGATGTCACACTTTCTTTAAAAGAACACTTCTTGATATTAAGAGCAAACTACTTTCCCCCAATATATCCAAGCAAAGGGGGGGGGGGGGATATTAGTGTTTAACGTCCCGTCGACAACGAGGTCATTAGAGACGGAGCGCAAGCTCGGGTGAGGGAAGGATGGGGAAGGAAATCGGCCGTGCCCTTTCAAAGGAACCATCCCGGCATTTGCCTGAAGCGATTTAGGGAAATCACGGAAAACCTAAATCAGGATGGCCGGAGACGGGATTGAACCGTCGTCCTCCCGAATGCGAGTCCAGTGTGCTAACCACTGCGCCACCTCGCTCGGTTCCAAGCAAAGGGAAGTGGTGTTGCATTGGTCGGTCTCGAAACATATCGGCATATCTAACACCACTGAGAGCAACAAACTACATCTAAGTGGTGGAGTCGTGGCAGTACCTTCTAGCTAATGATACTGACTATGTGAATATGTGTATAAAATGTTTCGTACAAGGCTTCGAGTCACGTTCAAACATTAATACGAGTAGAGCAGAGATAAATACAAGAAAACTGACAACAGTCTAGAGACATAAGGCTTCAATAGGATTTCCACTAGATTTCTCGAGGAGCCAGATGTGGATGGATAACACTGATAAAATTAACCGAATCAACAAGTGGATAATCAACCTGTTAGCACCATCCACGTCGAGCGTAATATCGCAAAGAATTCATACCTTAATGGTGGTGTGAATCTGTCTATGGATTTTTTCCGTACAGAGGGCGCCTAGCAGTCCAGTATGCCTCCCAGTAAGTGTTTAAACATTAGACTATCTTGAGCTGAAAATCATACATCAAATGGTAAATGTAAATGCCGTGTGACCAGGACCTCCCGTCGAATAGACCGTTCGCCAGGTGCAAGTCTTTCGATTTGACGCCACTTCGGCGACTTGCGCGTTGATGGGGATGAAATGATGCTGATTAGGACAACACAACAACCAGTCCCTGAGCGGAGAAAATTTCAGACCCAGCCCGGAATCGAACCCGGACCCTTAGGATTGAGATTCTGTCGCGCTGACCACTTTTTTTTTAAATTCTTTGTTGATCTCATTTTGTTCTATTTTGTTCGTTGTATATGTTCGGGGCTGACGTCTCATAACACCAGTTCAGGTTGTTCGTAGAGCCGTTCACTCAGTTTTTTTTTTTTTATTACGGAGGGTAGGTAACCCTCTGACCGAACACGCTAAGCTACCGTGCCGGCACCACTCAGCTACCGGGGGCGGACATCAGAACGGTAATCTTGTATATTTTGCTGATGAATAAATTATAGTATGTCTTCATCTAAAGCAGCAGCATGGCTATAAAGTGCAAACACAACGAACACAGTCATCAGAACACAACTTTTCTGTGGAAGCACGCAGTAGCATGCAATAATTAAGTTTCTTAAATCGATAGGACTGAAACCTTGCAGATGTCGCCCAGAATAACGCCAGTTCAGTATGAAAATCTGATCACTTGTCAGGGATATTTCGCCCATGAACTTTCGTCTTCGACCGTCAATAATAACGATGAAATAAGAAGTCTTTAGTAAAAATCAAGATGAGGTGACACTTCCTAGCAACAGTTTCCTATATAGGGAAGGAAGATTTGTGACAACGGAGAATGGAAGCACTCTGCCATCAGTAACATCGAGGCTTCCATATAATGCTTGAGCTTTTCTGTTTCAATAAATAAGACACAAACTTAATGGTAACGATCTCAACCGCACAAAAAATGTTGGAATGAGATTGACCCTCATGCATCTACGCATCGACTTCGGACCTTAACGGTTTAGAAACTACAGGATAGTTCATAGAGGGATCGATAGATGGTAGGTTTAGCGCCTGCATCCCACTCAAAATGTTAATAGGCTTCTTTAAACAAAAGAAACGCTTCATTGTGAACGCGAAGCGTGAGGTGATTCTAGTCCAGTATGCTATGCTAAATAACTCATATTCTGGAGGGCCACAAGAACGGAGTAAAATTGTAGCCTAAATTTGTGTTGAAAATACCCCATTTATCAGTATCAGACGAAGAGTGCCTGAAACTTTTACATGTGCTGCATGCAGGTGACCAGCTAGCATTAACTGACGTTCATGGGAGCCTAAATAGTATCCTTCCAGATACGTCGAAATAATCATCGATGATTAAGACATCTGTTAAATAGAAATTCCTCGATTTATTATTATAGTGCTGTAAACAGACAGGAGGGGAATGTAAACAAGGATTCGAGCACATCTGACAACTGTAAACGTAACAAAGTGTCAGTTACAGCCAGTCATTTATTTAACTAGCAATTTCATTTAACTTTATTCTTAAAATTTACTATTTCAGAATAAGTAACTTCAAATTCAGTGCTTTCTGATTCATTTATTTTCTCGTGAACTGTTGTGTTGCGGAAAAGCGTGACAACCTTCTTTTGCCACGCCAGTGATTATTTGTTTAATTTTCTTTACCATTACTTTTCTTAGGATTTTCGATATTCACTGCCCTCGTAGGCTAGCGACTGTTTAATTATCCTTTTTTTGCTAGTCAGTATTTTTTGTATTAAAATATTACTTGTGTGGTTCGTGAGCGATAGCACTATTTCCACCCATTTCAAAATTATTATCAGTATTTAGATTAGGTTTACAATAGATTCTTCCATCAGAAGGGTCTGTTGTACGCTTTCCTCCCAGTACCAGGTATTATTTTCCTTCGGTGACTATAGCGTTACTCATTCCAAACTTTCATTAGGCATACGCGCAATCCAGTAGGCCGATTAGGAAGGGGAGGTTACAAGTTCACATATGAAATGATTGGAAGTTTTTGACTATACAGAGCGGTTCAGTTAGGTTCCTGACCACAAGTAGCCTATGTCTCAAATTAAGTGTACCTAAACTCAGAGTACTTATCATGTAAATCACTGACGACTTGGACAATAACAATGTTGACGTCCTGTATGACGCGTGTACAGTGTTTCGCTCTTCTATTAGTGTGATGAATTTTGTTGTATGGTCAGTCCTAAGAAGTTTAAGGAATTAGCATCCATGGGGTGACTGCTCAAAGCGAGGTAGTGAAATGTGGAACTGTAGACATGCGTACTGAATTTCAATCATCACAAAACTTCCCTGCTGCTACACAATCACCCGTTAACTACTCAGCTCAGAGGAAGCATAAACGTCCAGTATAAATGTAGAGGTATTGAACCACATACAGCACATCTCACAATGACATCAGAATGGAAAAAATGGTTCAGATGGCTCTGAGCGCTATGGGACTTAACTTCTGAGGTCATCAGTCCCCTAGAACTTAGAACTACTTAAACCTAACTAACCTAAGGACATCACACACATCCGTGCCCGAGGCAGGATTCGAACCTGCGACCGTAGCGGTCGCGCGGTTCCAGACTGTAGCGCCTAGAACCGCTCGGCCACCCCGGCCGGCATCAGAATGAAACATTGTTGTGGACATACAGGGGTTTTACGTCTGGTGTGCACAATTCGTTTAGCGATTTTGTGTTAGTTACATTCTCCAACGCAGGAAGAGTTTAACAAAGTATTTCACAATCATTGTTTCACCAAAACCGTTTAGTACAGTAGACTGCGCTAAAACTTGTCAAAAAATTGCGTGGCTGACTCGTCATCCTCTGGGAAAGTTGTGGGATGCTGAGGGAGCCTCATATGAAAATATGGTGCCATCACTCTGAACCTATATAAAGTTTTGTGGCTTTGAGACACCAGAGTGCTTAAATACAGAATCTTGAGGAGTACAGATGCCCAGAAATTTGGACTCGAGGAAACGCATCGTAATAACATCAGCAGTTCTATGCTTCAGACAATGTACGAATACTTTTGAGTTGTATTGTCAATAAATTAAAAACAAAAGCTCTGTATTTATTCACTCAATATTTTTTCCAAAACCTCACTTACGGGCTTCAGGTAAGCATTCAACACACATCGTCTATGCTGCTCATGAAGAATTGGAGAAATAATTTTTTGACGTAGGCTGCTTGTGGTCAGGGATCAAAGTGAATCGCTCTGTTTATTCAAAAACCTCCAATCATTTAATATGTGAACTTGTAATCTCCCCCTTCCTAATCGACCTACCGGATTGCGATATAATTGAGCGTGAGCGCGTATGCCTAATGAAATTTTACAGTGAATAAGGCTATCGTTAACGAAGGGAAATTATACCGGTTGGTAGCAGAAGAGTGTACAACAGACCCTTCTGAAGGAAGAATCTATTCTGAACCTAATCTAAATTGAAGCACACGGGGGGTGGTGGGGGGTGGGGGGGGGAAGGGTAACACGTAATATTTTAATACAAAAAAATAATGACTAACAAAAAAAGGATAATTAAAAGTCGCCAGCCCACTAGGGCAATGAATATCCAAAATCCTAATAAAGGTAATGGTAAAGAAAATTACGCAAATAACTACTGGCGTGGTAACAGAAGGTTGTCACGCTTTTCCACAACACTACAGTTCACGAGAAAATAAATGAATCAGAATGCACTGAGTTTGAAATTACTTATTCTGAAATAGTAAATTTTAGTTAAATGAAGTTGTTGGTTAAATAAACGTCTGGCTGTAACGGAAACTATGTTACGTAAAAATTCCTTTCAGTATCCTCAGCGTAACGTAATGCAACATTTATATAAAGGCAAGCAGTTTACTTTTGATTATTGGAAGACTGAATTAAATTTAGTTTAAGTAAATTAGCAACTACATACCAATACAAAATGTATACAAAATACATACCAAGCCAGGAAAAGTCAATCGCTAAGCTAAATACAGAATAAATGAAATTGCGCACTCTTAATTTGTACTGTATCTTTAGTTATTAGTTTTTCCAGCAAAATTTTACGTTACTTTATGTGAGTGAAGTTAACACTCAGAATCACAAATTAGTTAAGCCTCTGTTATGCAATACGAGAATGAACAGTTACTGAGGTAGCAAAATTTAGACTGAAACTGGCCATTAGCAAACCCCCAAAAAAAAAAAAAAAACTGGCTGTAAATAGTTAATCAGTTTTTATATTTTTACGACACTTGGTGGTTGCATGGAAGCGAAAGGGACCCTGCTTGGTAATAATGCCTGAGGACTATAGCAACATGGTGCCCTACAAGTTCTGACTACTGCAGGTTGTTATTCATGAAAATTATTAAATTTTATGAAAGAAATGCTACTAGGTAATGCCTGTACAATAGTAGTTAACGGTCTTGCGATGTTGTAACTGTGCGGACGACGAAGAATGTAGGCGACGACAATGCTGAGCTGTCGATGTTGCCGGTTGAGAACCACAAGTCGCCTCCCTAGCCACGGATGATTATGGGATGGGCAATAGTTAGAACTGCAGCTTCCTGCACCTGTCCACTCCTACCGTGCTCTCAATACTCGGGGGTTGACGAATTGGGTGTGCCTACAGTGGCGCGAACATAGCTGCACACCGCGTCGGAGGGAGCGCCCGACAAACACTTCCGCCCTCTTTCATCACTCAAGCCGCTCCGCTACCTCTCTGCTCGCAGCGCGACAGAGACGTCAATGAACGAACGGACTGATCATAACTTTGCGAAAATAAAGAAAGTAAACTTTTCACTCGAGGAAAGACTTGAACCAAGGACCTCTCGTTACGCAGCTGCTCACGCTAACCACGGGACCACGCTAAGATAAACAACGGCACATCTACTGCCATTTCGTAGTTGCTGTCGATACATTAAAATGCAGTCCCTTGGCTATTACCCAACAATTTACAATATTTACATTATAATTACAATCAATTTTCGACATTCACAAACAAATACACTATTACATCCATTACATATTAAATATAGTCTCTGTAATGAAGCTTACGTAGAAGTACAGTAAAGGTTATCAACGGATATTACATGGCGAAACGTTTTGGATGGCGCAGAAGGTATTTTATCTGCAGTTTCGGTGGTACAAGCTGATATACAGTCCTCGTTTGGAAAAGGAGCTTCTCACAAGGGAACCTCCCCATCGCACCCCCTTCAGATTTAGTTATAAGTTGGCACAGTGGATAGGCCTTGAAAAACTGAACACAGATCAATCGAGAAAACAGGAAGAAGTTGTGTGGAACTATGAAAAAAATAAGCAAAATATACAAACTGAGTAGTCCATGCGCAAGATAGCCAACATCAAGGATACTGTGGGCTCAGGAGCGCCGTGGTCCCGTGGTTAGCGTGAGCAGCTGCGTAACGAGAGGTCCTTGGTTCAAGTCTTTCCTCGAGTGAAAAGTTTACTTTCTTTATTTTCGCAAAGTTATGATCAGTCCGTTCGTTCATTGACGTCTCTGTTCACTGTAATAAGTTTAGTGTCTGTGTTTTGCGACCGCACCGCAAAACCGTGCGACTAGTAGACGAAAGGACGTGCCTCTCCAACGGGAACCGAAAACATTTGATCGTAAGGTCATAGGTCAATCGATTCCTCCACAGGAAAACACGTCTGATATATTCTATACGACAATGGTGACGGCATGTGCGTCACATGACAGGAATATGTTGTCGACCCACCTAACTTGTACACTTGGCGAATGGGTAAAAAGATTCTTCTACCTTGCCCGATTTAGGTTTTCTTGTGGATGTGACAATCACTCCCAAAAAAGTGATGAAAACATAAGAGTTTGTCACATAAACTGAAAATAAAAAATTAAACTTCTCACTCCAGGGAAGAATTGAACCAAGGAGCTCTCGTTCCGCAGCTGCTCACGCTAACCACGGGACCACGGCTCTCCTGAGTTAACAGTGTCCTTGATGTTGCCTATGTTGCGCATGGACTACTCAGTTTGTATATTTTGCTTATTTTTTTCATAGTTCTACACAACTTCTTTCCGTTTTCTCGATTGATTTGTGTTCAGTTGTTCAAGGCCTATCCACTGTGCCAACTTATAACTAAATCTGAGGAGGGTGCGATGGGGAGGTTCCCTTGTCAGTGTCCGCCAGCTCTGGGTTATCAATAAATGATATCGCCTTCAGTGTATGTCGATTCAGTGCTCACAGTATTTCAGGCCATGCACAGCAACAGACGTCCACCGCTGCGGCGAGCACTCATAGAACACGCCACGAAACTGGGCAGACACCAGCAGCACACCGCGTCTAAAGTTCAAAGGGATGCCATGCAACACGTGTGGAAAGCAAGATCTGCGAAAAAATCTCGATACATGTGAACTCAGGCCAGAGCAGCGTCCCGGTGCTCTAGAAATTATGAAATCATGATCACACACACAGCAGGTGATTGAACATAAAGTCGAAACATGCATGTTGGTGTCTAGAAAGTGGGTGGTTAGCTTCTGTCCCGCTTCATTGCGAGCACTGGTTGTTGTATCAATATGTAGGGACAATTTCACTTTGTTAGTGGTAAAGATCTAGTAAGCATACTCGTTTGTCGGATGTTGATGACTTGGTTCCGAGCAAAAAATTACAACTCTTCGATGATCAGACCATGATATCCCTCACAGCCAATTTATGGGAAGGTGGTTGCGACCTAGATTGTATAATATGACTCAGATTCGCAATTCTCGAAACAAACTTACTGGGTTTTCGCTCCATTTGTGGAGAATTGGATACGTAAGGAGTATTACTTCTAATTCTTCATCTTCAACAACACGTACCTTTTCACTCTTGCATGCAATACTTGTTTTTTGTTCTAGAAGCGCTTGATGGGGACGTAGCCACAGACGTAAATACTGGATTGGAGCATAAGATACCAGAATGTACACACAATATACCAAATGATGGTGGTGAGTTATTAAAATCACGTATCATCAGCGAACCTCAATTTAAGACAAAATTATTTGTGTGTGTGTGTGTGTGTGTGTGTGTGTGTGTGTGTGTGTGTGTGTGTTTCACCAATACTGTTTCCTCTTTTTTTTGCAGGAGTATTGACGTCTCATGGAGGGGAACTAAGACCTCAGCTAGACCTGAGTATATGCACCCATCATTACCACAGCCCTAACCATCAAACTAGTACCTGCAGCAAACACTGCGCGTGACCCTAACGACCCAGCCCAAGCTGATGTGCTCATAACCACCTCCGTCTGTTTCGTCAAACTCGCGGGCTCAAACATTGCGGCCCCGGTCATCAAACTTGCTGTGGCCACAGCTTGCGACCCCTTCACCGCGGCTGCAGACACTGCGTGTGGCAGCCCCACTGCCCCCAACCTGGGGCATCACACTGGTGTCGCCCACAGACTCTTGTACGTTTGACGTGGTCACCACTACACGCGACTGTAACCCAAGCCTGGAGGATCACATGGCTGTCGATCATTACAGCACTATTGTGTCTAGCAGCAGCAGCAGTCAGACAGCCTGCCTTGGTAATGAGTGTCAGGTAAATTACGCAGCCCCATTGAACTACTCAATCTGCCTACCTTCCTTCATGCTTGCCGAGAAATATTGGAAAGGATCTCCATGAAATCAGTGGCCACTAGTATCCCGCCATCAGGTGCAAAGCAGTTCTGGGCTGTGAGGTGATGCACTCCCACCTGCTTCCCAAGAAGGTAGTTATGCTAGGGAAAAGCACTGTCGAAATTTGGGGAAGGATGGGGTGATATCGTGCAGCATGTCAATTGAAAAATGGTATGGAACTTATGCCAAGAGCCTCATAATGAGTCATTCTTCCAATATGCTGAAAAGATTGTCTGGTAGGGCACTCAGCCATGTACTCCACCTCGATATGTATTCATGTTTTTGAGCCAGTTAATGGGGGCCCAGTTTCATCACTCTTCCAGAAGATATTTGTGCTAAAAAGTCATGTATTAATGTCCAGAATACCAAAAAGAGGACAAACACGGCTTAGTTATCGTCGTTTCTGGCTTGCGATATAAATTGTCTGAAAAATGCATCATATATTGATTCATATGAAATAACTAATGTCTACAAGCATTATAGCTTTGAAGCCATCACATTCACCGTCACAATCGTAGACACACCAAATGTCTAGACACAAAACCCAAATTATTCAGTTCACATTTGTGGTCTGGTTGTAGATAATACACTCCTGGAAATGGAAAAAAGAACACATTGACACCGGTGTGTCAGACCCACCATACTTGCTCCGGACACTGCGAGAGGGCTGTACAAGCAATGATCACACGCACGGCACAGCGGACACACCAGGAATCGCGGTGTAGGCCGTCGAATGGCGCTAGCTGCGCAGCATTTGTGCACCGCCGCCGTCAGTGTCAGCCAGTTTGCCGTGGCATACGGAGCTCCATCGCAGTCTTTAACACTGGTAGCATGCCGCGACAGCGTGGACGTGAACCGTATGTGCAGTTGACGGACTTTGAGCGAGGGTGTATAGTGGGCATGCGGGAGGCCGGGTGGACGTACCGCCGAATTGCTCAACACGTGGGGCGTGAGGTCTCCACAGTACATCGATGTTGTCGCCAGTGGTCGGCGGAAGGTGCACGTGCCCGTCGACCTGGGACCGGACCGCAGCGACGCACGGATGCACGCCAAGACCGTAAGATCCTACGCAGTGCCGTAGGGGACCGCACCGCCACTTCCCAGCAAATTAGGGACACTGTTGCTCCTGGGGTATCGGCGAGGACCATTCGCAACCGTCTCCATGAATCTGGGCTACGGTCCCGCACACCGTTAGGCCGTCTTCCGCTCACGCCCCAACATCGTGCAGCCCGCCTCCAGTGGTGTCGCGACAGGCGTGAATGGAGGGACGAATGGAGACGTGTCGTCTTCAGCGATGAGAGTCGCTTCTGCCTTGGTGCCAATGATGGTCGTATGCGTGTTTGGCGCCGTGCAGGTGAGCGCCACAATCAGGACTGCATACGACCGAGGCACGCAGGGCCAACACCCGGCATCATGGTGTGGGGAGTGATCTCCTACACTGGCCGTACACCACTGGTGATCGTCGAGGGGCCACTGAATAGTGCACGGTACATCCAAACCGTCATCGAACCCATCGTTCTACTATTCCTAGACCGGCAAGGGAACTTGCTGTTCCAACAGGACAATGCACGTCCGCATGTATCCCGTGCCACCCAACGTGCTCTAGAAGGTGTAAGTCAACTACCCTGGCCAGCAAGATCTCCGGATCTGTCCCCCATTGAGCATGTTTGGGACTGGATGAAGCGTCGTCTCACGCGGTCTGCACGTCCAGCACGAACGCTGGTCCAACTGAGGCGCCAGGTGGAAATGGCATGGCAAGCCGTTCCACAGGACTACATCCAGCATCTCTACGATCGTCTCCATGGGAGAATAGCAGCCTGCATTGCTGCGAAAGGTGGATATACACTGTACTAGTGCCGACATTGTGCATGCTCTGTTGCCTGTGTCTATGTGCCTGTGGTTCTGTCAGTGTGATCATGTGATGTATCTGACCCCAGGAATGTGTCAATAAAGTTTCCCCTTCCTGGGACAATGAATTCACGGTGTTCTTATTTCAATTTCCAGGAGTGTAAAAAGTCAAGCCAGGAGATGTGAGGCGTAATGTAGTCGGACCCCTCTATTTTTCCCGGGGTTCGATTCCCGGCGGGGTCAGGGATTTTCACCTGCCTCGAGATGACTGGGTGTTTGTGTTGTTCTCATCATTTCATCATCATCCAGGAAAGTGGCGAAATTGGACTGAGCAAAGGTTGGGAAATTGTACGGGCGCTGATAACCACGCAGTTGAGCGCCCCACAAACCAAACATCATCATCATCATCCTCTATTTTTCCAAGGAAGCCAGTCAGTGTCCAAAACCTGTAAATTCACTGCTATTCTTATAGGATGAGAAATATTACCTCTGAATCAAAAATATGTTCTGCCTACTTTCCGTTTGCCGAAATATTGTGGCACAAGGCATTTTTGTTGCAGAAGCTTCAACTCTTTCACTAAGCATAAGTATTTAGGGCACCTGATTGACTGTAACCAGGAACAGGTATATGTGGAAATGTCTACCGAGAATGAAAAGTTCTTAAATTTTAAGAATGCCCACCACCAGCAACAATACCTCTTTGTTGTCTGACTTGGAGTGCTTACTAATTCCTGTGGAATGTTGTGAAGGTGACACCACCACCTTTCAATCTACCTTCACAGAACAACACATGCAAAATGCAACATTGTATTAAGTTGTATTCTCGTATGACAGCAGTCTCTCATCTCGAAAAACTTGCAGTGAGTGTTGATGGGAGTTTACAACATTCCAAAGTCGAACTTGCAAGATGATGATGCCTTACATGAGCAGTCAGTTGATTGTCGTCTTTGTGGTCTGCTGTTGGGTACAAATGAGGCAACTACACGTAGAGATTACTGTCATCTAATGGGGAACTTCCGTAGTGCCGTTCACAATGTATGCAACTTCTTCCATAAATTGAGCAATTATAATACTTACTTTCCTGTTGAGCTCTTCAGTAATTTTGGATGGGGAAGTGAAAAAGATAAGGCCAGTGTCATACCTGACTTAGAAAAGTAATTTTGTCTCCAAACGAATCATGTCAAAAGTGTCACTTCTTTTCCTGGCTTCATTATGATCCATGCATACATCTCTTCAAAAACATACTTAGACAATGCACTGAGTGGATATCACCAGAGTCACATATCCCGATGTAAACTTTCTGCTTGTGGTAAAGACAAGTCTTCCCTTACAAATACTCTGTAAAATCACCAGCAGACACACAGACGCTGTCATAACAGATACAGAGTATAAGTACACAGTGAATGTTTGGTAGACGTTAGACATCTGTAATTCAGAAGGATATGCTAAACTGTACATGGAGACAGATGTGCTGCTGCTTGCAGACATTTTGCGAAATTCAAAGTGTATCCCAGGGTGCATATTCTGTATCCCGTATTCTAGTAAACCACACCAGGGCTTTTGTTTGATGGGATGTTAAAAACGACATGTATCAGCACTGAAGTGTTGACTAACATTGATATGCTGCTTTTTTTCAGATGTGGAATTAGTCGGGGATTTTGCCAGTGCATGCACAGATACGCTAAGGCGAATAACTTGTGAATGAGTGAGTAGTAGTACGGCCCTTCTGATGCTCTGAGTTACATCCCTTACCTGGATATATCAATCTGTACAGGCATGCCATGCAGTAATCTCTTCCATTTGGACGGTTCTGATCACAGTCCAAATATCAAATCGTCAGACTGGAGGAGATCCAAAATATGGCTGTGAATGCTGGCGTGAGATATGTACTGGAAATAGCTCTGCAATACCCTGCCAATTTGCATGATGTGTACAGCTATGTATTGCTGTGTCTGGAGGGCCTACTCCCCTGAAACGGTTCCATGCCCAAGCTGATAACACTGGGAAATAAGCAGAGGTACACCTATATTATAGAAATCTCCAGCAGTGTCTCAGGTTGTGGATGAGACTTGTTAGAATCATCATCCCTGTTTGTAAGAGAACATAGATGTTAATACTGAAAAAGCAACATATTCTTCTTATGCTGATATGTAAAGTTACATCAATTTTTGTAGAAAAGATGTGTGCAATACATATGTAACTGCACATTGTGAGTAATAATTGTAATTAAAATTTTCTTTCCAAATCAGTTCCTCATCTGTAGGGACTGGGTTCTTTTGTATGCAATTAGTGATGTATTAAAAAATGAGTTTTATTATGTGCATTGAGGGATAAATTTGAAAAGTTATTGTTATTATTGTTATTATTATTACAACTGAAATTGTACAGTTAGGTCTGCACTACACACATCTGTTGTACAATAATAGACGCATTTTTACTCACCACCATAAAAAAAGAATCTGGCTGCATGCCTGAGGGCAGGTGGCAGATGCCATTAGTGCATGGTGTGAGGGGATGGCGGTGCTGCTTCTGTGAGCCTTCCCTGGTGGGAAAGCTGATAGTTAGGCCCCACCTCTGTGGACCTTATCTGCCTGGCAGGTCTTGCCTCCCATCTCATTGTGGGACTTAATTACTCTCTCACCTCACTGCGTGGGCGCAGCCAATAGCACCATGTGGTGGAGAGTCATACTACTAAGTCACTACTCAGTGTAGCTTTCCGGCAGTGATTCGTGGTATGTTTATTTGTATTTGAATCATAGAATGGGACAACGAGAAAGATTTATTTTAGTATTCTTTCTTCATTCACATACATTTACATCGTCATACTCTTCGCCACATTTTCGAAAGACTCGTTTTCTACATGCTTCGAATTCAGCCTGAATCATATTCACAGCTATAGGTGCAACTACACACACAGCCGTTCTTTCTGTAAATTCAGCTTCCACAGAATTTCTAGTTCAGTCTCAACACTTACATTCTTTGACATTGGTTGAATACAAGCGTTCCTACACCGTTCTAATTGCTTTATATTTACGATATTTGCATGCAAATACTCTACATTGTCGTAGTATACAGCTTTAATTCATGGAAACCAGCGTGTTAGTCTATCTACAGCAATTGCTAGTGCACAGTACAGATCAAACTCGGAAAAATCCAATGTTTTATGTAAATGTGCATGTCTCCTGAATATAATTTAAGCACAGCTTCACTCTACATATCAACTATGGACACCTCAGTCCAAACATAGAAACAGCATTTAGTGAACATCATGAATCGTAGTCACTCATCTCATTAGATACATACACTGATCAGCCAGAACATAGTGACCCGTCCAGGCGATAGCAGCATCACCTCGTGAGAAATGACTGATAGTGAGACACACATTGCACATAGTATCAGTGAGCATATTTCCATGTGTAGAATGAGGAAGGCGTTCCATCTATCTGAGTTTGACCGAGGGCAGATTGTGAAGGCCCAGAGGCTCAGCATGAGCACGACTTGTTGGGAGTTCGAGGACTGCTGTGGTGTCTTCAACACACGGCGAAACCAAAGTGAAACTCGTCCAGACATCGTGAGGTTGGGTGGCCAAATCTCATTACAGATGTCGGATGCCGCAGGCTGGGCAGACTGTTAAAACAGGGCAGATGGAGAACTGTGCTGGAACTAACATCAGACTTTAATGCTGGGCTGTGTACAAGTGTGTCTGAACACACAGAGCACAGAACACTCCCAACAATGGGCCTCCGCAGTTGATGACCCATTCATGTGCCAATGTTAGCACCATGACATCGGCAACTATGGCTGAAATGGGCATGTGACCATCAGCACTGGATGTTGGTGCAATGGCAGAGTGTTGCACAGTCTGATGAATCTCGATACCTTCTTCACTATGCTGATGGGAATGAGCGAATCCGTCGTCTTCCAGGGCAACAGCTCCTTGACAACTGTACTGCAGGATCGAGACAAGCAGGTGGTGGCTCTGGGGAAGATTCACGTAGACATCCATGGATCCAGTGAACCTTGTGCAAGGCACCATGTCAGCCAAAAAGTATCATACACTGATTGTAGACCACGTACACTCCCTCATGATGATCATGTTTCTCGATGGCAGAGGCATTTTTCAACAAAGGGAATGCGCCATGTCACAAGGCCAAGATTGTAATGGAGTGGTTCGATGAACACAGTGGAGAGTTCCAACTGATGTGCTGACCCCCCAACTCGACACATCTGAACTCCATTGAACACATCTGGGATGTGACTGAATGTGGCATCAGAGCTCATCGCCCTCCTCCCCGCAATTTACGGGAACTGGATGACTTGTGCGTGCAGATGTGGTTCCAATTCCCTCCAGTGAACTACCAAGGCTCATTGCTTCCATGCCATGATGCGTCGCCTCTGTTATCCATGCCAAAGGCGGACATACTGGCTATTAGTTAGGTGGTCATAATGTTCTCGCTGATCAGTGTACATCATGATGAACAGATAGTCTCACTCATACCTATAATACTGCACTTCAGCTCTAACACACTTTTTGTCACATTTTCCAAAGAATGTGTTAGACCTACATTCACTTGTTTAGATCGATTAGCAACCACTTATGTGTTGGAAAATAGTACACTCATGGTACTTAAATGTGGGTTGTTAAGTTAAGGAACTTTCAGTGGTGGTACAAAATAGTCGAATAACAGCAGATCTTGTAATCTGTGGGCCGCTGCTGAGGTGGTGCGTTCACTGGTGTATTCAACACAAGTGTGATCGTCCAGCAGTTTCCTGTGGCGTGCAGCGCTGCTGGAATAAATAAGAAAACGTAAGAACGAATATATTTATAAATGATTAATAATAATATTAATTAATGGATAAATACTTAATTTCAACCTTTTACTTTTTAGTCTATCTCTACTGATAGTGAAAGGATCGTCATGAAGAGCTATCACATACAGACATCAAATGATCTCTATTGGGCGAGAGTAAAGTGGGGGGGGGGGGGGGGGTAGAGGGGTAGAGGAGGGAGTGGGGCAGGTAGGGGAGAAAAGAGGCGAAGGCGAGAGGATGATCTCGACATATGTCGCCAGTGACCTCGACCTGCTACTGTAAAATAAAATTTCTATCATGTACACTGAAGCGCCAAAGAAACTGGTATAGGCACGCGTATTCATACACAGACATATGTAAACAGGCAGAATACGGCGCTGCGGTCCGCAACGCCTACATAAGACGAGTGTCTGGAGCAGTTGTTAGGTCGGTTACTGCTGGTACAGTGTCAGGTTATCAAGATTTAAGTGAGTTTGAACGTGGTGTTACAGTCGGCGCATGAGGGATGGGACACAGCAACTCCGTGGTTGCAATGAAGTGGGGATTTTCCCGTACGACCATTTCACTAGTGTACCGTGAACATCAGAAATCCAGTAAAACATCATAAATAAACATTAGGGTAAAATGTCCTGCAAGAACGGGACCAACGACGACTGAAGAGAATCGTTCAAGGTGACAGAAATTGCTGCAGATTTCAATGCTGGGCCATCAACAAGTGTCAACGTGCGAACCATTCAACGAAATATCATCGATATGAGCTTTCGGAGCCGAAGGCGCACTCGTGTATCCTTGATGGCAGCACGACACAAAGCCTTACGCTCCGCCTGGGCCCGTCAACAACGAAACTGGACTGTAGATGACTGGAAACATGTTGCCTGGTCGGACGAGTCTCGTTTCAAATTGTATCGAGCGGATGGACGTCTACGGATATGGAGACAACCTCATGAATCCATGGACCCTGCATGTCAGTAGGGGACTGTTCAAGCTGGTAGAGGCTCTATAATGATATGGGACGTGTGCAGTTGGAGTGATATGGGATCCCTGATACGTCTAGATACGACTCTTACGGGTGACACGTACGTAAGCATCCTGTCTGATCACCTGCATCCATTCATGTCCATTGTGCATTCTGGCGGACTTGGACAATTCCAGCAGAACAATGCGACGCCACACACGTCCAGAATTGCTACGGAGTAGCTCCAGGAACACTCTCCTAAGTTTAAATACTTTCGCTGGCCACCAACTCCCCAGACATGAGCATTATTGAGCATATCTGGGATTCCTTGCGACGTGCTATTCAGAAGACATCTCCACCCCCTCGTACTCTTACGGATTTATGGTGTCAATTCCCTACAGCACTAGGCATTAGTAGAGTCCATTCCATATCGTTAAATACACTTATTAAGGTATACCAAGTGGAGGCAATCTTAAGGAAGCAGCAATAAAATGCCACATTTTGTAAATACAGAGTAGACTCGGACAGACTGATACATCAAAATGAATATTCCAGCCGATATAAGAAGACATAAACTGATATCCATTGTTATACCAGATCCAAACGATCCAATAACTTATCAGATATAAGCTTTCTCAGTAATGCACAAATAATTGATGCAGCAGAGAATCTCTAAGTGACATTAACAAGAAACTGGTCAACAGGCCACAAAATTACTCTCTCCTCATATCAACATGAATCTAATAAGCATGAGAAAGAAATATAACGAAACCTTTGAAATGTAGCAATTCTCAAAGTGGAAAGCTAATAGTTAACATCAGTGCACTGGGAAACTGTTAGGAAAATCTTCATGTCAAGGACTCAGAAAATCATTCTTAGCCAAATAATCGTACATTACAACCAACAGTTTGAAATGCACCACGTCCGAGTATCCATGACAGGTATTAAAATGATTGTCAAATACATCGTCACCTTGAGTACTTAATGATTTTGATTTTGCAGAACAAACATACAGTAAAACAGTAACCTAAGGTTTAAGAGACGAAACATATCCTCCCTTATTCTGTGTGGTGACAAGAGGTCAAGACCCTCTCACAATCACATATCTGCATCAGTCGTCTCTCACGGAATTAAATAACTTCTGAAATCTCTTACTTTTCCATTGTGACGTGCATCCACCATTTAAAAGTCTGAAGGGCGATAGTGTCCCACCGGATAAACGCCCAATCCATAGTCAACCGAAGTTCGCTGTCACATCGTAACTGTCCATCTCCACCCTGTCTTTCACTTCCTGCTCCACCTGCCAACGCTCCCTCTAGCACGCGCCAGAGCCATGAATCCATTGGGAGGGGCAGACCACCAACAGAAGGATGCCGGCACCAGTGCAGGAAGGATAGGGATACAGCAACCAGTCGTAATCCCACTGGCTAGTTATTCTCGTACGGTATGTCTAGATTTCAACTATAAATAGCCCTCTTCAGTGCATTTGAGTGAATTGTAATGAAATAAACTCCCAGCCGTACATGTCACCATATGACTCTGTTGGCTTACAGGCAGGAGGAAACTGAAGATGGCTACTTATAGCTGAAATCTGGAAATGTTCGAATAATAAAAGGCAGTGGAATTGTGACTGATTGCTGTATCCTTATCATTCCTTATAATCTACAGTCGCTGTGCGCAACGATTCCGTATGGAGTCAGTTGGCGAATTATACTGAAGTCTCCACCATTCTTGATGGGCCCTTGACATTACACAAGGCAGGATAGGGCTCTTAATAGGGTGTGTGATGACCACGGACGGCGATGTCTCTGTGTGCGTTATTTGTTCCCACCTCTCGCCATATGAGGGTATGTAATGTACCCAGGAACATTGTCGAACACAATCGTTTCGATGGTCCTGGTGGTTTGGTGTTGCGAGGCATAATGTTGCACGGTCGTACTAACCCTCAAATCTTTGAACACCGGCAGTCCCCGGTTAACGTTATTGTGACACTGTACTACATCTCCACGTGCGTCTTTTCAGGTTTTTTTTTTTTTTTTTGCATTCCTTCTCCTGAGGAGAGAGGGCGGGCTGTTTTAAGGCTTATCTCAGTGCCCTTCATCAGCCAGAGGTTTACATCTTTATTTTATTTATTGTACATAAATTATATTTTTGAATACATGCTATACATAATATTGTTGTTTTTTTGTGGTTCATTAACATATAAATAAGTGATTGATAACATTATAAATTAAAATAATTGAAATATAAGTAAAAATAGATAAATGATGTATCATTGAGTAATGGTTTGCATTGTTTTTTTGTTTTTTGTTTTTTTCCTGCTATCTTGTGCAGGGGTGTTATGTATTGTGGTGTTCGTACTTTTGTGTTTTCGCTTACTTCTACGTTACAGGTTCTCCTTTCCTGTTACTACAGCACTCGGAGTTGGGTATTACAGTATTTTCCTTAGTCTATGATTGTTTTTGTTCTCTTTTGTCGTGTTTTGTGTGTGTTGATGTTGTGTTTCTGTGTGAGACTTGTGTGTTTTGTGCAGTGTGGAGCCGTTGCGGTGTTTTGGATATGGATTTTGGTGCGTTATACTTCATGTCGTGGGCTTTTGTTATGGTCTTTCGTCTAGGTGAGGTGGGGTTGTTTCAGGATGAGTTAGTTGTTTCATTGTTGGTGCTAGGTCGGGGAATATTTTGGAGGTGTTTTGGGCTACTGTACGCGCTGGATAGATGTATTTAACTTTTGGTCGTCGTGTCGTTGGTAGTTTGTTGGTCAGTATGTCTTCCATGTCTGGTCTTTCGTGGAGGATATGGGATCCATATCTTGCTCTGAGTTTTGCGAGCCTTGTCTGGAGTGGTGTCATGTCTGTGATCTGGTATACTTCGTTGCTTGGGGTGCGGGGTGGTAGTTTTGAGATGGTGCGCAATAGTCGTCGCTCTACTGCGTATAGTTTTTTTGCTATAGTCTTCGGTATACCGCCTAGTGGCGCTGAGGCGTATTCGTAAATAGGTCTGATGTATGTTTTGTACGTGTGTATGGCTGTTCTGGTGGAACATCCATACAGTCGGCCTTGGACTTGTCTAATGAGGTTTTGTCTTCGTCTTGTTTTGTTTAGTAGGTGCTGAAGATGAGTCTTATAGTTTAGGTGTTTGTCAAGGAATACCCCGAGATATCTTGCGGAGTCTGTGAGTTGTAGGGGTTGGTTCCAGAGTCTGAGGGTGATGTCGGTGCGTTTTTGTTGTCGTTTTCGAGTCAGGTTTCGGTGCTGGAATAGCACTGATTGTGCTTTTGTGGGGTTTGGTCTTATCTTCCATTTTGTCATCCAGTCTTCGAGTTTGGTCAAGTATCTTGTGGCTTTTCGTTGTATGGTGTCTGTCCGGAGGCCTGTGCACCAGTAGGCGGTGTCGTCCGCATATAGCGCCAACTTTTCGTTGGTGTCTCTTGGGGTCGGTACGTCATGCGTGTACAGCGCGTACGAAACGCGAGTATATTCAGCGAATGGACTTGCTTGCACGTTCCTCCGACTTACTTCCCATTGAGCACGCTTGGGTGCGCTGGGGAGACGTACTGCAGAATGTCCACATGCATCAATGATTATCCAGCTGTGTCAACCGGGCTTGAGGAGTCTAGCAACCCTACCACAACAAAGGTCAAAAATTAATTATGATTGTAGTGTTGCTCACGCTGCTAAATATTGCATTTTTGGGCAACAACAAAGTTATATTATGTGGCGGGTGTCATTAGAGCACAGTTAATAAAGTCATTTCTTGAAATAATAATAAACTAGGCACTCATCTTTTCGTGTTTCCCACGCTGGTCTCGTTGTGAACTCATAGCTCAATCGTCGAAAATCTAGGTAGTATGATTCCAAGCTCGGATACAAAGAGGCCCAGGTGTTATTCTGCTATATTCAAAAGTTTTATAGATGCGCTTTACAAACCATTCTTGAAGATTAAACCTTTGCAAGTTAGGACAATGGTGATGTAAAAAAGTAATCAGCACTCCGAATTTAAGTTACACTTCTTTTTTATTACTTTTGTTGCAATATCACGCAACTCGTTTCACAATAAATACCTGAAAACATCTTCCTCACCGTTAAAGTTCACATTTCATAAACTGACTACAATTTGCGTCTTTTTAACATGACGACCAAAACTTGACTCTCTAATAACCGCTTACGCACCCAAAAATCAGTTACAAGTACGTCAAAGATCATAGTGGCAAAAGAAAGAATACACACAAGAACAATATCATTGCAATATATACATATCGATGTATCGAAGTACCTCTACATTAATGAAATCAAATCTGAATATTATCACAGAAATACGTTAACTATTTTACAGAAACACAGTAGAATATTGCTGGTATCGAGAGGTTGAGGTGAGGTGCCGTAATGGTTACGTAATTCAAGTACCATTACAGGAGGAATGGAATGCTCTACCACAAGAACTGCTCTCTGAATAAAAGTGTCACTTCTGTTCGTCTTCATTTCCCTTCCGGTCTTTCTATGTATGGTCAAAGAATCTTCGGGGTATATTACTTGATAGCGACACGCATTGCGAAAGTTACGTTCGTCTTTAAGTTCTGCACACCACTGTATTACTAATAGCTAATGTATTTATATCAAATTAAAATTACATATGGTCTAATAACGACAACAAAAAATGGCTCTGAGCACTATGAGACTTAACTTCTGAGGTCATCAGTCCCCTAGAACTTAGAACTACTTAAACCTAACTAACCTAAGGAAATCCCACACATCCACGCCCGAGGCAGGATTCGAACCTGCGACCGTAGCGGTCGCGCGGTTCCAGACTGTAGCGCCTAGAACCGCACGGCCATTCCGGCCGGCAACGACACAACACAATGCTTCACTAATCAGTGTTATACACTACTTCTGAGCTTATCATTTCTTCACTGTCTACACTACCAGTCCCATCCTGTTCAGGATCACACTGCAGAGTCTCGTAAGATGAAACTGTTAATCACGGCAGGCCGGAGTGGCCGTGCGGTTCTAGGCGCTACAGTCTGGAGCCGAGCGACCGCTACGGTCGCAGGTTCGAATCCTGCCTCGGGCATGGATGTGTGTGATGTCCTTAGGTTAGTTAGGTTTAATTAGTTCTAAGTTCTAGGCGACTGATGACCTGAGAAGTTCAGTCGCATGGTGCTCAGAGCCATTTGAACAATTTGTTAATCACGTCTTCTCTCCTTGCCGGGCAAATTCTCGTGACGTAAATTTCTTCCACCACCAGGAATCCGTGTAAGCTAGATTATTAAACATCTCTCATCATATATTTTAGAGCAATGAGGCAACGAAACAATAATAGACGAAAGCCTAGTGCACCTACGAAGGCAGTCATATTTACCTCGCTCCACTGATAAATGGAAGAGACACTGCAGTGTGTACGAAGTAACGTCCATTATGTTATATACTGGCCAAGGCAGTACATATGAAGATCGATTTGCTCGTACAGAAAGGAAGTATAGTTATATCCAGACACCTCGCTTGGGTCATAAATCACAGATTCGGTTTGGAGAAAATTGTAGCAGAAGATCAGGAAGGTTCCATCGCTGTTTTCATCTTAAGTGGGTAGAAAACAAACGAGAATAATCAGACGGTGACCTGAACTCCGTTTAGCAGAAATACGAATAAAGTATTTTAATCATTGCACCAACTCCCTCGAATGCCTAGTGCATTTCCACGCCACTGAAGTATAGGAAACACAACAGCAATGTCTGCATACACCTAAACCTACACTTAATTGTTCTATGCTCTGCGTGTGAGAGTTTTTCAGTTATGAGATCGAACTCTGTTGCTCCGCATTCTTCAGTTTAACTCGTACATCACTGCAGGCAAATACCGCTACGAATACTGGTGCAATCCAGTTATTTCGCTCCTCTTTGTAACCACTGTGCCGTCTGCTTTAGTTAGAGCGTTGAGCCGCAGCAGCAGAAGAGGCGTAAGGTATTGGGATGACCCCACAACCGCAATACCACCGGCCGAGTCACTCTTGTGGCTTCGGCGCTGCCGGTCTGCGTGCGTGTGGCAATCCGGCACTTACAGGCAAGGTGCGAAGCATGTCTCGCAAACACACACTCTTAACACATGGCGCCGTCTTGCGGTGAGCGTGGGGGCTGTTGCACGGCGAGCCATGTTCCCAAACAACAATCTGACGGTTTCGCATATACCGTTAAGCCGCCCAAGTTTTCCGAAGCAAGGAACGAAGATTGGAGTGTAGCGTCCGTCCGCCGTAAGGTCGTCATACAAAGGACCTTGTCAAGTCCGCCTAAACCAACCTCGCGTTCTTCCTGGATAAGTGAATTTACTTGAACTTACTCTAGCAGCTACTAGGGTAGCAGAGTACGTCTCGCGTGCACGTGGTTTTTCTTTAGGTTACAGAAGCGTCCCTCTATCCTTTGGGATCGGAGACGAACTGCCTGGCAGAATCAAAGATACATCAGCCACAACGTTCTCAGAGAACGCTCGTCCTTGCAGATTGGATACAGAAAATGTTAATTTCATATTCGTAAACTGCAGGAGCATCTAAGGAAAGGTCACATAATTACTATCGATTATTAAAGATTATATTGCGCAGACAGTATTAGGAACACAAAGCCGGTGGAAAACGGGAAATGAATAGGAACGAAATTCCAAGATCAGATTGAAATATTCATCGTAAGGATAAGTTAGTCGCCAATGGTGGCGATGTATTTGTTGCACTAAAGACTATGATATCTAGCGAGTTTTCACGGATTCTGATTGTGAATCAACCTGGGTGACGTTAAGCATCAAAGTTTGGCCAAAATTGGTAATCGGATCCTTTTGTAGACCGCCTACGTCAGGAGCTGTAGTGGCAGAGCGCTTCAAAGAGAACTTACGGAACATCGTTAATAACTTTCCTAATAACGTCATTGTAATAGGGGGTGACTTTAGCTTGTCAGGTATATATTAGGAGAGTCATTCTATCAAAACTGTTGTCAGTCAGACATTAGTGTAAAATTATTCTGAAAGTCTTTGAGCAGATTATTAGAGAACCAACTCGTGAAGGAAGTCTTAGGCACCCTAGCAACAAACACACCTAAATTTAACGAAACAGTTAACGCAGAGGAAAGTATCAGTGATCAGTTCAAAACGGTTCAAATGGCTCTGAGCACTATGGAACTTAATTTCTGAGGTCATCAATCCCCTAGAACTTAGAACTACTTAAACCTAACTAACCTAAGGACATCTTACACATCCATGCCCGAGGCAGGATTCGAACCTACGACCATAGCAGCAGCGTGGTTGCGTTCCAGTGATCAGTAATAGCAACTATGACGACGAGTTTTACAAAGAACGTTAAGAAAGATGGGAAAATATTTTTGGTTATCAAGAGTAACATGACAGAAAATGCAAAATATCTGAGTAGTCAGCATCAAATATTTAGTGCCGAGGAGGATGTGGAGCACAAACGGAAAAAATTTCAAAGCATCGTTCCATATACCTTAAAATATGTTCCGAGGACGGTCTTGACGGATGGGAAAGATCCAGTGTGGTTTAGTAGCCGTGTTAAAAAATGCTACGTAAACAAAGAGTTTCATCAAATTAAAGAGACGTTAAAACCTAGCTGCCAAACAACAGCTGAACGAAGCAAAAATGAGAGTAAGGAAAGAAATAAGTGAACAGTTCAGTAACTTCGAAAGTAAAATTTTGTCAGCCAATGTTACTAAAAGGTGAAGTTTTGGTCTTACTGAAAGTCAGTAAGCGGTTCTTGGGTCCGCTATTCAGCCACTGTGACCATACTAGCACCGAAACGGAAAATAACTGAAGGCCAAAATACTGAATTAGGTATTCCGGGATTTTCACCGCGGAAGATCGTAATACGTCCCTCCTTTCAGTCGTCGTAAGAACGACGAAGTGGCAGATATTGAGAACCGATCGTGGAATAGAAAAATGGTTCAAATGGCTCTGAGCACTATGGGACTTAACATCTGAGGTCCCCTAGAACTTAGAACTACTTAAACCTGACTAACCTAAGGACATCACACACTTCCATGCTCGAGGCAGGATTCGAACCTGCGACCGTAGGAGTCGCGCGGTTCCGGACTGAAGCGCCTAGAAGCGCTCGGCCTCCGCGGCCGGCGTGGAATAGAAAGGAAACTACAATCACTTAGTAGTGGAAAGGGTCAGGACCAGATGAAGTACCTGTTGATTTTACAAAGATTATGCGAAAGAACTTGCTCCCGTTCCAGCAGCAGTTTACCGTAGACCACGGGAGCAATAAAAGGTACCTAACGACTGGAAAAAAAAGCGCAGGTCATTCTCATTTACGAGACGGGTTGTAGGACAGATACAGAGATATATCGTTGACGTCAGTCTGTTGTAGAATTATGGAACGTAATTTTTTGTTCGGGAATGAAATTTTTGGTAAACGAAAGTCTCCTCGGTAAAGATCAACATGTATTCCGTAATGAGATCGTTCGAAACACAGCTCGCTTTGTTTCTGCATGAGATTCGAGAGCGCTGTAGAAAACGGCACTCAGGTTGAAACCGTGTTCCTTGACTTCAGGAAGGTATCTGACTGAGTCCTACACTATCTTTCCAAAAAAAATACGAGCTTACCGAGTATCGCACCATCTTTGCGACTAGATTAAAGACTTCCTCACAGATAGAATTAAACTCGTCTCTCTTCACGGAACAAAGAAACAGATGTAATTTCCGGAGTACCAAGGAAGTGTGAAAGGACCGTTACTTTTCACAGTGTATATGATCTAGTAAAAAGCGTTGGACTGTGGCGAAACAAGCGCTGTATCATTGGAGGGATACAGAGGCGAGCGAGTGTGTGGGACTACTAGTAGCGCCGACTCACCACAACGCGTCTGTGCGTAGCACATAAGTATTACACCATAATTTAGGAATGGAATTAAAAGTTGAAGTTGCTCTTCCAAATTTTATTGGCATGTGCTTTAGTACATTAATTTGTAAACTGTCAAATCTCAGAAAGATCAGGTCAACATTTTTCCCTAAATAGATCGTTTTAAGAAACAATAAGTGGCGCTAAATAATAAAGCTAGAAACCCAAAAATTGGTCATAATGTGCAGATGTATTTCAAAATTAACTAGTACAAGTCTCAACTTAATTAAACAAATATTTTGGTCAGAATTTATGTTCTTAAGAAAAATTGAAGGTGCTAAATATTAGACTTAGAAATATGAAATTTTGTATGAAGCTTCATTTCAACATAAAAACATTTATTATGTAACCCTATTCAGCTACCTCTAATAGTTTTCGAGTAATTTGCAGAAAACTAAATTTGGAACTAAAATGTCGTTATTTGTAGTAGATTAAGCATCTGTTGTATTAATGATAGAAAGGTTTGGTTACAGTACATGATGAAACCTGTTAAACAATAGAGCTATAACAAGTTTCAAGGCCTGGATGTAAATAATAACAAATACAAGGTCTCTTAAAGTTGTAGTTCAGAGGTCAGGTTCTACTCTCAGTTCCATTCTAAAAATTCTAGACGGCAAAGCTTAAATGCAGGTGAGCTAAAACTGTTTCTGTGATTTTAACCAACTTAACTACATGCATAAAAAATTATGAAGAGTCTAAATTAATACACAACAGTGTTATAAAATATTATGTGTCCGAGGAAGCGGCCATTACGAGGCTGCTACCGTGGGCATAGGGGGGATGATGGCAGGTGTCCCTTGGCCATCCACTGCACCACATATACAGGATGGTCGAACCACTGGAAAGAAATGAAGTACTAGATACAGGTGAAATGTAGTACTACATGCATACGGCAAAGGGATGGAGGCAGAATAGCACTTGGCAATGAGGATAGTTTTGATACTGAGGAGATGACTTAGTTAAAGGAACGTTATGGGGAGCACTAAACATTCTGGATGAGAAAGATTGCAATACAAATAGTGGAGGCTATAAAAGGGCACAGGATGTTGCTAGAACTGCATTTCACGAGAAATTGAGCATTTAAAGGGGACAGAAAGGACACAGATGGAGGACCTATAATTAGAATTTCAAGATCTCTTTTTTCAGCAAGGGCGTTTGCCTGCTACACCAGTAATGCAACACAGGATTCTGACAGAGAACGAATCACTGGTGTATCAGAGAACATACAGTCGCATCAATCAGTTTTGGAGAAATTTACAAATGAACTATTGGCTGATTCGATAATAGAAGAGATTAGTAGCCCCTGGGTGCAGGAATTGTGATTGTGCCGAAGTATCTGTGGATGGCTCAAAACCGAGCGAGGTGGCGCAGTGGTTAGACACTGGACTCGCATTCGGGAGGACGACGGTTCAATCCGGCGTCCGGCCATCCTGATTTAGGTATTCCGTGATTTCCCTAAATCACTCCAGGCAAATGCCGGGATGGTTCCTCTGAAAGGGCACAGCCGACTTCCTTCCCTAATCCGATGAGACCGATGACCTCGCTGTTTGGTCTCCTTCCCCAAAAACAACGCGATGGCTCAAAAAACTATCACTGTTGTTGTGATTATTGCCACTTGACTAGTAAAATGTAAATGTCGTGTGACTAGGGTCTCCCATCGGGTAGTCTTTTAATTTGATGCCAATTCGGCGACTTGCGCGTCGATGGGGATGAAATGATGATGATAAGGACAACACAACACCCAGTCCCTGGGCGGAGAAAATCTCCTACCCAGCCGGGAATCCAACCTGGGCGCTTAGGATTGACATTCTGTCACGCTGACCACTCAGCTACAGGGGGTGTACACTTCACTAGTGAGACTATGACAGACGCCCACCAAATTCCGAACACGAAAATATAGATAAAGCAAAGCCAGTACTCCTCAACAGTGGACTTATGGAGTGGGTATAGTCAACTAGAAGTGCCTACAGAGCATAGACCGATAATGACCTTTTCTGCACTGTGAGGACACTACCAATATAGGAAGCCTTCTGGTTTGAAAAATACAATGGCAACATTCCTGTGTTTACTGGATGGAGTGCTCAAAGGATTTAAATTGTCAGTGTCTAGTGTATCTTGATGACATAATCGTCTTTCCAAGAGATATGCAAGAGCATAGAAGACGTCTGAGGGAACTATTAAAAAGATTGCAGGCTGCCCATTTGACACTCAGCAGGGAAAAATGTTACTTTGCGCTGGAGGAAGTTATTTGGGCCATATCATTAGCAAGGATGGTGTAAGAACTGATCCTCGGCTAGTGTAAACAGTGAAAGATTATCGAGCATCAGGGACAACTATGGAGTTGCAATATTTTCTGTGCCTCACGAATTATTATGGGAAGTTCGTGAAGGGGTTTGCAGACCTTGCAAGTTCACTTATTTATTTGTTAAAGAAGGATGTTTAGTTTGTTGGATTCGAGGAATTTCAGGTAGAATTTTTCGAATTAAGAGAGAGAGTGCTTATCTTGGTGTACAGAGGAACACACTTCCACTGTTACTTGGATGGTAGGAAATTCTAGGTAGTGACAGGCCATGCTGCTTTGTGGTGGCTGTAGGGTTGGAACGACCTATCCAGTAGACTGACGAAGTGACCATCGAAATTCAGTGAATTTGTGTACAGAGTAATAAACAAACCTGGGAAAATAAATGTTAATACAGACAATAAGTACAGGCCAAGAGACAAACTTCGTCAGATCTGATGAGAGTGGTCAGTTGCTAAAAGTAAGCTAACGGAAGTAAAGAATGAGTTTATTAGACAATTGGAAACATGCTTCGTTATTACACAAATGCGTCTCATTCAGACTGAATCTATACCTCCCTCACAGTAGGACACACAGTAGCGACCACAAGACACATGTATGTATACCGCGAAGACTGTTGTACAAAGGTACAAACGTCACTGTTCCTGGCCCCGGCTTGCTTGCTACACCCATCTGCAGACTATGGGATTACAAGAACACATGTATTTTCACATGGTTTGCCAGAATATTATATACCATTTACGCGATACTTCTCGATAGCAAGCACTTAGCAATATGCTACTGATCGCTTCCACAGTATAATTCTGAAGATGGTCAACTGTGGTCCTGAAAAGGACCAAGATGATGTTTCTGGTGTGAAAGGATCAGCCGCCAGACAAACCTGACGCCCAGGGTACGCCCGATTGCAAGTCTTATCTTGGTCGGAAATCATTGCAATCTTCGTGGAGGCTCCTTTCGCTGTTCTGCAATGGCACTGTGCTTTTCTACTGCTGAATATGCTTCTCCAGTCTGCTACAGCTCATCTCATGCCAGACAAGTAGACATTGCTCTCAACGAAACCTGCAGGTTGATCACAGGTTGCTTAAGACCTACCCCAACTGATAAGCTCTACTGCCTGGCTGGAATAGCGCCACCATGGATACGCAGAACAGTGGCTGCCAACAAGGAGAGACTGAAAGTGGAACAGGACAGTGCCCATCCACTGCACGGACATAATCCACCACAGCAACAGCTGAGATCGCGAAAGAGCTTCCTGAGAACATCCGAGAAGCTCACCATTTCACCAGAGAAGGCAAGGCTGGAGTTATGGAAGAAGTCGACGCCTCACCTGCAGACGCCAGAAGCTGAAGAACTACATCCTGGACACAACGAGAGCTGGCTGGGGTGGAAATCTTTAAACAGATTACGATCAGGAGTTGGACGATCCAGAGACAACCTGAAGAGATGGGGCTTCATAACAGAAGATACGTCCTGTGATTGTGGACAAGAACGAACCACAAACCACATGCTCCAGTGCCTTTTGTGCCCTACATCCTGCACGAAGTTTGATCTCCTGCAAGCCACTCCAAGCGCCTTGGAGGTTGCAAAGTACTGGGCACATGTAATATAAATACAATTTGTATATATATATACCAGGAACCGCGGTGTTGGCCGTCGAATGGCGCTAGCTGCGCAGCATTTGTGCACCGCCGCCGTCAGTGTCAGCCAGTTTGCCGTGGCATACGGAGCTCCATCGCAGTCTTTAACACTGGTAGCATGCCGCGACAGCGTGGACGTGAACCGTATGTGCAGTTGACGGACTTTGAGCGAGGGCGTATAGTGGGCATGCGGGAGGCCGGGTGGACGTACCGCCGAACTGCTCAACACGTGGGGCGTGAGGTCTCCACAGTACATCGATGTTGTCGCCAGTGGTCGGCGGAAGGTGCACGTGCCCGTCGACCTGGGACCGGACCGCAGCGACGCACGGATGCACGCCAAGACCGTAGGATCCTACGCAGTGCCGTAGGGGACCGCACCGCCACTTCCCAGCAAATTAGGGACACTGTTGCTCCTGGGGTATCGGCGAGGACCATTCGCAACCGTCTCCATGAAGCTGGGCTACGGTCCCGCACACCGTTAGGCCGTCTTCCACTCACGCCCCAACATCGTGCAGCCCCCCTCCAGTGGTGTCGCGACAGGCGTGAATGGAGGGACGAATGAAGACGTGTCGTCTTCAGCGATGAGAGTCGCTTCTGCCTTGGTGCCAATGATGGTCGTATGCGTGTTTGGCGCCGTGCAGGTGAGCGCCACAATCAGGACTGCATACGACCGAGGCACACAGGGCCAACACCCGGCATCATGGTGTGGGGAGCGATCTCCTACACTGGCCGTACACCACTGGTGATCGTCGAGGGGACACTGAATAGTGCACGGTACATCCAAACCGTCATCGAACCCATCGTTCTACCATTCCTAGACCGGCAAGGGAACTTGCTGTTCCAACAGGACAATGCACGTCCGCATGTATCCCGTGCCACCCAACGTGCTCTAGAAGGTGTAAGTCAACTACCCTGGCCAGCAAGATCTCCGGATCTGTCCCCCATTGAGCATGTTTGGGACTGGATGAAGCGTCGTCTCACGCGGTCTGCACGTCCAGCACGAACGCTGGTCCAACTGAGGCGCCAGGTGGAAATGGCATGGCAAGCCGTTCCACAGGACTACATCCAGCATCTCTACGATCGTCTCCATGGGAGAATAGCAGCCTGCATTGCTGCGAAAGGTGGATATACACTGTACTAGTGCCGACATTGTGCATGTTCTGTTGCCTGTGTCTATGTGCCTGTGGTTCTGTCAGTGTGATCATGTGATGTATCTGACCCCAGGAATGTGTCACTAAAGTTTCCCCTTCCTGGGACAATGAATTCACGGTGTTCTTATTTCAATTTCCAGGAGTGTATATATATATATTGATGTGTATGGCTACTGTAAATTTGTATGTTTCTGACTCGAGAATAAAATAAATTCTGAAGATATAGACTGGAAATTATTTCTCTAGAGCCCCAAACTTCAGCGAGGTGCAGCGTGCAGTAAACCACTGAGTAACAAGAAACTTATCTCGTCTGTGAAGACCTTTACGTGAAAACTCGAGAAAAATAGACGTAAGTGATATTTCCAATTGCGAATACCGATGCTGGTGATATAACAGCTTCCAAATCATCCTTATAATTAACAGAATCAACAAAACTTTTCTCATATCCAGAGAACCAGCAAACATGTCTTTCACTCATCTTTCACCTGCTAGACACGCACACCTCAATCGACGTTCTCTCAACCAAATAAAGACGGAAAATGTGCAGAAGCAGTAAACAGGATAATTTACATGGGAGGGAATAATCGTCCAGCGCAAACACACATCCATATTGAATCTTCTCAAATTTCCACCGAGTAGCACACGACCATGAAGGCTGCCCAACACATATTGAGTATTGGTTCACTATTCAGCCATCTAGAGAACTACACTGTAAGGTCAGGCACATTCCTGTATCCCAACAGGCCTCTCCATTCTGGCATGCTTTAATGGTGTATATGTTCGAGAATTAACAATGAATGGACATACTGCACAGTCATTTGTCTACATGCGCAATGGTTTAGCTATGATACTGAAATCGTGAAGCATGCTGTCCCATGATTGGTCTGTGTTGAAATTACTGTAAAATTGCTAAAATTGTTCGCACTGTCAACTATGATGCTTATTATCACAGTACGTTCAGCCACGATAAGCAAACATCTCGCCACTATGTGTCAGCAGGACAGGCTGTCCCGTTAAGATTGCTAGGAAGAATGCAACCTGCGTTACTCTGGGAAGCATTGTAACAGATTTCTATGGCGCACCCAGCAGAAGACCTATCTGTTATTTACATAGACATGTGACGTAAGTATAACACAGAGAACCTTTTAGCTGTGCCTGTGAGGGTGAGCCACTATGCAAACATCTCTCTTGGTGCTGTACCCACACCTATGCGTCATCCCGCCAGCAATAGTGATTAGGTGAAAACGTGTTTCGACAGGTATTTCTCAGGTGTCATGTATGAATGAGATGCCCGCACCTCATCCTTGCGGGAACCGAACTGACAACTATGCATGGTTCGATGGCTGAGAGCCGCGTCGTCACTTCCCGGGGATACCGGTGCATCGCGACTCCTGGGGGCATGGGCGGAGTCAGTGGGATCAGCGTCATAGCAGAACAGTAGGTTGAGTGCAGAACACTAGGTTAATTTGCATAATTTTTATGTAAAACGTGGTACAATAGTTTAAGGTGGTGGGGGTGGCTGACGAAGAAGAGTGCGCCAAAACTGGCGTTGGAAAGCATGTGAAATTCGAAAATCGTACCAGAAAATGGTGGGAGGACATAAATAATTATTTAATATGGTAGCAAGGGCGGTACAATATTTTAAAGGGAATGGGAGTGACATGGAAAACCCCTTAACAGAACAATAGGTTAAGTGCTGACAAAGGGCCGAACATTAGGTTAAGACACCTAGAGTACAGTGCCGAACATTAGGTTATGCAACATGTTTGCCCTATGGAATTACTTCTTACAAGACCTACATCTTTCCAAGCAGCAGAGAATGATAAGCAAGAGAAATCCAACCCCCACAAACCGAATTTTTTTATAAATATACAATATATCCTTGAATTTCCTGTTATGAGATCCTTCCTCTCTACCAATTTCTATGTATTCCATACACTGCCTTGAATCACATAAATTGTTTAAATAAACAATATTCCACACATTGTCTAAATTGTTTAAACAATATTCCATACACTGCAACCGAATTTCCTCCAAATGACTGACCAACTGAGTCTTTTGCCCTCCAATATCCAGCAAGGGGGGGGGGGAGGTTTTACTAAAGGTGCAGGGTTTAATTAATTTAAGGATTTTTATTAAATAGTAAATCAAATTGTTAAGAGTGAGAGGGGGCTATTTAAATAACTCAGACCTGAAAGTCTACCTGTATCAGCGAGGGGGTGGGTTGGATGTTTCCTGAGGTGTGGAGGGGGGGGGGGAGGGCGTGGGGGAACAATAGGTTAAGGACCTGTCAGTCAAAAAGAAGGATAATATTAGCAGAACAATAGGTTAAGGACCTGTCAATCAAAGGAGAACAATAGGTTAATAACCTGTCAATCAAAGGAGAACAATAGGTTTGCCCTGAGTGCAAAGCTGCCCCTGATGTAGGCAACCCACACTAACAAAATGCACCAGTATCACTGGAGCCCTAGTACTGCTGTCAGCAACGCAGGGTGCTGGCACAGCAGCCAGGATGGAAGTTGCTGCTGTGTTGGCCAAGGATAACAGAGGTGTGGTTGCCTCACAGTCATGTACTGAAGTCATTGTCATTCTTAATTGTCAACAGTGTTTCCACTGGCTCCATCAACCCACAACTCACCATCGCATCCTTCAGCACAGAGAGGTGTCATTTTGCCCTGGAACAAGTGACTTATTTGGGACATGTGATTAGTTGGGATGAAGTAAAAACAGACCCAACTTGGTATAGGTAATCCTGGGACCTTGAACAAATAAGGAATCACAATCAGGTTCTTGGAGAGACCAATTACTATAGAAAAATCTTGAGAAGGTATGCGGACATTGCAAGCTGTGTTGAAGTATTAAATTGAATTTGCAAAACTGAGATGCTTTAATGTCGGCTCTGGTGTTGACCTTTTTCAAATTATGAAAATCATAGTCATGAGACTCTGTCAACAAGGCAGTGGGTGTGTTTTTGGTCAAGTGATGCATGGTGAGAAAAATCCTCACAATAGTTGAGCAGAGCCAAGAGAAATTACTCAACAACATACCTGTTTATCCTGGTATATGGGGTTACATATTTTAGATCTTACTTGTACAGTAAGAAAGTCAAGGTGGTAATCAATCATGCAGTGCTGAAGTGGTTGTTAAGATTCAACGATCCTTCAAGCAGGTTCATGAGGTGGGGATTCAGACTAGGTATGAGTTTAATGTAAACCAAAACAAGGCAAGAAGCATACAATCACACATGGATTGGGTAGGTAGCATGCCTACGACTGTTTCAAGGTGCTCTGAATCCACTGCTGCAAGTGTTGGCACTGAACATTAAGATACCATATGGGTTGAGGTCCAGGAAGTAAGGATGTGGAGAACCACGAAATTTTGTTTAGGGTATGTAGTAAGAAAGATTATTTTGGGAGGTTGTAACATTAACCAAGGTGGTGTTGTGGAAGAGAGATGAGAACAACATGTGATTGCCACATGGTGTAATTTCGTTGGTAGGAAGTAAGGGAGAATACCCATTGTTGCCGTAATTATTATTATTATCATTATTATTTTGTTTTATTTCCTCACGCTCGAAATTGAGGGAACATCGTGTCTTTCAAAAGGAAAAGGGGAGGGGGAGTAATGAGAGCTTCCTTTTCCCAGATTGCTGCACGTCAGAGGATAGTCAAGGGTTTCCCAACTTTGGCACTACTACACCTCTTCTCCGAGGGTGGAGCAGCAGCTCTTTGGGACCAGCAATTGGAAAGTGGAGCGCAGTTCAACAGGCAAGAGGATGTTACACTTGTCACTGACGGACTCTAAGGCTGACATATAATACACGGGAGGTATGGGACGAAGGGTAGAGTTTGCAGGAAATATTTTCAAAATTTCGACAGGAAGTAGAGAGGAAAAGAATGTTCACCGAAATAAGGGCGAATACCACAGATTGTGCATGTCCTATAAGCGATTACAGGAACAGCTGTAGCAAGTAGTAGAGGTAGCTCCACAAAACTTGCAAAGCCACAAGAGGGGAGTGTTGAACACTGGTGGGAAGATATTAAAAACAGTATTTGGGACCACCATCGACAACAGTATCATAGAGCTGAATGGCGCCATGGGAAGACAAGCGAGGTGGTAGACAGCAACAAAACAGTACTGAAATGGCACGCAATGCAACTGTCGAACTTGGAGCAGGATGGGACAGTACTGAAATGGCACGCAATGCAGTTGTCGAACTTGGAACAGGATGGGCTAAACACCACACTCACATTGTAGGACTTGACTGTGGAACTAATGGAGTACGCAAGGCCAACAGTTGACCTGGTTAACCGAAGTTACAGAGACCAACTGCAGTCATTCGGTAATAGGATAATTGCTGTGAGGCTTTTTCAGTCGTTAGCAGATACCATATGGGACGCATAAGTGGAAGTGCCAGCATTACTAGAAGTCGTACACCATGCTATCATTCACAGTTGAGTCTAGCGGTACTGGCACTGGAGTAGTATCTAATTGGCTTACAGTAAGTTAGGAAGGAGTTACCTCCAGAATTATGATTCATTGTCAGGCCAAGCAAACTAAATCTACAATTATATTACTGTAGAGATGGTGGAAGTCAGGATGAACCGAGCACGACTCAGTGCACTGGTAAGATTCCCATTTGCAGACGACCACGTCCAGTGTGTTTTACCATGCGTCCTTACGTAATGAAGTGGGGAGCCCTAGAGAACTATGTGCAGGTAAAGATGAGAGAAGTACTTCTGATCTCAGAGGACGTGGTAGACAAACGGTAATGTCAATGTAAGAATCTTTAACTGTCAGAGGGAACAAGTGGCCCAAACAGTGGTAAAGATTCGGCTGTTCTTATGCGAGATGGATGGCTAGGGATTCTCATGGGACATCCTATTTCCAACTAGTGATGTTACGCTCCATCTATTCTGTGTATGATGCCATACTACTACATGTAACATACTGAGCACACACAGGAAAGAAATCCACTACGGTACAATTACACTACTGATGACAAATGGGTGGAAACAGTATCTACTGTAAAATATGTAGGAGTAACTATCCAAAGCGACCTTAATTAGAATGACTACATAAAACAAATAGCAGGAAAAGCAAATGCCAGACAGACTCATAGGAAGAATCTTAAGAAAATATAACACATCCACCAAAGAAGCGGCTTAGAAAGCGCTTGTTCGACCGATTCTTGGGTATTGTTCATCCGTCTGGAACCTATAACCGGTAGGACTGTTAGAAGAGAGAGAGAAGATCCAACGACGAACGGCGCGTTTCGACGCGGTTTCGTTTAGTCGACGCGAGAGCGTTTCAGAGATGATCAACAAATTCCACTCACAGACTCTGCAAGACAGGCGTTGTGCATCACATTGAGGTTTACTGTTGAAATTTCGAGAGAGTACTTTCGGGGAAGAGTTGGATAACATATTACTTTCGCATCTCGCGATATGACCACTATAAGAAAATTCGAGAGACTAGAGCTATTAGAGAAGCTTACCAACGAAAGTTCTTCCCAGCCGCCATCCGCGAGTGGGATAGGGAGGGGAGGATCAGTTAGTGATATCAAAGGTATCCTCTGCGACACACTGTCAGGTGTCTTGCGGAATATTGGTGTAGATGTAGACGTAGCTGTACATGTAGATGTAGAGGTGGATGTAGGCGGCAGCCGGCAAAAGCGTTCCGCCGTCAGAGCTACGCTGTAGTGCTGATGTATGTCCAGGACCGAATGGCGCGCTGTTGACAGCGAATGGCCACTGCTCAGCGCAAAGTGCGCCACGGCGGGTGAAACCAATTTGCAGTCTCCAACGTGGATGATGGTAGCTGACGGTGGTGACGTGTGCCGGCTCAAGGCGATGGCAAACAGCGACAGCTTGTGCCCCCACAGAGCAATGAACAGTGACAGTGCTTGCCGACTCGGCTGGTGATGGTTAGAGAAGTAGGTGTCAAAGGCTCAAATCACAGTCCGCCAAGGCAGGCAGCCGTCAGCTGATGACAGTCACCCGGAAGGTGGGCTGCCGGTGGGAAGGCAGGAAGTCGGCAGCATTCAGACGTACCACAAGTAGTGGCCTGCAGCTAGTGAAGACAGTCTGGAAGCGGTAGCTTGCTGACTCAACTCAGCTCTCGGACTGGCGTGGACCACCCCTTTTGGTGGCTAGTGGCTGGTGATGACTCCGCCACACACCGTCAGGTGGCTTGTGGAGTATGGATGTAGATGTAGGTGTAGATGTAGATGAGAACGCCAGTCTAAATTTGGCGGTATGTATGCAAGCCTGGTGCAATACTGTTGTTGAAATGGCAGCGGTTCTGGCCCCTGTCTCTCAAAAAGTTCGAGGCCCTGTCGCGACTATTGAGAAACCGTAACGTCCTTGACCCTGCTTTCCCGCCATGTCAGCAACTCCATGTCGCTGGCAGTGCTGAAACGTAGTAACTCTTCCTTTCAGAGGTCCAGTGCGGCGACTTCTGCAGTCTCAGGGTACTGAATACATATGCTTGTGCCAGTGCTCCCAGCTACAGAGTTGCCTTGCAACACCCTTCTTATGACGTTTTTTTTTATGACTCTGTCACAGGAGCCGTCTGCTTTGCAGGCAGAACCATGACGCAACATGCCTCTCCCATTCAGAAGAAGCGGTCCATCACATCATCATCCATTTTTATTTCTAGACAGATCTTGCCAACACATCTCATGATTTGACATACGTGTACCATATATCTCGAGTCTCCTTATTGTACTCCAGAGTGAACGACTATCTTCATTGGCTGCTTATTAAATTCCTACAATGCTGGAAAAAATAGCAGCAACAAGGAGTTGGGCGACATAAACGTAAGCTGGTAGGCGTGTTTCTGCATCTGAAACATATCTATTCAAATTTCGCGCCAGTCGCATAAGAGAGGCGCTAATGGCGCCACTATGAGAATGCAAATCGAGTTTCTTTTAAACAGACGATGTAACGGTCGTGAGCTTTAATTACCTTTGAGATTAGAGTTGATGAGCTGATGTTAGTCAAGAATGCCTTTAAGGCGACAAAGACGCCTTTATAATAACCACCTCACTCAGTTTGAAAGAGGTCGTGTAATAGGACAACAGGAAGCCTAATGTTCCTTCTGCGATAGTGCAGAAACATTTGGCAGGAATGTAGTGACTGACTGCTACGGTCGCAGGTTCGAATCCTGCCTCGGGCATGGGTGTGTGTGCTGTCCTTAGGTTAGTTAGGTTTAAGTAGTTCTAAGTTCTAGGGGACTTATGACCTAAGATGTTGAGTCCCATAGTGCTCAGAGCCATTTGAGCCATTTGTAGTGACTGTACATAACTGCTGGAAGAGGTGTTCACGAGAATGACGGTCGCAAGAAGACCAGGCTCCAGAGAGCAATGTACCACTACCGAGAGGGAAGACCATCGTGTTCGGTACTCTATCTGCAGCAACATTTTTGAGCAGCAGTTGCCATCACAGCTCCACAACGAACTGTTAGAAATCAGAAAGTTCAAAGACGGCTCCAAGCCACACTCCCTGTAGCGCGCATTCCACTGACCCCAAACCATCGCCATTTGCGATTTCAGTGGTCTCAAGGGAAAGGATTGGAGGGCAGGGTAGCAGTCTGTTGTGTTTTCTGATGCAAACTGATTCTGATCGGTGCCAGTAATGGCCGTGTGTTGTTTAAGAGGTGTCCAGCTGAGGGCCTGCAACCAACCCGTCTGCATGCTAGACACACATGATCTACACCTGGAGTTATGATCTGGGGTGCGCTTTCGTACGACAGCAGGAGCACTCTGATGGTTATCCCCCGCATCCTGACTGTAAATTTGTACGTCAATCTGGAGATTCGATCTATTTTACGGTCATTCATGAAGAACATTCTATGGGGTGTTTTCCAGCACGGTGACGCTCCCCCACATACCGCTGTTGCAGACCAACATGCTCTACAGAGCACCTTGGCCTGCTCGATCACCAGATCTGTCTCCAGTCGACCAAACATGGGACATCAGCGGATGACTACTCCAGCGTCTTCCACAACCAGCTTTAACCGTCCCTGTATTGACCAAGTGCTACACACATGGAACTTCATCCCCAAACTGACATCTGGCACCTGTACAACGCAATGCATGCACGTTTGCATGCTTTCATTCAACATTCTGGCGGTTGCTTCGGTTATTAATGTACCAGCATTTCACAGTTCCAATGGCTTACTTTGCGCTTACATTAACCTGTGATCTTGCAATGTTAATCACTTAAGTAAGTTGTGTAGACAAATGTATTCCCGACATTTCATAACTCTACATTAATTAGCTTGTGGAGTTTAGATTCTTTTCTGTAATTGTATTTTCTAATACTAACCCAGTCTACTGGCAACTGATGCATTGGAAGTTCAAGTGGGTGGGCAGTTTTCCGCCTAAAGTGAATACAAGCTACACAAAGTACAGTCAGAACTACAATGGTACCAGAAATTGACATACTCATCGTCATGAGTGTACTGCGTCGTTCTTCACGGTATTACTGTTTTACTTGCTGGGGCACCAACTCCACACTAATGCCTTTTTGACTTGCTGTTAGTTCATCCAGTGAATGTAAAATATCAGATTGTGATGTGTTTTTAAGATAGCTGAGCTTCTGGGCTGGAAGTATCACCACTGGTTTGTCTGGCCAGTACAACAAAGGCTGTCACATTCACGACAGTACTCCCAGTTATGGTAGCTGAGAGATGAAAAGATGTTCCCACGATGACACAAGACGTACCGTTAATCAGCAATCCACTACATTGTAGTTATAGTCATGTCACGCCCCTAAGTCGACCTCGGTCATTGATGTTTTCTATAATCACTTCAAGTTTGCACATGGAACGTATCCAGTGCATGCCAACCCTTTGGAAGTACGGGTGTGGCGCTAGGATATCTCTTGGCTATCCTTCTGCTCTGCTTTTCCTAAAAAATTATTGTACGTCACATGCCTTTGTGTCGGTCTAGATCAGTTAGGCCAGGCATATCGTGATCAGCTCTCTCTGAAGACGACGTAGTTCTTCAGCCGACTTTAACACATAACTGTTTCTTTAGAAATAAACATCGTCTCCTGTGTTCACACCTGTACGTACTCCCCAGAACTCCCCACTTTATTGATAGGGATGGACTGTAAAGCATTTCTATCATGTGCAGGTAGTTGCTCCCAGAGGTTTGGCCAGCTCATGGAGTCTGGCTCTGTCGGTGCTGATCCATAACGTTGCATGTGACAGAATAACGACAAAGTCTGTTCATTCGGTGTAGCTGTATTCTAGTTCAGCTGGCAGGTTATTCTGGACCTCCCGCAGGCTATCCAGAAGTTCATTGAATGTATTCAGAATTGCGAATATGGACAACCATCAGCTGTGTAATGGAATGACTACAATGAAAATTGGTGCCGGACCAGTGACTGGTCACCTTACCATTTGGTTATGCGAGCGCGACTCATGGCCAGACCCAAACTTTTATATGTCGCCAGCCATGTGTCCACAACCTGTACTCGTACATCCACTATATATCTTCCCATACAAGGGAGACATTTTACTTGAAAGTCGCTTGTCCGGTGTCGACGGATAAATACGATGTTGCACCTTAATTCGGGATTACACAGACACTGCAATAGCGTAGTCAGGAAAAGTTCCAAGGGTAACAGTGTAGGGCTCAAAAGCCATGCATCGCGTGGTGCACAGCCTTCTGCAATGCTCTCACTTGTACTATACCATTCCCTGTGCTGTCAATTAGAGGACATGTCCAAAAGAACAGATACCATCTTCATATATATAAGGCTCACCGGCCATTTGACCATCTTCTTCTGTGCGGATGCACGAACAGTGCCCGAACTCTTACGGGAATCGGCAAAAAGCAGCGAGTAATGAATATGATGGGCAGGGGCACTATGAATACAGTGCGGGACAATAAGTTGGGAATGTGGGTCTCACGTGAGGCGTGCCAGAGGTAAGTCTCTGTAGTCGCACTATCCTCTGTGCCTGCGGTGGCCCAGATGGATAGAGCGTCTGCCATGTAAGCAGGAGATCCCGGGTTCGAGTCCCGGTCGGGGTACACATTTTCAACTGTCGCCTTGACTTATATCAACGCCTGTATGCAGATGTGGGTATTCATTTCATTGTAATTTCACTCTGGTATCTGACAAATCTATCAAGGTCTGTATCGTACTCAGATCTTGGTTTACCACGCCCATGGCCATTTTCACATACCCTGTCAATTCTGATTGTAGCTCTCACAACGTTAGAGCGTTATTTATTACGCCCTGCTCAAAGTTTGTCAGTTGTATAGTGTGCCACATCCTCATAGCTTTATTACTACACAGTCTAGTCACATTAATATGACCACCACCTATGTTCGAAGTCAACGTGCAATACGACTCACAGACGAGATGTAGCAGCACTACTGTGGGGAGTATATAAAGCGTTTGGGGAGACGCGAAAAACAGTGCAGTCGTTGTCGTAATGCGGAAACAGAGCGGTTTATGTGACGTCCAAAAGAGCATGATCATTTCGGACATATGTGGAAACACTTCCGAAACGGCTAAGTTTGTCAACTGTTCGCGTGCCGCCTTGGATGAAGTATACTGTGGATGGTAAGATGGTACAAGCCAAGACTAGCTGCCCACGGCATTGGAGTCAACATGGCTCCTCATCCCTGTTGATACCTTGACTCTCTTCCTGCACGTCTCAGAGTGGTACATACTGCAAAAGGTGATTATTCAGGCTTTCGACAGGCGGTCACTTTAATATAACTCGGCAGTATATTTCCTGCTTCTCTTACCTGTTCCAGCGCATCAAATGGTTCAAATGGCTCTGAGCACTATGGGACTCAACATCTATGGTCATCAGTCCCCTAGAACTTAGAACTACTTAAACCTAACTAACCTAAGGACAGCACACAACACCCAGCCATCACGAGGCAGAGAAAATCCCTGACCCCGCCGGGAATCGAACCCGGGAACCCGGGCGTGGGAAGCGAGAACGCTACCGCACGGCCACGAGATGTGGGCTCCAGCGCATCACTCAACTCCCAGATATGGACAGTATCCGTGGTGCCAATGAACGTCTTCAGCAACCTACCACCTGCTCCAACTACCCTCTCTTACGACACAGCAGCGTATGTGGTACCAAATCCACTGCCTGGCGTAACTCCCCCAAATCGCTCGCAGGGGAGACGCAATCATTGGTACTCCCTTTGTGTTTCCTCCAACACCGCCTTTTTCATGTTCACAAAGTGTAGCTCTGACAACGTCTCCTCCTGCCTCCATACACTGTTCCTCACTTCCCACACATTGTATGTTAAATTCAGCGTCCAATAGTGGCATATGAGGATATCTTCCTGCCTGGAAAAGGGTATCTCTCCTTCCAATTGTTAATTCTGCACATTTACAGCTGAAAACAAGGGAAACTACAGCCGTAATTTTTCCCGAGAGCATGCAGCTTTACTGTACGGTTAAATGATGATGGCGTTCTCTCGAGTAAAATATTCCGGAGGTAAAATAGTCCTCCATTCGGATCTCCGGGCGGGAACTACTCAGGGGGCCGTCATTATCAGGAGAAAGAAAACTGGCGTCCTACGGATCGGAGCGTGGAATGTCAGGTCCCTTAATCGGGCATGTAGGTTAGAGAATTTAAAAAAGGAAATGAATAGGTTAAAGTTAGATATAGTGGCAATTAGTGGAGTTCGGTGGCAGGAGGAGCAGGATTTCTGATCATGGGAATACAGGGTTATAAATACAAAATAAAATATGAGTAATGCAGGAGTAAGTTTAACGATGAATAAAAAATATGAGCGCGGATAAGCTACAACGAACAGCACAGTAAACGCATTATTGTAGCCAAGGTAGAAACGAAGTCCGCGCCTACCACAGTAGTATAAGTTTACATGCCAACTAGCTCCGCAGATCATGAAGAGATTGAAAAAATGTATGATGAGATAAAAGAAATTATTCAGATAGTGAAGGATGATGAAAATTTGATAGCCATGGGGAATTCGACAGTAGGAAGAGGAAGAGAAGGAAAAGTAATAGGTGAATATGGACTGGGGGTAAGGAATGAAACAGGAAACCACCTGGTAGCACTTTGCACAGTGCATAACTTAATCATAGGTAACACTTGGTTTAAGAATCATGAAAGAAGATTGTATGCGTGGAAGAGGCCTGGAGACATTGGAAGGCTTCAGATAGATTATATAAGGGTAAGACAGAGATTTAGGAACCACGTTTTAAATTGTAAGACATTTCCAGGGGCAGATGTGGACTCTGACCACAATTTATTGGCTATGAACTGTAGATTACAACTGAAGAAACTGCAAAACAGTGGGAATTTAAGGAGATGGGACCTGGGTAAACTGAAAGCACCGGAGGTTGTAGTGAGTTTCAGAGAGAACATTAGGGAACGATTAACGAGAACGGGAGAAAGAAATACAGTAGAAGAACAATGAGTAGCTTTGAGAGATCAAATAGTGAAGCCTGCAGAGGATCAAGTAGATAAACAGATGAGGACTAGTAGAAATCCTTGGGTAACACAAGAGATATTCAATTTAATTGATGATAGGAGAAAATATAAAAATGCAGTAAATGAAGCAGGCGAAAAGAAATACGAATGTCTCAAAAATGTGATCGACAGGAAGTGCAAAATGGCTAAGCAGGGATGGCTACAGGACAAAGTTAAGCATGTAGAGGCATATATCACTTGGGGTAAGATAGATACAGCCTACACGAAAATTAGAGAGACCTTTGGAGAAAAGACAACCACCTGTATGAATATCAAGAGCTCAGACAGAAAACCAGTTCTAAGCAAAGAAGGGAAGGCAGAAAGGTGGAAGGAGTATATAGAGAGTCTATACAAGGGCGATGTACTTGAGGGCAATATTATGGAAATGGAAGAGGACGTAGATGATGATGAAATGGGAGGGATGATACTGCGTGAAGAATGTGACAGAGCACTGAAAGACCTAAATGGAAACAAGGCCCCTGTCGTAGACAACATTCCATTAGAACAACTGATAACCTTGGGAGAGCAGGCATGACGAAACTCTTCCATCTAGTGAGCAAGATGTATGAGACAGGCGAAATAACCTCAGACTTCAAGAAGAATATAACTACTCCAATCCAAAAAAAAGCAGGCGTTGACAGATGTGGAAATTACCGAACTATCAGTTTAATAAGTCATGGCTGCAAAATACCAACACGAATTCCTTACAGACGAACGGAAAAACTGGTAGAAGTCGACCTCTGGGAAGATCTGTTTGGATTCCGTAGAAATGTTGAAACACGCGAAGCAGTACTGACCCTACGATTTAGCTTAGAAGATAGATTAGGAAAAGGTAAACCTACGTGTATAGCATTTGTAGACTTAGAGAAAGCTTTTGGCCGGCCGGTGTGGCCGTGCGGTTCTAGGCACTTCAGTCTGGAACAGCGTGACCGCTACGGTCGTAGGTTGGAGTCCTGCCTCGGGCATGGATGTGTATGGTGTCCTTAGGTTAGTTAGGTTTAAGTAGTTCTAAGTTCTAGGGGACTGATGACCTCAGATGTTAAGTCTCATAGTGCTCAGAGCCATTTGAACCATTTTTTGAAAGCTTTTGACAATATTGACTGGAATACTCCCTTTCAAATTCTGATGGTGGCGGCGGTAAAATACAGGAAGCGAAAGGCTATTTACAATTTGTACAGAAACCAGATGGCATTTAAAAGAGTCGAAGTGTATGAAAGGGAAGCAGTGGTTGAGAAAGGAGTGAGAAAGGGTTTTAGCCTATCCCCTATGATATTCAATCTGTATATTGAACAAGCAGCAAAGGAAACAAAAGAAAATTTGGTGTAGGAATTAAAATCCTGGGAGAAGAAATAAAAACGTTGAGGTTTGCGGATGACAATGTAATTCTGTCAGAGACAGCAAAGGAGCTGGAAGAGCAGTTGAAAGGAATGGACAGTGTTTTGGAAAGATGATATAAGATGAACATCAACAAAAGCAAAACTAGGATAATGAAATGTAGTCGAATTAAATCAAGTGATGCTGAGGTAATTAGATGTGGAAATGAGACACTTACAGTACTAGATGAGTTTTGCTATTTGGAGACCAAAATAACTGATGATGGTAGAGAGGACATAAAATGTGAATTGGCAATCGCAAGAAAAGCGTTTCTGAAGAAGAGAAATGAGTTAACATCGAGTATAGATTTAAGTGTCAGGCAGTCTTTTCTGAAAGTATTTTTATGGAGTGTAGCCAGGTATGGAAGTGAAACATGGACGATAAATAGTTGAGACAAGAAGAGAATAGATGCGTTCGAAATGTGGTGCTACCGAAGAATGCTGAAGATTAGATGGGTAGATCACGTAACTAATGAGGAGGTACTGAATAGAATTGGGGAGAAGAGGAATTTGTGGCACAACTTGACTAGAGGAAGGGATCGGTTGGTAGTACACGTTCTGTGGCATCAAAGGATCACCAATTTAGTATTGGAGGGAAGCGTGGAGCGTAAAAATCGTAGAGCGAGATCAAGATATGAATACACTAAGTAGATTCACAAGGATGTAGGTTGCAGTAGTTACTCGGAGATGTAGAAGCTTGCATAGAACTGAATAGCAGAGAGAGCTGCGTCAAACCAGTCTCTGGACTGAGGACCACCACAACAACAACAACAACCTACCACTACCCCAGCACTGCTAACATTATGACATGCATTATGGTCAGCCTTAGTTGTGACGATAACCGGGGAAAGGGAACTACAATGACTCCTCTCCGCACCCCCCACCCCCCATCCCATTTACAAAAATAACTCACAATAACGTCCAATGCAGCCTTCCTCGCAAACCTAATGTGATACCCACCGCATCATGTGATAACTATCCTGCTCTCAACATACGCAAATGTTCGCACAGGTATGTAGAGGCTCCCATTTCCCAGCACAAAGCATGTTAATGAATCCAAAATTATCAGTTGCTCTTGCTGAACTTACTCGCTGAATTACTGATGTCACTGGTATCGAGGCACCATCCACCTATTCTTTCTAGGGCTCTAATCCAATTTACTCGCTGAATTACTGATGCCGACAGTGTCGAAGCACCATCCACCTATTCTTTCTCGGACTTCCAGCGGTTATTTTACACAGATCGCTAAATTGCATTGACAGTTAAACACGCAAAATTCTCTCCACATTGTCAAATACATAATAGACTCACAAGAATATTGCAAGCTGGCAAGATATTTACCACTGTAACTACAATTAAATATTACGTTTACTGCTACAGTCTAACACCAATCAATGTACAGGTAATCTCTCCTCTAGACGACTGTGCTTCAGTATCTATAGCACATATTCACTACTGGCCATTAAAATTGATACTCCAAGAAAAAATGCAGATGATAAACGGGTATTCATTCGACAAATATATTATACTAGAACTGACATGTGATTACATTTGCACGCAATTTGGTTGCATAGATCCTGAGAAATCATTACCCAGAACAACCAGCGCTGAACGTAATAACGGCCTTGATACGCCTGGACATTGAGTCAAACACAGCTTGGATGGCGTGTACAGGTACTGCTGCCAATGCAGCTTCAACACGATACCACAGTTCATCAAGAGTAGTGACTGGCGTATTGTGAAGAGCCAGTTGCTCGGCCAATGCAGTAGTTACCACTGTAACTACAATTAAATATTACGTTTACTGCTACAGTCTAACACCAATCAATGTACAGGTAATCTCTCCTCTAGACGACTGTGCTTCAGTATCTATAGCGCATATTCACTACTGCCCATTAAAATTGATACTCCAAGAAAAAATGCAGATGATAAACGGGTATTCATTCGACAAATATATTATACTAGAACTGACATGTGATTACATTTGCACGCAATTTGGTTGCATAGATCCTGAGAAATCATTACCCAGAACAACCAGCGCTGAACGTAATAACGGCCTTGATACGCCTGGACATTGAGTCAAACACAGCTTGGATGGCGTGTACAGGTACTGCTGCCCATGCAGCTTCAACACGATACCACAGTTCATCAAGAGTAGTGACTGGCGTATTGTGAAGAGCCAGTTGCTCGGCCACCATTGAACAGACGTTTTCAATTGGTGAGAGATCTGGGGAATGTGCTGGCCAGAGCAGCAACTGAACATTTTCTGTATCCAGAAAGGCCCGTACAGGACCTGCAACATGCGGTCGTGCATTATCCTGCTGAAATGTAGGGTTTCGCATGGATCGAATGAAGGGTAGAGTCACGGGTCATAACACATCTGAAATGTAACGTCCACTGTTCAAAGTGCCACCAATGCGAACAAGAGGTGACCGAGACGTGTAACCAATGGCACCCCATACCATCACGCCGGGTGATACGCCAGTATGGCGATAACAAATACACGCTTCCAATGAACATTCACCACGATATCACCAAACACGGATGCGACCATCATGATGCTGTAAACAGAACCTGGATTCATCCGAAGAAATGACATTTTGCCATTCGTGCACCCAGGTTCGTCGTTGAGTACACCATTACAGGTGCTCCTGTCTGTGATGCATCGCCAAGGGTAACCGCAGTCATGGTCTTCGAGCTGATAGTCCATGCTGCTGTAAACGTCGTCGAACTGTTCGTGCAGATGGTTGTTGTCTTGCAAACGTTCCCATCTGTTGACTCAGGGCCGTTGGGAGCCAGCACGGCGTTCTGTATTACCCTCCTGAACCCACCGATTCCATATTCTGCTAACAGTCATTGGATCTCGACGAACGTGAGCAGCAATGTCGCGATACGATAAACCGCAATCGCGATAGGCTACAATCCGACCTTTATCAAAGTCAGAAACGTGATGGTACGCACTTCTCTTCCTTACACGAGGCATCACAACATCGTTTCACCAGGCAACGCCGGTCAACTGCTGTTTGTGTATGAGAAATTGGTTGGAAACTTTCCTCATGTCAGCACGTTGTAGATGTCGCCACCGGCGCCAACCTTGTGTGAACGCTCTGAAAAGCTAATTATTTGCATATCACAGCATTTTCTTCCTGTTGGTTAAATTTCGCGTCTGTAGCACGTCATCTTCGTGGTGTAGCAATTTTAATAGCCAGTAGTGTAATTTTCCACTTAAAAACTCTCACTCATTCTTTCGACGTTATCAACCTGTTCAATCTATACATCCCTCACGATAGGACACACAGTCATCCTCTCTAGTCTTACCATAACATAAACTATACTAACTTTACAATGCAATATATACACATTTTACTCAATGTAACCCACACTAACTTCACAATACCATATATACACATTTTAGACAAACAGTGCAGTTATCTTTTATATTTGTACAGCATCTGAAAAATTATCGTACACCTACACTCACACAGGCTATATGCTACAATGCTCCCCACTCCTAGGGAAGCACCATCAGCCTTTTCTTTCTTTCTACAGACGCGACATTATGTGGCAATAAACTTCTTTACACTGATCACCACTTAGCACCGACAACTAAACCTCCCAAAGTTTGATACATATCGTCAAATACGTAAATACACCTACTCACTTACACTCTCCTCCCACTGTGGCCAGGAGCTTGAATATTAGTACGTGAAACTGATCTCCAAATCAGCAATACATCAATGCGTACCATGTCGATGTAGTAAACATACAATTCCTATCCTACACCATACAGAATCAACCCATTTAGGTCAGAGCGCCCTCATGAAATCGAAGTCCCTCTCAGAACTGATGTACAAAGACAGACTCGTTTCCCCCTCTGTACTAACGCACTACTGTTTCTGGTCTGCCTGCTTCCTTCCGTTTCTACAGACATCTCTAGACTCTGGAATTACAAGAACACACCCATTTTCGCCATAATATTATTATCATTTTCGCTGTGCTTCTCGATATCAAGCACACAGCAGTAGCCTACTGATCGCTAGCGCAACATAGTTCCGAAGATATATACGGGAAATTATTTCTCTACAAACCCCAAACTTTAGCGCAGTGCAGTATTCTGTAAACCACTAAATCACCCAGATAATTTATAAGCCAACTAAGGTCTTTCCTAGCCGGCCGCGGTGGTCTAGCGGTTCTGGCGCTGCAGTCCGGAACCGTGGGACTGCTACGGTCGCAGGTTCGAATCCTGCCTCGGGCATGGGTGTGTGTGATGTCCTTAGGTTAGTTAGGTTTAAGTAGTTCTAAGTTCTAGGGGACTTATGACCTAAGATGTTGAGTCCCATAGTGCTCAGAGCCATTTTTTTTAAGGTCTTTCCCATGTCTCCAGAACAGGCAAACGAGTATTCCACACACCGCAATCGATCTTCCCTCAACTAAATAAATGCTCCAAATGTACCAATTTACACGGGAGTGGATAACACTCCACCGCAAACGCACCATTTTCTCAAATTTCCACTTGATCACGAAAGCCGCCCAACACATACTAAGTATTAGTTAGCTATTCAGTCATGTAGAGGACTGCAGAGTTAACTCTTATACATTACATGGCATAGAATAACACTCCAACAGGCCTCTGCATTCGGAAGACTGCTGCCGTTAACGTCGAACGTGTATCAATACCACCACAGACTTTGCATACACCGAAACATTCTAGAAAATCGGCCACATATATCTTCTATCATTATACTTACAATTAAATGTTAAGATCGTGGTCTCAATTGAATGGCACTAGGCAATGAGCGAAGTATCGGAAATACACCCCGCTGAAGGCTGTTGCTCTGGAAATGGAAATATCTGTACCTTCCTTACTACTGGAAATATTCTTCCCTTTGCCATCACAGTATTCCAAGTCAAATCCATACCCGCCTCACGACTGGACATTGTCATTTACTCTACATAAATCAAGCTTTATAAACCTCATGCTCAAATGCGAACATTTCACGCACCCAGCGCTAATAGTAAGTATAATACTTCGCCAATAACTGTTAGCCTACGATACGAAATAATACTGATCGAAAATCAACGATCTGTTTGCATGTCTCTTACGTCCTTCCTGCGAGTCCTACCACCCTGTCATAAACATAGTCGACCAGATGTTAAAGAAAAAACACGATCCCAACAACTACTGCATGTTACTGTCACAAGCGGTCTTTGTTCTACAGGTGCACACAAGTATCCATGTTAAATGCTCTTTACAAATCGAGGTACGACATTACCTCTGAATGAGGCGGTCTTTTCCAGACAATTACAGTGACGGTGATCGTATGAATACGTATTATCAGCCAACAATGCAACCTCGTCATAAAATCAATGAACTTTGAAAGTCATTCTGCTAAGGAACGTCGTATGTAAGAGGTATTTGCGACTCTCTCACACCACCCCAACTAGAAAATTCTTTAGTGTTTGCAATGCATTCTGTCTCGAGACCATATCAGAGGTTCCACGATATATCCCCCGAGTTATAGGCTATGACTGATTGAGAAGGAGCACAAACGGTAGTAGTAGATGATGTGCCGACTGAAATCCTAAGGAGAAAAAATGTACACTATCTTCCCAGATCTGTAGTGTTACGCTATATGTTAGAAATTATGTCCATCATTTGCACCCACCTGGACTTGGAATCAAATAGTTAAATTCTCCACAAACGATGCTCAACCCACAACCACGCCCCCTTGCCTACCCATGTTGGCACATCTCGAGAAATTTCGTGTAGTTGGACGCGTTAGGACACAGAAAGCTCAATTCATTCACGAGACGTGGAGTTTAGTGGTCTTCTTCTGGTCGGTTGCATATTAATTCGCTAACTTTGCTGCAGGGCTGGTTGATCAATGACATTGTGATGAGGGTCTTTCAATCTCTGATTTTACCCTAAGACAGCGAGAATGCTCTGTGACCCCCACACACAGAGAGATATATCGTAAATTAAAGACTATGCTCTAGGTGGTAGAAATACGTGGAGAGCTGTCTGGTATACTTTGATGATTTATGTGTTCGAGAATTAAGACTGAATGGAGGTACTGCTCAGTCATCTATCCATGTTCGCAATGATACTCGCAACGTGGAGAGGGCATAGTTTAGCTATGATACTGAAATTGGGGAAACATGCTGTCACATCATTGGCCAGTGTTGAACTTAGTGTAAAATTGTTTCGTGATATAAAGTTTCATGTTTATTATTAGAGAACATGGATGGTGTTTTTTCCATCCCACCCCTGCATTGGTCAGCAGATGATGATTGTGTGATATGGCTTGTTTGAGTTGGGGAAAAAGTTTTCGTGGATGGACAGAAACTTCTGGGAGTTCAAATGGCTCTGAGCACTATGGGACTTAACTTCTGAGGTCATCAGTCCCCTACAACTTAGAACTACTTAAACCTAACTAACCTAAGGACATCACACACATCCATGCCCGAGGCAGGATTCGAACCTGCGACGAAGCGGTCGCGCGGTTCCAGACTGTAGCGCCTAGAATCGCTCAGCCACCTCGGCCGGCCTTCTGGAGGTTGCTAGCAGCGAAACAGAGTGAAATATAAGGAATGAGACGAAAGGGAATGCATAGTCGTCAGCTGTTCCGTCAGTGGGAGAGACGAGTCTAAATGTATAGGTCGTCATTCGCTTTTGGACATCAGTTTGGAGACCTATGCCAACGCTGTAAAAGTCTTCTAGATGCGTTATGTTGTAAGTGGGTTTTTATTTAAAATAAGCAGACATGTGGCGTGTTATGCAAGTTGGAGTAACAAAATAATTTACAGTGTGCGATGTCTAGTTCTCTCTGAGCGGCCGTGTATCACGGCGTCTCAATGTTTGTTTAGAATGTGAGACAGGCATCTAAGCCGGCCGGGGTGGCCGAGCGGTTCTGGGCGCTACAGCTGGAACCGCGCGATCGGTACGGCCGCAGGTTTTCGAATCCGGCCTCGGGCATGGATTTGTGTGATGTCCTTAGGTTAGTTAGATTTAAGTAGTTGTAAGTTCTAGGGGACTGATGACCTCAGATGTTAAGTCCCATAGTGCTCAGAGACATTTGAACGATTTGAACAGGCATCTAAGTCATGGCAGAAAAAACGAAATGTTTGTCGTTGTACAAAAGCATGTTAGAAAACAGTGTTTGAGACAACTAAACAGGACCAGAGGGATCGTGTCATACGATAATTCCCCTAGAGCATACGTGATCAAACTTTAAAGTGGCCTCGGCAGTGTCTGTATATTTAATAGAACGTGTCATACATAAGCATCAGTAGCAGTAGCAGTTTGGGGTAAGAGCCAGTGAGGAAGGAATTATACGGCTAGGAATGCATCGATGGCTGCACGCTACGCTACTGTGAGAAGTATTGTGAAATCTGTTTCCCCGCGCTGGAGGCAGAGCACAGCTATGTGTCATTGCGCCCAAATCGGTGCCTTGGTGACTTCTAATTCGTATGAGATTTTATAGTCCGTAATTTTTATCTGTTGGGCTGATTGATTTGAATGGACGTGGATCTGTAGTACTTGTATCTAGTTTGGGGACGTACCTCATTGCATGCATTTCCACCGAATGGTCAAAACACGGTCCTGTTGCAGTACTTCAAGTCGTTCTATTTCTACAGAGGTTGGTGAAGGTGGTGGATATGTCTTTCTTCGACTTCTGCTCAGTTCAGACTTAAATTGGATCGATCACAAGAGCGAAGATGTAGAAATGTGATCAGTTGCACGATGTGTAGGGGTGACTAAAACCACATTGGAATTTTACTGTAGAAGCTAGGTTCGGGAAAGGTGACTCGTTTCGAGATATGAGAGTGACACAGATATGATTGAGTAGTGGTTGTAATTCGATGCGGGTATGTGTTTGAATGGAGAGAGGTGATTCCAAATGATTGACATCATTTCGAACATATAGCCTAACACTAGAGATCTGAGAGGCTAGTGTACATTTTTCTTCTTACGACCTCAGTCAGCACATCATCTACTAATACTGTTTATGTTCCTTCTCAATTAGTCATCGCCAATAACTCGGTGTATATATCGCGGAACCTCTGATATGATGTCGAGACAGAGTGCGTTTTTTTGTCATCAGTCTACTGACTGGTTTGATGCGTGCGGCCCGCCACGAATTCCTTTCCTGTGCTAACCTCTTCATCTCAGAGTAGCACTTGCAACCTACGTCCTCAATTATTTGCTTGACGTATTCCAATCTCTGTCTTCCTCTACAGTTTTTGCCCTCTACAGCTCCCTCTCGTACCATGGAAGTCATTCCCTCATGTCTTAGCAGATGTCCTATCATCCTGTCCCTTCTCCTTATCAGTGTTTTCCACATATTCCTTTCCTCTCCGATTCTGCGTAGAACCTCCTCATTCCTTACCTTATCAGTCCACCTAATTTTCAACATTCGTCTGTAGCACCACATCTCAAATGCTTCGATTCTCTTCTGTTCCGGTTTTCCCACAGTCCATGTTTCACTACCATACAATGCTGTATTCCAGACGTACATCCTCAGAAATTTCTTCCTCAAATTAAGGCCAGTATTTGAAATTAGTAGACTTCTCTTGGCCAGAAATGCCTTTTTTGCCATAGCGAGTCTGCTTTTGATGTCCTCCTTGCTCCGTCCGTCATTGGTTATTTTACTGCCTAGGTAGCAGAATTCCTTAACTTCATTGACTTCGTGACCATCAATCCTGATGTTAAGTTTCTCGCTGTTCTCATTTCTGCTACTTCTCATTACCTTCGTCTTTCTCCGATTTACTCTCAAACCATACTGTATACTCCTTAGACTGTTCATTCCGTTCAGCAGATCGTTTAATTCTTCTTCACTTTCACTCAGGTTAGCAATGTCATCAGCGAATCGTATCATTGATATTCTTTCACCTTGTATTTTAATTCCACTCCTGAACCTTTCTTTTATTTCCATCATTGCTTCCTCAATGTACAGATTGAAGAGTAGGGGCGAAAGGCTACAGCCTTGTCTTACACCCTTCTTAATACGAGCACTTCGTTCTTGATCGTCCACTCTTATTATTCCCTCTTGGTTGTTGTACATATTGTATATGACCCGTCTCTCCCTATAGCTTACCCCTACTTTTTTCAGAATCTCGAACAGCTTGCACCAATTTATATTGTCGAACGCTTTTTCCAGGTCGACAAATCTTATGAAAGTGTCTTGATTTTTCTTTAGGCTTGCTTCCATAATTAGCCGTAACATCAGAATTGCCTCTCTCGTCCCTTTACTTTTCCTAAAGCCAAACTGATCGTCACCTTGCGCATTCTCAATTTTCTTTTCCATTCTTCTGTATATTATTCTTGTAAGCAGCTTCGATGCATGAGCTGTTAAGCTGATTGTGCGATACTTCTCGCACTTGTCAGCTCTTGCCGTCTTCGGAATTGTGTGGATGATGCTTTTCCGAAAGTCAGATGGTATATCGCCAGACTCATATATTCTACACACCAACGTGAATAGTCGTTTTGTTGCCACTTCCCCCAATGATTTTAGGAATTCTGATGGAATGTTATCTATCCCTTCTGCCTTATTTGACCGTAAGTCCTCCAAAGCTCTTTTAAATTCCGATTCTAATACTGGGTCCCCTATCTCTTCTAAATCGACTCCTGTTTGTTCTTCTATCACATCAGACAAATCTTCACCCTCATAGAGGCTTTCAATGTATTCTTTCCACCTATCTGCTCTCTCCTCTGCATTTAACAGTGGAATTCCCGTTGCACTCTTAATGTTACCACCGTTGCTTTTAATGTCACCAAAGGTTGTTTTGACTTTCCTGTATGCTGAGTCTGTCCTTCCGACAATCATATCTTTTTCGATGTCTTCACATTTTTCCTGCAGCCATTTCGTCTTAGCTTCCCTGCACTTCCTATTTATTTCATTCCTCAGCGACTTGTATTTCTGTATTCCTGATTTTCCCGGAACATGTTTGTACTTCCTCCTTTCATCAATCAACTGAAGTATTTCTTCTGTTACCCATGGTTTCTTCGCAGCTACCTTCTTTGTACCTATGTTTTCCTTCCCAACTTCTGTGATGGCCCTTTTTAGAGATGTCCATTCCTCTTCAATACCAAAGGATTATGTAGTTGGTGGGGTGTGAGGGAGTCGCAAATACCGCGTACATACCACGTTCCTTAGCCGTATCACTTTCAAAGTTCAGTGATTTCATCCCTAGGCTGCATCGTTGGCTGATGATATGTATTCCTACTATCACTGTCACGGTATTTGTCCAGAAAAAACCACCTCATTGAGAGGTAATGTCGTACCTCGATTCGTAATGCGGGTATAGGTTTTAACATTGGTACTTGTGTGCACCTGTAGAACCAAGACTGATTGCGACAGTAACAGGCGCTAGTTGCTGGGACCGGTTTTTTCTTTAACATCTCGACGATTACGAGTCTCTTTCTAGGACACGGTGGTAGGACTCGAAAGAAGAACTTAAGAGATATGCATGCCCATCACTGATTTTCGATCAGTATTATTTGGTATGGTAGGCAATCAGTTATTGACGAAGATATATACTTAGTGGGTGCATGATATGTCCGCATTTGAGCATCAGTTTTATAAAGTTTGTGTGTTTGTGGATGACTATGGCCTGTTGTAGGGAAGGTAAGGATTTGACTTGGAGTTCTGTGATAGCAATGGGGAGAGTATGTCCAGTTGCAAGGAAGATACAGCTATTTCCAGAGCCACTGCCGATAAGAGGGTGTATTCCTGTAATTCCGCTCATTCTAGAATGTTGTTCAGTTGAGAGCGTGACCGTAACATTTAATTGTAAGTATTATGATAAATATATATGCGAGCGGCTTTTCGGAATAATTCCGTGTATGCCAAGTCCGTGGTGGTAATGATTCACGTTTCCTGTTAACAGCAGCATCCGTGCGAATGCAGAGGCCTGTTGGATTGTAGGAATGTGTATGAGTTAACTTTGCCCTTGCCTAGATGGCCAGATAGCGAACTAATACTTAGTATGTGTTGGGCTGCTTTCGTGATCAAGTCGAACTTTGAGAAGATGGGATGATTGAGAGGGAGTGTTATTCACTCGCATGTAAATTGTTCGGTTGACTGTTTGTGCACATTTGGGGTCTTTATTTAGTTGAGAGAAGATCGACTGTGGTGTGTGGACGATATGTTTGCCTGTTCTCTAGACATGGGAAAGACCTTAGTAGGCTTGTAAATTATATGGATGATTTTGAGTATGTTAGATCAGCGAGATCGGTATTCGTGGGTGGAAATATGATTTTTCATGTGTTTGTTTCTAGTTACTCAGTTATCTAGAGGACGCCCCATGTAGCTAAAGTTTCGTGTTTGTAGAGAAATGATTTAGAGTCTATATGTCGGGAATTACGTTGCGTTAGCGATCGGGAGGCTACTGCTGTGTACTTGATATCGAGGGTTATTACAAATGATTGAAGCGATTTCACAGCTCTACAATAACTTTATTATTTGAGATATTTTCACAATGCTTTGCACACGCATACAAAAACTCAAAAAGTTTTTTTAGGCATTCACAAATGTTCGATATGTGCCCCTTTAGTGATTCGGCAGACATCAAGCCGATAATCAAGTTCCTCTCACACTCGGCGCAGCATGTCCCCATCAATGAGTTCGAAAGCATTGTTGATGCGAGCTCGCAGTTCTGGCACGTTTCATGGTAGAGGAGGTTTAAAGACTGAATCTTTCACATCACTATGCGTAAAACTTGCCCACACGCGTTCAACCGTTTCTTCGCTCACTGCAGACCGACCCGTTGATTTCCCGTTACAGAGGCATCCAGAAGCTTTAAACTGCACATACCATCCCCGAATGGAGTTAGCAGTTGGTGGACCTTTGTTGAACTTCGTCCTGAAGTGTCGTTGCACTGTTATGACTGACTGATGTGAGTGCATTTCAAGCACGACATACGCTTTCTCGGCTCCTGTCGCCATTTTGTCTCACTGCGCTCTCGAGCGCTCTGGCGGCAGAAACCTGAAGTGCGGCTTCAGTCGAACAAAACTTTATGAGTTTTTCTACGTATCTGTAGTGTGTCGTGACCATATGTCAATCAAAGGAGCTACAGTGAATTTATGAAATCGCTTCAATCATTTGTAATAGTCCTGTATAATATTATGGCGAAAATATGTGTGTTCTTGTATTCCCCGAGTCTGGAGATGTGCATAGAAAAGCGACCAGGCAAGGAAGCAGAGACAGTAAAGCGTTTTTGTCGAGGGGAAACGATCGCGATTTGTAGAACAGTTTTGAGAGGGACTTCGGTTCGCTGATGTAAAAGGGGTGATTTTGTATGGTGGGGGATGTGGACTGTATTTTTACTAGATTGACACAGTACTCGGTGATATATTGCTGGGATGGCGATCGGTTCCACGTTCCAATATTCTTGCGAGTGTGGTATGTATTTGATGATCTGTAGACGATTTTGCGAGGTTTAGTTGTCGGTGCGAAATGGTGATCAGTGTAAAGTAGTTTATTACCGCAGAATGTCGCGTCTGTAGAGAGAAAGAAAAGCCTGACGGTGCTTCCCTATGACTGAGGTGGAGGGGGGGGGATCGTGACATATAGACTGTGTGAGTGTAGGTGTACGATAAGTTTTTCGGGTGCTGTAGAAATATAAAAGATAACTGCAGTGTTCGTTTAAAATTTGTATATATTGTATTGTAAAGTTAGTATGGGTTACATTGTGTAAAATATGTATATATTGCATTGTAAAGTTAGTATAGTTTATGTTATGGCATGACAAGAGAGGGTGACTGTGTGTCCTATTATGAGGGATGTATAGATTGAGCAGACTGATAACAACAAGGGAATGAAATAGAGTTTTTAAGTGGAGAATTATATGCACTATAGATACTGAAGCACAGTCGTCAAGAGGAGAGATTACCTGTACATTGATTTGTGTCAGAGTATAGCAGCAATTGTGATATTTAATTGTAGTTACAATGGTAAATATGTTCCTGGCTTCAGATATTCTTATGAGTCTGGTATGTATTTGATAATGTGGAGAGAATTTTGCGGGTTTAACTGTCAATGCAATTTAGCGATCTGTGTAAAATAACCGCTGGAAGTCCGAGAAAGAATAGGTGGATGGTGCTTCGACACTGTCGGCATCAGTAATTCAGCGAGTAAATTGGATTAGAGCAAATAATAATGTTGGATTGATTAACATGATTTGTACGGGGATATGGGAGCCTCTACATAGCTGTGCGAACATTTGCGTATGTTGAGAGCAGGATGCGTATCACGTGATGGGGCAGGTATCACGCTGGGTCCGCGAGGAAGACTGCATTGGGCGTTATTGTGCGTTATTTTCGTAACGAGGTTCTGTTAGGGCATGGATTTCCGTGCATAAAAGCTGAGAGAAGACGAAAACTAGTACAAAAGTGTACGTTAAGTATTTCTGGGGGCTATGGAATTTACTAGAGTTAGACTTGGTTATTATTTTAGATAGCAATGTGACTTGAGTATAAGATTGATAACGTCGATAGATGCGTTTGCGATGGTATGTAACTACACGCGGTGAAGCGTCAGTCAAACGTGACATATGATCCGTTAATATCCCTAAGGAGAAAGCAGGTTCTGCTATATTGGAATGGAATTCTGCAGCGTCTTCGGCAGACCGCAGTTAGAGTGAGGGTAGTGAGAACCGCCCCACGCGCCCTGTGTATAAAAGCCCCCGGTCATCAATGGCGTCTACATACAACTTTCACCTGCGTTCGGCTGCAGCTCGCAGTTGCGCTCCCGCTCGATCACGTCAGCACGTATGTCTAGGTGAACATGCATTTGGATAGGAATTTCTCAGAAATGAAGTATGAATGAGATATGGCCGCTTGTGGGACCCTGGCGTGAGGCCTGTGCGTGGTTTGACAGCTGACAGCCGCGCCACGCCATTCGGGCTGTGACAGGATGTGGCGGAGGGTGCTTGCGCGCGTTGATTGAATTACTTTGCGAGCAGGTCTGTAGGCTGTGCTATGAGTTATTTGGATAGTTTACGAGTACTGAATTATTTAGGAGGAGTCTGAATGTCTGTACTTAAATTATATGCGTCAATTAGGAGTTGTTTGCATGTTTGTAGACTGTGTATTGTAATCCCAGGCATAAGATGGCGAGTGTTTTGCGTCAGTGTGATAAATATATTCGATCACTACATAAAATGTTCCAAAATTAAATAGAGTGCACTCCTTCCTTACTCTCCCTAGCAGCCCAGCGCAGCCTGAGTCATTTTCGCGCGATTTTGCCCCTGCAGACCACCATCTGTGATTAGGTCATAGGAGGGATGACAGTACCTTCTGGTGAAAGTAATGTGTACTAGGTCAGTTGGACTCTAGATCTCGTGGTGGAGACATTGACTGCAAAGTAAAAACTAATGTCCATAATAGAGAGAGTCGTTTTCCCGCCGTTTCGCCCTACCATCTTGGATTAAGTCATGCACTATGCACATTAGTACACAAATGGTTCAAATGGCTCTGAGCACTATGGGACTCAACATCTATGGTCATCAGTCCCCTAGAACTTAGAACTACTTAAACCTAACTAACCTAAGGACAGCACACAACACCCAGCCATCACGAGGCAGAGAAAATCCCTGACCCCGCCGGGAATCGAACCCGGGAACCCGGGCGTGGGAAGCGAGAACGCTACCGCACGACCACGAGCTGCGGACATTAGTACACATTAGTGCACGTTAGCCCGACAACATGGGCTGGTAGGGGGACGTGGTGGTCGGTTGAAGATAGTGGTGGAGAATTTAACTATTTGATTCCAAGTCCAGGTGGGTGTGGCATTCGCGAAAATTGATTCTATGAAGTGGAATCACGTGACTAATGCAGTTGCCAACAGGAGTGCAACATTCTAGGGGGGGAGGGGAAGGGGGGGGGGGTGATAGGTCATGAATGAAAATGTGGAACTTCTTATTTGATCACTGAATATTGAAATTCTACACTCCTGGAAATGGAAAAAAGAACACATTGACACCGGTGTGTCAGACCCACCATACTTGCTCCGGACACTGCGAGAGGGCTGTACAAGCAATGATCACACGCACGGCACAGCAGGCACACCAGGAACCGCGGTGTTGGCCGTCGAATGGCGCTAGCTGCGCAGCATTTGTGCACTGCCGCCGTCAGTGTCAGCCAGTTTGCCGTGGCATACGGAGCTCCATCGCAGTCTTTAACACTGGTAGCATGCCGCGACAGCGTGGACGTGAACCGTATGTGCAGTTGACGGACTTTGAGCGAGGGCGTATAGTGGGCATGCGGGAGGCCGGGTGGACGTACCGCCGAATTGCTCAACACGTGGGGCGTGAGGTCTCCACAGTACATCGATGTTGTCGCCAGTGGTCGGCGGAAGGTGCACGTGCCCGTCGACCTGGGACCGGACCGCAGCGACGCACGGATGCACGCCAAGACCGTAGGATCCTACGCAGTGCCGTAGGGGACCGCACCGCCACTTCCCAGCAAATTAGGGACACTGTTGCTCCTGGGGTATCGGCGAGGACCATTCGCAACCGTCTCCATGAAGCTGGGCTACGGTCCCGCACACCGTTAGGCCGTCTTCCGCTCACGCCCCAACATCGTGCAGCCCGCCTCCAGTGGTGTCGTGACAGGCGTGAATGGAGGGACGAATGGAGACGTGTCGTCTTCAGCGATGAGAGTCGCTTCTGCCTTGGTGCCAATGATGGTCGTATGCGTGTTTGCAGGTGAGCGCCACAATCAGGACTGCATACGACCGAGGCACACAGGGCCAACACCCGGCATCATGGTGTGGGGAGCGATCTCCTACACTGGCCGTACACCACTGGTGATCGTCGAGGGGACACTGAATAGTGCACGGTACATCCAAACCGTCATCGAACCCATCGTTCTACCATTCCTAGACCGGCAAGGGAACTTGCTGTTCCAACAGGACAATGCACGTCCGCATGTATCCCGTGCCACCCAACGTGCTCTAGAAGGTGTAAGTCAACTACCCTGGCCAGCAAGATCTCCGGATCTGTCCCCCATTGAGCATGTTTGGGACTGGATGAAGCGTCGTCTCACGCGGTCTGCACGTCCAGCACGAACTCTGGTCCAACTGAGGCGCCAGGTGGAAATGGCATGGCAAGCCGTTCCACAGGACTACATCCAGCATCTCTACGATCGTCTCCATGGGAGAATAGCAGCCTGCATTGCTGCGAAAGGTGGATATACACTGTACTAGTGCCGACATTGTGCATGCTCTGTTGCCTGTGTCTATGTGCCTGTGGTTCTGTCAGTGTGATCATGTGATGTATCTGACCCCAGGAATGTGTCAATAAAGTTTCCCCTTCCTGGGACAATGAATTCACGGTGTTCTTATTTCAATTTCCAGGAGTGTAAATTGAGTTATTGAATATGATTAAAATTGAAATGGAATTAAGTGCTTAGGTAATTAATACGTTAGATGAGCGATGTGGGTGTTACTTTAGTTAGAATATTTACAGACTACTATGTCCGGCGCGAGTATAAAGGTCTAGGCTGGAGGCTGTGACGTCAGCAGTCGCTCGCTCGCGGGCCACTGATGTGGCGCGTGTCCGATTATAACGCCCGGTAGAGAGAGAGCAGATTAGCTTGTGTCATCACCCGATGTCACGGTACCGTCTTCTGGCGGCGATGATAGGAACTAAGCCAGTTGGGCTCTGGAGCTCGTGGTGGATACACTGGGTGCTGCCATCTTGAATAACAGTGCATCATGATCTGACGTCAGGAGAGCACCCTCTGGTGGCCACGATATGAACTAAGTCAGTTGGGCTCTGGGCCCAGTGGTGAACACACTGGGCCGGCCGCAGTGGTCTCACGGTTCTAGGCGCTCAGTCCGGAACCACGCGACTGCTACGGTCACAGGTTCGAATCCTGCCTCGGGCATGGATGTGTGTGATGTCCTTAGGTTAGTTAGGTGTAAGTAGTTCTAAGTTCTAGGGGACTGGTGACCAAATATGTTAAGTCCCATAGTGCTCAGAGCCATTTGCACCATTTTTGAACACACTGGGTGTGGCCATCTTGTGTAACGGTACTTGCGTCATGATCTGACGTCAGGCGCGCGCCCTCTGGTGGCACCGATGTGAATTAAGCCAGTTGGGGTCCAAAACCAGTGGCGAACACAACTGCTTGAAATTGGTTAAATAATAAAGATGAGTCTTTTTTCCCACAAATACTTAGGTTAATGGATATAGGCCAAGTGTCCTATCTTCCTGTGATTTTCTTTGCTTAGTAGAGATAAGCATTGTGTGATGCATTATCCTTTTGGAATTTGAACTTCGCACCATTTTTTTGACGGGGAGGGTGTTAGGTTAGTGGAGGTAGGGCACATGTCCTATCTTTTCGCCAAAATCCGCCATCTTGATTAACGTCATGGGCGCCATCTTGGATGACGTCATCGGCGTCATCTTGGATAACGGTAGTTTGGAATGAGAGCAGCCTTGTCCCAATACTGACAGGCCTCAATCTCAACTTTAGACCTACCTGATGGACGATGGCTGACATCTCAAGCACCCATCACTGATGCCTTCACAACGCACTGCAGACATCTCTGTCAAAAGGTATTGGCCAGTGCAGAGGCTATTGCCAAGGTTCCCCAGGAGATCCATTGTACACTAAACACCATGGCAGCAACCCTCGTTAGTGCCAAAGTGACGTCCAATGCACACATTCAACTGCTATGCCTATGCGGACGACTTGACCCTTATCGTATGTTCAGTGGCTGAAGTACAAGCTACGATGCAATGGATTACTCATTACAGTGCAGGGGCAGGAAGCGCCATGAACGACGCAAAATTATGCGCCATGAAGATCGGCCATGGCCTTCCCACAGAAAACATAGCCCCCTTTCAACTGCTGGACAGCCTCTGCTGTCTCAGAGTGATGTACACACGAGACATTTGCTGTACCTCGGCGATCAATTTTCAGGCACTACTGAAATGCATCCAGGCAAACATACAGAACCACCTACAACACACAGTGAGTATTTTCCAGATTGTCACTTTTGTCAGAACATACCTACCAGCCTGGATAACTCACATCATGCAGATTCTGCCCATTACCATGAAAATGGCAGACAGAGAGCAGGCAGCTTTCTGGTATTTTATATGTTCCGGACATATCTTCAAAGTCCAGTAGGTGCCCTCACCTTACTGTAGTGGGTTAATGTTCTCATAGGTGCCCTCACCTTACTGTAGTGGGTTAATGTTCTCACCTTGGTTAATGTGAGAGCTAAGACCATGGCACTTTACACCAATTCTATGCTCCAGTTGTGAAAGACTCAGGATATTACTTTTACTGGAATATTCACCAACACGTTCGCACCTATTTCGAGACACCCTTCGATGTCATTGGTATGTATCCTGTCTCAAATGTCCCACATTGGTTGGTTCTTTTTTGAATACACTTACATGTGCACCGGGTTCCCCAGGACCAGGAAGAAGACCATCCGTGACATCTATTGCCTTTTCCAACCATCTTCACCCCGAAACCCCGTTGGAGCACGTCACCACCAGATGCCATGGCCTACAGCTTGGAAAACGATCCATCAACTACACCACAAAACTGACACTACCACAACGTTGTACCTTCTCGTCAACGGCAAATATACTACATGACAAAAACTGCATCGCATCGTGCTGGTAGACTCACCCCTGTGCCTCAAGTGCAATGTCGAGTCTGGCTTGAGGTCAGCTTGGTGCAGCCCTGCCCACTACCCCACTACTGGCACGCTGTAAGGCACGGAATCTGACACCTCAACGTATCAGTTCAGGGTCGGTCAAGCCAGTGACAAGCCTCACATGGGAAGTGATGCATCACACATAGCCTGTCCTTCCCAAGTAGCTCTTTCCGCCTTCCTATGGTGCCAGACATCAAGCTTGACATTTCATGGGCCCACTTAGACATTGCCTCATGTCAGAAGGAAGAGCTGCAACCCAACCCGATGTGAAAGCAAAGGGTCCATGCCAGAGGGGGAGCTGTGTCTAGGGATCAAAGATCTGTCACTTCAGGTTGAGTGTGACGTAGGGAGGGCGCTGTGCATAGTTGGTCTGACCACAGAGCTGCCTGGCAGCCACTGTTCCCTGCATCTCGGACAACGACAAAATTCCCCAACTCAAGGCAAAGGCAAAGTGTGCCTGGTGCAGGGGAAGTTGTGTCTTCAGGGACACAGCCATCTGTCTCTTGGCGGAAGGTTGAGTAGGCTGCTGACCGCTACGGTCGCAGGTTCGAATCCTGCCTCTGGCATGGATGTGTGTGATGTCCTTAGGTTAGTTAGGTGTAAGTAGTTCTAAGTTCTAGCGGACTGATGACCTCAGAAGTTAAGTCCCTTACTGCTCAGAGCCATTTGAACCATTTGAGTAGGCTGCTGTGCCGGGGGTTGTTGCTCACTTTGTGGGCGACTCCACTGTGCTAAGTGGCTGTTGTTCCTCTCTCTCTTCACACGGGACATAGAACATCAAGTGCTCTGCATGCCTGCAATCCCATTTGCTGGCGTGGGATCTCAGCGCAAGTTGGCAAGGATGCTTTGCAGTACCTCTGCACAATCAGGAAGTGGTGACATCACCTGGGCCAGGTTAGCTGGGTCCAGACCGCTGAGCGACTGGGTGACTGGCCCACCATCTGAGCAGAAGTGGATCCATGGTCATCAGGTGGAAGCTCGGGCAAGTAGATGGCGAAGGGTGAGGAGTGTATCCACCTCTCCAGAGTGCATGATGTACTTGCCGAGGCGTACTGAATGAAATCGTGTGTGATGGGGCCATTGAGAGGCCCAGTATGCTGGCAACGGCGTGCTGAATGCAACGGCTCAGGACTGCCCTTGACCTTTGGGTAAGGTTGGTGGGCAGGCCCCCGCCCCATACGAGCCAGTCCGAGATGGGCTCCCAATCTTTTGCTTGTCTACTGCAATTATGGCTTCTAACGATGAGACAATTGATCTATGGGCGCCCCCAACAAGAGTATCTATGATGTCTGATCACATGTCGTCACAAGAGGACTTGGTACAGGCGATGGGTGAGAGCATTGTTAACAGACATGCCAGGATAGTTCAATAGCTAGATCAAAATCTCAAAAACGGCAAAATTATCCAGGCTGTGTTGCAGGCCATCAAAATTGAGTTAGTGGCATGGGCCATTGCTAATGTGAGGCTCGAGGGCCACCTGGAAGATTTAGAGAGAGAAAATGAGAGATGGAGACCTGGGAGGGAGTGGCCATACAAGCGCCATCCAAAACACAAACCACCAAAGAAACAACTGCTTTGTCACCAAGTGGCCGGATATGGCAGTCGTTTTAAGGAGACACTGTATGTCCTATGCCGCCAATGTTAAACTATCAAATTTTGTGACCCATTATCTTGGAAAGTTTTTAAGACACCAACTTATAATTTTCCATAATTATTGAATGCACCTTTCTAGATACACTGAACTAGAATTACACTCCTGGAAATGGAAAAAAGAACACATTGACACCGGTGTGTCAGACCCACCATACTTGCTCCGGACACTGCGAGAGGGCTGTACAAGCAATGATCACACGCACGGCACAGTGGACACACCAGGAACCGCGGTGTTGGCCGTCGAATGGCGCTAGCTGCGCAGCATTTGTGCACCGCCGCCGTCAGTGTCAGCCAGTTTGCCGTGGCATACGGAGCTCCATCGCAGTCTTTAACACTGGTAGCATGCCGCGACAGCGTGGACATGAACCGTATGTGCAGTTGACGGACTTTGAGCGAGGGCGTATAGTGGGCATGCGGGAGGCCGGGTGGACGTACCGCCGAATTGCTCAACACGTGGGGCGTGAGGTCTCCACAGTACATCGATGTTGTCGCCAGTGGTCGGCGGAAGGTGCACGTGCCCGTCGACCTGGGACCGGACTGCAGCGACGCACGGATGCACGCCAAGACCGCAGGATCCTACGCAGTGCCGTAGGGGACCGCACCGCCACTTCCCAGCAAATTAGGGACACTGTTGCTCCTGGGGTATCGGCGAGGACCATTCGCAACCGTCTCCATGAAGCTGGGCTACGGTCCCGCACACCGTTAGGCCGTCTTCCGCTCACGCCCCAACATCGTGCAGCCCGCCTCCAGTGGTGTCGCGACAGGCGTGAATGGAGGGACGAATGGAGACGTGTCGTCTTCAGCGATGAGAGTCGCTTCTGCCTTGGTGCCAATGATGGTCGTATGCGTGTTTGGCGCCGTGCAGGTGAGCGCCACAATCAGGACTGCATACGACCGAGGCACACAGGGCCAACATCCGGCATCATGGTGTGGGGAGCGATCTCCTACACTGGCCGTACACCACTGGTGACCGTCGAGGGGACACTGAATAGTGCACGGTACATCCAATCCGTCATCGAACCCATCGTTCTACCATTCCTAGACCGGCAAGGGAACTTGCTGTTCCAACAGGACAATGCACGTCCGCATGTATCCCGTGCCACCCAACGTGCTCTAGAAGGTATAAGTCAACTACCCTGGCCAGCAAGATCTCCGGATCTGTCCCCCATTGAGCATGTTTGGGACTGGATGAAGCGTCGTCTCACGCGGTCTGCACGTCCAGCACGAACGCTGGTCCAACTGAGGCGCCAGGTGGAAATGGCATGGCAAGCCGTTCCACAGGACTACATCCAGCATCTCTACGATCGTCTCCATGGGAGAATAGCAGCCTGCATTGCTGCGAAAGGTGGATATACACTGTACTAGTGCCGACATTGTGCATGCTCTGTTGCCTGTGTCTATGTGCCTGTGGTTCTGTCAGTGTGATCATGTGATGTATCTGACCCCAGGAATGTGTCAATAAAGTTTCCGCTTCCTGGGACAATGAATTCACGGTGTTCTTATTTCAATTTCCAGGAGTGTATTACTAAAAGTTTATTGTGAGGCATGTTATCCTATTTTTCAAACACTAAATTTTTTTACATAAAAACAAAACAACTTAAGATATTTTAATTATTCTAGTTTTATATGTGTTGAATCTCACACTTGGCATGCTGTGAAAATTTCATGTCTCTAACATCAGTACTTTTTTAGAAAATGGATCATTTATTGCAAAAAATGTAGCTCGGAGATACTGAAGTTTAAAACTTTTTTATTACAAATTCTTCTACAGAGTTACATTTCTACGCCTTTTATGCTCTAGAATTGCCCTGGCCCATAGTCTGTGTTTTCTTCAGTGTCACAACAGCGCAGTGCTTGCCTAGTCCTTTTCTTTCTTACTTCTTTTGTCATTTGCTGAGCAGTTAACTCTGCTTCACGTGCACGAAGCTCATCCAGTTCCTGCAGTCCTTTAGCTGTGTTCTGTCCAAATCTTACCCCTAACTTCTCCAAACCTTACATCTTTCATAGTTCCCACCATTAAAAGTTATTACAGCATCAGACACTGCTAACTTTAGAGTCATAAGGCCAACAAATACATTTTTAGGCACACAACACCATACAACAATATTGAATGACTCATTCACATTCTGGGTCTTCCCATGTAAATACTTCTTTAGAAGTTAAGGGTGCCAACTTCTGAGACATAGCAGTAGGCACAAAACAAAGCTATTCACAGCCTTCTAGACTGTGTAGTTCCCAAGATATGACTGCTCAAATGTGGCAGTACATGTGTAGTCACGAAATTTGACAGTCACATGTCAACATTCTAACTATTATTTGAAGGTCTCACAATTGTCTGATTTTAATGTATCATATATCAAAATGTTTAGGAAAATCCGAAGTACATTATGAAGTAGAAAACAGAAAATGTTAAATTTCAACGAATTTTATGTACAATGTCCCCTGAAGATCCCTTTCTGGCCAGGATGTAAAGAAAGTTCAGAAAAAATTTACAACAAAGAATTCCTGACAGTAGATGTGGCGACTGAGGAAGATAAAAAAAAAGCTGCTGAGTAACCAAAAGTTAAGTAAAGCCATAAAATGCGAACTGCCCAAAAGACAGAACCCTTTAATCGTAATCACATTTACCAACTGTGATATAGGATGAAGAATTGTATGACATGATCAGGCAACAACATTTTGAAAATGTAGATGACGAAACTTTCAGAAAAAGACTTCAAGCTAAGAAGGAACTGCCCTACATACAAAATGCTCTAGCAGCAACTAATCTCCAGAATCGACTATGGCTGAAACCATAAAAGCAAACAGGATTCCAAAGAGGAAGTCCCCGAGCGGAAGAAAGAGGGATGCAGAGAGATCAAGTAAATTTAAGGAATTCCTCAGGATGCTTTTGGGGATTCAAAGTATTAAAACTGAAATGGTGGACATTGGTGTTCAAACAGAACCAGCAGCTCCATGTGGAACTCCCTCCCTCCAAAGCCAGGGACTTAGGCAGATTGAAGACCAGGAGCGGCAGCAAAGGCGTCCCATGGTGGTTGGCTGACCAGTGGTGGTGCAGAGAGATGAAATGTGCAGGGAAGGTCGATACGAGATACAGAACAGTACAGAATCTAGCACTAACGTGCTGCCATCTTTGCGGGACTCTCCTCCTGTCAGAGTGCCACCTGTGGACCTTGTCAGACTATACCCTAACTTAGAGTTCGCCAGGCAACTTGCCATATTGGAGAAGCTGGCGGTCCAGACCACTTGCTTTGCGGCATGTCGTCTGGATAGGTCACATATATGGAAGAAAAGTAACCTTCTCGGTAATGGAAGCTGTGGACAGAATACAGCTTAAGTCAATGAATCTGCCCACTGACTTTGGAGCCCTGCTAGTCAAAAAATATTTTGAAAGACGAGGAGAAGAATTCGACCTAGACGAGATATATATACAGAGTGGGCAATGGGCGCATTGCGTTCGATTCGCGGAAAAATTGGCCGGAAAGTCATATCCGTACCTATTTTCCATCATGTATATAGTAAATACTGGTCAACTGAATGCACACACAACAGCAGACTTATAATGCAAGAGCTGCAAAGGGTAGTGGAGGAGAGGAGACTAGATGTGCTCTACCTGCAGGAGCCATACTCCCAAGCTGGGTGAATTGTTTTTGCAGCCAAAACATGGCAAGTGACCTGCAGTAGGGACAATCCAAGAGCGGCAGCAATTGCAACTGACAAAGCACTATGAGTAACAGTCCTTTCACAACTTTCGATCAGTCACTGTAATGTCATGGAGATACAGTCACCAGTGGGGGTGCTATTCATGGTCAGTATGTACTTTCAGTATGGTGATGAAATAGAAGAGCACCTGTAACATCTCACTAGGGTGACAACGCCGTTGCAGGGCCATAAGGTAGTAGCCACAGCAGACATGAACGCCAAATCCCCCCCCCCCCCTATGGTTCAGTGGCACAAGAGATGCAAATGGAGGCAAGACAGATGAGGCAATTATGCCCATGCAACTTGTGGTGGCCAAAAGGCCTAGTAATCCCACCACCGACATCGCAGGAGGGGATGAAGGCATGAACATTGAGATTACACTTGCGACGCCTAGTGCTATAAATACAGTAAACAAATGGAAATTACATGATAAGGCCACCACAAGCGATCATTTAAACTATAACAGGACTCATTGGGAGTGCCTAGCTAGGGAGGGCGACAGCCTTGCATTTCCAGGTGAGCATAATGTAGACGATTACGACAAGGAACGAGTGAGGGCAATCACAAGAGTGGTGAAGGCAACTGTACCGACCAGGGGGAGAGCTGTTCCAGCGTCTCCGTCACCATGGTCTGCCGATCCAGAGCAGATGCGCCAGTCTATCATAAGGATGAGGAGGAACTACCAGCGGAGTGTCATCTGGTGATAAAAATAGAGCTGAAAGAGACTTTTCAGCGGGAGCTTCGAGCAGTTAGGCTCCAAAGCTAGGAGCCGTATGTACTTAATCAATTGGCTATTGATGCTTGGGGAGCAGGTGCGGAGATAGGATGATCGAATCCCGGCAGGAAACTGCTGAGGTTCTCCTGTGGTCCCTGCTATCTGATGATAGCGAAGAAAGGGAAACAGAGGGTCAGTGCCAAGTAAGAGAAGAGGACAGCGCAGTTTACATGAACGAAAGGACGGTATATTCCTTTCCAGAAGGAGGTGGCTGCTCAGATCAAATCTTTAAAGAAGGTGAAACCTCTTGGGCCAGATGGCATTGTTACAGAGGTGGTGCAGTTCCTCGCCCTCCAGTTAGTGACAAAATTGACAAAGTTATACAATGAATTCCTTAGGCTGCATAAATTCCCAAAAATATGGAAAAAGGCAAGTATGGTCATCATTAAGAAGGGATGACATGGGGACCCAACAGAAGCAAAATCGTATAGGCTCTTTAGCCTACTGGGTCTTCTGGGAAAACTCTTTCAAAAATGACTGGCTGATAGGCTGGCAGCTCACAGGATGCTGTGAGGGATGAATGATGGGCAGTTCATCTTTAGTCCTGGCTGGTCAGCATCTGACGCAGTCACCCTGGCGGCCGAGGTCTGTGGCTCAACCCCATACAAGTACATCATTGACATCATGGTGGATATCAGTGGCTCCTTCCACCACCTGTGGTGGCCTTCGCTCTTCTACTGTCTGTGGGAGAAAAAGTGTCCAGCACCACTATACGGATGTCTGAGGAGCTATTGTGAGGATCTGGAGGTCTGGCTATCATCCCCTAGCGGGAGAGTGAGGAAAACAATAACAAAGGTGTGCCCCCAGGGCTCCGTATTGGAGCCACTTTTCTGGGACATCCATATGGAGCCATTATTAGATAGTATGCAGCAGAGTGAGGATGTGCTAGAGGTAATACCCTATGCAGACAACCTCCTCCTGCTGGTCCGTGGCCTTAGCCATGAGGATTTAGAGCCGAGGATTGAAAGAGCTATGTAATTTTTACAGGAATGGTGCCAGAAGACAAAGGTTGCTTCCACTAAATCTACTTATCTTCTTCTAAAAAGACAATTTGTAAGTAACCCAACTGTGACATTTGAGGGCTCACCAGTTCTTCAGCGTAGAGAGACATGGTACTTAAGAGTCATCATCGATGACAGGTGAAACTTCATAAAGCACATTGAGACTGTAACCCAGAGAGCCTTAGAAGTGCTCAATAACCTTATAGGTATTGGTAACAAGAGATTCCATTTATTGTCAGAGTTAATTAAACTTTATCACAGTAGTACACTGACATCCATTGTGGGTTACAGTTCAGAAGGCTGGGCACACAGGCTTATGAGGGTCGTGCCTGCTATGGCCGTGAGAAGTGTGCAAAGGAATATCTTTTTACGTTGGGTAGGGGACTATAGCACATCACTAGGACGACTTTGTCATCTAGACATCAAAATCAGGGAGCAAGCCACATGGTTCTGGGTTTCAAAGAGGGAAACTGGAAAGGCAAGGGAAATTATGGGTGTTCAAGTAGGGGATAAGAAGTCAATTAAAATAAAGGGGATAGAATTATGGCAAGAATCATGAGAGGCTGAAATACCAGAAGAAGAATGTTTCAACTCCTGCCAGATGTTAGGGAACAGTTAACTATAAGGTAAGTCAAACCAATGAGGGGATTATTACACTTTCTCACTGGCCATGGACAATATCCGGCATATTTATGCCGGTTTGGGAGAAGGGCTACACCTTCGTTTGACTCTGGAGCACAGGAGGGAACCACTGATCACGTGATTTTCGAGTGCCCCTTCACGATGATGTGGCAGCTGCATTATGGCACAAGTTACCCAGTAATGACACTTTCAACTTATTGCAGCAAGAGGGTACATTTCAAATCTTAAATAGCATGGCCAACAAGGTATCACTCAAGGTTCTTCAGGAATACTTGAGGGATAATCGCGACAATTAGCAAAACATGAGATGTACACCTAGTCACACCCATCCCATACTGCCATGGCATGGACTGGCCAACCGCCATTATGGTTGGGATCTGCCACACTCTGAACTTTGGGAAGGGGTGTACCAAACACCTGATTTGACAATCGCACCAATCTTGATGTAGGATGAGTTAGTACAGTAGAAATTAGTCATAGGGTATTATTAGATAGACTGAAGACTGCAACGATACTTAAAGACTTTTGGGCCAGTCCAGAGCCAGGGGCACACCAACTGGCATTGAATCGGTGGGCATAGCCATCTCATAGTAGGGTTATATCAGACTGGCACAACCTGTAACACTGCAGGTAGTGTAGTGTAGCTGATTAGCATAGAATAGCTTTAATGCATAGTCATAGTAGTTAAAACTACCAACATAGCTTGCCCGTAACACATCAGTTACTAACACACTATTTGTAGGTTGTAGATCAGATACAACAATCAATTATTGTAACACTAATTCAAACCACTAATTACATAAGGTAGTGGTTTATCATGTATAATAATAAGGATTGAATAAAGAATTTTTTTAAAAATAAGTGCAATGTTGATGATAAGGATTCACTAAGTTTCAACTATGAGGCAGCAGCAGCTGTCTGGACCCTTGTACAGATGATCGTAGCCTTCTGCCTACAAGTACCCCCACATCACATCTCCAATACTATGCTGATGTATCCTGACATAACCCATTTTCCATCATCTCAAGTGTCACAGAATCACATGGTGCAGTGGCATGGCCATCAATTACCTCTCCTGGGACATCGTCAATGGGGCAGACTTCCGGACACATCTCCAAGTACAACACTACACCCTTCGCCGACATCGACACTATCACATCAGTACTAGAAGAAACTATGTTTCAGCGCATTTTGTTAGTGCAGGTTGCATACATTAGGGGCAGGTATGCACTCATGTGCAAACTTATTGTTCTCTTTTGATTGACAGGTACTTAACCTATTGTTCTCCTTTGATTGACAGCTCCTCAACCTATTGATCTGCTAAAAGGATCCTTCCTTTTGACTGACAGGTCCTTAACCTATTGTTCCCCCACCCCATCCCACTCTCCTCCCCCCCGCCCCAGGAAACCTCCAACCCACCCCATCCCCCTCGCTGCTGTAGGTACACTTTCAGGTCTGAGTTATTCGAATAGCCCCTCTCACTCTTATCAATTTGATAGACTACTTAATTAAATGGATGAATTAATTAACCTCTTCCCCTCTGGTAAACCCCCTTCTGTCACACCCTTCCTCCCACAAATTGGCGGGAAAAAGACTCAGTTGACCTTTGTACCACCCCATGTTGCATTGTTGCCAAATTTATTCAAGATGGTGGATCCAAGAGGGTGGCAATAGATATGGCAACATCGCAATAATGTCATGGCAGGAAGTTCAAATTTTGGCAGGAAGATAGTTCAATTGGACGACCTCCACTAACCTAAGCCCTTCCTCTCCCTCCTCCCCTTCCCTCCCCCAGAAAATGGCGGGAAGTTCAAATTCCAGCAGGACAATGCAACACACCATGACTACCTCCACTAACATTAGAAAATGGTAGGAAAAAAGGGCACTTGGGCTACCTCCACTAACCTAAGTCATCCGACCGCCACTTCTTCCGAGGATTTGGTGGGAAAAGGACCCAGCCTGTGCTGGATAGGATGGATGTAAGTCTTTATTTTGCAGACAGTCTTTATTTAAACAATTAGAGGTAGTACCTCCATCCAGCGTGTTCACCATGGATTCTGGAGTCCAACTGACCTAGTACACAGTACTGCCACTAGAGGGTGTTGTCGCCCCTTCCATGACATAATCCAAGATGGTGGTCTGGAGGGGGAAAATAGCGGGAAAAGGACTCAGCCTGCGCTGGTCTGCTGGAGAGAGGAGCAACTTATTTTGGAACAATTTATGCACATACATATACATACAGAAAACAGAGCAAACACACTGCCAATGTGGAATATATGAGTGGAAGCAACTGGATGCAGTCGAGTACAGTGCTATGCTATGCCTCCCAATCACAAAAATAGTGAATTTGCGCTAGGTGTTGGTAGCTCTACTACATTTACAAGCAGTTTTACAACCCGGAACAACAGGTTATGTCATGATCGCATGGATAGAAGTGACATAAAAAATCGATAGAATTTCGAAAAATGATCGAAAATGCATATAAATTGAAGGAAAATACGCTGAAATATGGGGAAATTGAGGAAGTAATTGCGTATGTTCTGGCTGGCTCAGAACAATTCTTGTACATGGGAAGAAGTATGCAACAGCAAGAGGAATCCGAGAAAACGTCCTTATGGAAGCGAAGGGAACCAATAAAAAAGTTACTTTTTTCTCCATCGAGGCAGCACTCTACTGTGTGTCTATTGAGTTAACAGTGATACATGCGAGTTGACTACTGTATTTGACGCTTTTAAGGTAAACAGAGAACTATCTGCCTCTAAACTTACATGCATCTGCGTTAAAGGATAGCAGAGAGTGGATGGGGTGATAGATTGAGATGGGGCTGTAATGAGGTATGATTTAATGTCAGACTGACGATGCATTTTAGAGAGAGAGGGAGATGTTAGCGCAGGTCATTTGACCATTTTTTCCACTGTTCTGTCAGGATGTGTCAGTCGCGTAACATACCCTGTGTACGACTCGTATACAACCACATGTTCTGTATGTGACTTACAGCACTGTCTACTTGGGATCGTTAACAGCAAACCTCTCGGTCATCAGAGGACTTTCATCTCACATGTGATGAAACCTGACTATCCTGTTTCGACACATTCTTCCAAACGAACGAAGATTTATGCGATGTATTCCATTCCCTTGCCGCATCTTGGGTATAAAATTGAGACTTCACTTTCATAACTAAGATGATTCTATATTACCGATTGGTGTATGGAAGACACTGCAATCCCTGGGTATAATCTGCTTGACAGATGTCCTGTTTACAGAATTAGTGGCAACATGATGTGTAATTTCACATGTCAGATGCCGCTGCTTTGTGTTTATTTGTTTCCTTGTAAGAGGCATTCTGCGTTAGTAAGGATTATTTTTTATATGACTGATGCGAGCATAGTATAATTTCTGAACCATGATCGGATGTAAACAGTGGGCGCTATGCATCTCTGGAAAGCTACATTGTGCACGTAACACACAGAATAGATGTTTTAAGGAAGTAGTTTATCCATTTTACAGTTTGTTACCACAGTTTATCGTAGAGAAATCTGCAGGAAGGATGTATGTTATGCGCTGGAAATATATTTCTTACATTGGAATATTAACAGCGCTGCATTCCACATGACTGATTGGTCGGAGACTGAAGCGATCTAACATTATAGCCCGTTTTAAGTATAGAACCATGTAGCCTTAGGAGCGCGTTTGTTTAAGTTCCCTCTTACCGATACCCTCCTGGTACTGATCCTAGACACTAGAACAATACTTTAAAATTGATAGCGTAGTTGATTTACGTAAAATGCTTCGATCTCCATCCATCTGGAGCTCCATCATGCATAAAAACCAACCATTTCTGGTTCTTCTTATCTGGCTGCTATCATATCACAACACTTTCAAATCTACAACTATACACTGAGAAGGGGTGCTAACCTCCTCAACATGGGCGGGCCTGGAGAAATCTTGTGCACTTGGATGGGCGAGGACTCGGCAAGCTCCATTTATTCACGAGACGCGGAATTTAGCGGTCTACTTCTGGTCAGCTGTAGATTAAATCGGTAACGGTGCTGCAGAGCGAAGACAGTGCGAGGAGGTCTTTCAGTCTCTAACTTTATCCTAAGACTGCGAGAATGCTCTGTGACACCCAACCGCATAGAGATATATCGTAAATTATGCACTATGGTCGAGGTGCTAGAAATATGTAGAGCACTGCATAGTATACTCTGACGATGTATATGTTCGAGAATTAACAAATGAATGGACGTACTGCACACTCATCTATCTACATTCGCAATGATACTCGCAAAGTAGAGAAGGGGCAGTTTAGCTATGGTACGGAAATTAGGGAAAAAAGCTGTTGCATTATTAGTCAGTGTTGAAATTACTGTAAAATCGCTAAAATTGTACGCACTATCAACTGTGATGCTTATTATTACAGTACGTTGACAGTGTTATGGTGGGGAGGTAACACCTTATGGGGGTAGCTTGCACCGAAACAGTGACCGCGTACATGACTGCAATATGAGGAATCACTCGAAATGGAATGCAGAGCCATCAGCTATTCCGTCACTGTGAAAGATGAGTTTAAATGTAGAGGTCGTCAGTCACCTTCGGACAGCAGTTTGGAAACTCTCCACAACGCCGCCAAACTCTTCCAGTTTCCTCATGTTGTAACTGTCTTTTATTTAAAATCATACAGTGTGTGTGACTTATACTGTGCGATGTCTAGTTTTCTGTGAGAAGCAATGGATCAGAACGTGTTAATGTCAGTTTAGAACCTGACACAGACCTTGAAGTCAAGGCGAAAAAAACAAAATGTATGGCAATCTACAAAGTGTGTTACAGCAGAAAAAAAACAATGTTTCAGACAACGACACAGCGTCACAGGGAGCGTCTCTTGCGACTTATTGTATAATTTGCGGGATACGGTCATCCTCCAACAGTATAGACGACGCAACTTTACACTGGTCTGTGCAATGGATCAATACCTGTATATTTAATAGGATCGTCACATGTGCTCGATGCCAGCACGCAGACGGTACTTGTTTACAATGTATGGGAGGAGTGAGATGCGGTAAAAATCTTATCGAGTTCTCTATCGGATAGAATTACTGTAGCTTTTATGGTTTTCTCTGTTGGATGGTACAGACTAATGAACATAGCATGTTGGGGTGATAGACGTGAATGGGACCTGAGGGACACGGATCTGCTTCGGACAACAGTACTTGTATGTAGTTTGGGGCAGCACCACAATGCAGTAGCAAAATCCTCGTCCTTCCCCCATTTCTGTACTTACATACTACCTTGTGTTGCAGGAACGGGCTTCGTTTGGCCTGATCTTACACTATCGAATGGTCAAAACACAGTCCTGTAGCACTAATTCAGCTTAGCCTGTTTCTACACAGGTTGCAGAAGGTGGTAGATATAGCTTTCTCCGACTTCTACTCAGTTCCAACTTAAATTGGAACGATCACATACATAAAGCTGCAGAAATGGCAGCAGTTGCAAGACGCATAGGGACCATATAAAACGACGTTGGAATTTTACTGCAGCAGACATGTTCGAGAAAGGTGACTCGTTTCGAGATATGAGAGTGCCAGAAATATGACTCGCTAGTGGCTGTAATCATTGAAGGACTTTTCAATAAGATCCAACGCAGGTATGTAGTTGAATGGAGACCCTTGATTCCAAATCCTAGAGAGCATTTCTAGCGGATAGCGTTAACACTAGAGATCTGAAAAGCTACTGTACATTTCTTAAGACCTCAATCAGCACACCATCTACTGTTTGTGATCGTTCTCAATCAAACATTGCCTATAGCCCAGTCGATATATCACCAAACCTCTGACATGACATCAAGACAGAATGAATTACAAGTACTGGAGAAATATCTAGCGCCGGCGGCGTGAGGGAGTTGTAAATACCGGCTTCATACCACTTTCCTTAACCGAATCACTTTTTTAATTGGGTAATTTTCTTACTAGGTTGCACCATCGGCGACGTGTCACTGCACTGCTGGTCTGATTGTACACAGTCCGGCGATCACCATCTATATTCAGTGTCACGGTATTTGTCTGGAAAAAAAAAAACACTTCATTCAGAGGTAATACGATACCTCGATTTATAAAGCCAGTATAGCTTTTAACATGGATACTTGTATGCACATGTAGAACCAAGACCGTTTGTGACAGTAATATGCAGCAGTTGCTGCGATCGGATTTTTTAACATCTGGCGGTTTCTAAGACGATTACGCCTCTCTTTCTAAGACACAGTGGTACCACTCACATGAAAACTTATGAGACATGTCCACGCATCGCTGATTTTGGATCAGTATTATTTCGTATCACCAGCAATCAGTTATTGACCAAGTATTATACTTAGTAGTAGGGGGTGCATGATAAGTTCGCCGTGAGCATCAGGCTTATAAACTATGTGTGTGTGTGTGTGTGTGTGTGTGTGTGTGTGCGCGCGTGCGTGTGTGTTTTCAAACATGTGCAAAGGAAATGACTATGTCCTGTCGTAAGAAAGGTATGGATTTGACGTGGGATACTGTGACAGCAAAGGGAAGAGTATGTCAAGTCATAAGAATGGTACAGATATTTCTATTTCCAGAGCTACATTCGTCAGCAGGGTGTATTTCCATAGCTCACTCACTGTCGATGTCATCCAATTGGCACCATGATCGTGATATTTAATTGTAAGTACAGTGATAAAATATATATGCGACCGGTTTCCTAGAATGATTCTCTTACTGGGGATGCATGCCATGGACTGCCAATGGCCTGTGGCGGGTATGATTCACGTTTCTGGCTAACGGTAGGAGCTGTCCAGATGGAGAGACCTGTTGGGATGCATCAATGTAGCTGGCTTAACAGTGTCGTCCTCTACATTGCCAAATACCGAACTAATACTTGGTATGTGTTGGACAGCTTTCGTGATCACGTGGAAATTTGAGAATATTAAATATGGACGTGTTGTTGCGCATTTCGCGCCTTTATTTAGTTGAGAGAACATTTGCATCTCACAGGTGGAAGATGAATGAAAGATAGGTGGAAGATAGGTGAAAGACACGTTTTCTGGTTCTCTAGACATAAGAAACACCTTAGTTGACTTTGTAAATTATAGGGATGATTTGGAATCTGTTACATCATGGCCGGCCACTGTGGCTGTGCGGTTCTAGGCGCTTCAGTCCGGAACTGCACTGCTGCTACAGTCGCAGGTTCGAATCCTGCCTCGGGCATGGATGTGTGTGATGTCCTTAGGTTAGTTAGGTTTAAGTAGTTCTAAGTCTAGGGGACTGATGACCTCAGATGTTAAGTCCAATAGTGCTTAGAGATATTTTGTTACATCATAGACATCAGTATTCGCAAGTGTCATTATCAGTTCCTCTATTTTTTCTGAGTTTTCACATAATGTTCTTCACAAATGGGGTAAGTTTCTAGTTACTTAATGGTTTATAGCACGTTACACCCAGCTCAAGTTTCGGGTTTCTAGAGAAGTACTTTCCAGTCTAAATCTTCGGAATTATGTTGTGCAAGCGATAATGCTATGCAAATGATATTGCCATGTGCTTGATATCGAGAAGTATCATGTAAATGGTATAATATTCTAACAAACCATGTGTGAAAATACATGTGTTCTTGTAATCCCCAGAGTCTGGAGATTGGTGTAAAAATGAACCCGTCTTTGTACAATAGTTCGTAGAGTAACTTCAGACCACCAAGGGCACTCTGGTCAAGAGTCGGAAGCGGGTGACTTCTGACTGTTGGCTGTGGGAAAATATCTAGTGCTGCGAGGAGTACATACCGTGCTGTCTGTCTTCATGGTATATGTTTGAATGTCTGGCAGTCGATAGCAATATGAATTATGCAAAAGGGTGCGATTTTGTATGGTGCAGGATACGAATAGTGTGTTTACTACATCGACATGGTATGTGGTGATATATTGCAATGTTGGTGATCGGTTTCACACTCTAATATTCAAGGTCCCATCCTCAGTGACAGAGCACAGTGTAATTGACTAAGAGTCTTTAAGTATTTGACGGTATGTAGGGCACTTTTACAGGGTTTAACTGTCAGTGCAATATGGCAATCTGTACAAAATAGTTTTTTTGCTGCTGGAAGTCTCGTTTGCAGAAAACAATGGTGGATGGTGCTCCCACACCAGCGGCAGTTTGACTGGTAAATTAAGTGATGAATGGGCTGGCACATTAGGATTGCTAGGGAGAAAGCAGTCGATGTTATTCTGAAACAGATTTCTATAGTACATCCAGAGGGGGGACTTGCCTGTTATTTACATATACACTCCTGGAAATGGAAAAAAGAACACATTGATACCAGTGTGTCAGACCCACCAAACTTGCTCCGGACACTGCGAGAGGGCTGTACAAGCAATGATCACACGCACGGCACAGCGGACACACCAGGAACCGCAGTGTTGGCCGTCGAATGGCGCTAGCTGCGCAGCATTTGTGCACCGCCGCCGTCAGTGTCAGCCAGTTTGCCGTGGCATACGGAGCTCCATCGCAGTCTTTAACACTGGTAGCATGCCGCGACAGCGTGGACGTGAACCGTATGTGCAGTTGACGGACTTTGAGCGAGGGCGTATAGTGGGCATGCAGGAGGCCAGGTGGACGTACCGCCGAATTGCTCAACACGTGGGGCGTGAGGTCTCCACAGTACATCGATGTTGTCGCCAGTGGTCGGCGGAAGGTGCACGTGTCCGTCGACCTGGGACCGGACCGCAGCGACGCACAGATGCACGCCAAGACCGTAGGATCCTACGCAGTGCCGTAGGGGACCGCACCGCCACTTCCCAGCAAATTAGGGACACTGTTGCTCCTGGGGTATCGGCGAGGACCATTCGCAACCGTCTCCATGAAGCTGGGCTACTGTCCCGCACACCGTTAGGCCATCTTCCGCTCACGCCCCAACATCGTGCAGCCCGCCTCCAGTGGTGTCGCGACAGGCGTGAATGGAGGGACGAATGGAGACATGTCGTCTTCAGCGATGAGAGTCGCTTCTGCCTTGGTGCCAATGATGGTCGTATGCGTGTTTGGCGCCGTGCAGGTGAGCGCCACAATCAGGACTGCATACGACCGAGGCACACAGGACCAACACCCGGCATCATGGTGTGGGGAGCGATCTCCTACACTGGCCATACACCACTGGTGATCGTCGAGGGTACACTGAATAGTGCACGGTACATCCAAACCGTCATCGAACCCATCGTTCTACCATTCCTAGACCGGCAAGGGAACTTGCTGTTCCAACAGGACAATGCACGTCCGCATGTATCCCGTGCCACCCAACGTGCTCTAGAAGGTGTAAGTCAACTACCCTGGCCAGCAAGATCTCCGGATCTGTCCCCCATTGAGCATGTTTGGGACTGGATGAAGCGCCGTCTCACGCGGTCTGCACGTCCAGCACGAACGCTGGTCCAACTGAGGCGCCAGGTGGAAATGGCATGGCAAGCCGTTCCACAGGACTACATCCAGCATCTCTACGATCGTCTCCATGGGAGAATAGCAGCCTGCATTGCTGCGAAAGGTGGATATACATTGTACTAGTGCCGACATTGTGCATGCTCTGTTGCCTGTGTCTATGTGCCTGTGGTTCTGTCAGTGTGATCATGTGATGTATCTGACCCCAGGAATGTGTCAATAAAGTTTCCCCTTCCTGGGACAATGAATTCACGGTGTTCTTATTTCAATTTCCAGGAGTGTAGATAACACCTGAAGAACATGATGCCATTTATCAGACTTAACATTTCCTTTTCTGGGACTGAGTAATTCTTCTCATCCTTATTCAAGTGCCACTGGGTGTTCCTTAACATTTACTTCTTGGCTTTGAGTACGTCCTGTCACCTGGTTGCTGGCACCACATTACAAAATCAGTGCATAGTTGCGGTTTTAAACCTCTTGAATCGCCATTCAGAAACTGTTTAAACATGGGCTGTGCGTTCTTTAGACCAAACAGCACTTGTAGGTACTGGTAATGGCCCTATGCAATTGTAAATACAGCCTTTGGTCGGTCCTCTGGCAGTACTTCCAATTGATGGTAACCACTCTTCAGGCCTATTCTAGTAAAATATTTGTACTGATTCAAATTATCCATGGACTCTGTAATATTTGTAAGCAGATATTCATCTGTAGTTGTTCTTCTATTCAAGTAGCAATAATAGCAACAGAACAGGTTGGCCACATTGATGGTAGTTAATGTTGGATACCACACACCCTGAAATGTTTGCCTAAGCAGAATGGTAAAAGGAGCTATATACCAACAGAAAGAAGACCCTGCTAAACGTAAGAACAGCGCTTCAAAGCAAACATTTTACAGCTGTAACTGTTCCTATAGCTCATCGCTAGGAAACTTGCTTTCTCTAGGAGAGGTGCTGGGTTGGATTCCTTGGCTCGAGAATGGTATCTGTGTATAAGAATGATTGTCCACAACCGAAACAATATGCACAAGTGCCAAACCACATTAATTATTTGTTTCAAGGCCTATCGCCATATGACAGCTATTTTGTAAGCAACACATAATACAGCAATTTGTGTTTCGCAATTAGCAGTAATACATCAATAGTATCATATGCTTGATTGGAATTAAGAACAATGAATATACTGGAATACCATAAATGATGATCCTTTAAACCTATGTTATGGACTAACAGATCTTTATAATTGCATTATTCATAACACAAATACTCAAATGCATGTTCACCTTATTGGATGCATTGATGTAAGCACCTCTCGGTATTAACATGGACACTTCATTACATTTCTGCAGATACTGATGCACAAGCATACCATATTCGTTCTTTTAACGTATTTGGATTTTCAAGTCCCATTTCATAAACCCTGGCTTTGGTATAACCCCATAAGAAAAAATTCAAGTGCATAAAATCCTCTGATCCCACTGGCTATCTAATGCAACCAAAATGTCCTATCCACCATTTAGGGTACATATTGTTGAGATAATAGTAGTGAATAAGAGTAGATTCTGGTTCTATTTTATAAGAAAACTCGCTCACTCGTTCACTTACTCACTCGTTCACTCACTCACTTACTCGCTTTGTTGTAAAAAAACTTACCCAGAATCTTCACTTATTCACTACTATCCCTACTTTTTCAATTATGGCTCACTATTTTCTTTATACAAATTCCGTTTTTCTGAAAAGGTGCATGTAAGAAAAAACTTGACGTTTTCTGAAAAAATTGATTGTATAAAAAATTCGAATATACGAAGATGAGGGAAACAAACCCTCTTATTACTTTTATATCTTATACACCCAAAATTTTCCTAATTCTTTCTTCTTCAGCATCTGCGAGACTCTTACGAATTAATATTTTTCCATTGTTTTTTAATGTACTCTAGACTATACATCTACCACATTCACATGTAACTTTAATTTTCTCTCAATATTTTTTACATTCTTTACATACACTACAATACACATCCATTCAATATTTATCTTTATAAAATTCTTTAGTATTTTCTTTTTATTCAGACATCCAGCACATTCCCTTAGCTATTTGGTAATGTCCATTTAAAGATTATAAATTTTAAAGACAAACATAATTTTTTTCAAACTAGAAATTACAGATCATAAAATTCATTATTATTTTTATGTTTCTTCATCCCCTTCTTTCTCAATTTAATATTCCTTACTTCAAATAATTGAAAATCCCTACTACTAATTATTTTCAAATGTCTCTCTGGCAAAAGAACTTCAAATTCATGATCTAGTTTGAAACATGTTGTCTCTTCATATCTAGTATTCAGATATTCACAGTCAATAATGTTATACAAAACAGCTACCTCTAGCTCATTTATTTTTCGAACTCTGTAGAGCTACTTACATTGTTAAGCTCCTTCAGTAGAGCTTCCATTTATATAGAAAATTTTTATTAGAATTTTAAATATTGTTTATGATGAAGATGGCAATAATTAGTAATGTCTGTATCTTATTTTCTAAAATACATATATTCTCATCATGAAGACCCAATATTTTCTTGTTTACCTCAATTCTGTAGATTTCATATTTTTCTTATCGAATCATATTAATTGTTTTGTCATGCTCTCTGTTGTTTACAAACAATCTTTATAATTTTCTAAGCTTATTTTATTTTTAACAACATATATCTTCACTCCTTTTGATTTTTTCTTCTCATTCTCATCAACTTAATAAAAATATATTTTTGCTCTCAAACAACAGAATTCTTCCAATCTTTTTCCATTAGATTCATACATCATTTTTGCTAAAACTTTCTTGTTTACTTGTGGAATACCATAAACATTATGAATTGGATAATCACTTATATAAAAGTGATCAATCATAGATTTCATGTCGTTATAAAATTCTTCCGTTTTTATATTGTAGATATAACTGTCCACACCTTGATAACATAACTCAATATTTTCTCCATATTTTGGTTTTATAATTCTATTGTGAAAATCATACATCAGTTCTCTACTTAATAAAGTATACTCATGTCCATACAGATGGGTTTATTAAAACTGATTTTCGTCTTATTCATATGGATAGCAACAACATTATTCATTAGACATAGTCCTTTCTGTAATGTTTGGCTTTACTACAAATTTATCACATTTTTCTTTATCTGACATTAATTTTATATCCCCTCTCTTTCGTATGTTTTCTAAGGCCTTGTCAAAAAAACAATTGTATTTTGGATTTGCAGAAATTTTTCTCAAAATCATGATTTGCTTTAGTACTCATTTCTGTATGTAAATCTATGTGCTTTTTCAACAAGTCAGACTGGTTAAAGTTTGAGACTCTATGTATTTTTGTTATCTTCATTCCTAGAGACATGTATTATTTAAGGTATCTGTAGCGAACTACATAATTATTTTTGTCAGCCAGAGTAGTCAACAACTTGCTTACTTTAGTGTTAGGTACAAGCTTATTCTCTATTGCAAGTGATAAATCTTTATGCTAATCCTTTAATTGTTTGGATATTCTAGATCTACTTCAAATGTAATTCCATGTGCAGATTTATCTTGCATGATCAAAAGAATCTGGATTATCACATTGAAATCCACCATATGGTAAATATTGGCTCATATCATAACCATACAGATTGTTTGCATCTAAATATTCTAAATAATTTGTTATCTTTTTGACATCATAATCTTTCACATATTTATTTTTTGGTTTTCTATGTATTTTACAACACTGTGATATACCACATCTTATTCCTTTTTCAACCACAATAATCATATCATTATCATGTAATAATTCGAGTGGTTGTCTAGATATTTCCAGCATCACATCCCAAGAAAATCTTGGTGTAGTAAAATACCAAGATGGAGATAAATCATAAGCATTTATACAAATATTTCTAAAATTTTCAAACACATCAGCCTATAACAATATATCGGTTTTAAGAATCAGATCATGAATTCACCAAGATTTCTTATATTAAATTTTTCTCAGACTAATTTTGCATTTTTATAGTATTCTTCACTTATTTCACAATCATTTAGTTTATTGTAAAGTTTTTCTTTTGCAGTAACCTGCATCTCTTGAAATTTTTTCCAAGAATCCATGTAATCGTATGGAGTGACAGCTTTCCACATGACTAGATCCAATTAATCTTCTGTGAAAAATTTACTAATGTTTTTCACTTGATTCGTTTTCGAATTTGATGAACGTTTTTCAAGTGAAGAAGCCATAAATTTAAATGCATCGATAAATGTCATCTTCAAATTTTCTGTCATCTTGCCAAAAGTAATGTATCTTTCTTCACTGTTGGGTATCAAATGAATTTGTGTTTTATCATACCCAAGTTCTATTATAAACAGTTGTGAGACATATCAAGATAAATTGAGTAAATAAATTAGTACAAAACTTGCATGTGCCGGTTTTAGATTACAATTATTACATAACATGTTTAAACATTTTCCCATTAAGTCTAATGATGGTGAACCTCTTTATTTTCCTCTAAGTAATAACATATACACAGTGTGCAAATTTTTGATCCTGTATGTCATGATTGTTCTTCAGTAGTTAGTGGTCTTATTTCTCCATTTTGAGAATAAATTCTCCCAATATCTTTTGTTTTTTGTAACATACATTCAGTTAATTTTTTATAGCAGTTTGGTTCTCTGTATACAACTGGCCTTTATAATGTGCATTAATATATTTGATACAGTAAGAAATACCACTTTATTCATGCTTGTGATACTTCAAAGTGTATGATTCTCATGGGTTTCGTTGTCAGTTATCCATGTTTATGAGCAAACTTTCAAAATTGGCATAAATGACAAATGGAATTTTTGAGTATGCCAATAATTTTTAAAATGTAGATCTGTGCCTTTCTCTGGTAATATTACTCTTGAAGGCTTGTTAACTAAACACTTCGGTGCATGATTATCTAATTTTTCTTTACTATTGAAGTGGAGTAAACGTGTATCACAAATAAATTTTACGTCTTCATGTTTTCAAATTTGACATGAAACAAAGTTACATAAATGTTTTATACAACAATGATGGTGTGAATTACTTCCATTCTTGAAGTAAAGGAGGTGTACAGGTTTCTCTTTCATACATTCCATAACTTTTAGTTGATATATTTGATATTTTTCGCCAAATGAGGAGACGCTGATAGACATTAATTCTGGTCTCAGTTGTTGAAATATTATTAATTACTACAGGAAACTGAAAATTTTCAAATTTCTGATCAACAGCAACACCGTCATTTTTATATTTTGATACTCTTTCTGCATTTTTATTTAAAGGATATTCCGATGATACAAATTTTATAGCACACAGAAAACATTTTTGATCATTATTTTTTACAGTTTTACACTAATAAACGCATTTTTTTGGTCTGGTAATTCGATGTAAGACGATCCTCTCAGTGGACTGTATCCATTAATGCCTAGTTGCAAATCAACAATTCTGTTCAAAGTCAAACCTGATCCTCGTGCTTGAAAATTAGTCATTCTCGATAAAATATCTCATTTATCAGTCTTAACCTTTACAGTCAGCTCTTTTTCATTTGGGATCCTTTAGTTCTTTGTATGGAACTTAAATTCCATAATATTTTCACTTGTCTTCATTTGGTACTCGCAAAAAAACTTTAAAAGTTACTTTCATCCGATGGTGTATTTTTAGATCATCCTTCACAATTTTCATCATTTTTGCTCCGATGTGTTCAAGAGGAGGTTTGAGCCAAGCAAGTTTAGCTTCTTCTCGGAATTTATATGTCTGCAAATGCTTTACTGGCGAGGTATTGATTAACTGTTTTTCTATTTTTGTGTTTCCCAAAATCGAAATAACTTTTTCAATGGTTTTTCCTCATTGGTTGCGAAAATTTCAGCATCAAAATAGGGTAATTGTTTCAAAAGTGTGTCTATTAAAAATGTAACTACACCAACTTTCATCTTTTATCAACGAGAGCAATATTTTCGAATGTTCTTCATTGGAATTCACTGGAAATAATATTTATAATAGTATATAGAAATATTTTTTCCACACACAAGGAATTCGTTTCCATTCTACCCTTTTACATGACACACATTGCCTACACATTGTTCTATGACTGTCTTTTGAGTATTTCTCGAAATAAAATTATCAATTGACTTCTCAGTGTTACGATATTTACAGAATTTGGACTGTTTTAACTAGTGCTTTATGAGTTCCAGTTATGTAGAAAAAAATTTGTTAGGAAAAGTAAAATTTTCTAATTTTTGAAATATACCTCTTAACATGGGGAACTAATCCCGATGTTTTTTATACTCAATACCAAATAAATCAGTTATACCAGCTCTAAATACTTTTTTGTGAATTCATTATATTCATAGACAGTATCATCCTTGAAAAAATGAACAATCCATTAATTTATCTAAATGAAGATTTATTCCAGTAGGCGCTCCTGAAAATTCTGTAGTTATAAGACCACATATTTTATACTTAAAACTAAATTCATCAATCTCTGCACAGAAAAGTTCATTAAAGAATATACATGTTTTATATGAATATATGTTCACTACACCATTTAATTTAAAATTTTGACGTAATCCTGCACTAGAAAATAGTTTTGGATATCCTGAAATTAATTACAATGTATTCAAATTTATCATGTATATCATAATCCCAACAATTAAAACAACTACTCCACTTGGTCTTGGATATATTCCATCTATTATTTGTAAATCTTGTAGCCAGTTAGTTATTTGCTGGGAATTCATATCGTTACCTATCCACACCCACTTTCGATAAAAAAAACCTATAAAATTCCATTCACAAGCAATAGCTGGTCAAATTTCTTAGTTTGACATATAGGTTCAACTAGTTCAGGTGAAACAACAGGACATTTTTCGGCTGTGTTGGTACCAATACTTTTTTTACCATACAAGCTTTGAACACTGTAGATATCATCTTGAGATGCAATCTGAAGTTTTCCCTGCATATATCCAATTTGAACAGTTCTCTGGTATCTGACCGGTTAGCGTCGTAATTTCCCCACAATATTTTGGTAGATGTACACGCTGCCATCTTCAGGTGGTTCCTGACGAATGCTGTGCTGTTCCTCTCGGTGCCCTATATATAGTAGCCGTTGCCTCCTCCACCGTTCCTCTCCTGGTGTCTTTGGTGCGGCCGGTGCGGCGGCTACTGGAGGTGGTGGGGGAAGCGGCACCTGGATCTGAACTGGGGTCTGCAGTCTCCCTGCTGCCGCCGTCAGGGGCGGTCCTCGATCTCTGGGACTGCATCTTTCTCTCCAGGCTGAGTGCAGGGTTCCAAGCCTGACTAAGTTGAAGGCCGCTGTCTTGATTAATTAGATCGTCCTGTAGTCGGATTACGATGGCCTCTTTAGTAAAGCAGTCCCAGAAGTAGGAGGATTGACAGAGTATTTTTGTTTTTCCATAGTCCATAGTATGGCCAGTCTTTATACAATGGTCAGCCACGGCTGATCTAGTGGCATGGCTTAATTCAGTATGGCGCTTGTGTTCACGGCATCTCTCTTCTACAGTGCGGACTGTCTCCCCAATGTATGATTTTCCGCACTGACAGGGAATTTGATAAACACATGGTTTTCGAAGGCCTAAGTCATCTTTCACTGAACCCAGTAGACTCAAGGTTTTTGCAGGGGGTCGGAATACACATTTCACATTGTGTTTCCCCAGGATTCTGCTGATTTTCCTTGAGGAGTTTCCGACAAACGGAATGCACGCCAACGACTTGTGTTCTCCTGTTTCTTCTACTTGTTCTCATGGCGCAGTTTGTCTGAGTGCGTGTCTTATTTGCTTCTGGTTGTACGCATTTTTCCGGGTTTGAGAAAAATATAGGAAAAAGTGTAAGGATTTAATGGGTAAAAGTTCGTTTCTCCGGCATTCATACGCTAATTTTATTAATTAACCTGGTCTATACTCATTAATCATAAATCAAAAATGATATGGCGGAATGTTTCCTTGATTATGTTTATGAAGAAGTTTTACCATCAATTAGTAAACATTTAGAATATAAAATTAAAAATCAAATAACTCACTTGGTATTCTTCTTCTTCATGTGCCGTCTCCTCTAAGAAGGTTGGCTGTCATCATGGCAATTTCTGATCTTGATTTGGCTGATCTAAGGAGTTCTGACGTTGAGCAGTTGTACCAATTTTTTAAATTGTCAATCCAGGATGTCCGTCTTCTACCCCTCGTTCTCTTCCCACAAATTTTCCCTTCTAGTATTATTTGCAATATTTTGTAATTTACTCCCCTAATAACATGGCCTAAATATTGTAGCTTCCTTACTTTAATAGTTTTAATTAATTCTTTTTCCTTTCCCATTCTTCTTAGGACATCTTGATTAGTAATCCTCGACACCCAACTAATTCTAAGTATTCTTCTATATGCCCACATTTCAAAAGCTTCTAAACTGTTCATGTCCTTCTTTTTCAATGTCCACGCTTCCATTCCGTATAGTAATTTTGAGAATACATAGCACCTTAGCAACCTCATTTTTGTGTTTAAACAAATGTCTCTCGAACTTGGTATACATAAACAAAATTAAGGATGAAGATATAGAAATTTAAATTGAAGACCTGATACTGCTATGGGAATAACAGAAGAAAAAAAGAGAGAAATAGATACTTTATTACCTAATATTGTTCCTCAAACAACTGATCACAATTTAAGAAAATGAACTTACACAATATAAGCTAAACTACTGTTTTATTAAATCAACTTTCTTTTGCCAAGGATTATGTGTTAAAGACACAGTAATAACACATTCAAAGCATAAAGCAGTGCAGTTGCATCAGATGTCTGTCAACTACTTTTTCGTTTACTAATTATCTCATAGACAACTGTGTCGATGTGGCATTATGTTGCTAGTTCATAAATGGTTTTTTTTTTAACTGAAAGTAAATTCATGTCCATTATAATTATCCGGGCTGTTATGCCATGGTCGATTGATGACGCAAGTACTAGTGGCCACAAGCGGATATTACGAAAGGCTCTACAGGGAGGCAATCGAAATCGCTAAACACCCAAATAATTTCAACCATAAGGAGGAGGGTGTGAAATTAAACGGCATATGGATGCTGGTGTTAAAGAAGATGTGTACCAACCGCCCACTACTGGGTGATGGCAACGGCGATCGACGGCGACGGACAGCGGCCAATTGCACTGACGCTTTCAAAACACGTGACGTCACGCCGCGGCGTGGGAGCGCGCGGACACGGAATTTAGCGAGCCAGTGGGTGTGTTGGACCTTCCATTGAGCTACGGACCCCCTTGAAGATGTCTCCCGCAGTTGGAGACGAAACGTTGGGAATCGACACAGAATTCATCAACCGACCACGGCATAACAGCCCGGATAATTATAATGTACATGATATTTCCGGCCGTGAAAGTCTATGTTTTAGTATCATGAAAGTAAATTTTTTCTCATCTATCTCGCTTTTTATTTTATATTACTACTGCTCACTTGGACATATGACAACACAATTTATTGCTGTGTTACCTGAAGCAATACTGAAGGAGTAGTTATAGGTTGGCAGTTGTGAAACAAAAATGGAACTGGACAAAATCATTTTATTTTTGGTTGGCACACTTTATACACAAGCGTGTCTGCTCGAGGATTAATATAATCAACAGCTATATCTCCATATTTTTCATTTATTAACTACAATTCATATAGTTGATCAAAACTTAATAACTTGTATAAGTTGTTGTTGTTTAGCTCTTACTTCATTCACCTAATTAGAGTTGTGAATATTATTGTTATTGTTAATAAGTTCATTCACAATCAGTGTGATGGTCTCAGAGAGATGATCAATAAGTTGCTGTTTTCTCTGTTTGGAATATTCTTTATTCCTAGTCATTTTTCTCCAGCTTTTAATTCATTGAATTCTAGGGCTTGTAGACTCCCCATTTATAAGAATTATTTTTTATTAGAAAGATGAAAACTGTCAAATGATATGTTGTGTATTATATATGATATTCCCAGAATCTATTTTTTGTCTGCGACAATTTCAATGATAAGTAATGGTCATATCCAGAATTTCTCAAACAAAATATATATTTCAAAGAAATACATGTCAGTAATCCACTTCCTTTAGAATATTAAAAAATCTGTTAAAAATTATTTTTTTAAATGATAGCTGTGGCAAATACATCTAATACTGAGTCATCTATGATAAATATATTTTAATTCATTCAAAAGAAAAACTGTCAGCTAAATTTAGGTAGATAGCTTACAGATATTTGGATTCCTTTATTTGAAACGAAAAGTGTATTGATTACTAAAAATATTTTATGATTTATTTATGAAAATTGGGATAATAATCCAGGGTACAAAAGTTTGTACCCTGAAAGAAATAAACGAAATAAAACGCATTACATTCCCATTCTCAAACAAAATAATATTACCTTCATTATAATAAAACACTATAATCCTCTAACCCTAGAATAAGAATATATAAATGGTGATATAAAAAATTAACACTATCTAGTAGAAAAGTATAAGGGTCTACGGATTTTGTGCAGCCGTACATTACGTTAACATGTGCTTGCCAGCCGAACTGTCTGGAATAATGACAATTTGCTTGGTCAGTAGACACGCGTACGGTCGCACTGCGATGGGGACTATGCCACTGGCTGCCGGCCGCAGTGCGCAGTCTTTGTTCTTAGCTCACCATGGAGCCTTTCGATACAACCATAATTAGTCGGTGTTAGGATGCCAGACACAGTGATGATGGTTGCGTGTAGTGTGCATGTTTTATAATCCGCCTTTGTTAATAAAACTGTTTAAACTTACTTCTCATGTTCACATATTACCATACCTCAAGGACCCACCGCTTACAAATCCTGACAAAATATTCGTGTAATCATCAACCGGGGCAACAATACAAACTATAATGAATTGGATATTATTAACAGTTGATGAGTTTAAAGAATTGATTATGATGATGAGTAATAAGAATAGTAAACAAATAAGAAAATATTATATTACGTTAGACAAAATATTAACTGACTATATTAAATACAGATCAGAACAAGAAAAAGAAAAACTGGTCATTGATTTCTGAAATAAAATAAAAATTGAAGAACAACAAAATCAACAATTACAACAACTGGAAGAAAAGGTGAAACAATGGTTATGTTTAAAAGGTGTAGTAAATAATGTAATAGAAATGAAGAAAGAAGAGATTATTTATATTCCTACATCTATACTATATTTAAAAGATAGATTTTCTACATATAATAGTGTCAGATTAGATGATGACAATTGAATTTGTGTGTTAATTCAAGACTGTTATAATTATAAAATTGTTGACAAAGTGGTTGGAAAATATTTTGGTTTGCATAAAGATAATAAAGAGAAAGCAGTATATTAAATAAACTTTAATAATCTAAAACATTATATCAACTTATTCTGTGAATATACAAAGATATTGATTTTAATAAATTCTCACAAAAGTAAAATATATTTGGATGTAAGATTTGAATAACGTATAGAGTTTTATCTAATTGTTATTGAACAAAAACATATGTACTGTAGTTGAAGATTGGAAATTAAACATATAAAACAAAAACTACTTTGTTAGATATTTTGCCCAAAGAAAAACTAGTTTCAATTATTTCTGAAATTTAAGAAGATTATCTGGGTAAAAGTAATATAGTTAAAGAAAGCTTCAAAGAACTTATCAAATCAAAGGCATATAAATTTAAGGGAAGGCTTAAAATACGGAATGAAATAGCGAATATTTTAAGAATAAACTTTACACAATAATCTGTTTTTCAAACTATTAATCAAAATTACAGATTTCTTCACCATATAGATTGCATAAATAATTAACATCCTTATCAGTTAATTGATTTATGAATTTACAGACTGTGTCTTCTTCATCATCAGGCTAACATATAGACAGAAAATGTGAAAGTGTTAATTTTCTCAATCGCATTGCACAATACATTTATATATAAGAATTTTGATTAAAAAATATGACAACATAAGACCCAACATCTAACATAATATGAAAAAAAATTTACCCTAGGTTAAGAGGTAATGTAAATTTAAATGTGAACGAATCATTCACCATACTAAATTCAAATCCCGTTATTATTTTTATTAATAATCAAGTTTATCAAATTAAATTAAATAAAAGGATATAGTAAAAAGTTTCTATTAAATGGCAGCAATTCGAAATAAATCCAGTTCGATGAATGTACTTGAATTTATTGATAACTACAACATACTTTCATATAATAGTAATGAGGCCTTGTTGGTAAATGTTGAACATAATAATCCATGGTTTAAAGCTAAAGATGTGGCTCAAATTTTAGACAGTGAAAACACAAAAGATGCTATTATAAATAATGTTTATGATAATGATAAGATGTAATGTAGATATTTACCAGTTGTATCTAGAACAGGCCTCCAGAAAATTAATGTAAAAACTATATTTACCAATAAAGCTGGTTTGTACTCGTTTATTTTTAATTCCCAAGAAAAATAAGATAGATTATGAAAATTTGGGAGTACACAAAGTTTTGCTTTCCATTAGAAAACCGGTCAATACAAATAATAACTGAAAATTTACATGAACAAATTGAAGATTTACAAACTGATAAAGAAATGACTATATGTGTGCTGAAGAAAAGAAGAGAAAAAAATTGGAAACTTCAGCTGATGAGCAGAAGTTCTTGTAGAACAAATAAACGAATTACAACAAACTGTATTTACGCCAGCTGAAGATATTCATTTTAAAAATATGTTTCTTACTTTACAAATATTTGGTAATGACTTTGAATATGATTACTATGTGAGTAGATGTCAAAGAAAAAACAAGATTAAATGTACTTTTAGGCACACAATCAAGCTGTGAAGGACTAAGAAGAATAGAATATAAACAAAACTCAATCAACTTGTACAATAAAATGAAAGAAGAACTCAATCATAATATTAATTTTTACATAAATTACTTTTAGTTAATTCAACTTTTTCAAAATATAAGATATTTTTCATAAAATATTAAAAATTGTGAAGCATTTGGGTGTAACAGCGGCTGCATCTACATTTAGACACAAATCTTATTAACGAATCAGTTTTAAAATCACTATTTAGACCCAACGTCTTACAGAGTCGAACTTTTTTAAAGTAACATTACTTTTATCCACCCAAATATTATGTGAATTACCAAATTATAACCATTTAACATAATATTAATCTCCTTTCTTTTTTATAAACATTTCCAACTAAATATACATCTGGCGAATTAGTTTTCTGTAAGTCACACCCACAACAATTTCCTTTTACTTTTTTACTGTTTAAATCTCTCAGTTTCTATGTGACTGGATTAAAATTAATAACATCTTCAGTTTCAAAAATTTATGTTCACCAATTTGTTCTATAATCTTTTCCAGTAATTCCTTTATGTTTACTAACTCTAACTTTACTGCCTGCTTTAAATTTAGCATCATTATTAGATATAACAACATTTGTCTATAGTGTTTTCATTTTTATTGTCGAATATTTAGTGCTATCATATTCATCACTTAGATTTTTGACTAATTTAAACAACTTATAATTTCCTTGATGTCTAAATCTCTTCCACACCTTTCCTTTAAGCATTCTATTAAATATTTCTGAAATAGATGCTTTTAATTCAAAAATGGTTGACTAATGATTAATACTGTATTTCTGCATCAGCTCTTGAAAATCTTTATTATAGAATTCCTTACCATTTGTAAATTTATGTTTGTAAATTTTGTAAATTTATGGACTTTATCTCTCTAAGTATTTTTTTTTCAAAACCATTGACTACATTCGTATCTGTTTTACCTTTAACCAGAATGGCCGAAGCAAATTTTGAAAAATTTACAATTATAGTTAATGATATTTATATCCTTTATTTACTTTTGAAATTCCTTTTAAGTTACCAGGATCCATTTCTACTAGATCAACTTGTCATAAATCTTCAATGTCAAAAGAAATGATATTTCTTCTTTTAAAATGTTTTTCTCATTGGTTTATGTAATTAATAATTGCTTCACCTACAAATTTTTTTAACGAATGTACTCTTTCTAGGTTTACAAATTGTACAAAGACCTGCAATCATCTGTCATCCACATTTAGTTGTTACTCTGTGAGGATTACGAGTGTCAGGGTTTTTTCCCTTCAATCAGTAGAATTGGCCACTTATGTGGATTAAAAATTTAATAAAATATAAAATATTATTCCATTCTATCATCATCATTTGATTCTAAAATCAGTTCTCCAAACATGAGTAATTGACCTGAAACAAGTATGGTTTTAATAGATTGATTTAGAGATATAAATATTTTATCTTTCAGTTTCAAGTGATGGATTATTGAATGCAATTGGATATGAAATTTGTAGTTCATTGACATTAAGTATTTTTATGTATATTTTCAAATCAGTAGATACCGGGTCAGCAGTTACATTGGCTCCATACAAAATAATTCTCTATTGTTACATCATACTCAAATATATACACTCAATTTACATCACTTCTAACTAACTTATATTTCAGTATATGTTTGTCATGCAATCTTGAAGATCACTTACCTGACTTAGGTGTGGTGTTAAAACTGTCTTTGAGAAATAATGTGTAAAAGTTTTTTTTTCTGCTTCATTTTTTGTAAAGTAATTTGCATAGGTGTTATAGTTATCACTGTGAAGTTGTGTAAACTTTTCATTTAAGTATGTTCTAGTGATATAATTATTGCATTGTGTCGGAACACTTGTATATTCAGGATTTGTAACATAGCATTTTTCTAAATATTGTTTGGTAACTGCATCACAACTGCTTATTGGCTACTCCAACCTACTAACACTCCACCACTGAAATTAATACATCCTTTAGTTACTTTAAAATACCTTGTAATTCTTTATGAAATAATTTGATTAAATTTTCTATTTTTGGATACTTTTTGCTTCAAATTCTTTTAAATCTATATTTGGTTCATTGATCATTGCAGACTGGCAACAGCCAAGGCAGTCTCTAGATTGCATCTGCATCTGCATCTCCAGCTTATTCCCAAAAAAGTCTATTTATTAAATTTAAAATAGCATTAAACTTGTGCTTAGCAGATATAGCTATAACACAAATATGCACAAATGCCCACAAATTACTTGACTAAAATATTGTATTTGTTGTTGATTGTAGTACAGCTGACTTGGGCCAGGATATTTAACCACTTCTTTATAAATATTTCATCGAAATGAATCAAACACAAATTTTTTAACTACATAATTATACTATTATATACTACTATTATACACTATCCCATGTGTGCCAGGATTAATATATGTATCTAAATTAACTATTCCAGATTCATATTCTCTAGGATGTTTAGGTAATTCATCAATCATATAAACATATCGAAAGTATTTTATTTTTATTTGCTTAGCAAGTTTTTCAATATAAAATTACTTAATGCATTAGGATTCATATGGATTATTTTTGCAATCTTTTTACTCCAGCTGTAGCTGTTGGTTTAGTCATGCAACTAGGTAGCAAAGTGTAATCAATGCTAATGTTATTCATTTATGTAGATAAAAACATTATGAGAATTAATATTTTTGGGTAACACTGAAATGGTGCTATTGAAATTTTTATAATCCCCAACCATTTTCACATAGTTCAAGTTCAATACCTAATGTTCTCTTTCCATACATTATTCTCCTAACCACTGTTGCTCCTAATTTTCCCCCTAATGAAGCACTGGAAACATGTATTCCTTCTTTTGCAGGTGACTGAAGTTCTTTATCTGTTTCATGTCATTTTTTGTAAATATTTATTATTTCTACAGGCAATATCATCTTTTTGGTGTGCTTCATCTAATTGATTTACTCCTTGATCTCCTCTACATAATCTTTCAACTAGTTTGGTTCCCAGGCAATGAAATGTATGGCCTGGATGATGCATTTTTAATGGAATTTCGTTAATTAATGTATTTACTAAGCATTTTCCAAATTTCACTTTCCCAAAGTGTATGTGGCAAGTTATTCAGAAACCTAATCTGCTACGGAATTCCTTTTGAAATGTTGATTATAAAATCACCGAATTTATTACATAACACCTGTGTTATATCTACTTTTTCATTATGATAATTTTTATTTCCAGCAAATTCTTCTCTATGAATTACTGCTAATCGATCGATAAAATCTCTAAGATCACTCATCCAAACATAATCAACTTGTTTCTCTGTATATTTTTTTATTAAACCTTCACCTGGCCATGGCCTGAGGGCTGTTTTAGCTGGCGCTGCTTCATCTGGCGCTGTATACCTGGCTCTGATGGTATTTGATATAATTTTGGAAATTGACATCAGCAATTACTCTTATCAGTTTATTGTACTGTTTACCTTAACTTCATTTTTATTTATTTGTATTAATTTCAAAATATGATGCTAGTGTATAAAACGTTATATCTGCTTAATCTGATAAATCAACATCACTAAATTTTTCACCCATATCATCCATAGTACTCTGTTTTTTAGTTAAAAGATTCATTAGTCTATTTGTGCCTTTGTACTGTTTTCTGTCAATTTTTAATATATCTCCATTGAATTCAACTAGTAAATGACCAACAAATTTAAATGTTCCAAAATGTTTTAATCCAAAAACTGTATCTTCACTATAGCTGATAAAGTCTGACATTTTTTCACTTACATTTGTTTTTTAAAATTACTCTGAACTTTATCTTTCAACTTTTGTTTTACCTTGGTCTCTCCTTCATATTTATTCAATACATTTTGAATTTCTGATCCACTTAACGTAAAGCCATGCTCTGGACCTTCATATGGTTTAATTGGCGAAAATTATTCTAAATATTTATGATGATATGGATGTTTTTCAACCTCTCTATTTTCTTCAATAACTTTTGGAACAATATCACCTAAATCTTCAATCCTTTCTTTTACTTTTTCTATTGCATCAATAACAGCCTGATATTTTTTTATATTTTTCGTTTTCTATACTTGGTTGTTTTTTCCAGAACTTGAATTGCTCTTTCATTTCTTCAACTTTTTTCCTATTTGCCTATTTTTCCTATTTTGTATAGCTTTTTAATGACCTCTGGTACATATTTCGAAAACATTTAATATAGATGAAAAACCATGAACAAAATGATTTTTAATATTTTTGTTGTTAGAGAAACAAGAGTAGTGATTAGGTCCACTTATATTTTTGTGAAAGATTTAATTTTATCTCTGAACTACCTTCATTCTGTTTTCTAGTCATGTCCATTAAAAAATCCAAACTGATTATTCCTACATTTACTACACATTTCTTTATAATTATCAAACTTTAAATCACCACAAACAAAATTGTGGTAAATGTGATTTAAATTTGTGTCATCCTGTCTGAAAATATTTTAAAAATTTTATCTCTAATAATTTTTTTGGTATTTTAGATTATGTCTGAGTTAAATGAAAACTATTCCTTTATGTCTTCCTGTAGTAAAATATTTTCTCTTGATACCCTGATTTTCAAGAATGTCGTCATCTTGTACTATAAATTAATTATGTCACCATTGAGCTAGCAGTATAATTTCATTGCTATTTGGAATAAAAGTAGCAGCTTTCTCATTATGCTTATCTTGAATTTTTTCGCACATTTCATAAATTCTTGATGTATCGATTGATCCAAACTTTTAGAATAAACATACAAATAATTTATTTTATTATGGTTTAACCAACAAGGGGTTAAAATACAATTATTGATCATTAATGTTGTTGTTCCACATCTCCTTGGTCCTGTTATTGTGCATCGAATAGAGTTGGGTGAAAACTTACCATGTTTATATTTTGATTTCGTCTCTGGAATTCTTATTTATGGTTTCCAATCATTTTTCATTTAATTAAAATGATGTTTAATAATATAAATGAGTAGATTATCTCAACTGAGTGGTAAGTCATTTGTTCTCAAAAAATATTAACTGTGCCTATACGAGACAGCTATACTAATGTAACACTAGTTGGTTTTTGTAAAATATTTCTAACGCCAAATATTACACAAAAAATAATAAATGTTACTGTCAAGGAGAAACGATGGAAATTCATGTTGACCAATACAGTTTGAAATGCTTAGAAAAGTTTCTTCACTCAAAAAAGCCAAATATTCACTTTAAAGCAGATGAAATTTTAAGTAGAATTATTATTGATAGCGATGTTAAAATATATATGGATGTAAAAGATAGCATTGAAAGTGTGCTTGGATTTATTTATCAAACTATTGAAACTAATAAAAAAATCTTTTGCTAAAGATGTTACTAAAATCATACCATTCAAATTAATTAATATAAATTTTAATTTGGCTGATGAAATGTTTGTGAAGCATACTTATCATTTCATTGAGAAATTAATATTATTGCTTCATTCGAATCAATTGCAGAATTTGGTGGACCAAAAATTTATGAACCAAATTATCCTGTATATATTCCAATTTTTGATCCTATTCAATATTTAGAAATAGCTCTTACCGACAAAAATGATAATTTGATTGACTTCAGTAGTGCTTGTGTAATAGTTGTTTTAGAACTGGCTTAGTCACAGACCAAAAGTAACTAAAGACATCGGTGACCTTTGTCAATCTGTCAGCAGCATATGACACTGAGTGGCTAGAATGACTCCTCCTGAAGTTAAAAAAAGCATGTCCTAAGTAAGAAACTGATAACGCTTGTAGGAAATATGTTAACCAACCGCTACTTCAAGGTTATCATTGGACAAAAACAGAGCAAGTCATTTACCTTGAAAAATGGGCTCCCCCAAGGGACCATCCTAGCACCCCTACTTTTCAATCTGTACACCAGTGACATGCCAAACACTGCTAGCACAAAGTTTTGCTATGCCGATGACCTTGCCATAGCTGTACAAAGCAGCACACTTGAGGAAGGAGAAGCTATATTATCTAGAGAGTTAGAAATTCTCAACACATACTACAAAGCATGGAGACTCCATCCAAATGCAGCAAAAACAGAAGTCTGCTCATTCCATCTAAACAATAGAATTGCAAACCAGCAGTTGAATGTCTACTTTTGTCAACAAAAGGTTAGACATAATTTCCAGACTAAATACCTTGGTGTCACACTAGATCAGTCTCTGACATATAAAAAACACTTGGAAAAAACAAGCCAAAAACTAAAGACCCGAAACAACATCGTAAAGAAACTAGCTGGTACAACATGGGTTGCCGATGCATCAACTCTTTGTACTGCAGTACTTATGCTGGTGTACCCAGTTGCCAAATACTGTGCTCCAGTGCGACAACATAGTGCCCACACGAGGAAGCTGGACGTACACCTGAATGAGTCAATGAGGATTATTACGGGCACATTAAAATCCACCCCAATCCCCTAGCTGCACACCAGCAGCAACATCCCACCACCTGTATTATGACACCAAGAAGCAATCGATCAAGAATGGAGGAAACACACCACCCCGACTACCCACAAGACCTTCCAATTTATACAGTCTGAAACAACCCTACCCCAGACCGCCTAAAATCTCGCAATCCATTGTGGCATAATGGACGGAATGATAAGAAGTTCAACATTAAAGAAGAGTGGAATGCTGCAACAATAGCCCTTTGAGGTATCCAAGATCCAACTGCTAGCCTACCTGGATTTCATCTGCAGAGAAGGGAGTGGACAAAGCTGAACAGAATAAGAACTGGCCACGCCAGGTGCAATGCTATGATGCACAAGAGGGGACTCCGAGATTCTCTAGCCTGTGATTGTGGGGCCCAAGAACAAACTGTTCAACATATTGTTAGAGACTGTCATAAGAGGAAGTATCTTGGGCCATATAGTGACTTTATTAATGCCACTCCCTCTGCTAGTAGTTGGCTTCAGTCATTAGATATTGAACTATGATTAAATGTATCTGCCGTTTTTAACTTGCAATTATATCAGTCAAAGTAGGCAGTAATATTAAGTTAGTAATTTTCACAATTTAAAAATGTGTATACAGTTTGTGCCAAAAAGTAAAACTAAAGTATATGTAAATACTTAACTAAATATACATGTAAAATTAAACTTTATGTACTTGTCAATCTTTGCTGTTGTTTCCATATGATAAATAAAACAGACCAAGTCACATATTAAGTCACATATAAAGTCACATATTAAAGTCATCTATAAACGGCGATTGTTTCCATTTTTTTAATTCAATTATTTCTTATGTTCACTTTTTTCACAAAAAATCAAGTTTTTTTTCCTTACATTCAGCTTTTAAAAAAAACTGAATTTTTATAAGAAAAATAGTGAACCATAACTGAAAAAGATGGTGTAGTAATGATAACTGTAAGTTCTGGGGAAGATTATTATAAAAAAGCAAGTGGGGGATTGAACAAGTTTTCTTATAAAAAAAGGGCAAGAAACCACACATATTCACTATAGATATTCTCTAACCCCTCTACAGTAATGGGGTGGTGCCTCACAACTGACCGAAGTGGGATGTCTTCTAGGAGATGCCTAAGATTCAGCTCACTCTCTAGGAATCGCAAATACAGTAGACCAGTTGGTGTGGGATTCAAATAAACTGCTCCAATGATGTGTTCTCCCAGAATGGCGCACCATCCATTAACACCCCAGTAAGCTCGCCTGTGATGTTGTAACTGGAGGGGATTTGCAGGAGCCCATTTATGTAGATTGTGTCTATTGACAGAGGCACCATTGGTGAAATAGCATTCATCTCCCTATAAAATCTGCCTGATGCCTTCCAGATTTATGGCTACTTTATTTATGAGGCACCTGCAGAACACTACCCGATTTTGGAAATCGTTTCCATATAGCTGTTGGTGTACGTGCAGTTTAAAGAAGTGCAGTTTGTGTTCTTCCTGAATCCCTTATACCAAAGACGATATCCCCAGGCCTGCTGCAGCTCTTCTTTGTCCCAATTTGATGACAAATTGGGATTATTGGGTGAGATCTAATGACTTTCATAATATTAATAATAATGACCATAACAGTATTATTATTATTATTATTATAGGTACAAATTATACTGCAACCAAAATGCAATAGCACAATAATACTTTTGTTTATACTATATTATACATATGCATTATTTTCATTTAAGCAATGCTTACCGTATATGGGATGTGCTTCAAAATACTCAGTAACAATCTGGACAGCATTGGGTGCATCACGAATTGGTCTTTCCATGACACATTGTACTTGGAAAGCTCCCTCAGTGCTTAAACTCATCTCTGTAAGTCTAAAAACATGTGCAGAAGATAGATGTCATGTCGGAAAATGTTGTGAATATAGCCTTTGGGCCTCAGCTGCATTGTAGCATATCTCCCCATAGATCACTATAATTTTGGTGTAGTCTTCACTGGAGTACATTGCAGTTAACTTGTACTACAAACAGATGGCCACGTGACCTCATCAGAGCAGAAGCAGGAGGGAAACTCTGGCAGATGGCGGCACAGTTTGGTGGAGGTTTCTTGTACTTTTACTTCCACTTTGGACAGCAGTGAAGAGGCAACCCTTCTCTGCACTGATGTATGAGGGAAACATAAATCTACAGAGGACAGCTTGCAAGGGCCACCTGGTATATTTCCTCGTGCAATCTTTTTGGTTGTGATAACTATCAGTGCTCTCCAGGAACTAGTACTTTCTTCTATTAAGTCAGCGTTCAATTTCTGGTTAATAAACTCTTCCCTTATTGGTCATTCATGAAGGGGCACACCATACGGCATCTCTCACCTTTGTTCAGTGCTTCTGGGAAGCACTCAATACAGTGTGACATTTTGTTTAACATGGCAGTGTGGCATTTTTTGGATGGCACAACTCTCTTCAGTTCAGCAGAAATGAAGTGTCAGCGCTGTTTACCCTTTGCTATTTGTTCATGGCATGCAACTGCCAGTTGCTACAGTTCTTGATGGAATTGAATAAAGAGTATGGAGACTTAATATATTACTGCAAAGTACGGTGTAAGGAACATGCATGGATAGTTTTCCTATTTAAAACGTGCTCTTGTTGAATTTATGAAGGAAAAAGGAGTGGAGGAATGAAAATTATAAGGGATAATCAAAAAGTTTCTGTTCAAAGGCTGTGCACTCCAGAATTGGTGTGCCAATCAGGCAAAATTACCATGTGGACTGAGGCAAACATCCTACTGATGCACCAGGCTGAAGATACCCCTTTGGGAAAACACCATGTCCTGTTGCATTAAGAAGTCTGTAACTGCTGGCTGCACATCCTCATTCAACAGGAATTGTCTTCCCATCAGGGCCTTTTTAATGATAATCACACTGGGAGATATTAGGACTATAGTGTGGGTTCTTGAGGGTCTCATACTTGGGTTGGCGTAACTTCTGCATTACAACATAAGCGATATGGGGACATATGTACACACCAGCACCACTTGTCATGCTGTTCCACTATGAAGGTTTTAGACAGATACACTGCCCACCAAACATTCTTTGTTCCCCAACTGATGTCTACCGGAGTTTGTCCTTCAGCAGCCTCCCTTTTTTTTTTTTTTTTAATAAAAAAAGGCATTCTGGTCCTGTTTGGTCAAATTCTATTATAATATTGCCATAGTTCACGTCTCTGCATTTACCGCATGCACATCAGAAAGACACAAATGACATTCTACTCCCCAGCCTCTATGTGAATGCTTGTATATCCACATCAGAGTTGTGCTACACTGCATATATGCAGCAGTGCCCTCAAATGGAAACTTTTTGATCGTCTCTTATAGAATATCTGGAAAGGATTGCAGACCTCACATTTTAAGTGGACTCACATGCACACTGCCCACATTAAGACACTGAAAGGTGAGGAACAACTTATATCTGATTTGATGGAGGTGCATTTAAAAAGAAAATCACATTGTAGAAAAGAAAAACTCTGACAAACACAGTCCAGTTCCAAAAGGTCATGCACATTAATGAAAATGCAAGGTTTGAAGAATTCATTGTGGTCATGAAAGTGTTACAAGACCAGTTTTCTAACCATTTTGAGGACACAGCCAATCTTACATTTGTTTTTGAGACCGTTTGATATCTCAGTTGAAAGTGGCCCCATGCATGTGTAGATGTAAATGAGTGATCTGCAGTACAATTCCCATTTTAAAGACAAAAAATCCTTTTACATCAAAACTCTCAAGGACATCTACATTGTTTACCTTAGTCAGAATCTCCACATCTCCATGATGGTGTTGTGGATGTGCTACAATATTTCAAACAACATATGTCCGTGAAAGATCTTTTTTTTCCCTTATGAAACCAAATAAGTCACAATTACATGGGTTAAGTGAGCAGCCTAGCTCAGCATTATGGCACCTGTGCCACGGCACAGCTTGCAAGTCAAATTCTTGGCCGACCCTGTCATAGAGAGCTCCTGTAAAACTGAACTGTGATTCCATCTGGACCAGGTGGGGTGGGTTTTTAGTTTTCAACTCTTTCAGTTGCTTCTCTACACCACAGATGCCTATTACTATGTCCTTCATACATGACTCTGTGTAATTGTCAAACGATGTATATTTTTACCATCCTCCTGTGTGAATAGCTTCTTAAATGCGAGATTTATAACTTTGACTTTCTCTTTGTTGTCTTCTATTGCCGCACTTGACTGGCCAATGGGTGACTGGGTAGAATCCTAGAGCCACTTAGCAATTTTATGTACAACCAGAATCTTCTCAGGTTCTCAGTAAGAACTTTTGCTAAGGTATTACGGTGGTCGTTGTTGTGTGCATTGCCCATCTCTCTTTTTACAGATGCATGAATTTCTGTTAGCTTTTGCCTTTCATTATTTGTGCATTCTTTTTTGAACTGAGAGTGTAGAAGTCTGCTTTGTCAGAATTTTCAGAATTTTGTTATTAAACGATGGTGGGTCTTTTCCATCTTTAATCCACATATTTCTCCATGGCAGTGTACAATCCATTTAAACTTTGCCCATATTTCCTGTACATCCGTCATACTGGAACCAAGTAATGTCTATTCAGTCTGTAAGTGGTATGTTAACAACTCTACTAGCCTTCTACTGTCCTAGCCTTCTTGATGGATTTATTAACTTCAATAACCATTGTCACTATGGTGACATCATGAACACACTAATCCCTGTCTCTATACCTCCACCATTGATTAGATCAGACTTGTTTGAAGCTACAAGGTCTAAAATATTTCCATTGCATGTGAGCTGTTGAATTAGCTGCTCAAGACAGTTTTTGGAAAACTGTGTTTAAAGCTACTTCACCAGACTGCCTGTCCATACCAACTTGCAATGAATTCACACATGACCCGCTCTATACTCAGTAGGTTAAAATCAATCCAACTAATATTACATGAATTGAGTATTTCTGTATTACTGAACATAGACTTCTTTTGAAACTAATATAGTACAGCTCATTATTCTTAAATAAGTTGTCAAAAATCTACATTTCTCACTTCTTGCCTGATGAATCTGTTCAATATATTTTTGGTTTAACTAAAAAAAAAACTATCTTTTATTATAAAAGGTACTGAACAGATCAAATTGTAACTTATGGCATACAACCAAATTTGAGACTTTGTAATCTATGTAATGAGTACGAGATAAGCAAATATATTATTTGATAAAAAGTATAGTCAGTTTCATTTTCAGTTCTATTTCGTTCTTGGTAAATCATTCTCACTACTGGTAGTCATTTTCTTCTGGAATAATGTAATACAGACAAACATGTTCTTCCTGGCAAATTCCATTGAAGAATTATTCATTTATTTTTGCCCTGCTTTCGATTTAAAATCTCCCATCATCGTCTTGTAGTGGGAATTACTTTCATTTGACAGCTTCTTGTACCTTTTCTAAAAGTCTTCTACTTAGCCATCAGGTTGTAGTCTTCAACCCTTTGACTCGCCACACTGTCTGCAATGCAGCTTAGTAAATAGTTCACTCATACTGGCTATCTGTGTAGCTTCCCAGCGTGAAACTTCTGGGTTGGATTCAGGTTGGTTGGTTGGTTGATTTGGGTGAGGGAACCAAACAGCAAGGTCATTGGTCCCATCAGGTAAGGTAAGGATGGGGAAGGAAGTCAGCTGTGCTCTTTCAAAGGAATCATCCCAGCATTTGCCTGAAGGAAATCTTGGAAAACCTACATCAGGAATGCCGGATTCAAGTTTGAACCATCGTCCTCCCAAATGCGAGTCCAGTGTGTTAACCACTGCACCACCTCGCTTGGTTTGGATTCAGTGATCTACCCAGGTTGGTTCCCTTAATACTCTCTAAGATGTAGTTAAGGACTCTCATCCACAAGCTTGGGTTGGGTCAAGGCTGGGGAAGGAAACTGGCCATGGCCTTTCAAAGGAACCATCCTGGCATTTGCCTGGAGCAGTTTAGGGAAATCACGGAAAACCTAAATTTGGCTGAAGCAAAGAGGTCTTGCATTCATAAACTACATCACATTTATTATCTCAATAGTTCTTAGCACATTTTTTCACTTTTCAACATCATTCTTTTCCATACTCATGTACATGACATTTTAATTATGGTACACCTCCACCAATACTGTTTCTGCTTGCGTGTACTTTATGGGGAGTGGTGGCCATTAGGGCATTGAAAGCTTTGATAAAGTAATGGGAATTTCTAATTTACTGAAAGCTTGCCACCACAGTTCCTCAAAATACTTTCCTTTACAAACAGGAATGCAGAGTCAGATTAAGGCTTAATAACCTGTCAAGGACAAAGTCATTAGAGATGGGGCACAAGCTCATATTTTAGATGGAAGTCAGCTGTATCCTTTTCAAAGATACAATCCCAGAATTTGCCTCAAGCACCTTCCTCCAAGTTTTATACATTGATAAATACCTTAATGGTGTTTTATTTAATTATTGAGAACATACCTGTTTGCAAAAGTTAATCATAAATGTATCATAGGAAATATAGCTTTTTGAGGGACTAAAAGTGATGCTCACAGATTATTTCTTTCACTTCTGGACTGTATACAAAACAATATTATGCTGATCTGGGCTTGTTACAAGTGTCATAATTTAGAATGCTTCAAGAAATGCTTCTATTTTGGCCACCCTGTGCCCTGCCGTACAATCACAGTCAAAGAGAGCTACATGCAGTCTCACTTTTTGCTAGTCTCCTACAGTGTCTCAGATAGCTTAGAAATGCACAATATAGCACAGCAATTTGTATTTAATCATCCAACCTTCAAGTATCCATCATTTTCTGTGACTCATAATGTTATTTGGACAATTATGTGCCAGAAGTTTTAAGAGCAACAGCATTTTTGTTAAGGTAACTGGTGAGTGCGGTATCATGTTTGTTTTGTTCCTTCCAAATTGATTATGTAAGCACAGACCAGAAGTGGCTAAAATTCAAAGAAGTAATATTGACGGCATTTGATTCATACCAAATAAATTAGGAAGAGATGGAACTGATCCCCCATGATACACAAAACAGATCAAAGCACTGTTCCAGAAGCAATGAAAAAAGCATGCCAATTTTACAAGAATCCAGAATCTCCATGGTTGGTGATGTTTTACCGAAGTCTGAAACCTAATGCGGACTTCCATACAAGATGTTTTTAATAGTTTCCACAATGAAACTATCTCTAAATCTGACAGAAAATCCAAGGAGAGTTTGGTCATATGTAAAGTACACAAGCAACAAGACATAATCAATACCTTCACTGAGCAATGACATTGATTATGATAGCAATGACAGTGTCAGTATATCGGAATTACTAAATACAGTTTTCTGAAAGCCCTTAATCAAAGAAGACAAAGTAATAATTCCACAATTTGAATCAAGAACAGCTCCCAGCTAAGAAACAGATATTCTCAGTGTAGTGAAGCAACTCAAATCAATTAATACAAGCAGGTCTTGTAAATATCTAAAGGCTGGGAAGTTGTGCAAGTTACACGAACACTTAAGAAAGTACGTGAGGGTAATCTGCTGAATTATAGACCCATATCACTAAAATCAATTTGCAGTATGATTTTGGAACATATACTGTGTTTGAACACTATGAATTATCTCAAAGGAAATAATTTATTGACACAGTTAGCACAGATTCAGAAAATATAATTCTTGTGAAACACAAGTAACTCTTTATTTACATGGAGTAATGAGTGCTATCAACAAGGGATCTCAAATTGATTCCACATCTGTTGATTTCCAGGAGGCTTTTGACACCCTTCCTCACAAGTGACTCAGTTTTGTGACTATATTATGATTTCCTGTTGGGAATGTCACAGTTCGTAGTAAAAGACAGAGTCATTGAATAAAACAGAAGTGATAGCTGGTATTCCTCAAGGAAGTGTTATAAACCCTTTACTGTTCCTAATCAATACAAATTATTCAGGAGACAATATGAGTGGCCCTCTTAGATTGTTTGAAGATGATGCTGTCATTTACCAACTAGTAAAGTCATCAAAAGATCAAAACCATTGTGAAATGGTTTTGTTAAGATATCTGTATGCTGCAGAAAGTGACAACTGACTCTAAACAATGAAAAGTGTAAAGTCATCCACAGGAGTACTAGAAGGAATCTGTTAAATTATGATCACACAATAAATCACACAGATCTAAAGGCTGTCATTCATCTAAATACCTAGGTACAACAATTACAAACAACTTCAGTTGGAACAATCATACAGAAGGCATTGGGAAGGTGAATGGAAGACTGCACTTTATTTGCAGAATACTTAGAAGATGCAACAGACCTACTAAAGAGACTGTCTACACTATGCTTGTCTGTCCTCTTGTGAAATACTGTTGCACAGCACGAGATCCATACCAGATAGGATAGATAGAGAACACAAAAAAGTTCAAAGAAGGGCAGATCATTTTATATTATTGCAAAGTAGGAGAGAGTGTCACAGATATGATAGCCGAGATGGAGCGACAAAGGTGTTTCTGGTTGTACTGACATTTCTCCTCTGAATGCAAAAATAATTTGTTGGTGCCAACCTACATAGGGAGAAACAATCATTGTAATGGAAAGATTTACATATTCATTTTCCCTGCACACTATTCAAGAATGGAACAGGAGGAAATACACACATCATAAAAAGTTTTGCATCACCCTAGTTCCCAGAACCACTGAAGATAGACATTGACTGTGGATATTGTATCACAGACACTGTACCTTTGACTGTTGAGGGATGTCACTAAACCCACCCAAGGATTTAAACAACCATGCATGAGCAGCGCCTATTAGGTGGAGGGGGTCCGACAGCTGATCAGTTCCAGTCATTCCACCAGGAAGGAGGTACACGGCTCATGTTGTCTGTAGTTCAGCCATGCCTAGACAGTCAATACCACAGTTTGATTGTGTCCACATTGTTACACTGTGCCAGGAAGGGCTCTCAACAGGGGAAGTGTTCAAACGTCTCAGAGTGAACCAAAGTGATGTTTCCAGAATGAGAGCACTTGCCCGCAAAAGGCAGAGGTCCCGAGTTCAAGTCTCGGTCCAGCACACAGTTTTAATCTGTCAGGAAGTTTCATATCAGCGCACACTCCGCTGCAGAGTGAAAATCTCATTCGGGGAACATCCCCCAGGCTGTGGCTAACCCATGTCTCTGCAATATCCTTTCTTTCAGGAGTGCTAGTTCTGCAAGGTTCGCAGGAGAACTTCTGTAAAGTTTGGAAGGTAGGAGACGAGGTACTGGCAGAAGTAAAGCTGTGAGGACAGGGCGTGAGTTGTGCTTTGGTAGCTCAGATGGTAGATCACTTGCCCGCGAAAGGCAAAGGTCCCGAGTTCGAGTCTCAGTCCGGCACACAGTTTTAATCTGTCAGGAAGTTTCAAAGTGATGTTGTTCAGAAATGTAGGAGATACAGAGAGACAGGAACTGTCAACGACATGCCTCGCTCAGGCCGCCCAAGGGCTACTACTGCAGTGGCTGACCACTACGTATGGATTATGGCTCAGAGGAACCCTGACAGAATGACACCATGTTGAATAATGCTTTTTGTGCAGCCACAGGACGTCATGTTACAACTGAAACTGTGCGCAATAGGCTGCATGATCTGCAACTTCACTCCTGACGTCCATGGCCAGGTCCATCTTTGCAACCACAACACCATGCAGATCAGTACGGATGGGCCCAGCAACATGCCAAATGGACCGCTCAGGATTGGCATCACGTTCTCCTCACTGACGAGTGTCGCATATGCCTTCAACCAAACAATTGTGAGAGACATGTTTGAAGGCAACCAAGTCAGGCTGAACACCTTACAAGGGAGCCTCCCCATTGCACCCCCCTCAGATTTAGTTATAAGTTGGCACAGTGGATAGGCCTTGAAAAACTGAACACAGATCAATTGAGAAAACAGGAAGAAGTTGTGTGAAAGTATGAAAAAAATAAGCAAAATATACAAACTGAGTAGTCCATGTGCAATATAGATAACATCAAGGAGAACGTGAGCTCCGGAGCGCGTGGTCCCATGGTTAGTGTGAGCAGCTGCCGATCGAGTGGTCTTTGGTTCAAGTCTTCCCTCGAATGAAAATTTTATTTTCTTTATTTTCGCAAAGTTATAATCTGTCCGTTTGTTCATTGACGTCTCTGTTCACTGTAATAAGTTTAGTGTCTGTGTTTTGCGACTGCACCGCAAAACCGTGCAATTAGTAGACGAAAGAACGTGCCTCTCCAATGGGAACCGAAAACATTTGATCACAAGGTCATAGGTCAACTGATTACTCCACAGGAAAACACGTCTGATATATTCTATATGACACTGGTGACGGCATGTGCGTCACATGACAGGAATATGTTGTCGACCCACCTAACTTGTACAGTTCACGAATGGGTAAAAATATTCTTCTACCTTTCCCGATTTTGGTTTTCTTGTGGATGTGATACTCACTCCCAAAAAAGTGATGAAAACATAAGAGTTTGTCACATAAACTGCAACAAATGAATGCAACAGTTTCACATTCGCATAGTTTTCCCTGTGCTCTGTCAAAACATATGTTTTTAACGTTTTCAAATTTTTCCGTGTGTAGACCATCAAATCTGCATGTGTCCAAGCAAATCTGAACATGTCCTGGAATTTTGGAGAGCGAAGTTGATTATATAAAAGAATTAAACTTTTCACTCGAGGGAAAACTTGAACCAAGAACCTCTCATTTCGCAGCTTCTCACGGTAACCACGGGACCACGGTGCTCCTGACTTCACTTTATCCTTGATGTTGCCTGTCTTGCGCATGGACTACTCAGTTTGTATATTTTGCTTATTTTTTTCATAGTTCCACACAACTTCTTCCTGTTTTCTCGATTGATCTGTGTTCAGTTTTTCAAGGCCTATCCACTGTGCCAACTTATAACTAAATTTGAGGGGGGTGCAATGGGGAGGTTCCCTTGTTAGACACACTGTCCAGCGAGTGCAGCAAGGTGGAGGTTCCCTGCTGCTGTGGGGTGGCATTATGTGGGGCCGATGTACACCACTGGTAGTCATGGAAGGCACCGTAATGGCTGTACGATACGTGAATGCCATCCTCTGACCAATAGTGCAACCGTATCGATGGGATATTGGCAAGGCATTCATCTTCATAGATGGTAATTCTCACCCCTATCATGTGCAACTTGTGAATGACTTCCTTCAGGATAATGACGTCGCTTGACTAGAGTGGCCAGCATGTTCTCCAGACATGGACCCTATTGAACATGCCTGGGATAGATTAAAAAGGGCTGTTTATGGAAAACATGACCCACCAACAACTCTGAGGGATCCATGCTAAATTGCTGTTGAGGTGAGGGACAATCTGGACTGACAGTACCTTGATGAACTTGTGGATAGTATGCCACGACGAAAACAGGCATGCATCAGTGCAAGAGGACGTGCTACTGGGTACTAGAGGTACTAATGTGTGAGCAATAAAAAGGGCAGAAATGATGTTTATGATGATCTCTATTCCAATTTTCTGTACAGGTTCCGGAACTCTCAGAACTGAGGCGTTGCAAATATTTTTTTGATGTGTGTAGTTAGATAGTGGTTCCATGAACTGTCTACCATGCAGTTAACAGAATTGCAGAGTAGACATGCAGCTGTTGTTGATGATGATGATGACGATTTCACCATGGAAAATGCTGTAATGTGACTCATACTTCATTCATGGGCCAAGTCAGTATATTTTTATTTAACTTTTCAGTGACATTAGACGCATTTGCTCACTGAAATGAATCAGTCGTATCAGATGATAATTTTGACTGGGAATCAAACCTGGATCTCTGCTTAACATGAGTGGGTGCCTTAACCACCTTGGCCATGTGAGTGGGCTTCCATCCAACCCAAATTACCAACCTGCTACACACTGCAACCATAACATCACCTACCCATGAGCCCCTTACTCACCTTTCCAGATTCCCACAAGAGATCTCTGACAACATGACCAATACAGGAGTAAAAGCATATACAAGAGACTACACACTATCTGCTAGCTCATTCAGCCATTCACTAAATATCTGCACCTGCACTGAAAGAATGGATCTTTGGTCGTCATCACCACCACCTTATCGACATGGATATATGTTTTTGTTTCAACACCATTCCTAATGTCAAATAGCATTCTTGACCTGGTGGAATTAAATGTGTTACAGATCTGATGACAGATTTCACATGCTTCACAAACCTTCATGACATGAAGACTCATTTATCATCTCTGACAACATGACCAATACAAGAGTACAAGCATACACAAGAGACTATGTACTTCATCTGCCAGCTCATTCAGTCATTCTCTGAATATTAAATGCACTTTTTTCAGTTAATAAGTTGCGTGCACGTACCAATGTTCATCATCAAAATATTTTGTTCCATGTAGTAGACTACTGAATAAATGAGACACTTGTCATAGAAGGTGGAGAATCCCCATGCCTTGTCAAAATGCTCAGTTCCGTATCCAGTTATCTTCAAGTTGCACATTCAGCATCTTACAGAAACTGCAGCTTGCAAATTCATCTATGCTGACAACATCTGTGTCACCACATAAAGAAGAGAGTTCAAATGGGCAGAGGGTGCACAGTCCAAATATTTTCATAATATTTGTATGTTTACTTCATAAAGTAGCACCCACAAACTAGTTAATTAAGGACAAACATAAACATGTTCTACTTCAGTAATAGCAAGGCAACTTACTATGCTACAGCCAGATTCAGGAGTAACACATTATTGTACAGTCTCACCCTCAAATGCCTTAGTTAAGCCTCAGACAGATTGTTAACCAGTCAATACCATCATCAGATACTGGCAGCTAAAGTTGAAGGGGAGACTAGCTGGAGCTTCATGAGGAGAAAATGTGAGTATTCTATGAACAAATGCTGTAGATTAATATATTTACTAGCTGAATAACTTCCTCACTCTACAAGTAGTTGTCAGCATTGAGACACGATGGAGGGAAGGACTGCTTATATCATTCCTTTACGACCAAGGTTAGAAAAGAATGAATTTGATTGGATTTCCTCTCATTTAGCTCATTTTGCACACTTTGTTTCAGCTCGTGTCAGCTCAGTCTTGGGTTATGTACATATTGTGGACACAACTTCATATTAGCATAATATTGGACACCAGCCATTGGTGTTCCAAAATTTTAGGAGTATCTAGGTGCAATCGCAGACAGTCAGTCAGAATGGTTTCCAAATCACCACTCTTTGGTTCCAGTTGGCACTGCTCCACAGTGTGCACACCAAGCTTTGCCTACCATGTCCAAAGACCTACCAAAGGAATCTTCATTAAGTAATATAACTGCTGGTTATCAGTTTCCTCTTCCTCATATTTCTGGCTGTGTAAGACTTAAAGAGAAAATAATTTCCTCATCCTTGTGGCTAGTCAATGCTTTTTATATCACCTGAATCAGTTTCCCAGAGTACAAATTTATTCTTAAGCCTTTATAGTTGTCCACCGCAATATGTACAATTGTTAAATAGTCTTCTTAATTCCTAAATAAACTATGGTATCAAAGTGAGAGGGAATACCCGACCTATGTTGTTCCAAATTTTTCTTGTAAACTAGGCAGAAATAAAACAATTGCATCCATATGTAATGTTGGTTTTATGGAAGCAATTAACTTATTAGGTGCCAGCAGCACAGTCACCTGCTAATCCAGTGTGAAGTCTGTAGTTACCACTGACTGATGTGATTAGTCTGATAAGCCCCCTTTCTCTGACATTAAAAATTGGTCTTAGGAAGATCAGTAAGTTCTCTTCCTCTCACACAACTGCTCTTCACTTCAGTGCTTGCATTTACTGAGCAACTTTCTGCCTCCTCACATCAGAGAGGCACATTATGAGCCAGAATACTGAAGCACAGCTCTCTTCGCATCATCAGGTAACAGAAGAAAGTAATGCAGGCCCTCATTCACATGCATCTTCTCCGTCATATGCAAATGTTCTCAAATCAGACCAACTCCATGCTGACGTGCAGTCAGTTGTCAGTGATAGGACTCTGTACTTGGGCAGTTTCTCAAATCTTGTCATTATTCAGTGTGCAGTTACCAGCCGATATAATTTTGTGTATGTAGTGGTGGTCAACAAAGAGTGTAGATACAGCAGGTCTCCTGCTTGTGACTCTGGTGTGTAGATACAAACCTTTGGCACACATCATGTAGTGCTACCTTCAGCAAGAATTCACTGGTATGATGGAAGAGCTAAATTGAGAATCCCCTTGAGGCACTCGTGTGGATGAAAGAATTGGACATTTCTTTGTAAAAGACTACCTTCATTGTACTTAATTTTCTGTGATGGGAATACATTTGTCCGTGTAACCTTTGCAGAGATCAAAAAAGCCATGGCATTGATTGTTATAAAGGAACAAAGATAGAGAGAAATTTAATACTGCAGGGTGCAGGGAGCAGGACCTACCATCACTTCCAGTAGTTCCACACTGTTGAAACTTTACACACTACATTGGAAATCTGGAATTACACCGTGCAAACCCCCTCCATGAAAAACACAGCCACATCATAACACCACCACCTCTGAATTTTACTGTTGGCACTACACACGCTGGCAGATGATGTTCACCATGAATTCGCCATACCCAAACCCTGCCATCAGATCACCACATTGTGTACCGTGATTTGTCACTCCACACTACGTTTTTCCACTGTTCAATCATCCAATGTTTACACTTCTTACACCAAGTGAGGCATTGTTTGTCATTTACCGGCATGATGTGTGGCTATTAAGCAGTTGCTTGACCATGAAATCCAAGTTTTCTCACCTCCCACCTAACTGTCATAGTACTTGCAGTGGATCCTGATGCAGTTTGGAATTCCTGTGCGATGGTCTGGAGAGATGTCTGCTTATTGCACATTACGACCCTCTTCAATTGTTGTCAGTCTTTGTCAGTCAACAGATGAGGTCAGCCTGTACGCTTTTGTGCTGTACATGTCCCTTCATGTTTCCTCTTCACTATCACATTGGAAACAGTGGACCTAGGGATGTTTAGGAGTGTGGAAATCTCATGTACAGACGTATGACACAAGTGACACCCAATCACCTGACCATGTTCGAAGTCTGTGAGTTCCGCAGAGCATCCCCTTCTAGTCTCTCATGATGTCTAATGACTACTAAGATCACTGGTATGGAGTGCCTGGCAGCACAATGCACCTAACATGAAAAACGTCTTTTTGAGGGCGTCCAGATACTTTTAATCACATAGTGTATATCCAACAAAATTATAAAATTCTCTTAATGGCTTCATTTAGGATAAATAATCTAAATGCATATGATTCACTGTTAGAAGGAAAGGACCACACTCAGCAGTGAATTCTGATCTCCTATCCAAAAAATGCTGGCCATCCATTTGACAAGAGGTGTTAAGCAACATGTTGTCACATTCTGCATATATATTGCATACCGATCAGAGTGATAAAATTATATAGCCTCATACTCATACAGAAGCATTAATGATCTGCTACCACACACCACACAGATGCTTGCAGAGTACAGATTTAGATAGTCAAGGAATTTGCTTCAAATTTTAGTCCAGCCAGTTTACATTCAGTCTTCCACAATTCTGTAAGCATTACCAGGCAAATGCAATGATATTTCACATCCTTGTCAAACAGCTAGTATTCAGACTCTACTAATGATCTTGCAGTTTTCTGGAAGTTAAAATGTAATAGAAAAAAAATTATCATCAGAAATGATCACTAAAAATTTACTGAAAGTTTGCTAAAAATTGGCCTGATTTAGCATGTTAAATTCATATGGTAGGCACACAAAACAAACAATTACACCACACTAACTTTTAACACAGTGTATAACCAAGTTTATTCAAGTATTTATGGTATAGAGCTACGAAGTTATAAAGCAATGTACTGCAATTTATTTCTACATTTAGGCTACAAGATTTGGAACATTGTCAAACTTATCAAACATACACAAATTATAAAATAATGGCTGAGCACAATTATTCTTTAACAATATGACTCCATGAAGGGGAAAAAAAGACAATTTCATTTCTTTATTAGCTAGAAAAGAGCTTCATTAACAAAGTGACATTTTATTCTTGGCAGATAATATTGTAAAATAACAACTTTTCATCTCCCAACCTTACACATGTATATTATATTCACTATTTTGTATTGAAAATCGTATACTTTCATTGAAGAGTACAGAAAATATCTGTGCTGTGTACAATATTCACTGTTATCAGAGCACTGTCTTTCTGTAGAGACCAATTTTTAAACATTGCATTGAAAAATACTATTTCACTCTTAATTTTGTTTTATAAACCAATTATTACTTTAAATATTTGACAGTATACTTTTACAGAGTTTGCAACTATGTGAGTCAAAACTTCAGACTGATATCACACTAATCAAATATGGTCACAACCTGCAGTAAAATTACCGATTACCGAAACAATGAAAGTATTCACTTAAACATTTTCTTGTAAAGGCAATTTATCACACAATACTCTATGCAGTAACAGCAGCCTCCATATATATATTACCTACTAGCTAATTCACTGTTGTTCCAACACATTACACTTAACAATCACAATGCGCAACATGAGGTGTAAATGACCCTAACAAATACTAAAAGAACTACATCTCTTGTTTTTTCAGGTAATCATTGATACGCAAATCAGACTAATAATAATAATAGCAAAAATTATATAAAAATATTTAATTAATTTCATGACTGGATGACATAGTGTTCAGTAAATTCAGTGAAATTATATCACATTCACAGGAAACAACAATCCATTGACAAGCAGTTAATAGGGAAATTATGGGGGTGATCTGTTAATATGATCAAGAAAAGAAATTTTAAAAAAAGTGTCTCCTGAAATTTTATCTTGTAATGTTCTCAGGAAAGTTGTTTGCCCACCGTTGTTTAGGGTTCCTGTGCTTCAGTACTAAATGAGAGCACAAAAAATGCTAGGTATGGTCAGCTTTAATGTTGAAAACAATTATACCTGCAGGTGTCTCAAGATTAAACATGGAATCTTTTTGGGCCTATTTTTAGAAAAGGAAGTTCTGGCTACATATGCAACCCAAATCTTCATAAAGCAGTTGCTCATTTATGTAGACAAATATAAAAGCAGTGCTGCATACTCTTTATGTCCATTTATTGACAAAATGGTAACACACACATTACAAGTGACCAAACAGTAAGACAGTTGTGAAAAAATAAAAAGAGGTAGATGCAGCACTGTTTCTTGCAACATATTTATTGCTCTCTGCTTTCTGAAACCTTTACGAGTGTATCTACAGGAATTCTCAGAGTAGAAGGAATGAAACTTCCCATGCTGAATTCTCAGCCAACTTTCTCAATAACACAAGCAAACAAATTATGTTAGAAGTGTCAGATGAAAATACAGGGAAAGCTAAAATGATATAGTGAATAAGATACATTTTCATTGTAAAGCAAAATAAAAATAAACTGTTTTTGTATAAATAAATTATGATGACAATACTGAGCTTCCTCATTCTAACAAATAATAAAAACAAGGAACTAAACGTGTAACTCAATTATATTATTTAGCAAGGTCTTCTCTGGGAGGACATAGTAAGTAACTTCTGGGGCAAAGATGAAATTGGTGCCTCCTTGAGTGGAATAACAGTAAGGAAATTTATTTCCAACTATTTACACCAGTCTCTCAAGTTTCAGAAATGTTTATAGTCCATAAAATGCTGATTAATTAATTTTTTCCATCTCATGACAGAAATGAATCTCAAAGTACCAAAAAAACAAACTCATCGTATCTTCAAACACTAAAATACGTTTCAACTTTACAAACACAAGTAGTGATAAAATTCAAAATTGTGCATGGATGTTGTGCAACTTTGTAATGAAACTCAACTGAGCCACTTCAAAGTACTCACAAAATAATGTGGCTCATTATAGAGAATCCATGACAGATATACTGAACTGCTAATAGGGAGAAAGAGGAGGAAAAACGTCAACCTTAAAATTGAATTACTGCTATTCAAACTTTCGATATATATATACATCATTAAGATTTCTTAAAGACCTGAAACCTACTATGTATCTGATTATGTTGCTTAGTGAACCACAAATATTGGCTAACGAGTGTGCAACACCTAGCAAGCTGTTATATGCAAATATCAAGGGGTGCTTCTACCAGACTTCAGTGGTTGCCAAATGATGACATTTGTTGGATCTGCTCGGTAAAGAATCCCCCCCCCCTCCACACACACACACACACACACACACACACACACACACACACACACACACACACACACACACACACGCCAAATAACAACATGGACCCCGATTAGAACTTTTATAATTTCTCGATATACTCTTTGCATGAATATGGTACCTCTTATAAATTTTGATGCAAGTATTTATGAAATAAGCAGATTTCAGATAAAATTATATTTTGAGCACACATCTATGTTGTTAATAAAACAAACAGTAACAGTGCGCAGTTTTTAAGCTCTGTTTCGCAGGAGAGCTTCTGTAAAGTTTGGAAGGTAGGAGACGAGGTAATGGCAGAAGTAAAGCTGTGAGTGCCGGGCGTGAGTCGTGCTTCGGTAGCTCAGTTGGTAGAGCACTTGCCCGCGAAAGGGAAAGGTCCCGAGTTCGAGTCTCGGTCGGGCACACAGTTTTAATCTGCCAGTAAGTTTCAGTTTTTAACTTCATTGGTTAACACAATAAAATTGTCTACTTAAAATTCAGTGACATATCTGATTCTGGGATATCCCTGGAAGTTTCATGTTACATTCCTAATCGTTTTGTTGCGGTGCTTCAAATATTCTTTTTACGCAATGTAATATTCTGTATACTTGCAACGATAAACACATCTGTTTCTCGCTTTATTATTTAAATTTTCATGCAAAGTTATGGGCCAGAAATGATTCATTCTAGTTTGCCTTTAAATGGTACTGAGCAAAATGCAGTATGCACCTCTTTCACAAGAAACTTAACAATCAGCTTTGCCAGATATTACAGTGCAATTTATTACCGCTCTCATAACAATTTCTTACTTCAGCTCCTTTGTGGTTAGTCTGCACAGTGAGGTTACAGCTTTACATATTTCATTCACTCCAAATCAACATGCTTTTAGTGAATAATGTAAATATGACTCATAAACCTTAAGTAATGAAGATTACCTGCTGTATTACTGACATAGGGGACTGAAATCCATCCCACAGAAATGGGGAATGTAATGCTGCATTACCATTATTTTTCCTTATGTCATAATTTTCTGCCCTTTGTTGTTTCAGAAATTTCTGAATGAGATTTAATTAGTAGGAAATTGTTTTTGAGCCTTTAACTTATAACCCTGTAATTTTACAAACACAATACTTTACACCATTCTATTATGGCATTTTAAAGCTGATGAGAATCCTAAATTTCTTCTCTCCACAATCTGGTTAAAGCCTAAAAGTTAAAACTTACAAAAATATTCACGATGATATGTTAACATTACATATGGATTCCAACAAATTCACTGAAAAATACGTATATGGATGGCGTATACTGTTGGAGCTCTGTGCATTTTGGTACAATGCTTTGCAACAGTTGAGAATATGTACACTGCTTTGTCACTATACGTATACAAGAAGTTGTTATTAATTTCCACATCATACTGCCTCATTTTTAGAGTATATCTCTTGATAACCATAGTCTATTCATTGTACAAAAACTCCACAAAATGAACCTCTCACTGGTCACTTAAATAAAACTTGTGCAAGTACAAGTTCACATGTTGCTCACTAATGGTAAATAATTACATTATTATCAACCCAATGCTCTAAATCCTTCATGTCCCAACAGATTCAGGTACTGGCAAATATTTCTTTTATAAATGTAATTACTGACCAAATAAAAAAATCTTTGTCATATACATATATAGGAGGCATCTCAAGTGATCAAATGATTTTGGTGAGCAATCTTCTGTTAAGTTATCCTATACTGGTATTGTACAGAAAAGGAGTTATGCCTTAAAACAATATAGGCCTCTTTTTATTGTGGCTATTGGTTGGAATAACAGATTTTAATAGACTTCCATACTCCTGTGCTGCCTACAAAAATTATTAAAATAAGCTTATCTGGATAGATGAATAACAACCAAGCCACACTAAGAGACTTATGCCTGAATATTGAGGATATATGTGCATGACAGAAAGATCTTTTAATTTATCAGTGGGTGGTGCACATACCACAGCACTGGTTTTGACATTCTAACATCTAAATCTACAGAAATTGCACAAACAAACAAAAATTCTTTTCACTGTGAGCCATATGTTTTACATTTCAAATTTCTCACTGTTTCTTTCAAATATGCACTACAACAGTTCTTTCACAGATATCTCATACATCAATTGAACAATTTGGAACTGGCTATAGACTATAGATGAATACAGAAATTTTCTTACATAGATTTTGAGTGAAGCTGCATTACTATTTTAGACATAAGGCAACATAAGAATTTAAAGTTATATTGAAAAATTCAATATAATAAAAAGAATGATGGTTTAGATCTTACTCTCCTTATACACATTCCATAGATTGCTGCAGCTGCCATTTGCAAAAGCTCCTACATCTTTCAAAAATCAAGATGTAAAGCCTTTCTTAAATGAATGACTTATCTTTATTTACCTTTTTTCACTTCTACTTAATGCACATTTAGCACATTTGGTTGTCTTTCAATTTCTATCCTTCAGGCCTTAGACATACATTTAAAAAAATAAATTTAAAAACATAAATAAAATGACAATACCAGCTTTCATTTCGTGCTAAAATTGTTCTGTCCCATGCCTTGAGAGCCAAGTATTGTTTGCATGCCACTACAGTAAGTGGAAGCTCTCCTCTTCTAATCTAACAACCAGTGAAATATTTATTAGTACATACAATACCGACTGTCGAATACTGAGAGAGTCCTACATCAATTATTAATGTATCTCTTGTCTGATAAAAAGGAAAAACAACAACAACAACAACAAAAGTTTAATTACTTCTACCAACAGCAGCCAACAAAGGTATAATAACCTGAAATGGATACAGCAACTGTCTCTGCAACAGTAAATATAAAATTACATTACTTTGCTAAACCATAAAAATTAAGACCTCTAATGCACTTAGTTTGGCATGCCATTTGATATTAATTAAGTGTGAGCCATTTGCACTGGACTGCTGTGCAGTAATGTACTCTTAAAATTTAATCAATGGTCTATCTACTAAGCTGAGGCTGAAGACTATTAAGATACAATTAAGAATATTAAATGTATTGAAGCCACAAGTACATTCATTGTGCTTAGGCCTTTAAGGATCCACTGCAGCTCCAGCCCTTAATTTCACATCCTCTTTTTTTTTTTTAAAAAAAAATCTTTTTTGTTTCTGACAGCTACTAAACGTCTGCTAGTCCACTACTCAGTATTCATACTGAGGTCCTTCCACAAACTAATCAACAAATGGCAAGTAAGTATATATGAAGCTGGGATGCAGTTTCGTTGTCTGAGTTGCATTGAAGGGATGATAGCCCTAGAGTTTCTGCCTCTTCACAGAACCAGTGCCGTCACTGCTGTCACCGCTTTCATCGTCATCAGGATGCAGTGGCTGCACAGGAGGGAAGTCTGGAATCTGCTCCCTAGGCGGAGGCCCACTCCACCCTACAGAGCCAGGTCGCACAGGCGAGCCGGACTTGGGGGTGACGTGGCCACCCTGCACCGACAAAACAACTGCGTTACTACCACACCCGTGTCCTCTGCAATAAAAAACATATCTGAAAGGTAGAAGCTGATGCACTGGCTGCAAACTGACTGCTTTCACAAACATTTACTGTCCAATGAATTTACTATACTCAGTCCAGTTGACATTTGTTTGTTGCCCATGTCACCAAAAGAATTCTTGTGACACTTTTCCTTATGCATCCTGTACCATACTAAGTTTCTGCAAACAATAATATTATAAGGCTTTTTACTAAAAATTAATTTCGTAATACCGAAAATCTGATTTTGAGAAACACACACTAATATGAAGGAAGAGGTATAGAATAAAAAAAGAGAGAGTAAATAAATACAGAAAAATCAACTCATTATGCACAAAGCATTTCAATCACATATTGCAAAGACAGTGATCTGTGAAAAATTCCCAGAAGCTTAGAAAGAAGTCTGAAAAAAAAGTTAATTTCTGAAAAAGCCAATATAATGTAAGGCAAGATACCTCACATTATTGAATTCTAGTGATCCAATGACACATTTGATAACTGACACACTGATCAATAAGTAACCATAATTTTACAGTCATAAGTATATTTAGGGGCCATAGTGATCTAGCAGGTAGAGCACTAGTCTTCATCCCTGAAGGTCCCAGGTTCAATCACAAATAGGGGCAGAGACTTTTCCACATTCCAGTCTCTCCAGTGTGGCAACATGTCCACTCAATCTGCTACCATATGGGTACAAAATATTTCTCCTGCGGGTGAAAGGCAGCCGGAGCGATGGGCCCCACCAGCTGCCCCCTATTAAGCCTGTACAATTCCTACAGTCAGACCCATAGCCATAGGTTTGTGCCACAGACCTTACCTTCATCTTTAAGGTACACTTATTATGCAAAATACAGCTTTGAATAATGTTTCATTAAAAGATTGATATTCAGCATTAATAAGAATAAATTATGTCCGTAATACTTAAAACTTGTATGTAAATGCATTTTGTCAAAGAACAAAATTTAACTTAAACCTTCCTGTACCTTGAAATGTTCCTTTGGGTAAGGTACCTGTGCTCTCCAACGACACTATCCCACCTGCACTACTTAACAGCAGCATTTGTACCTATTCTGTGCAGTACAATCTGTTGATAACAACATCATATAAAATTAAGTTGTATAAAATATTAGTAAATGCAAAGCACTGTTCAGCTACCCAATTAAAAAGGTTTCTTTACATCATGTAAATCAGTCCTTTCTTTTTGCAAAATGTTATTGATGTGTCTTGGGTGGCTGATGACAGCAATTGCATGTGCAGTCTAGTGTTGATCATGCTGTTGTTGAGGGGAGAGAGACAGAGAGAGAGAGAGAGAGAGAGAGAGAGAGAGAGAGAGAGGGAGGGGGGGAGGGGGTGACACACTGTACCAGCAGATAACCTACTCCTTCCAAATAGCACCAAGAGAACCATCCACCTTAGCATCCACATCTGACATGCATATAACCACTAACACAACTACTGATAGGTTTGGGATCAAATCCAAGACTTTGATGCATAGTCTTCTTATCAGGAAATTGACACCATGATTTCTCCTCCTCTTGCCCACAAAACTGTAGAGGAAAATTTCTTTCACTACCAGGATTCAAACTAGTTCGAACGAGCCTGACCATTACAGCACTAGTATATATTGCAAGAACAGTTATGGATGCATTACTGCAACACAATAAGTCAGCTGCTTACCTCTGATGTGTTAAAAGTTCTAACCCCTGTTATTTTCAGCAGATATTTTATTGGACTCTAAATCAAAATTTTTATGGCATTTTCACAATAGTAAAAATATTTAGGAAGCTTCCTTACTTTCTAAGGCTTCCTTCAAAGTGCTATGAAATTTGAGAATATTTTGAATTTCCTACACAAGTTTTTGAGCCTGTGAGACAGTACTCTAAAAAAAAAAAGAAGAAAAAAAAAAGAAAAAAATAAGCTTGAAGTCCATCAATATCCAACAGAATCCACACAAACCCTGTTAATTTAACATTTATCCGGCACCATATGCAGAATTTTAAAAATACAGTACATTTTCATACCATCTGAGCAAAGAAAGTTCATCAGTTTCAATTGGAGGTTATCAAAATTAAACCAGTAAACAGATTAAAATTGATGGAAGTTCTAACATGTCTCTTCAACTGCAATTTTTAAATTGTGCACACATAACAAACCAGTAAGCCAGTAGACACAAATTACTATTTTAAAGAGGAAACAGGAATAAAATTAAACTTGGTACCATCTAGGCAATCAAATCACCATCCCTATTTCTATACCGTTTTTGCGGAAATATCATAGTAATTCAAAATGCCCATTAAGTATTAGTGACGTTTGCATTTTCAGGTAGACAGCTCCACTATCGTGCAGTTTGGTAAAGAATAAATGAGCCTCACTTCAGGTTGGTAATGTGAACCAGTTACTGACATCAATAAGATGAAGATATTAAGTGCATTTTCGAAAATGTATATTTCAAAACAAGACATCACTGTGAATCAGCTTTATGACAACATGAGTAGCGAGCTAGCCAGTGACGTCACAGGCATCGCATGACTCAAATGTAGCATTTTAGTTGGCTTTCACATTATTTGAATTTCATTTCCAGTTTTATAAAAGAATACTGAAATTCAAGAGGGAAAAAAGCACATTATGAGCATAAAATGACACAATTAACCATTTAAGATGATGTCCAGAAAACAGTAAAATACCCTTATAGGGTTAAGGGCAAAAAGTGAAACAAATGTTTGGCAGGAAACATGCAGAAAGTGCACCATAAAAAGCATGGGAAAAGTGTAGCAACTAAAAATGAAAATGGTGAAGGAAAGGTTGGTACTAGTTTCACTGAACTATTAAATTGATAGGATAAGAACATTTGACAAAATACAAAAGCCCCAGTTGCTAGCCTTGCTCAGAAGTTCATATAATGAAAGAGTACACAAGACAGCACATGCCAAATTTCATCAATTGCAAGTGAAGCTATTTTAACACAAATGACAGGTTCAAATATACAAAATATGTTTGGATATGCTTATTAGAGGAGTTCACTTTTAAAACTTTTTTATGTTGGTGGGCAAGTGACCACTAAAGAAAGTGCCTTTATGAGCAAAATAAAATATTTAGTGCAAAATTAAGTTATAGACACTGGATCTGAAAGTACACAAGTGTATCTGTCAGCTAATGTGAGAGGTAGTCAACATGTCTCAGATTCACAACTGGAATTCAACATCATCAAAACATGCACAAAATGTCAAATTGCAGCTATGAAATCTTGAACCTAAAAAAAAGTTTAAAGCGAGGGAGGGAGTGTATAAATTAAAAAGCAATCAAAGGGGAGAACAATAACATGTGCAGATCAGGACTTCACACAGAAGTGCACACGTTCCTTGGTGACGTGGTTTTTGGGACTAGCAGAAAATTATAACAAAAGCCACAGCATATTTTTTTGTTTTAGTGCAAGACACATTGTCGGGAGCAGTTTTTAAATTTATATAGTCAGCTGCTTACAAAAGCAAATATTTTGAACACTTAAGTGGTACCAATAGTGAGAACAAACTGTTGATGATAGTGCCACCAGTTAAGTATTGTGTGACAATGTCGAGATCAAGGGCCACTATATGAGGACTGTGTATACTGAACAAAGACAAAATCAGTTCTTGAGCATAACTCAAAAAATATAAATTGTGCATCGATGGCAATCAACATTTCTCAGCAATTTTTGTGGTTTACAAGTCTTCCAGCAGAGGAAGCTCAAATAGATAACTGTAAAAAAATTCTGAGAATGTGGCCACAGCATTAATGACTGTTTTTTGTAATGTAATGATGCAGATCTGTTACGGACACCTACCAATTTTGTAGAACACGAACTAGTAAATGAATTAGCAATTCTATTGCATTCATATGAAGAATGATTCACCATTGTTGTGTGGTTGATTCAGTTAATTTTTATATAATAAACTTGTTAAACAATGACTTACCATTCACATAATATTGCAACTGTGAAAGTATCTTCTCAATTTTATTTTAGGAATTTACGGAGAAGACAAACAACATGCCCAACCAATCGTCATGGGGTGGAACACAGAGCATTATGTGAATAATACATTAAACGTTTCTACATACACAGAAAAATGACCAGAACTTAACACTTTAATGTTCTTGCAAAACAAATATTAAGGTGTTTAGACAGATCCAAGCATCCATAAAAGAATACTGGCGTCCCATTTGTACACTGAAGTAATTTTAAAGACATTTTAAACTGCCAAATGTAATGCAAGTTAATAATAGCCTGGCTACTTAATGAGTAATCAGAAGCAAATAACAAAGGAATGCTAATTTTTTATTAAGTCTGAGACTAGTCAGAAGTACATTGAGATTTACAACGTAGAACTTTTACCACAACACCCAAAACAAAGTACTTATATGTTGAAAAAATTGCAAAAGAAGCAGTATTAATACACATTAAAACCAAGAAACAATAGTTGTTTGTTGTAAAAATTTGCATTAGAATATCAGACAAAGATACCCTTGCAAACAACATAAAACTGGACATAAATTAGAGAACTATCTATACAACCGTCAAATATATGCACCACTATCACATCAAGACCTGTCACAGATTCTTTGAGTTTTAGAGGTTTCACACAGAAATGTTTTAAAAAAACTTCACCTGGCAGATCCAACAAGAAACACCAGTTATTTTATCTATATCTACTAATAAAGTTTCAGAAACTAGTTCAGTGAATAACTGAGAAATATCTTTCAGCCTCTTTTTTTCCACTCCCATAAGAGCAGTGCAGGTAATACTGGAGAATAATACATTGACCAGTGATTTATCTAGAGTTGTTCTTATCCCATATCATTTATAGATAGCATAGAAAGTAAATTTACGATATGGTGCATTAAGAAGTATGCTCGTCTTCATACTTATAGTGGTTGTGGAATATCAGTGTAGGCACGGAAAGAAAATTATTTAGGAATCAATGGAGAAACTACACAGTTATAAAACTAAAAATAATAATATGCAGCTGTAATATACTACCACGACATAAAATAAATGACACACAGCATGCTCTTGTGCTCTGAAAGGAGGCAGAAATGTTGGAGCTGCTGCCTCACAGCAAAACACATACAGATGTTTTAAACTTTGAAAGGAATGAATGCATATTTGTGTACACTGAAATGAAATGAGTGTGACTTTGAAGAAGATCCCACCAGTTTAGCATATTTGGTAATTATACAAAGTTGCAACATCAGTTGATACATTCAGCCAAGTTTAAACATACTACTGCACAAATTCCTATACATACAATATATTAACTTCAGCAATTTCCACTGATAAGAACTACTGAAAAGGATAGAAGATGGGTAAAGCAAGAGGCACAGAAAATGGCTGAAAAGATATTCCAGGTAATTATAAAAAAGGTTCATTTGGTCAGATCCTAATGAAAAACAATGATTTGCAAAAACTGAAAAAAAGAAAAAAGGTAAAAGAAACGTTTTAGCTATTCAAAATACTCAGTAAGCACAAATATAAAGGAAGTTATAGTAGGAAAATGTACTAAAAACGTTACATAAAAGCCAAGATTTCATTTCTCATACTCTTACTTTGTCTGTTCTTTTGCTCTGTGATACTCTTACTAGATTCGTATCTTATTTATGAATTTTTTCCAGTCACCTTCATTGTTTACTTCTCAGCACATATCATCAGTCATAGCTGCTAATCATCTAGTCTACTACCTTTAGCATATTAGCAATCAGGGTGTAGTACCTCACTGTTCCTAGTGGTTATCCTGTGTCTGTTGTCTTTACATAAAATCCTGAACAATTCCTACTACTCTCTTTTACGTGTGTCATCTTTATTCGCCTCTCTTCGCCTCTGTCTCTACATAAGAATAAGTTCATTTATAGTACTTGGGCCCGACCCTGATGTGACAACTACAGCACATGGTTAAAGCAGGACTTGGCATAGAGTCATGAGCATCTATTGAATATGGAATGCTGACATGAATGTCTAATGGCAGCATGTGACATGAGACAAGACCATACAAGAATCTTAACATTGAAACTTTGCACAGATCTCGCATGCTATAAAATTTAACAGTGTATGTTACACACAAGTTGAGGTGTTGCAAAAACAACCTGATTCACAACTACATGAAATACTGAAATTACCTGGGAAATTTGTGCACTGAAAATTTCATGCTCAATCAACAGATACCACAGAAAATAATAGAATTATCTGAGAGACATGATACAGAGCTCTGTTGCAAATACATGATGGATAATGCAAGAACACACAATGCATTATGACAACAGTAAAGTTATGTTACTGATCCGAGGAGATCGTCAATGGGATTTTCCCAAAATCAGAAAGATCACCATTATACTGCAGTACTATATGATGAAGTCAGTGTGTCATTAATGAAATTTCATCATTTTCAAAAATGAAAGGTAAGTTCATTTGGAGCTACATGTAGAATAATTAAAGCTGCACTGATGTATATACACACAACGAGGTGACAGAAGTCATGGGATACCTCCTAATATTGTGTGGGGCCTCCTCCTGCCTGGTGTAGTGCAGCAGCTATATGTGGCGTGGACTCAGCAAGTCATTGGGACATCTCTGCATAAATATTGAGCCATGCTGCCTTTATAGCTGTCCATAATTGTGAGGAAGTGTTGCCAGTGCAAGATTTTGTGCACAAATTGACCTCTCAATTATGCCCCATAAATATTTGATGGTATTCATGTAGGGCAATCTGGGTGGCCAAACCATCCATTCAGAATGTTCCTCAAACCAATTGTGAAAAATGTGGCCTGATGATTTGTTACATTATCATCCATAAAAATTCCATCTCAGTTTGGGAACATGAAGTACATGGATGGCTGCAGATGGTCTCCAAGTAGCTCAGTTGGACCAGAGGACCCAGTCCATTTCATGTAAACACAGCCCATGCCATTACGGAGCCACCACCAGCTTTCACAGGGCCTCATTGTTTACTTGGGTCAATGGCTTCATAGGGTCTGTGCCACTCACAAACCCTACCATCAGCTCTTACCAACTGAAATCAGGACTCATCTGATCAGACCACATGCCTTTTGTCACCACAGTGTACAGTGAAATGAAGACTTCAAATAACATGATAAATTTTCCTAATATAATAAATGGTAAACTGGGATGAATAACAGTCTGTCAACATTAAATAAACAGGAAGTAAATACTTGCTATCAGATATAGATTTTACTAACATGAACTGTAAAACTTATAAATGAAGCTGTCTTCAATGGAAAATGAAGGAAAACAGGAATCTCCCCCCCCCCCCCCCCCCTTTAATGTGACTTTAGATCCCCTTGACAGTCTTATTAGAAATGACAAAGAAGAAATGTAAAAGTGACAGGGGTAGCTACAGAAAAGGAAAGTCATCTGTACACAAGACTACAAGACTCACTGATGATAAATAGTAACTCATAGTACCAACTGGAATGAAATGTGATAATGTAGACAATTACGCAAATTATAGGGACTAAAATTACAGCAAAATTAAAATTTTAGTGGTTCGAGGTAAAATGGAAATATTAAAACATTATTATTTGTATCAATTTAAGAAAACATCTAGGGTATGTGTCAAAATATTGTTCAAAAATGCAATCTAAAACCCATCTTGATTCTCAGATATGTTTGATCTATCTATCACATCAGGAAAATCTGAAACATCAGGTAAACAGATCAATCATAAAAAAATTATAAAATTACAAACAAATCTAGTATCTGGGGAATTAATAAATATTAATAATTAAGACTGAAGTGTAAAAAGCGATAGGTAAGAGTACTTGAACACAGAAATTACAACAAACTTGTGGTTGTGTGCAAAGAAGTGGCTTTTTAAAGGATGAACATCTTTTTATTTTCCTCCTCAATTCAGTTATATTTGTCTTGTATTACTCAGATGCTAGTTCATATTTCATTTGATATCAGCTAAACAAAAGGGTAAATGGGAACTTCATGCAATGGAAAACAATATTTGATAAAAAATATTATGGATAAGACACAAGAACAACAACAGGCAATGGGTCATCTCATGAATACAACAAGCTAAAAAATGCAATACACATTAAAGTGTTCTGCTTGGCAACTATAGACAAACAATTATATTTTCACACCATTCTCTTCATTTCAGAGATTTAATTGTATGATCTTAGTGGTAGGGAGCAGTGAGAGGCACATTGTCCTAGTGGAATTCACAAAAACCATTGCAGGCCATGCCAGGAGACTGTTACTTCTTTTGTGATTGTGATAAAAGTTGCAGAAACTGTGACCTGAAAAGTGAAGAAAACTGCTGCAGCAAGGGGAACACTGTGCATTTCCTATGTGAAGGTAATATAGGGTGTACACGCCAATTGGCAAAAAAGAGTATGTCCACTGCTACTTTATAACATAGGAGACATCAAATTTCCACCAGGACCATTTCAAGAGAAACAAATTATGTAGGACTAGATGCTTCTAGCTTGTCTTATGTGTGCTAAAGATCTACACCCACTGCCTTGTCAGACTGCAGTGAACATTGTGTCTGGAAATTATGACAGTGGATCAGGATGATCATCTCAAATGAATCCTAGTTCATTCTAAAATGTAATTTTGGATATCAGTCTGTATGTAGATAATGGGGAATGCATTTGCATGTCAGAAACATAGTGAAATGTGACAACTACAGTGGACATGGATTGATGGCCTAGGTGATGATCATGATAAATTCATGGTCATTACCACAGCCTTCCCAGGCAACACAGTTGGTCTTGAAGAAATGCTATTGTAAAGAGATAGTGGGGAGATGTACTGCATTTATTGAACAGTGAACAGTATTCTCACTTAAATTTCAAGTTACAAGACAATGCATCCCCAGGGAACTTTCTGAACTTCTGTGACACTAGTCAAAGGAAATCATTGAGTAATTCTCATATTTATATACACTTGTTACTATTTCTCTTGCTTTGTCCTTTTACAGATCACCTCCTACCCCTCACTGCCACAACCAAATGTACACTATTAGCCACTGATTTGTACCACAGAGTAACATCGTTTCCATCCATAATTGAATCCTGGTCAGGTACACAGTTCTGGCTTGTCACACACAGCCATTGCAGGAAATGCTGTATTAAGAGTAAAATAATTAGTTGTCAACTCATTTCATTTGGAGTAATAATTCTGCTACTTTTATTTATAAAGATGATAGAAAAGTTGCCTGACAATCAAACTTATAAAATCTCAAATTTTTTAAACTAACAGACTCAACTGGAAATTATTTCCTTCCAATTCTAAAAGTCATGTAACAAATGTAGTTCACATTATATTTACAATCTGAACTCTTTTACTGAGTGGTGTGGAGCAGTGGTAACCTACTGGACTTGCATTCAAGAGCACAGTAGTTCTAGTCCTCATACAGCCATCCTGAGACAGACTTCCTGTGGTTTCCTATATAGCTTAAGGCAAATGTCAAGATGGTTCCTTTGAAAAGGACATGGCTAATTTCCTTCCCATCCATAGCAAGTGCTTCATCTGAAATGTCCTCACCATGCAGATATGTTAAGCCCTAAACTTCATCATTTCTTTGCCCCTGGAAAATATATTCATTCATTGCATAATGACACACTATGTGATCAAAAGTATCCGGACACCTGGCTGAAAATTACTGACAAGTTCGTGGCACCCTCCATCGGTAATGCTGGAATTCAATATGGTGTTGGCCCACCCTTAGCCTTTATCACAGCTTCCACTCTCACAGGCACACATTCAGTCAGGTGCTGGAATGTTTCTTGGGGAATGGCAGCCCATTCTTTACAGAGTGCAGCACTGAGGAGAGGTATCAATCTCAGTCGGTGAGGCCTGGCACGAAGTCAGCGATCCAAAATATCCCAAAGGTGTTCTATATGATTCAGGTCAGGACTGTGCAGGCCAGTCCATTACAGGGATGCTATTGTCATGTAACCACTCCGCCACAGGCCATGCATTATGAACAGGTGCTCGATCATGTTGAAAGATGGAATTGCCATCCCCAAATTGCTCTTCAACAGTGGGAAGCAAGAAGGTGCTTAAAACATCAAAAGGCCTGTGCTGTGATAATGCCATGCAAAACAACAAGGGGTGCAAGCCCTCTCCACGAAAAATATGACCACACCATAACACCACTGCCTCCGAATTTTACAGTTGGCACTACACATGCTGGCAGATGGCATTCGCCATACCCAAACCCTACCATCGGATCGCCACATTGTGTACCGTGATTCGTCACTCCACACAACTTTTTTCCACCGTTCAATCATCCAATGTCTATGGTCCTTACACCAAGTGAGGTGTCGTTTGGCACGTATCAGTATGATGTGTGGCTTATGAACAACCGCTCGACCATGAAATCCAAGTTGTCTCACCTCCCACCTAACTGCCATAGTACTTGCAGTGGACCCGGATGCAGTTTGGAATTCCTGTGTGATGGTCTGGATAGATGTCTGCCTATTATACATTACAACACTCTTCAATTGTCAGCAGTCTCTGTCAGTCAACAGACAAGGTTAGCCTGTAAGCTTTTGGTGCTGTACATGTCCCTTCACGTTTCCACTTCACTATCACATCGGAAACAGAGGACCTAGTGACGTTTAGGAGTGTGGAAACGTCACGTACAGACATATGACAAGTGACACCCAATCACCTGACCATGTTCGAAGTCCGTGAGTTCCACGGAGCACCCCATTCTGCTCTCTCATAATGTCTAATGACTACTGAGGTCGGTGATATGGAGTACATGGCAGTAAGTGGCAGCAAAATGCACCTAATATGAAAAACATGTGTTATTTGGGGTGGCCGCATACTTTGCTCACATACTGCATGTCTATTTCTAAAGAATGTTTTCTTAATGTTGTTTGAATCTATATACTATTTTTGCCTTTTCTGAATTTGTAAAAGGTGTTAGAATACCAAGTCAAATTCATAGTTGATAATGCACATTCCCTTTTTTCCTTACCTTTAATTCATAACCTCCATTTTTCAATTTACTTGTTGATCTTTTAATCTCTCACAACATTCAGTATATTTTCTCCATATGTTTTACGAAGACAATAATGGAACCAATTAGGTTACAACATTAGCAAGTTGTGTGTGCAAAAGTCTAGTCATTGTCACTATTGTTCCTTAATAAGATCAAGGTATTCTTAGTGATTCTATTTCTTCCTTCTCCAACTGTGTTATTCCAGTTACGAAGAAGAAATTATGCTTGGAATCATCAGTGTTATTCAACTGCATATATCTACTGGAAATGTAAAATAGGGATAGTGAAATTACAAGGCCAGAAAGAAGTAATGCCACACTTCACAAATTATGCAACTGGGTTTTATATTCAGGTGCAGAGTGTGTCAAGGAGAAACAATTTTAGCAATAACACATTTGAAATTTAACTTTAGTAATAAAGCAGGAATTACATCCACTGTCAGTAATATGGAAGAACTAACATAGACTATATGTGGTATTGCAATACTAACAATCAGTTGGAAACCAAGATAAAAGCTATGCACACACAACTTTAAAATCAATAGCAAAATAATTCAGGGACATCAACTGTCATTCAAATGAGGAAAATAAGGAATTTTCACTTTGCAGAGTAAATATATGCATGTAGCAAAATATAAATAATTGAGAAACAGTGAAAAGATATACTGAACAGTTTTGATATGTGGCATTATCAGGAATTTTACAGCTATTAAAACTAGACAAAATTAGCAATGAAGAAATACTGTGGCCAACATGACGTGAAGCTGAGGCCATGAAAAGAAAGAAAGTTATAATTGCTAACAAGCTCATCAGAGATGGAAGATTAGTTTAGTTACATAACAATAAGAAAGGAAATCAGCTATGACCTTTTCATACACATTATCCTTGCATTAACATGTCTGTGTATGAATGCCAGCACTGATGGGGAAAGTAGAGCAATTTAATTTTACTTTTACTAGTTTTGTTCATGTGGTTTTACAAAGTGTGCATGATATTCCATGTTGTATTAAAATTAATGTTGTATTAAAGTTAATGTATGTATCACGATCATGCAAATATAACCCTGATAAGTTGCTCCTTGACATTCAGCATCTAATATATTCAGTAGTGAATACTGACTCATAGTTGTATAGACAATTGGCACATTAAAAGGTAAACAAGTAGTAGCAATTTAAAAATCTTACAAATGCAACAGAAAGGCACTTTTCATTGTCATCAAATCAGCATACAGATCACAGAGAATCTACTAATTAAAAATTGTAATGGACAGCAGATCCCAAAAATTACATTAGTGACAAACTCCACTATCAATGTTTCAGTTCAAATCCTTTTCAAATCTATTGTGTTAAAGCTTTCCTCAAAATAAAACACAAATACTTTACTGTAACATTCTATTGTAGATCCTTGGATTGGTAGTGTGTATCTTATCTACAGGCTCCAAATGAGAAGCAAACCTAAATAAATAAGTCAAATACAATCAGAATCAAAAGCCCTTGGTTCAAACAGCAAGTGGAGGATTTCAAATGTTCTTCACATTTTGTATTACAAAACCACGGAAGTACTGTTCCCTCCACCCCAGGGCATAATAGAAAGATGACCTAGGTAGGAAAATTTCCTCAAGGAACTCTAACACAAACATTGTATAAGGATTATGGTAATGGTCATAAATACTTACTAAAATCATAAAGACACCATTATCCCAATTAGGAACTTCATTGTACAATATGATCTACCTGATTTAAAGACCAAAGTTTCTTTTGTATAAAGAAAAGATTAATTTATTATTAGGATCTGTTGTTTTGCTGATAGTGAGACTAACACACGTAAGTCACAGGTCTCTCAAGAGTTGTGTTGCATGACTTTGAATAAGTATAGATCCTGGGAAATATTAATCAAGATGAAAAGTATCAAACTCTAATCAATCCCAGTTATGAAACGGCTATTTTACCTGTACATCATCTAAACTGACAAGAAACAAGATGGAAATGCAATCTACTACTGCACACCTTGAACATTTCAAAACTGTTCAGTTAATTCTATTACTAGCATATATTTTGCCTCCCATACATTAAACTTATACAATGAATACAAAATTTACAATTTTGTTTCATTTACTTGCTTATTTATAATTACTTACAGAGAACAACATAAAGAAAGATGCAGATTATTAATGCTGATTACACACAACAAAACTGAAATGTAGCAGCAGTTTCTTTTAAAATGCATGCCATAAATCAATGGCAGAAGAAAAAAACTGAATATATAAATAGCAACTGATATGCACTGAACAACGTCCATGCAAATAAAGCTGAATTGACACCTATAAATTACTAATAATAAACTATTCAGTTCATGAAAAAATTAAAAATCACATCCCTCTTTTACATATTGTTGGATTGCCTCCAGTTATTAATTTCTATCAGGACAAACTCTACATTATAAAAGATTAATTTCTTACGTGGGGGTGGGGGTGGGGGGAGCAGGTGGTGGTGGTGGTGGGGGGGTGCAGGTGGTGGTGGTGGGGTGCAGGTGGTGGTGGGAGGGGTGCAGGTGGGGGTGGGGGGTGGGGGGTGGGGGATGCAGGTGGTGGTGCGGGGGGGGGGGGGGGGGTGCTGTGAAGATTCAGGCAGATATGTAATTAACAAATTGAATACCTTCTTTCTTTGGTACCTGAATCAACATACTGTCTAGTCTTGCATGAATCTTGCATAAATCGAGAAAAACTTCTTTGTTCTCAGTGATTAAAAACCCTTAACACAGTTTTTAAAAATTTTCAAAACCATTCTGTCATTGAACAGTAAAACAATTAGCTTTTGGAAATTCATGTAACTGATTTATTTTGCAGTGAAGCCACAAAAAGAGGACACTAAATAGAATGAGGCTGAAACTTTGAATGGTATGTTCTAAACAAAAAAAAAATCAATTTGATAATATTTACAGCTATTTTATTTGTATATTCTACTAAGGAGAGAATAATTAAGTATTTAATCTAAGATAAACTTACAGAGCCCTCTTTTAGTACTGGATGATAATCTTTATTTCTGTACCTTCATGCCTTGTAGCCATAATTACTACAGCAGGCTTAGCTAAATTGCCACTATCACATCTCAATGACTTAAAATTTCAGTGTTTTATGTACAACAAAAAATGCAAGAATAGCAAACATACAGTCAAAATTCATACTGACACAAAGCTCTGTATAACACTACACTGAAACAGATATAATACATGCATAAACAACTATGATAATGAACTAATGAATACTCTCTCTCTCTCTCTCTCTCTCTCTCTCTCTCTCTCTCTCTCTAAAATTCTAACAAAAAGCTAAAACATAACAGCCTGCTATTTGCAAACACACTGAGAAACAACAGAAATAATTTGTAACAACCATCATAAAAATCTAAATGCCAATGTGAGTCAGCATTGTGAAGCAAAACCATTTTCAATCTAAAAACAATATAATGATTTATTTTTCATTTCTGAAAATGTATGATTTTAGTTGGTCATGACCTACAAAAGTATTCAGGAAGATAGCTGCCAAACAGACTTTCACATAACGTTTTAAAAACAATAGTCAGTAAATTTCCTTATATTGTATTCATGTCTTCAATCAACCATTCATTTTAAATAGCACTGAGCAAAGCTATTTAGCAAATGAGGAATCACAAGAACTGATTTCCAGTGCACAGAAATTTGGAAACTTGATAGAAATTAGGGATTGTTATGATCTGTTTGGTTACATATTTATTAACACCAAACACTGCACAACAGGAAATCTGCAATTAACTGTATGCTGAGTGGAAGACAAACATTATTGGTTTAATTCCACACTCTTCTATCAATATTATTATTTCACATAGCAAGACAGCAAAAGTAGCCAAATTCTTATGTTAGCAGTAACTCAGTTTTATCACAGTAAACATGTCACTGTAAAAAGGGTTATCCAACCTATACTATAAAATGGAAGTACTTGAAGTGCTGCCATTAATTTTTCATGTGGGCTGGTATGGTATGAAATTATTTCCAAAACGAAAATGTAGTAAATGTGTGTAACTCTGAACTACTGTCTAATTTATATATAAAAAGAAGAATGTCCACCAATAACAATGTATGACAGCTGGAAGATAAGAGCCGCATCAATGCTGACTCACACAAACAGCAACAATCCTACATTGATGTAACGGTACCAGTATAGGAACACAGTCTACAGAAAGACTCTCCACAGTATGCAACAGTGTGAATGAAGATCTGCAACTTAATACACAATTTTTCTGTTCTCCTCAGTATGTTCAACAGCAAAAAACATGACAAAAGCAACAAGCATATGAACAACTATCAGTGAAGAAGACAAACAATGACTCTGAGCTTAACATACTTGTGTGACTACTGAGGACGTATTGTGAGGCACTCTTGATGACCGCTCAGCTTAGCTCTTCCTTGATAGCTATGCCTTCAATCGCACGCCACTCCAAAATTCAAAATTACAGTTCTTTTTTTACTCAAAAACATTTTCACAAAGTTGAAGAAAATGCTATAAAAATAAATTTTCTTCTACATTATTTGATATTTATTATCTTATTCGTATACTGATTTATTGCTGTGTGGTGGATCTCAATAACTTCTCAGTTCTATGCTCCACAAAACTAAGGCGCATAGTAGAACACAGGTCCGATCTCAACACCGGCTTCTAAACAGCAAGTTTCTTTTCCAGTAAAATTCTCATGAATAAAACAATTCATCCCATATTTCCAGTACTGTACATACTCTTGAGGTCTTTACTCTGGGATAAAATTGAACCTTGCCTATGCAGAAATGGTACTTAAATGTTTTATGAGTATGTGCTGTTCTTCTTCTTAACATCCATATCTCACTGAGATTGTATGTGTCACTAATATCTTGTCCTACAATGAATATTCACATGAGCCTCACACACAAAAACAGGGAACGAAGAAAATTAGACTAAGAAATTTTGTTCTTAAAACACTTCACTATATTTTCTTAAGAAAACACTGATCGAGAATTAGCATTAGAACCAACACACGCACGCACACACGCCTACACAAATCCAGCGAAGGCCTGGGTGGTTGTGGCTGTTGTGGTGGGTGTGCTTTCCATCTTGTTCTCGACAGTTCATTGGTGTACCTATACCAAACCAAATGAATTCTCAGTCAAAGTTTTGGATGTATAGTCACAAAAGATTAAATCTTAAAAGAATTTTCATGTCCTTTTCAAACAAGCCACTGACCCTTTGCGCTAACATCTGTTTAGTAAACTCTCTCAAACATCAGTTTGGAAATTTTTTGCATCACTCATGAATATTTGCTGAGTGTTACCAGTCCCACTTGGATCTTATGTGATCATATCCAGTATGAGAAAATTTTACAATGCTCATGTGAATGGTGTTTTTATACAAATTATTGGAAAATTCTGATTCATAAATGTGGTCTTATGGTATTAAAATCAAAGAAAGCAGAACAGCACAATACTCCTCATGTCTTAACGTAGTGAATATTATGTGCACTACAGTGAACTAGCATGTGTAACTGGTAAAAGCATGTAGAAAACCAAATACAGATATCAGTATTCAGATGACTGGTAACCGCGAACAAATGAGCGCAAAGGGTAAACTGAAATCAAGAAATCACAATATAGAGCAACACCACCAAACACCATCACCACCCAACATCACAAACAGGCAGTTAATTCACAGGAACAACTAACAGTAACCATGCAACAACTACAGAGTTTGAAGTCCACATAATAACCATAGGTGAAATATTACAATGACCATTAATTAGTAATGCAGAGAATACACATTTATGATGGTATACAGAGATGAATTTACAGTGATGCTTAAATACTTTGTTTGCCACAAAAAGCTAAAGCTCTCTCACAAAAAAGGTTGGCCCTTAACTGCTGCCACATATCAAACAATATAATTTACCACCAGATTTAAATGTTTATAGAAACAGAGTGCACATGCTTAAAAAGTGGTCAAAGTTCTACTATAAATATCACTCTTGAAATGTTGTGAAATGTGTCTGTTGAGGAAATGAAATAACAGAGATGGGAGACATCTCTCTATTATTTTTTCAAATGTTGGGAAAGATGAAGTCTATGCTTACTGTGGCAACTAACTTGAGTAATTTAGCAAATTTGCTCCAGACTTTTCACCATACAGTACTAACTTTATTTATCCCAAAGTAAATCCAGCATTTTAGCACTGGATAATGTCCCTCCTTCAAGTGCATTACATTACATTAATACTTCTTCCACAGATCATGAATACAACATTTCGTAATGATGTGGAATGTGTCAGTTTAACATAAGTTTTCTTTACACAATATAATTTTTTTCAGTTGTCATTCAGAAATTCTTTAAATTTATTTTTAAATGTTGGTTGGATATCTGTCAGACTTTTAATGCTATTTGGCAAATAACCAAAGATTTTTGTAGCAACATAATTCACCCCTTTTTGTGCCAAAGTCAGATTTAACCCAGAATGGTGAAGACCATTGTTTCTTCTAGTGATGTAGCTATGCCCTTCACAATTATTTTTGAAGTGGAATGGGTTATTAATAACAAATTTCATAAGTGAATTTATGTATTGTGAAGTTACTGTGAATATCCTTCAACAAATGTCTGCAAGGTGATCTTCGGTGGGCTCCAGCTATTATCCTGATTACACGCTTTGTGCAATGAATACTTTTTCTCTTAATGATGAATTACCCCAAAATATGATGCCATATGAAAGCAGCAAATGAAAATAGGTATAGTAGGTTATATTACTGATATTTTTACCACCAAAATTTGCAATAACCCTAATAGCTTAAGTAGCTGAAACTAACCGTTTTAGCAGATCATCAATCTGTTCCTTCCAATTGAATTTCTCATCAATACACACACACCCCAGATGTTTTGAATATTCTGCCTTAGTAATAGCCTTATGTTCAAAGTCTATATTTATCAATGGTGTTATGCCATTTACTGTACAGAATTGTATGTACTGTGTTTTCTCAAAATTTAGTGAGAATCCATTTGCAGATAACTACTTAACAATTTTCTGAAAGACATTTTTTACAATTTCCTCAGCTGATTCTTGTTTGCTGGATGTGATTACTATACTTGTATCACCAACAAAAAGGACTAGCTTTGCATCTTCATGAACATAGATTGGCAAGTCATTAATATATATTAAGAACAATAAGGGAGCCAAGACTGAACTCTGTGGCACACTATTCTTGATATCTTCCCAGTTGAAGGACTCCAGTGTTTTTTGCAGACTATCTGTGCTGTTAATTTCAACCATTTGCATTCTTCCAGTTAAACATGAATTAAACCATTTGTGCACTGTCCCATTCATACCACGTATACTTAAGCTTATCTAGAAGAGTTTCACGATTCACACAGTCAAAAGCCTTTGAAAGTTCACAAAAAATCCTAGTGGGTGAAGTTCATTTATTCAGAGCATTTAATATTTGATCAGTGAAAGCATATAGAGCATTTTCTGCTGAAAAGCCTTTCTGAAAACCAAACTGGCATTTTGTTAGTACTTCATTTTTACAAATATGTGAAGCTAATCTTTAATACATTACTTTTTCAAGAATTTTGGATAAAGCTGTTGGAAGTGAGATTGGATGGTAGTTGTTAGCATCACTCCTATCCCCCTTTGTATGCAATATTTTAATAATAGCATTTTTCAGTCTATCTGGAAAAATGCTCTCTTTCAGTGAGCTATTACATATGTGGCTCAGAATCCTACTTATCTGTTGGGAACAAGCTTTTAGTACTCCTTGGGAAATGCCATCAGTTCCATGCAAGCTTTTACTGTTGAGTGAATTTATTATTTTCCTAATTTCAGTACGAGAGGTTGGCTGAATTTCAGTTCTATCAAATTGCATAAGTATTGCCTCATCCATATATTGCCTTGAATTTTTTAATGAATAGCTGGATCATATTTCTTCTAAAACACTTAAAAATGATTATTAATAATGTTTTCTACTTCTGACTTTTTGTTAACAAAAGTTTTGATTGAGTTTGATGGAAATACAGTCTTCTTGTGCTTTCAGTTTGCCTTGTTTCCCTTTTAACAACATTCCAAATTGTTTTAATTTTGTAATCTGAAAGCACTATTTTGGAGGACTATTTTGCATTACTGTGTGGAGCTATAACATATGCCTTAACTAGCTGTGCATCATGTTCAGACAGACCATTCTTAACAGGAAAAGTTTTTATTTGATTGAATTTTTCTTGTCTAGAGAAACATTATCTATCACTGTGCTGCTTTCCTGTACCACCAGAGTAGGGAAATCAGTAACTGATGTCGAATTGAAAGAACCAAGTAATACTTCAAGGGCAAGCTTTCTATCAGACTCTGTCCAAAAATCCACATTGAAACAATAACTTGCTTCCCTTGGTCTGACATACAGCACAACATAGAACACAAGTTTTTCAAAAATAGCTGAATATTTCCCAATGGGGACCTATACACAGCTATAATTCTAAAACTACCTTTATTTAGTTTAAGCTCTCGCACACATGCCTCTATCTGTTGCTTTACAAAAAAAATTTTAGTTTCTAAATTTTTCACACTATGATAAATTTTTAACACATATGGCAACTACTCCTCTCTGCACAGTGTATCTACTTACATGTACTGAAAGCTTATGTCCATCTACATTTGCCTTTCCCATATCATTATCAAATAATACAACAGCCAATGGAAAGGTTAAACACACACATAGTTTGACTGGAAATAGGACAAAACGTCTGAGATCTACATTAAATAAATTTATTTCTGCTTATCTATGAAAATAACAGAGAATATAATTAAACCAAAAGTTGCTTAATGTGAATGCTGTATCTAAATATCAAAATTTAGTAACCTATTATGGTCATAAAATTACTGAAGTTCTTAATGTTAATCACTTTTTTGTATTATAGAATTATCATTTGGCCTGTAACACAGTCTTACCACACTTCCTTGAACAAATGAACTATCTGTCAATATCTCTATCTCTATAGCTCCCAGAATATCTATCCTCTAACCTGCCCTACACACAGCTACAGGTACCACCTCAAAACTTATTCTCAGTGTCCATGTGTCTCATTTCTCCATCTTCTCACTCCACAGATCTTCTATTTCCCTGCCTCACACCCCATCCAAGATCACCACTCACCCCAGTATGCTCAATACAGCAGCAGTGTGTGTGTGTGTGTGTGTGTGTGTGTGTGTGTGTGTGTGTGTGTGTGTGTGTGACCACCTCATTTCAGAAGTAGCGGTCTGTTCTCTTACACGTATTTTATTCTATACTAGATTTTCAATTGCAGCAAATTTTTAATGGTGTTTATAAATTTTGAATGTGGGCATGGTAGTCTAGTGGACAGATTATTAGTCTTTATTTCCTATTCTTTATAATGTTCTGCTATTTATCTGGAGGTCCCAGCTTCTATCACAATTAGGAGCACAAAATTTTTCAGGTTCTAGTCCCTCTGCATTGGCCCAGGTCCACTCTGCCTGCTACTACATTGAATACTGGGAATCTCTCCCAGGGGTAAAAGGCAGCCGGGATGATGGGCTCACCATCCTCCCCCTCCCAGCACTGCAGCATTCACAGGTTGAGTACCACAGATTTCACCTTTAAATTTGGGATGTATTTACAACTTTTCAGTATATCACAAATGATTACAAGTCAGGTTCTATTAAAAATCTGGGTATGAATGTGTTTTTTTCATTCTTACTCAGCCAATGAATTCAGGTAAAGAAGGTATTTTTCACAGTGTGATTTACTTAAAATGATTTTCCTTTGTTAAGGTCAATGGTCAATTGAATGACTCTTGCTATCATGGAACAGATGTTAGACAGAACTCATCTACTCTTTTATTTAGTAAATGCTGCAGTGATCAAATGCAGATAGTAACCCTTTGTACCATACCAGGACTATCTGATTCAGGTTCCTGCTTTTTTGCAAACAGTGTGCACTCTGCAGATCGCCACAGACTTCTCTCTAATCCCCCTCAACTGTAGAATGTATATGACAAAATGATTTGGATCTATCATTTTTAATAGAAATCATATAGCAAGAAACATTTGTTTATAGACAACATCAGGATATTCCTGAGATATTATTCATTATGTTTGTACACTGTATCTGCTGTATTTGAGAATTTATAACGGTGTACTCTGTGGATGAACAGAAAAGGCAAGACATTATGCTGGTATGTGGCACTAGTTAGACCATAGACCTCTTATGCTTCATTCTCTTCCTTCTGCATCATAACCAGATGAACTGTTTAACACAGCACTAACAACAAAATAAACTAAACATGCACCGGAGGCCTACTGTCAAAGTCTTACAGCTCTGATATTATGTAAGTTGTCTACATAATTCTGATTATACACTCCTGGAAATTGAAATAAGAACACTGTGAATTCATTGTCCCAGGAAGGGGAAACTTTATTGACACATTCCTGGGGTCAGATACATCACATGATCACACTGACAGAACCACAGGCACATAGACACAGCCAACAGAGCACGCACAATGTCGGCACTAGTACAGTGTATATCCACCTTTCGCAGCAATGCAGGCTGCTATTCTCCCATGGAGACGATCGTAGAGATGCTGGATGTAGTCCTGTGGAACGGCTTGCCATGCCATTTCCACCTGGTGCCTCAGTTGGACCAGCGTTCGTGCTGGATGTGCAGACCGCGTGAGACGACGCTTCATCCAGTCCCAAACATGCTCAATGGGGGACAGATCCGGAGATCTTGCTGGCCAGGGTAGTTGACTTACACCTTCTAGAGCACGTTGGGTGGCATGGGATACATGCGGACGTGCATTGTCCTGTTGGAACAGCAAGTTCCCTTGCCGGTCTAGGAATGGTAGAACGATGGGTTCGATGACGGTTTGGATGTACTGTGCACTATTCAGTGTCCCCTCGACGATCACCAGTGGTGTACGGCCAGTGTAGGAGATCGCTCCCCACACCATGATGCCGGGTGTTGGCCCTGTGTGCCTCGGTCGTATGCAGTCCTGATTGTGGCGCTCACCTGCACGGCGCCAAACACGCATACGACCATCATTGGCACCAAGGCAGAAGCGACTCTCATCGCTGAAGACGACACGTCTCCATTCGTCCCTCCATTCACGCCTGTCGCGACACCACTGGAGGCGGGCTGCACAATGTTGGGGCGTGAGCGGAAGACGGCCTAACGGTGTGCGGGACTGTAGCCCAGCTTCATGGAGACGGTTGCGAATGGTCCTCGCCGATACCCCAGGAGCAACAGTGTCCCTAATTTGCTGGGAAGTGGCGGTGCGGTCCCCTACGGCACTGCGTAGGATCCTACGGTCTTGGCGTGCATCCGTGCGTCGCTGTGGTCCGGTCCCAGGTCGACGGGCATGTGCACCTTCCGCCGACCACTGGGGACAACATCGATGTACTGTGGAGACCTCACGCCCCACGTGTTGAGCAATTCGGCGGTACGTCCACCCGGCCTCCCGCATGCCCACTATACGCCCTCGCTCAAAGTCCGTCAACTGCACATACTGTTCACGTCCACGCTGTCGCGGCATGCTACCAGTGTTAAAGACTGTGATGGAGCTCCGTATGCCACGGCAAACTGGCTGACACTGACGGCGGCGGTGCACAAATGCCGCGCAGCTAGCGCCATTCGACGGCCAACACTGCGGTTCCTGGTGTGTCCGCTGTGCCATGCGTGTGATCATTGCTTGTACAGCCCTCTCACAGTGTCCGGAGCAAGTATGGTGGGTCTGACACACCGGTGTCAATGTGTTCTTTTTTCCATTTCCAGGAGTGTATATTTTGAGACATCACTGTTATCCACTTCTGAGTGTCATTCTTGAATAAATTATTTCATAATGTTCACACTGTAACAATTTGAGGGAGAAGATTACGCAACAACTAAAGTAATTGTAACTGAGTACAACATGTATCTGTTTTGTCTTATTGGGTCTATTTCAATCACACTGTACCTCTTTCAGCCAATTTTTTTTCTGAATGTTACTTTATGATTACTTAGGTTTTGATTTGTTTTTATTGATAAAAATCAGTTTTTCTAGGCCTATTCGATTCCATTATAAGAGTCAATATTTTTTTTTGCCATACACAAATTCTATTGTTAGATCGCCATCTTTTGTACTACAGTAGTATCCCCATCTAGGCAAAAAGAAGGGGCTTTCTCCATTCAGTGACAGAATAGAAAATGTAGAGTCTCTCTCATTTAAAATTCATCATGCATGTTATAAATAATGTTTGTCAACTGCACTCCACCCACCTACCACACTCCACCCCCACCTGCACCCCCTTCCCATCCGGAGCTTCTATGACAGACACTGCAATTCTGCTATTCAATGAGTGTTATCCCTCACTCAAACTATTTACATTCTTCCAGACCTTTCCTTGCTGAATGTAAGAACAGTCAGTTTCAGTAAAAACATATTCCTGACATTTAAAACGATAATGAAACATTTCACTATGAATACACATATGAATGCAACACATCAGTCATATAACCTTCCAAATTTTAATGTGCACTCACGGCTACTGGTATAGCAAACAGAACACCGAAACGTACTTCTTTACCAATGAATAACTGTAGAATTCCTTGCATCAGTATTATGTGCTGCACAAACTTTTCCCAAAGTTTTCCTTTTCTCCCAACTACTGCCACTATGCACAGCCACGATTTATGCCATATATTAATGTAAGGGGCTACAGTTAACATATGCAGTTCATACTTTGTTTAATTCTTAGAGCAATTTCAGATTGTCACTTACCTCTTAACTCCAAGTAAATATCAATAAAATTTTATGTTGCTTTGAATTTCTTGTTAAAATAAACTGAAATAAATCTAATAACTTTGCCTATATATATCCACATACAATTGCAAGGTAGCCTACTTCTGTCAATTTAGACCGTAAACAAATTTATTACTGCAAGAGATCCTATTTTATTGTCCTACTACCACAGCTCCATCAGACACACTTCCAAAAATCGCAATTATCTTCAAAACAAGACTTAGGTATTCACAACCTGATCACCAGTAAAAATATAATCTAGACAATCAGACAACACCATTTTTGCAGACAATTATTCAATGTTCTTTCTGTGCATTCTTGTATGCAACATACTAGGGTCATCTGATAAATATGCACCACAATTTGTTCACCGAATGCATTTATTCTTAAGAGTTAGTATTTGGTGACAATATCAATCAACATTTCTATTTTTTTTACATAGTCTCCATGACACTCTATGGCCTTAAACAATCATTGTCTAAGAGCATGTATTCTCTATTTGTAAAAGCTCTTTTTCAGTGCTCAATCAAGTTTTCAGTGCATGAATTATATTGTCGTCACCTCCAAAGTGTCTCCCACATAGATAATTCTTCAGTGGCCCAAACAGATGGAAGTCAGAGGGAACCAGATCTGGGCTGTAGATTGGATAAGGTTCTCACATTCTGTCTGGTTTAGTGATTTATTACTGGGTTCTGAGACTTGTATTTGGGCATGCATTATCAGTTCGGAGCAAGATCTCTTTTTGAGTCCTGTCAGATGGAACATATCAGAAATGGTGCTTCAGTTGGTTCAGAGTCTTCACACATGCCTCTGAAGCCTCTGAATTAATGGCTGACCCTTCTGGCAAGCCATGAAGGTTCAATACTTTTAACTCATGCTTCCCCATTGGATAAGCACTAATAACATCATTTCTGCAGGTCAATTACCATATTTATGGGCTGTGAGTGGACACAGGCCGTAGTTTTCAGCATCTTGCGCAAGTGGCCTTCGATGACACAGTTTTATCTGTCACATTATAATGGAAAAGTCCTTTTAGGTATCCCATAGTTACACTTGCTTAGAGAGGAAATCTGTGTGAGAAAACCTTGTCCACAAAAGCAACATACTGTTTGTGCTATTATCCTAAGATCTTCAAGTCACAGCACCAACTTTTAAAACATGCTGAACATTCATTGTGTGTGGACCCTTGATATATTCAACAATTCAGCCATTGTTCGTCAAAAAACAACTCTCCTCTGGTTAAATGTTCAGCATTTTCTCAATGCTTCATTTGGATACCAATCATTTTTCACCAAAATAACAGACCAAGAGATTTGTAAGTGAAGTCTGTGTGTGTAGGCACTACTTACTTCTTCAATGAAATAGACAAATTGCCTACACTGTGTCAAAAGAAACAAAACAATGAATGTTTTGTACTTTACAGTAATTATTAGCTTCTTTCCTTAAACTCGAGCAGAACCAATGCTCAAATCATCATGAAGCTCTTTTTCCAGTAATACTGCAGTTTTCAGTTTTCAGGCAGATATGTTTTCACTTCATCCTGTTCTTCATAAGCCTTTATGTGAACTAGTCTGCTTCAATGCCTCCGAGGCCATTTGTATAACAGTTGTAGAAATGACCTTATGATATTATTATGTGATCATCTTATTTTATCTTCACCTAATTTGGTTCTAGCTATAGGCAAGAAATTTATGTGCTATTAGAAGACTGTCTACTTAGCATATGAACTGAATGTCTACAGATTTTCTAAGTTTATGTCTTTAGGACAGACCTAAGATGAAATGTAACTCGCTAAATTATGAGCTTCCACAGCTAAGGTTATTAATATGTGTTGCTGTAATTACAATCAACCCAGAGGTACCTGGTTTAAAATCCAGTTGATGAGAGAGAGATTTTCATTGCCAGAATTTAGTCTGTTTGATAAGGAGAGGTGCTGGTGTGATTAGCATTGTATGTGGCAATGTCCTTGTAACAAAGTCAAGCCTCTGTACAATGTATTTCATGTAGTGATGACACAAGATGCAATCATCTGTAATCTTTCCATCATATGGCAACATTAACATTGGTGGTTGTTTTCATGTACCTCGTATCCCCATCCATCTCTCTCTCTCTCTCTCTCTCTCTCTCTCTCTCTCTCTCTCTCTCTGCCATCTCCACCCTGCTTACATCATGTATTTAGTTTCATGAACTGTCAGCAGAGCTTGTACTCTGTTTGAAATCAGACATTTCAATAGCTAGAACTTTTGTACATGATTTGCACTTTTTCCACTTTTATTTTCTTACAGATTTCTGTACAAGGTTTTACATCTACATTTATACTCCGCAAGCCACCCAACGGTGTGTGGCATTGTACACATTGCAGGAATTAAGTTATCCTTTTGTTTATTGCAATTGCTCACATTTTAACAGTATTTGTATTCAAAGTAGTTAAGAATATGGAGCAATTCTATATAACAGTTTTTGGTGAGAAGCATATTTAACTATTACAATAATTGACATGTTAAATGAGACATGTCACAAATGATATGCAGTTTAACTGAAAGTATAGCACTAACTACTATAAAAGCAAATATTTGTGATGGTTAAATTTGCTACTGTGGTAGTTACCATTAAAAGGGTGAAACATTCATCAACTTGAAGGTCGGTTTGAATAATGCAGTGCTTTATTAGGCATAGGGCCATTGAAGGTGGTATGTGTTTACCTTTCTCTGACATTTGAAGTTACTTAACAAGCCAGTTCTACAAGGACTTACAGTTTACCACAGACTCTGAACCATCATGCAACTCTGAACTTTTTTTAAGTTAGAGCTACAAATATATACATGTATATTTTGTATTTTACTATTCATTTGTGTTTGATTGGGCATTTCGGTTGATGTTGTCAGTTACGGTGAATCTGTACATGGTAGTGTTCCATAATTGTGCCGATATACAATTTGTAGGTGTGCAGCAATTTGATACTCATGGTATGCACCTGGCAACGAAGTTATCAGATATTCAAAATTGATCATAATAAACAATCATATCTAGTATAGCTGTTTGTAATTAATTTCAAAAAGACAAGAATAATTCATTACTCTACACAACAATTTGGATTTCTAATCTGTCTCTTAACTACTGAATTAGTTTCTAATTTAATTGCTACAACATATGTGATTTGTCTCCTTTAACAAAAATATTGTTATATTCAAATTTTAAGTCATGTTTTTAGAAAATAAAAATAACACTGAGTGAAATAAATTTTCAGAGCATAACGTTTATCAAAAAGCAGTCTATGTCATAACTAACAACTAGGCTTTTTATGTGTCTGCTATGAAAGAAGATGACACACAGATTTTACAAGAGAGGACACAGTTTAAACCACAGCATGACTACTTTGGTTTAAAATCCATTTTTTTTTTCAAATCACAATAAATGTCATTTATTTCTTGGTACATTGTAGTGTGAGCTAATTCTCTGAGACAGTAAAATCTCAATGACTATTGTAATTACATCCAAAGAAAGGAAATTCATTTTATGTGGGCACTACTGGCTGGGAAAGTTGTTTCTTCACTAAGTGTGTGCAGTAAGAATGGAAAATAGTCTTAATAAACAAAGTACAGTCTCCTCCATAAGGATGGAATAGTCTTAATAGACAACAGGGATTAGCATGCAATTATTGTTCAAAGTGAATCAGTTTCTTCAATCTAATCTTCTTCCTTTTTAATACTGTGTGGTCTGTCTTCAGTTAGAATATTTGTGTGATGTTCCCTCAATATCATTAGAGGAATTAAATTGCTAAGTGACCAACTGTTTTTTTATTATTGTGTGGTTTCTTCACATCCATAAACATCTTCCATACCTCTGCAGCTTGTGCTCCGCCTATTAAAGCCTCCATTTTAATGCATTTCTGTTCCTGTCTCTTGTTCTTTAATTCTGTTCCAGAACTTCTGATTTCTTACACAGAGAACTGGAAAACAATATACTGCTTGATATTCTATTTCACTACATAAGCTTATTTCAGCTTTATCGCCTTCATTAACACATATCCTGATGCTGTAGATGGACATATGTCAACTTTGAGTAAACCATTATTGCTGCCTGTAGTTGGTTGACAGCTGTCAAAGTTTTATTTCTACAACTGTCAGATAGTGAAAAACACATTACAATAAGGGTAACAGCAAGCTATTGAACAACTTTAAAACATTGCTGAAAATAATATTACAACCAACAACTATAGACAGCAACAGTGGTCTATTCAAAGTGGACATGTCCATCTACAACGTCAGGACACATACTTATGAAGGAAATAAAACTGAAATAAGCTTCTACACTAAAATAGAGTATCTAGCAGCATACAGTTTTCCAGTTCTCTGCATAATGTCCTACTGTGACATAATATATGCTGCACATCAAACAACAATGAAACTCCTGATTTCTTCTTTTCTGACCTTGTCTGTCCTGAGAACGTTTTGTTGATAACCATTTTTACTAGCAATCCTCTTTTCCAAATCATCTTAAAGTCATCAGGGAAACATTCAACTTCATTTATACTCTTAACATTGCATCTCCATTACTCTTAGAGCAATTTTCCTAACCACCTGTTTAAGAATATCATAGTCTCTTATCAAAGCCACCTTCAAAGACAGGAAGGAGGGTTTGCACATTTTGATGAAGCTAAGAGCTGTGTTGGCAATAGCATAGCTGCCAGATGGCCCGCCACAGCACAACAGGCCTGGTGAGAAAGAGAAAGAGAGACTAGCTTGGTCCAATTAAGTTAAGAACTGAAACAATCATTATTATATGTGAAAAATGTTTATTCTAGAAGAAAACTATGATCAATCCTTGTTTAAACAAAATATCTGTCATTCACCAGGGTTTTTTCCCTCTCATCTTCAGAACATTTAGCCAAATGTAAACTAAGGAAAAAAAAGATTTGCAAGTAATGTCCTCAGTTATGATGATGAATCATTGTGAACAGAATGCAAGCTCTAATAGGACAACCATTTATGTATTCTTTTCAAAAGAAGCATAGCAAACACTTTAAGAAATTTATGTAAACCAGAGAAAGCCTGTATCATGATAGCCGTGAAGATATCTGGAAATTTGGATACAACTAACTCCATTCAATGCACTGACCATTCATAACTTCATCTACAAAGAAACTCATGATCTATCTTTGACAAATTACTTTGGACGCCCTGTTTCCAACATTTATTCACTTTCACAAATTTGTAATGAAGACAGCAATTGGCAGCATAGTGAGCATTCACAAAATTTGTTTGTTGAAAGGAATCTCAACACTACATTTAACATACCACAATGACAAAGAAACCCAACTGTGTTACAAGTCAAATTCTCTGCCTTCCCTCGGAGCCTGTATTAAGGAGAGTTAGAACAGAGGGGGGGAAAAAAATTTTTGGATAGCCGTCAATATCAAATAAAGTAGGTAACTTTTTATATAGAACATTGTGCATTGCAGTATTACAAAGACAAAATTATTTTCTTTTTATTGGTAGCATTGTTGAAAACAATATAGTAGAACATCATAATATAAACCCTATTTGTAAGTATAATGTTCTAAGAATGCTGATGCTACAGTGACCAGTGTGGATACTGGAAAGGTAATCAACTTTCAGATTCTGACAAAACATTTTATCAATCTAAATCAGTGAACCAAAATGACCATATCCATGATAGAAACTTGACAGAACAAGTGTTAGAATGGAGACCTCTGCACTGTTGAAATTTTTAGTTGACCCATGAATGAAATGGGTGTTTGTTACTCTAAGCTCTTAGGCATACAACAGTGTAGCAGCAGCAGCAGCTGCTGCTGCTGCTGCTGCTCAGCCTTACAGAGGTAAGATTGTCATAAAACTTGAGTGTGTGGATCACATCCAGAAGAACACGGTTGAAGAAGTTTAAACTAAATCTGTGAAACCAAAAACCTTCTCATCGTGAAACTGTAAGGGGTAGGCTGGCAGACAAAATTATTGGTGAATTACATCAATACAATGGGATGGCCATTAGGAATGACACTGAAAATTTGTTCAGAATGAGGCAGCCTGTATGGACCAGTTTCTTCCATGAAGTGACAACAGATGAGGGACCAATATTCAACTCTACCCTCCCAGACTTGATTCGTATTCATGTATCACAACACCCAATACTCAAACTCTTCATACAGGCAGTCATGGGAGTCAAAGTCCATTTACAGAGACCTGGCACATCCTGACTGGTTGAAGAAGTGTCTGCACAAGCAGAATCAGACCCCAAATGAGTCTTAACAATCTCATATGTACTTTTGTACCAGAAAATACTTTTGTTGGAAGGAAGGCACCAAAATGTGAGGAAGGAGGGGGGGGGGGGGGGGACCTGTGATATTGTTACCGCTTTTAATAATGGCAACATGGGTACGCTGAAAGAGTTTTGGCATATGAGAGTTATTTCTGGAGCAAACTGCATCAGAGAACTTCAATGAATGGACAAGGTTCCTGCCAATAAAGCACAGTATGCAGCAGAATTTGTCACTATGGAGTCCTCAAGAAGATGACACACAGTATGGTGCAGGATGCTTCTGAGTGAGCAAAAGTAAGAAATAACACATACATTAAGTTTTTCAGATCTTGGAAGCTGTTTCTGAAAATTTACATTTTCATTTGCAGTATTCTCTAAATCTCAGGAGCCACTTGGATTAGAATATTGCATTATTCTCTAAATCTCAGGAGCCACTTGGATTAGAATATTAAAATTTTCAGGGAGTTGCATCTATTGAACTAAAATAAAAGCTCATAAATTTTGACAACACAGTCTGCAGGGATTGCATTAATATTTCTTAATTGACTGGTTTCGGCTTATATACAAGCCATCTTCAGAGTTTCTTGGCCTCCTATGGCTGGTGATGACAGACCCTTGGATTTCTCGAGAAATCTGAGAGGCTGTCAGCACCTGCCATAGGGGGCCAAGAAATTGTGAAGATGGCTCGTATATGAGCCAAAACCAGTCAAATTATTAATGTGATCTTGACTGTTCATTTTAACATAGTAAAATAAAAGCATGATGTTAAGTATAATGACAATTATAATTATACACAATGTATAAAAAATTATGCAAAATTATAACCATATAGCTAAAAAATTGTATTCCCCAAATCACTGGCTGAAATGCAATGATTTCAGAGCAGTACACTAACAACATAATATGTAATGTTCCACGAGAGTTCCACAATTATTGCTACAGTAGATTATGAAATACAAGGAAGCCAGTAATAAAATTTACATTGTCAGTATAGGGTGTTCCAACTCGCCATGATCTATATCTTAACTTCTGACAAGCAAATGGTATGACAACACTATGGTGCAACAAAATAATAAACTGATCCCACAAATGTATATTTAAAAGTAATGAAACTCCTGAAACTATTAATATTTATAAGATTCTGAATTGAAAATAATACTACAATTACTTCTTTCATGCTGAATCTTATGTTAGGCTCCTAAACACAATAGCACTATTTGATATATCAGTGAAGTGTTTGAAGACAAGTCATTTGCACCATTCAATCCAGAATTAAGGATGAACTGCATGACTTCAGATAGACATATTTAGTGTTCTGTATAATATTGCTTTTAAATAGTTTTGATGTTCTGCAAACCTTCAGTTAAAAAGCCATTTTTCCTTCTCTTAAATAGATGGCACTTTTATACATAATTTATAATTTGTCTGACATAATCTTTCAATACTAATGTTAGTTATTTCATACACCTGACAGTTTCAAATAAAATATTAAAAGAAAGGTCAGTATTGGTCATAATATTGATGTTTTATTGATAGCAGAATCAGTTTTCGATCACATAGTGATCATCTTCGGTGCTGTACACATTAAACTCGGACACTAGTATCAAGTTATCAATAACCAGAACTGAGAAGCGATCACAATATTGAGTTTTTGTGATCGCTTCTTAGTTTTGGTTATTGATACCTTGATACCAGTGTTCGAGTTTATTGTGTACAGCACCGAAGATGATCACTATGTGATCGAAAACTGATTCTGCTATCAATAAAACATCAATATTACGACGAACACTAACCTTCCTTTTAATATACCATATATGGTCGTGGTGCACACAGCACTCCATGGAGTCACCAATCAATTCAAATAAAATTATTTATTGCTACCTATATGATAACTTAACAACATATTACCAATCTCTGCATTTACCAGCAGCTTCCTATTAAACGTCCCTTGATTTTAAGACTGAGTGCACACAGTCTTGCTCTACAAAGACACTAGTGCTTTTTAAGAAAATGAAACCAACAATGAAAACAATTTCAATAGTGACCAAGTTGATTTAGTTGCTGAAAAATGGTAATAACTGCAAAATAGTGAAAGGTAATCCTTAAGAACAAAGAGGAGGAGCTGCTGACAACTGACAACAGCGTAAATGAAACTATTCTAAAAAAAGTAAAGACAGAAATGAGATTGCTTTCATGGAAAGTAGCAATATAAGAACTAGGGATGAGAAAACAAATTTGAGTATATGATCTACCAGGACAGACTTTGCAACAGTACCAATTCATCAATCTAAAGACTTACAAAATTTTGATGGAGACCACAGCTGAATCTCACTCCAGTTATGGGATCCTTGTTGTTGGAAAAGACAGCAAGTGCAAAAGAGAGTTTCCTTTGTAGTAATTTTGCACAATTTGTACAAGACTTCACTTAAACCTCTGAACTATGTAAACATTAAAGAGCTGCACTGAAGTACTATTCAAACATTGTCAGACTAAAGATAAATGCCATAAAAACATCCATATTTGCTCATTTGTTCATCATAAACACATTTGTGCATGCATAATGTTTACTGGAACTTTTTGTCACCTTAATAACACTAGAAGCAAGTAGAAAGAACCACAGATATTCATTCTCTATTAAGTCACTGTTAATTATGAAATACACTTTGAAACACTTTCAACAAGTAATTTTTAGTGTTATCCAATATATCTGCAACTGTCAGAAAATTTTCCATCTTCTCAAAGCAGCTGCCATTGTAAGTCAAATGTTTTAATTTATGAACTGCTTCATACACTATGCAACGAAACATGAAAATTACTTTTCCCATACAACTTTATTATAAATGATCTGCAAGAAGGAGGTAAGGACCTCATGGAAGGCCTGACCCTTTTCATATGCATACTGAAAGAGAGGACTAATCTGTTTTGCAAACAAAGTGTCTAGCTTGTATTTGCTCATGAGCAGAAGACTATATTGAACTAAATTGCCAAAATATAAATATGCATCCTAAGTCAAGTTAACTGTAAGTATTTTAATATAACTGTGTTGAATTCTTGGCTTTTTTTGTCAATCTAAGATTGATTGCAAACACTCAAACTACATCCAATCTATTGCCCTTTGTTCATCATAAACAAAATTTTCATATAGTAAATGTTGACTCTGATGTAACATAACAGATGCTTTCAATTATACCATAAAATTGTTTGAATTTATCAGTCTCATTTCACACCACTCATTTCAGTTACATTTACTCTAAAAGCTCTCATTGCATGATTCAAGTTTTTACTATCAATTTTGCTTTATAGAAACTGTGCCTGAAAGTCAGAACCACCTCTTTCTTGTAGTGACACAGTAGGTATCATTGGGCTAGCTTCCACAAATTAATTTCACCAAGACTGCTACAAGAGTGCTGCTCAACTAATTTTCTGGCACTTTTTTTTAAGGCTTTTGAAGTAATTGAGGTATCTCAAAAGCAATGGGTCAAAATACCTCAATACATATAGGAAGTCTCAAGTAAAGTATGATCTTTTTATTAATATTATTTAAATAAACATTGATAATAAATGCAATGATAACTTTCAATAAATATAGTTTGCCTTGAGAAAATCTGATATCAGATTTGTAACCCCCCTCTCTGCCCAGTAAAATGCAATCATTTGATACACATATAAACAATGTAATGCTTAATTTTTATTATGGCAGTTTTGTAGTGATTTTTAAGTCTTTCTATATCCACCTCAAGCCAGGTCAATCAATACATTAAAAACATGTTTTGTGTGAAAACAATTTGAACTAAAAGACACTGTCATTACAACACAGTGTTTGGGGATGCTGCAACAGTAACATTACAAGCCACCATTACAAAAGACAATGTCTCAGATGAAGGTGGGTAGAGAGTCCCAGCAGTGATGGGCAGTGGCAGGTAGTGATTGGTCTGGCAGAAAGTGTGTCACTTAAGATTGCACTGTATTTTCATTTTTAATGGTGGTATGGTGACACTGTTGAGAGCTTACCATAGTGATTCACGTATGTGCTCTTTTTGTACTGGAAATTACAACAAACAAAAATTCTGCATAGTGCTTGTTTGTTATTCAAATATATTATCATGTCAACCATGAAATGAACATGTGAATGAAATGACGTCAACAAAGGTAAATACATCTACAGGAGTTGTTGATTTGGCTACCTACTAATTGGGTGTTGATTAAATATACAAAAAATGAACTTATGTAAATTTCACTGTGTTAGACATCTTACCACTTGCCTCCATATTGTAAGTTTATTCATTCCCAATGTAACTTCTTTACAACTACCTACTAACAACATTCCACATGAAGATAAACTCCCTTTGCAGCATAGCAAAATGTAAAAAGGAGATATTTGGCATTACCTAGCAACAAGCTCTCTTCACAATATAAACAAGTAAGGCTTAAAGAAATATCACTCAATGGAAAGATGATAATGTTGCACAAAAAAAATTATTATCCTTTCAGCAACTACAAGTGTTTCTTTATTTTCTAAGGGGAGAGGGGATGTGGACTTCTGAAGCTAGCTCCCTGCAAATGGTTTTGGAGAGAATTTGGTTGGCTAGTACCAGGAGGGCAGGAGAAAAAGCACTGAAGTAACTTCACCCACTATGTCCCACAAGGTTCCAAGACAGACTAACAGAAGGCAGGGACTGAATATAATAGTAGCTGCAAGATTACTGATGAAAGCACAGTCGGCTTGCAAGACAAATTAAAGAAGTGAATCACAATACAAATAGTGCAGTGAAAGCAAAGATCATAAAGTCTCAAAACATAGTATAACACAAAATGCGTCAGACTGACACTCACATACAGTATTTCTGAATGATGATTCCATTTATACAGACTGTGTCATGTGAATGATGGAGACTCAGACATTAACAAAGTAACTTTTTTATATTTACAGAGTGTGCATTAACCAAATTCATTTATAATGACATCGAAAAAGTTCAAAAGAAGAGCAGCTCATTTTGTACTATTGCGAAAAAGGGGAGTGAGTGTGTGTGTCCCAGTTATGATATGTGAGTAATAAAGGCATTTTTCATTGTAGTGATATCTTTTAATGAAATTTGAATCACCAACTTTCTCCTCCAAACACAAAAATGTTCTGCTGATGCACACCTATGTAGGGAGAAATGATCAGTATAATAAATATGAGAAATCAGAGTTTGCATGGAAAAATTTAAGTGTTCATTACTCCCATGTGCTGTCCAAGTGTGGAACACAAGAGAAATAGTGTAAAAATTTTTGAAAAATTCTCTGCTAAGCACTGAAGTGTGAATTTTGGAGCAGTCATGTAGATTTAGATAAGCTGTGTACAAAAAAAAAAAAAAAAAAAAAAAAACGCAACTACAGTCCTTATTTAACATTAAAATTACATAACTATAATTGGCATCGATGCTCTGATCCCAGTGCAAAGAAACAGAGTGGAAGGTTTCATGGTAACTGAACAGTTGACCTTACGGTGACTTTTTCTAGGAGTTAAGGATATAGGAGCCAAATGGAAAGAGAAGAATGTTTCAGGACTTCCAAGCTACACTTTTACATCAGATCCAGGTCTTGTCACCTAATGACAACAAGTGTTGCCTTGAGGTAGCACTATCTCTTTTAAGAGCACTTGTTTTAAACAGCCTGTTTAACACTTGGAAATTTGTTGCAAGGCCATTCAATGTTTACTGTTTCATCTCATTTTCAGCCAGTCAGTCATTAGGGTCCATATTTCCAGTCTTCTTTGAGGAGCAACTTTCTTTTTTCTCCCAGGATAAAGAGAGCTGGGATATGACCACTCAAAGCTCATCTGTTTAGAAGCAGTGTCGAACCAGTGGATTCCCCATACTCCAACAGATGAGTCAGTCAAGCACCCATTCTTTTTACTTACTAAATCTCCAACATATGCTTGGACACAAACTGTGCACAAACTTTGTTACAGACAAATTTCTTATAGATTACGTGATACTATGCAATATACAGTTCCCTTGTGTATCAACAGTTCACCAGCAATTTTGTGTGTGGCAGTCTGAAGCTGAACACATAAAATAACCTACTGATGAAATTTGGGCAGGTTTACTGACAGCATGCACCTACCCTGGGCTTGACAAGTCATTGGTGTTTTCACATCCTGCCATCCAATACACACACCACCTGAATATAGTGCAACATAAAACACATTGCTCTACATACAGAGCTCTCATTCCAGTTAGACATGAGAAGCCTGCTCTCCCACGACAGTATGAAAATGGTAGCAGCTATCTGCACCAAATTATCATTAAAGCAAATGCAACTACAATAAAAATGTGTGTTTCAGTTATGCACATATTATGAATAGTCAGAGAAAATCCTGGATAGAGATTATAAAATGTATAACCACTTGCTGTGGAAGAGATGATCGGCAATGGAAGGCAAATGAAAGAGTTGCATTATATTTCTCAATTATAGATGTTTAGGCCATCAGCAAACAGGAGGAGGAGGAGGAGGAGGAGGAGGAGGAGGAGGAGGGGGGGGGGGGAGGGGGGGAGTGACCAGTATCCGATCAAGAGTGTAGGTCCAATACCACAGTTACAGTTGTGTACATCTTTTTAATGATGTTTGTCCACTGTTAATTACTTCCTCCATACAATGAGCGATTCTTTCCTTCCACCATATATTTGGTTTCACAAATTAATGTAAATATAAAAAAAAACTTGTACTGCAGTGTATCTAACAATGAGACTCGATAAACCCTAAGAATACAATGGGAAATGGAGAAAATGTAAGAAGGAATAACACAAAACTTGTTGACAGAGAGCATAGAAGATAACATGCAAATAAAGTCAGGCATTTCACTTGGTTTATGAAAATGAGTGTTTGTCAGCAATCAGATCTAAAGTGCAGAGGAACTTATAAAAAGTAAACAAAAGATAGAATGTATCTTATATTAATCTGTTGATGTGAGGATTACAAAAAAGTTAACTAATATTTTTAAACAACAGAACAGAAGTTATATGAAGAAATGTGAGAAAATATTGAAAGAAGAAAGCTCATAAGACCATATAAATGCAATGGAACTCGACCAATATGTACAAATAAGGAGAAGAATTACACAAACAAGCATTTACAAAGAAAGATCAACAGAGGGATCATATAAAAGTATTGACAAGCACAATGTATAGATAAAAATGGAACAAAAATGGGAAAGACAGTGTAAAAGAATCTTGTACTCATCTGTTGCTAAAAGATATTTGAATTGTTAGTGATTAACATAAAAATATTAAAACATCAGTTTAGCTCAGTTTATAAAATGATTAAACAAATGCATAAATCACAGAACGAACAAAAAATGAATAAAAATTGGGGAAAAAATCAGAACAGGAGGATAACTGTAAAGGTGAGGAGAATAATAGGAAGTCAGGAATTGTATTTGTACAGTGTTACACCATGGTTTCTCAGATACAGGTGTGAATAAGATATATATTTTGTGAGAACCAAACCTATGTTTCTGCTGCTTTCAGTAGAAAATATGCTATTTTGATTTCACTTTGACACAAAATGTCTACTGTATGAATAATGTCATGGTAAGTCTTATTGTTTACTTCAGAGGATCTGACATTAAATTCTGCTCATGATTGTAAAATAACAACAAATTTTACGCAAACGTTTTACTGAACCATGTAATTTATTTCAATTCCACAGAAACAGCACTGGCATTCTAAAACACATCTGCTTAAATGGATCAGCTTACCTGGTCTAGTATCATGATAAAACTATGCCAGATGTTTCAATAAATTCATTATCTTACGGTATAATAATGTAAAATGGTATATTTCTCACTAATTAAATATATCTCCTTCAAATAAAAAAAATGCTGTGTTGTTTGATGACAAGAAAATGTTCTTCACACAAATGTTTGCTATTTAGGGAACTGAACAATATGCTCCAACAGGTTCCATGATTGACATATAATAACATCTCCACAAAAATCCGATTACATGAAATGACAACAGCAAAATCTTTTAAAAATGCTGAACTTGCAATGCAATAAATTTGTTGTGACAGATGAAACTGAGTAGTTCATTGATTTAATCCCTACTGTCAACATACATGATACTTTCACTTTGTACTGTGACATAATTTACAAGTAATATTAACATTATGATAATCCCTGGATGGTAAAATAATGAATATGATGTTCTTCACATGTACTATGACATGCAATGTAACTAATTTTGAAAGACCAATGATGAATGTCTTGAAAATGGTAACAAAGCCAAAATTGCAATAATCTGTCTAGCACAAAATAAAATAATAATCAAATGGTGAAATCATTGTAATTCATACAATAAATACATGTGACTGTGCAAGGGCAGATGTTGGAGAGTACAACGGATAATTTTGTGCAGCTGTTCAGAATGTGTGCCAGGAACAATGTAAGAAATCATCTAACTATTATCTTCCATGTGTAATTGTTACAGTTCCTGCATTCAATCTTACTCACATTTTAAATGCATTTGTTTTCTTGCCTCTATCCACAAGGTCCTTTTAACCATTTAGCCAGTGGAAATTTAAGGTAATAAATAGCGTTAAATCTTGGGAAAAATTTGACTGCAAGTTATGCAATAAACGCTTTACCATGTGTAAGAAAAGATGTGTAAAAAGATATTAAAATCACTAAGGTTGACAAACATAAAAAGTAGAAGTCTGCATAAAACAGTTAAAGAACAGAGTTTATGCAGTCATACAGTGTGAAACTAAATATAGTTTTCTTTAAGGGTCACAGGTAAAGAACAGCATGATCAGAAACCTTTTTTGTTTTTTTTTTTTTTTTTTTTTTGTTGAGCATCTTACAACACACCAGCAGTAACTATATTTCTTGAAAAACCTACCAAAACGCCAATAAATAATTAAATTTAACTATATGATTCCAAGGCTTGTAATGGTTAACCCAATGACTGTAGTGATAAAAGAAGAGACATTACTTAAAAGCACAACCATATAAGCATGAATAAGCATGCATTACTTGAGTACCAACCATAAAGAAATATGTGTGGTTGCTATACTACAATGAGTGGACAGCTAAATCACCAACCAATATTCCATGTCCACTGTTACATCACAAGGTATGCTAGATGTTGTAATAGCACTTTGAATTACTGCTGCATCATGCAAATTTTCTGTCAAGTGAGATAAAATGTAGTTATTGCTGACATGCTGGGCATCAGCCCAAAGGGGGTGCATAATTATGAAAGGGAACACAAGTGGCCATCTGTGAGACTGACACGTCAAATGTTAGAGCCAACCTGTGCCAAAAGCCGTATTCTGAAGCACAGGTAGAAGTTGTCTGCAGTAGTTTTACTGTCAGGTATTGGAAAAATGATGGTGTCCCACACTATCACAGTTATGAATATTCTGTTACCAAAAAACAGCTATGCTAATTTGACGTAAAGCCAAATGGATAACATTACTAAAATGAAACATTATAGTCAACATAAATGTGACTGGAATAGTATGTTTAAAAACCCTCTACAATGAGCTTAGCTCTCATTTTAACATATACAAATATTGTGTTAATTTCAATGCATTGAGTTCATATAGCGTCGTCAATAATTACTGTGTTTGTCCCACAGGAGAATTAGCATTGTAAACTTTATTTTTTTATGATAAACAAATAAAGAGAAGATTTGAATCAAGGCATGAGAAGTATACATAGCAACTTTCAGTAATTTCAGAACAACAGGAAAGAAACTAAACATGTTTAGAAAATATACATAATATAAGAAACCATATGAAAGATATCATTACTATCATAAATATGGTAGTTACTAATAAACTGCATACATCTCCCACTCTGCAGTGCATTGTTTCTAAAGCAGTGTTTTATGGTTAGGCATAAATTGCTTTTTTGTGATTCCTGTTAGGTCTATGACTGTTCAACACTCACTCCTCATCTGGAATCACAATGGTCACAAAGTTTTTTTTCTTGATTTAGCCTACCTCTATATTCAGTCTGTTAGGCAAGACCTAGTCTCCATTATATATCTTATCAGACTAGTGCACCTACAACTGTACTAAAACTGTCCATTGTTTTTTTGTTTGGGGATGCATCGGCTATTCTCACTGAACCTTTTCACACTGTTCAATTATTTCCTTTAATGAAGATATTTTCAATTTCATGGATTTTTTCATTGTTCACCAATTATGTGGGAAAGTATTTGTTCGCAAATGTGATACTCCAATTGAGATGTGAAGAACAGTTTGAACTGCCATTGTTTTATGTGCACAAATTAGAAGAAAATATGTTTATCCACACAGTTTTGAAAATAGAAGCAAATTCAACGAATCCAACATCATGCTTGTAAATATTGAATTCCTTTAAAAAAAATAGAGCCCAGGACATAAACTCAATCCATTTTTTATAAAACTCGGTGTATAATTACTTGTATGTTAAAACAAATAACAAAAACATATGTTAGCTCTCAAAAAAAATATATATATAGACACACACACGTCCCACTGCAACAATGACTTTAGGAAAGATATTCTCTTTCTTGTCTGGGATAATTCTGTTTTCTTGTTTACCTTCTATAACCAGGAATCAAGTATCAGATTTCATTATCCCACATGGCATTCATGAGTTCATGTTTTCATGTTCCATCAAAGAAAAATTTACATGGTGATTCTATGTACTGGAAACTATCTTACTACAATTACAGAACCACATCAAATGTAGTGCATCTTGTTCTTGTCTCTGTCAAGTGATGCTACTTTGAAAACAAGCCTTTCTTTGCATTCCATCTATTGCAACAAGCATTATAAGTCTCATTCTCTCAAAATATGATCCTAACATCAGGTCAAATTCACAACAAAAGTAAAAATTAGTTACATGAATTTCACACATATGGTGCAAAAAAGTTCATGTCAACACAGGCAGTTCACACCAAATAACAGTTACTCACCTCTGCTCCAACAAGTAAACATGCATCATCATGAATTAGTTTTGGTTAGTGAGCGAGTTTCCTCATTTCTGAATTGGTGTTATTGCACTTCTGGGCTACCATTCATCTCACAAAATTTGAGAGCAATATCATCTAATGTCCTGGAATCAGTATAATTTCCTTTTCATGATGTGACACTCTCCCACACAGTTTTGAATTTTGTCTCATATGAGATATACAATATTACTTTAGCACCACTGAGTTGTCACAAGGAATATGCATCATCATCAGAATTCAGTTCTCTATGGGCAAGTGCAAACATTCATTCCTGTTAACACAGTGATGTTTTTGGTATGTGAATACAATGAAAAGCAACCTACCCAACACCACCTCTGTTTTATTCTCTTTGTTGAAGAGACATCATAGTCTTATTCATATATTCTCTTTTCATTCCAGAGATCGCTGAGTTTCATACTATTCTTATGTAATACTTCTCCTTGTAACAGTACATATAACATTTCCTATAGGAATGGTCTTTGCACTTTTAATACAATTTTCAGTAAGTATCCTTCAGTGTCTCTCCATTTGGACTTTCTGCAGATTGTGATAATTACTTATATGTCCTAAAAAATGCAGATGTGTCTGATTTCTCTGGCATGAAAAGAATTTTAAATGTTTTTATTATTTCCTAGTCATTACCTATTGAGCTCAACATATTCATTTTCATTATGACATTCATAGATACACCTGTTCACACTTTTCAAATTTATAAAACCATGCAAGACATATAGCTAAAGGAACAGAGAATATTTATCCACAGTACTAGCTCACCTGGTGCATTGGATCATAGCCCATTCCTCCATCTGCATAAGGTGGCTGTAACAAGAGTGATTATAGTTAGCAAGTTTACTTTAAGTATGCTATTACATTAACAAAATTACACCTAAGGTGTTTCTGCAATACAGACACAAACCAAAATAAACATTACATAATACAGACTAAGTTACAAAGAAGCGACTGACAGGTAAGGTACGTGAAAATTACATCAGGAAAAAAATCCTTTGGTAACAAGTATTAAATCCCAAAAATTCATCTAAAATAATAAACTATTCTTCTGTCTCACTCCAACAGATATGTTCCTAAGTAAATTTTAGTTTCTCGCTGACACCACTTAAAAGTTACAAACAACAGATAGTGTGTATTTTGTCAACTGATTTCAACTGACAGTTAAATGGTAACTTTGTATGATCATGTATTTGACACAGAATCGTGGAGTTTAGCTTTGATTTTTACATAAAGAATGAGACTACCCCTGCAAGAATTGCCACTAGAGGCAGGTCATATGTGCTAAATTAGAGGATCAGAATGGTCTAGTGAAATAATTGAAGGTGAAAATAAAATGGTCTTTATTGAGCTGTTGATGGTGATTTGTCCATATGTATCATTCTGTAGATACCAAATAGTGTAACTTACAGAAAAACAGCAGTTTTTACCTCTAAGAAGCTGCACAAAATCACAAACTGAATATGAAATCTCTCAGTAGCAGGATAGGTTGGAAGTACAAAGACAGTAAAATTTTTGTATATCCACAAGCAATTATTGTTATTCAGACAATTGCCAACTTCCATAACTACAATGCCCATACTCAGTGAACAAAAAGAACAAACAGTCACAGGCATGTGAGCCATACTTGTACAAAACTTTACAACAGACTGCCAGACACCATCAGGAAGGTAGAAGATGTAAACAAATTTAAAGCAGAGTTTAGAAAATTTCTATTCAAACAATGTTTTTACTCAGTAAATGACTATTTAGGCCAATAAATTATTTCTGATAATGTTTATATTAAGACAATAATTAAAATATTGTATTTTGCCCCTAAACATTTTATTATATTTGTATATCTAATGGACAGCTATTGGGTGTTATAAAATCTGTACTTAATTATTCTAGTGTATATAAGGACTTGCTGTCTAGAGAAGACAAAAATAAAGCCCAATAGAAAACAGACTAAGCAACTATAATGCCATAAGTGTACATGTATATAAAGTTGCACACACACACACACACACACACACACACACACACACACAGTTTTAGGTCAAATCACTACGCCCTAATAATTTGTATTTTTGGTAATGATTTTCAATCACTTTTATTATTTATGTTTCGTCAGAGTGAATGCTTCAAAAAATATTAACCTACAAAAAGAGGGGGTCTCCTATTTGCATAAGACTGCAAACTAAGCTTTTCATTAGAAAATTTGTTGTAGAAGGGAAAATTAATTCTAGATTATTTTTAAATGCTAACAATTGGATACCTGAAGGAACATACACACTATTTCAAAAAGTAATTTTATCATAGTTCTGTACTATCGTCAAGCATAAAAATTCTCTCGTGTCTATGCAAAATAATTGAGAAGCATTTTTTCAAAAGTCGATAAATGCTCAATTTTTCAAAATTGAAATTTTTCTAGTTATAAATCAGACTTGTTGCCATGCATGCCCTCCTGAAATGGTTGGGACAAAATCCAATATTTGCTGTTGCTATAGGGTGTTGAAAACTACAGCTTTGGCATAACCCAATATTTGCTCTCACCTAGTTAAAGTGATGAACACAAACCGTGCTTTGCTTCTGAAGAACTGAAGGAAGAATAACAATATAGGATGTCACTGTCAATGATAATGTGGGAGCATTTCCTGGGGAAAAAAGGAATAAACTGTAGGCAAACACTTGCCATCAGAACCAACAGTAGAGTGAGCTCCCTCCCGCCGTTGGATAAGCAGTAGCCAGCAGCAATTCGCACTCTGAGCTCAATTATTTGTTTCATAGTTTAATTCTTAATTTCTTTGCAAGTTGTTGGGTACTTGCATAGTTTAATTCATAAATTTTGGGCATATTGTAGTATTTGAGATTAGTAGCATCACGTTTTAGTACCTGAATAGTGTAAATTTGCGTAGTCATCAGTCATCTGTTTGTTTTGAATGGCTTGTGCGATAAAAGAAAGAAAAGAAAGGAAAAAAAATTGTTAGGGATGGATAGGGACTGCACCTGTTGTGTACCGATTCAGGGGGAATTGGCCACCATCCGTAATCAGCTGGAAGCTGTGTTGGCTGTGGTTGGCAGGCTCCAGGCTCCAGGCTGTTGCCCTGGGCTGCGGTGACATTAGGACACCCAAGGCAAGCACTTTGGTGCCTCTGGAACCTGTAGCATCGCCTGGGATCTCTGATGCCACTGCACCTTCAGATTTGGACATCCCTGCCGGTCGACACTTGCCTGATGGTGATTAGCAAACCGTGGCGGGGTCGCAAATCCCTGGGTGGAAGGCCAAAGTTGGTGCTGGCCACAAGGCTGTACCATTACACCTCTGTAACAGGTTTGAGGTGCTGCCCACTGCTGAAAGTACTTCTGAGCCAGCAAGGGCGGCCTCACCTGTTGTGGCCGGTCTTCCTGGGAGGTCCAGACAAGCGCAGAGGGTGGAATTACTTGTCATTGGGAGCTCCAATGTTAGGCAGGCGACGGAGTCCCTTAGGGATATGGCAGCTAAGGATGGGAAGAAAGCCAATGTGCACTCCATTTGCATACTGGAGGGAGTCATCCAAGATGTGGAAAGGGTCCTTCCGGATGCCATGAAGGGTACAGGGTGCAGCCAACTGCAGGTGGTGGCACATGTCAGCACTAATGATGTGTGTCGCTATGGATCGGAAGAGATTCTCTCTGATTTCTGGCGGCTATCTGAGTTCGTGAAGACTGCCAGTCTTGCTAGTGAGATGAAGGCAGAGCTCACCATCTGCAGCATTGTCGACAGGATCGATTGCGGACATTTGGTACAGAGCCGAGTGGAGGGTCTGAATCAGAGGCTCAGACGGTTCTGCAACCATTTAGGCCTCGACTTGCACCATAGGGTGGTGGGGTTTCGGGTTCCGCTAAATACATCATGTGTCCACTACACACAGGACGTGGCTACATGGGTAGCAGGGGCTGTGTGGTGTGGACTGGGCGGTTTTTTTATGTTAGACAGTCTTGGGAAAGATCAAAAAGGGCTCCAGTCCCAAAGGGTACAGGGCAAACAAACGACAAGAATCGACCAAGCAACAGTCAGTATTGTAGTTGTAAATTGTCATAGCTGTGTTGGAAAAATACCAGAGCTTCAAGAACTCATAGAAAGCACTGAAGCTGAAATCGTTTTAGGAACAGAAAGCCAGCTAAAGCTGGAGATAAATTCTGCCAAAATTTTTACAGAAGTGTAAACCGTGGTCAGAAAGGATAGATTAAATAAAGCAGGTGGTGGTGTGTGTGTCCCCGTTGGTAGTAGTTTATCTTGTAGAAGTTGAAATAGATAGTTCCTGTGAATTACTATGGGTAGAGGTTATACTCAACAGCTGTACCAAAATAATAATTGGCTCCTTCTACCAACACCTGACTTAGATGATATAATAGCTGAACGCTTCAAAGAAAACTTGAATCTCATTATAAATAAGTACCCAACTCATACAGTTATAATTGGTGGAGACTTCAATCTAACATCGATTTGTTGGTGAAAATACATGTTCAAAGCCAGTGGTAGACAGAAAACATCTTCCGAAATTGTACTTAATGCTTTCTCTGAGAATTACTTTGAACAATTAGTTCATGAGCCCACACAAATTGTAAATGGTTGTGAAAACACACTTTACCCCTTAGCCACAAATAATTCTAATCTAATAGAGAGCATAAAGATGGGTACAGGGATCAGTGAACACAAGGTCATTGTAGCGAGGCTCAAAACCATATCAACCAAAACCACTAAAAATAAATGCAAAATATATCTATTTAAAACAGCAGATAAAAATTCACTTGATGCTTTCCCAAGAGAGAGTCTCCATTCCATCCAAGCTAATTATGTAAGTGCAGACCAGATATGGCTCAAATTCAAAGATACAGTATCGACAGCAATAGATAGATTCATACCGCATAAGTTAATAAGAGAAGGGACTGATCCACCATAGTACACAAAACACATCAGAACACTGTCACAGAAGCAAAAAAAAAAGCATGCCAAATTCAGAACAACGCAAAATCCCCAAGACTGGATAAATTTCACAGAAGCTCGAAATTTAGTGCAGACGTCAATGTGAGATGCTTTTAATAGTTTCCACAATGAAATATTGTCTCAAAATATGGTAGAAAACCCAAAGACATTCTGTTCTTATGTAAAGTACACCAGTGGCAAAAAACATTCAATACATTCACTGCGCAATAGCAATGGAAATGGAAATGTTACCAATGACGGTGCCACTAAAGTGGAGTTACTAAATACAGTTTTCCATAATTCCTTCCCGAAAGAAGATGAAGTAAATATTCCAGAATTCAAAACAAGAACAGGAGTTAGCATGAGTGACATGAAAGTAGATATCTTAGGTGTTGCGAAACAACTCAAATCACTTGAGAAAGGCAAGTCTTCCAGTCCAGATGGTATGTATACCAATCAGGTTCCTTTCACAGTATTCAGACACAATAACACCTTTCTTAGCAATCATATACAGCTGCTCACTTGATGAAAGGTCTGTTCCTGAAGACTGGAAAGTAGCACAGGTCATACCAATATTCAAGAAAGGAAATAGGAGTAACCCATTGAATTGCAGACCCATATGACCGACCTCACTGAATTACAGACCCATATCATTGACCTCAATTTGAAGTAGGATTTTGGAGCATATACTGTACTCTAACATTATGAATCACCTTGAAGAAAATGACTTATTGATACATAACCAACATGGATTCAGAAAATATCATTCTTGTGCAACACAGCTAGCTCTTTATTTCCATGAAGGAATGAGTGCCGTCGACAAGGGATCTCAGATCAATTCCATATTCCTAGATTCCAGAATGCTTTTGATACCATTCCTCATCAGCGACTATTAATCAAATTGTGTGCATATGGAGTATCGTCTCAGTTGTGTGACTGGATTCATGATTTCTTCTCAGAGAGGTCACAGTTCGTAGTGAGAGACGGTTAATCATCAAGTAGAACAGAAGTGATATCTGGCGTTCCGCATGGTAGTGTCATAGGCCCTCTGCTGTTCCTGATTTACATAAATGATCTAGGTGATAATCTGAGCACCCCCCTTAGATTGTTTGAAGACAATGCTGTAATTTACTGTCTAGTAAAATCATCAGATGATCAATTCCTATTACAAAATGATCTAGAGAGAATTTCTATATGGTGTGAAAAGTGGCAATTAGCACTAAACAAATAAAAGTGCGAGGTCATCCACATGGGTACTAAAAGAAATATGATAAATTTTGGGTATACGATAAAGTGCACAAATCTAAGGGCTGTCAATTTGACTAAATATCTAGGAGTTACTATTACGAGCAACTTAAACTGGAAAGACCACATAGATAATGTTGTGGGGAAGGCAAAACAAAGACTGTGCTTTGTTGGTAGAACACTTAGAAGATGATACAAACCCACTAAAGAGACAGCGTACATTACACTTGTCCGTCATCTGCTGGAATATTGCTGCACGGTATGCGATCCTTACTAGGTGTGACTGATGGAGGACATCAAAAAAGTACAAAGAAGGGCAGCTCGTTTCGTGTTATCGCACAATAGGGGTGAGAGTGTCACTGATATGATACGCGAGTTGGGGTTGCAGTCACTGAAACAAAGGCGGTTTTCTTTGCGGCAAGATCTATTTATGAAATTTCAGTCACCAACTTTCCCTTCTGAATGTGTAAATATTTTGTTGACACCCACCTACGAATGGAGAAATGATCATTATAATAAAGTAAGAGAAATCAGAGCTCAAACGGAAAGATTTAGGTGCTCCTTTCTCCCACGTGCCATTCGAGAGTGGAATGGTAGAGTAGTATGAAAATGGTCTGATGAACCCTCTGCCAGGCACTCAAGAGTGAATTGCAGAGTCACGATGTAGATGTAGATTTACACAAAAACATTAACTCATGATTATTACTCAGTCCAAGCCAGCTTTGTCACAGAGAAGTTAGCAATAAAAGAGTAAGCTGATAAACAATGAAATGGAGATCAATACAAGTGATTCACAAAATGGTATATATGTAACTGAATGCTCAAGTGACAGGAAGTCCAGGTTGAGACAAATGATCCAAGAAGTCCACATGGGCTAACAAACAAACCAGTGAACCCAAAAGCCTTAGGAAGAAAAGAATGCAGAGCAGCTGATCTCACTTATGATATCATCACAACTTTTCATCATCATGTAAGTACTTTAAAGAAAACAGATTAGGATCAGTTATTACTAAAATACATATTAATCATGTCACCAAACCACAGGGACATCAAGAAAAAATCAAAAAGGAAAAAGGAAGAATACTAGTTCGAAAAGTATAACATAAGGAAATCAAATGGCCAGACAGTAGTACATGCATGTGCCACAACACTTCAAGCAACAACAGGGGTACCCATAAACAGACTATTAGATTTGGTCAATAAATTTCATGTAAGAGGGAAGTCACTGACACAAAACCAAGCAAGAGACCACAATACCACTAAAGGTAAAAAAGTTATACAAGCTATGAAGAATGACATCAAGACATATAGGTGTAGAAAGAGCCATTATTCAAGGAAAAGGTCCAAAAGAGGATATTTAATATCAAAGCTGAACACAGTCAATATGTGAAAACATTTTTTTTTAAATAAACTGAATCATCAGGTCTTCCTACTTGCTCGTTATTAAAATACAAACATATCTTCTATCACTAATTTAATGTGTCATTTAAAAACTCACCATACAGATACTTGCTCAACATCCAAGATTGGTCTAATGAAATTAAAAAAGGAATGTCATCTAGAGAAAAAGACTCAGTAACAAACCACATGTTGCACAAACTTAAAGCAAAAATGTTCTGTGCAATAGTGAAGGAGGAAAATCCAAATGTTAAAGTATATTTCTATATACAACAGAATCAACTAATACCAAAGATCATCTTAGGTTAGGTATTCTATTCGAGACTCAGTTGGTTAAACTATTTGTGTATTATGATTAATTTCCCCCCCCCCCCCCATGAACCATAGACCTTGCTGTTGGTGGGGAGGCTTGCGTGCCTCAGTGATACAGATAGTCGTACCGTAGGTGCAACCACAACGGAGGGGTATCTGTTGAGAGGCCAGACAAACGTGTGGTTCCTGAAGAGGGGCAGCAGCCTTTTCAGTAGTTACAGGGGCAACAGTCTGGATGATTGACTGATCTGGCCTTGTAACAATAACCAAATCGGCCTTGCTGTGCTGGTACTGCGAACGGCTGAAAGCAAGGGGAAACTACGGTCGTAATTTTTCCCGAAGGCATGCAGCTTTACTGTATGATTAAATGATGATGGTGTCCTCTTGGGTAAAATATTCCGGAGGTAAAATAGTCCCCCATTCAGATCTCCGAGCAGGGACTACTCAAGAGGATGTCATTATCAGGAGAAAGAAAACTGGCGCTCTACGGATCGGAGCGTGGAATGTCAGATCCCTTAATCGGGCAGGTAGGTTAGAAAATTTAAAAAGGGAAATGGATAGGTTAAAGTTAGATATAGTGGGAATTAGTGAAGTTCGGTGGCAGGAGGAACAAGACTTTTGGTCAGGTGACTACAGGGTTATAAACACAAAGTCAAATAGGGGTAATGCAGGAGTAGCTTTAATAATGAATAGGAAAATAGGAATGCAGGTAAGCTACTACAAACAGCATAGTGAACGCATTATTGTGGCCAAGATAGATACGAAGCCCACACCTACTACAGTAGTACAAGTTTATATGCCAACCAGCTCTGCAGATGACGAAGAAATTGAAGAAATGTATGATGAAATAAAAAAAATTATTCAGATAGTGAAGGGAGACGAAAATTTAATAGTCATGGGTGACTGGAATTCGAGTGTAGGAAAAAGGAGAGAAGGAAACGTAGTAGGTGAATATGGATTGGGGGTAAGAAATGAAAGAGGAAGCCGCCTGGTAGAATTTTGCACAGAGCACAACTTAATCATAGCTAACACTTGGTTCAAGAATCATGATAGAAGGTTGTATACATGGAAGAACCCTGGAGATACTAAAAGGTATCAGATAGATTATATAATGGTAAGACAGAGATTTAGGAACCAGGTTTTAAATTGTAAGACATTTCCAGGGGCAGATGTGGACTCTGACCACAATCTATTGGTTATGACCTGTAGATTAAAACTGAAGAAACTGCAAAAAGGTGGAAATTTAAGGAGATGGGACCTGGATAAACTGAAAGAACCAGAGGTTGTACAGAGTTTCAGGGAGAGCATAAGGGAACAATTGACAGGAATGGGGGAAAGAAATACAGTAGAAGAAGAATGTGTACCTCTGAGGGATGAAGTAGTGAGGCAGCAGAGGATCAAGTAGGTAAAAAGACGAGGGCTAGTAGAAATTCTTGGGTAACAGAAGAAATATTAAATTTAATTGATGAAAGGAGAAAATATAAAAATGCAGTAAATGAAGCAGGCAAAAAGGAATACAAACGTCTCAAAAATGAGATAGACAGGAAGTCCAAAATGGCTAAGCAGGGATGGCTAGAGGACAAATGTAAGGATGTAGAGGCTTATCTCACTAGGAGTAAGATAGATACTGCCTACAGGAAAATTAAAGAGACCTTTGGAGATAAGAGAACCACTTGTATGAACATCAAGAGCTCAAATGGAAACCCAGTTCTAAGCAAAGAAGGGAAAGCAGAAAGGTGGAAGGAGTATATAGAGGGTCTATACAAGGGCGATGTACTTGAGGACAATATTATGGAAATGGAAGAGGATGTAGATGAAGATGAAATGGGAGATACGATACTGCGTGAAGAGTTTGACAGAGCACTGAAAGACCTGAGTCGAAACAAGGCCCCCGGAGTAGACAACATTCCATTGGAACTACTGACGGCCTTGGGAGAGCCAGTCCTGACAAAACTCTACCATCTGGTGAGCAAGATGTATGAAACAGGCGAAATACCCTCAGACTTCAAGAAGAATATAATAATTCCAATCCCAAAGAAAGCAGGTGTTGACAGATGTGAAAATTACCGAACAGTCAGTTTAATAAGCCACAGCTGCAAAATACTAACACCAATTCTTTGCAGATGAATGGAAAAACTAGTAGAAGCCAACCTCGGGGAAGATCAGTTTGGATTCCATAGAAATACTGGAACACGTGAGGCAATACTGACCTTACGACTTATCTTAGAAGAAAGATTAAGGAAAGGCAAACCTATGTTTCTAGCATTTGTAGACTTAGAGAAAGCTTTTGACAATGTTGATTGGAATACTCTCTTTCAAATTCTAAAGCTGGCAGGGATAAAATACAGGGAGCGAAAGGCTATTTACAATTTGTACAGAAACCAGATGGCAGTTATAAGAGTCGAGGGACATTAAAGGGAAGCAGTGGTTGGGAAAGGAGTAAGACAGGGTTGTAGCCTCTCCCTGATGTTATTCAATCTGTATATTGAGCAAGCAGTAAAGGAAACAAAATAAAAATTTGGAGTAGGCATTAAAATCCATGGAGAAGAAATAAAAACTTTGAGGTTCGCTGATGACATTGTAATTCTGTCAGAGACAGCAAAGGACTTGGAAGAGCAGTTGAACGGAATGGATGGTGTCTTGAAAGGAGGATATAAGATGGACATCAACAAAAGCAAAACGAGGATAATGGAATGTAGTCGAATTAAGTCGGGTGATGCTGAGGGAATTAGATTAGGAAATGAGACACTTAAAGTAGTAAAGGAGTTTTGCTATTTGGGGAGCAAAATAACTGATGATGGTCGAAGTAGAGAGGATATAAAATGTAGACTGGCAATGGCAAGGAAAGCATTTCTGAAGAAGAGAAATTTGTTAACATCGAGTATAGATTTAAGTGTCAGGAAGTCATTTCTGAAAGTATTTGTATGGAGTGTAGCCATGTATGGAAGTGAAACCTGGACGGTAAATAGTTTGGACAAGAAGAGAATAGAAGCTTTCGAAATGTGGTGCTACAGAAGAATGCTGAAGATTAGATGGGTAGATCACATAACTAATGAGGAAGTATTGAATAGGATTGGGGAGAAGAGAAGTTTGTGGCACAACTTGATCAGAAGAAGGGATCGGTTGATAGGTCATGTTCTGAGGCATCAAGGGATCACCAATTTAGTATTGGAGGGCAGCGTGGAGGGTAAAAATTGTAGGGGGAGACCAAGAGATGAATACACTAAGCAGATTCAGAAGGATGTAGGTTGCATTAGGTACTGGGAGATGAAGAAGCTTGCACAGGATAGAGTAGCATGGAGAGCTGCATCAAACCAGTCTCAAGACTGAAGACCACAACAACAACAACAACAACAACAACAACATGATTAATTCCTGAGCACAGACAAAGGAAATGATTGTTTTTGTATTTGGCTTGAAACAGAAGGAGCAAAGGGATGATCTATTGGATTTTCTGAGAAACCTTGAGGCATCCAAGCCAGAAAACGGTCTAGATGAAATTAATATATTTACTGACTCCTGTATCAGTCAAAATAAAAATACAGCAATGATATGCACACTAATGGCCTTCATAGAAGTAAACAGAAAATTCAATAAGCTGGTACATTATTTCCCTATTCATGGTCACAGCTATATGCCTCCTGAAGGAGTGTTTGGTAGAGTGGAAAAAGACTAGGCCCCCTACCAAAAAAGGAAGATATTCTTTCACCGACTCAGTACTATAAAGTGGCATTGTCAATATAATAATAAAGATTGGGAAGCAAAGTATCTCAAGTCCAGTGCACTGAAGTGCTCAGTAGATTTCCAGTTCAGTATTGTTGTAGCCAGTATTTTGTGTTGTATTTCAATAGTGTTGATTGCTATTCTGCACTTCTGCTTATGAAAAATTTATGGAAAAGTGTGATAATAATGTGTGATATTGCAGTACATTATTGTATTTCTACGCTAAATGAACGATAAAGTAACTTTCTTATCTTTAACATTAGTCACAAATAAAGATACAGCAAAACACTGAATGTGTATATTAACAAAACTTTTAAGATCAATCTTGGCATTTATGGGCTTTGAAAAAACTCAGAATCTTTGCTCCTCTATGCTGATATAAAAATGAAATTTTTAGAAAAGTCAAACGCACAGTCAGAATTGTGTCTACAAAACCAGTGTACATGTTAAATTATCCCCTTTATATAAATAGTATTTGTATACAAGATTTTAAACAATGTGTTTCCTCAAAAATTTATTTTTTTGGATTTATCAACTTTTGAAAAAACAATCCTCAACTGGCCAATATTCTTTGAGATCATACTCATCTTAGTATTAGTAAACATAACTAAACTCAAAATTACTCATGATATCCAACAAATGAACATTCAACATGACAGTTATTTTGGAAAATATCTGAATTTTTATAATCAATACAATTCTGGAATGAAAAAAAGTAAAATTTTTAGACACTGTAAATTTTACTTAGTAATAAACTTGGGATTTATGGGGCAACTCTGACTTACTTACAAGTGACATATGTTTCAAACATGTAGCAGTACCTGTGAACCTGACATTGAGGAATTGTAATCTCCACCATTCATATTCATATTATACCCCATGCTGTCTTGGGGGCCGCCAGGAGGAGCAGGGGACATCATTGGAGTCGGCGTCCCTTGAGGTGCTGGACCCATGGTATATGGAGAGGCACCTAAGCAAACAATTCAGTAACATAGAACACAGTGTTCTGTGATCAGTGAATATCTCTCAAAGATGTTCTCAATCATCTGAGGACACAGGAGAAAAAATTACACACATAAAATCTTAATCAGTATCGTCACATATATCATAGACAGTTATTTAGCTCAAGCTACCAGCTTCATAGTGATATAAACAAAAGTTGTTTATCCTCATAATACTAATTAAATTTTCTGATCTTCAACCATCTTATAAACACTTAACTTTCATCATAAACAATGTATGTATTTCAATTGTTAGTCAAGTATAATTGATGTTTGCAACAAACTGAACTAAAATGGTCAAGTGAAGACAGGTACAGCAACTGTTATTGGCAAAAGTTGACATGGCTTGGTTATTGTTGATAACATGGAATAGATGGCAGTCATAAAGAATTTAAGATGTCCAGAACTATAGGTTTTATCTCCACAACATGCTCCTGCCCAGCAATTTAATCTGTGTACTGTATTATTGCACTAACATTTTCCTTTAATTGTGGTAATTTGCTTATGAATATCAGGATTTAGTATCCTCACATAAATACAGAACACTCACAATAAGCAATCTGTCAAATAATTGCATCTACATTGGTCCTGCATGTTTTCTAAGTGTCATCTACCAACCTTTCATCAGAAGACATTTTATAGCTATCTTAATATAAAGAGAAATAATCAATTTCTGAAAATATAATGTAGTTGGATACATAAAAAGATCTACTCACCAACACACATGTGAAAAGGTGTTACATATGCAAGCTTTCAGAGCTAGTGGCACCTTTTTGTGGCAGAAGGGTTTAGGGGGAAGGAAGAGGGGTGAAGGAAAATGGCTGGAGAGGTTTAGGAAAAGGTGTAGAATTCAGAAAAGTCACCCAGAACCCCATGTAAGGTGAGACATACCAGATGAGATTCCTTCTCATCCCATCCAGTAAGACTCCCCTTACCTGGGGTTCTGGGCGACTTCTGAACTCTACCCGTAGCACCTTTTCTGTATGTGCGTTGTCCTGCCACCCCTTGTTGAACAGATTTTTTTATCCCTCCAACTACATTAATATTAATGGAGGAACATATCAAGATGATATTTTTATTTAGAATTTTAAAAAGTATTATACGTAATTTCATACCTAATAAACTTCAAGAATAAAAAAATCTTTGAAAATGAATAAAGCAACTTAGTCATGATATGATACATAGCAAAGTAGGCAATACACTAAATACTGTTCAGAAAATAGTTCGATGCATTAATGAACATCAACCATGTATAGCATTGTGAAACAGAAAAAACTGTTTTAGTGAATTAGGTGAGACACTAGTAGTTTAACAATATAGTCAAAATTTTTTAACATTTTTTTTAACAATGAAATTTTCCAAACAGCCAAGCAATTGAGATTTTATTTTATTTTCACTACAAGTTTCGGCAATTCACTATGCTATCTTCAGGCTCCATATGCACCTCTGAAAAACAATCAATATTGGCATACTGTGGCCACATGTTTCTGGATGTCGTGAATTCATAGTTCAAGTGCTTCCTTCAAAGACTTAACTGCAACTCCTACATCCATAATAGATCAACAGAGACACTGTATCAACAGAGATATGGTCAAAATCAGTCAGAATCTAGCAAGCAGAATTTTTCCCTCTTTGGCAGCAGATTTCTTGGCAGTAGAATAAAAAAAGGGGTCAAAAACCAATGAAAGGCCAGCCCTTTAAAGTGGAGCTGGTTTGTTTGAATCCCAGTGTCATGATTCTGAGACACTGCTCTTATGACATTCAGCAGAGAGATTGAAGAACCTGTTTGAGCTACAGCAGTGCTACACGATTCTGTAGTACTATCTCTAATAGTATCTCTAGTAAAATCTTTTGATATAGTGTTACTATGCACACATCTTGCAAGAGGTAAGACCTCAAATCGTTGAAAAACCTTTAACAACCTCCATGAATCATAATATCTGCATATTTGTGGAATCAATAAGTCAAAATTAAATACATGTAAGGGGAAAGTAAAGGAATTACATAGTAGAATGATCCTTTCACATTTAATATTGCTTTGGATTGAGATTAAGCATGAAGTGTGAACCTGAAGGAATTATGTTGCACCATTTAACTTATTTCTACACAAAAAATTCTTGCTACTGGAAATGTGAAAGCCACATGTAATGAAAGTCAAAAGAATGTGTTTTGGGCCAACTGACAGTTAGCTCTTAGATGGATTATACATGGAAACATACTTGGTAGATGATATCAGCAATATTCAACTGTTGTAAATATGGTCGTAAACCAGCACAATAAAGTTCAATGTTTTGACAAAATGAGGTCATATTAGCACTATACGAAACTGAATACCATTTACACTGCTATTGGCATGAAATGAATCCATGGACGACTCCAGAGATTTCAAGGACACACAAAGGAAGGCTACATAAATGAAGGTTTTGTGCTTAATATGCCATTTACTGTTGGAAATGATCCAGCATCTGGGTGCTATTTGACTGAATTTTACGAAGACGGAAAGACAACATACTGTAACATATTTGGCATTACAAATTGAAACTTTGACATGTGATGGATTAACTGACAAAGAATTAGTGTGTTGATATTATTTTACAGCTGAGTGGGAGGATATTTACATAATTATGGTAATTACACAGCAAACACAAATTTCCAAGATAACTACTGGGAAGGACACTTTCTTTCAGTTTTTGATGTTGAAGATGATCTTGATATCTTTTCTTATTTTACAAAATATCAGCCTGTCTTACCAGCAGCTTTCTTTGCTGCATATAAATTGGCTTCCTCTTGTGCTTTTCCAATGTTTTTCTTGTAGCGAATTCTCTTGTTTCCAAACCAGTTGGATACCTGAAATGTGGGAATGAAACACATAATAAAATGCTCATGTGTAATAATTACATTTTAAAATGAGATGAATTGTAAAGAATTTAAGTCTGTGACATAGTAACTACCACTTAAAACCCAATTAAAAAATCTCATAAAAGTTACCTGTGAAACTGTTATTCCACATTTCCTTGCAAGCTCTTCCTTTGCCTCTTCAGATGGGTAAGGATTGCTTAAGTGTGAATAAAAATACTCATTCAGGATTTCAGAAGCCTGTTTGCTAAAGTTTCTTCTCTTCCTCCTACATAAACAGACACAAGTTGTGCAATTTTAAAATTATTGTAAATACAAATGTAAATACACTGTAATTCCCATCCAGCATTTCAACAATGTTAACACATGACGTATCCATTTTCAGCTGACCAAGCATCCACAGCTATTGGTGTACAAATCTATGAATTGGTGGGTTCACCAACTTATAAAAACAATACTCATTTCTATCACTCTCAAATTTTTCACCACAAAAACTAGTTCTGCTCAATGGTAATAACAACAAGCAAAATTGTTTTAAGCACTCAAGCAGCAACATAAATCATTTGTAATTTCTCATTTTTACTATTTTAAACATGTATATCTTTTTATTCACAGTTTTATGTGTGGTGTGGGTACAGGAATGGGGGCCAAGAATTTTAACTTTCTACATCCACATACATATTCTGCAAGTCATCATACAGTGCTTGGCAGAGGGTACCCTGTACCATCACTATTCATTTTGTTTCCTGTTACACTCGCAAACAGAGTGAGGGAAAAACAACTGTCTGTATGCCTCTGTACGAGACCAAATTTTTCATATCTTATCTTCATGGTCCTTATGAAGATACGCATTCATCAGGAACTGTCATAAATTTAAGAACATAGACATTCATAAATTTTGCCTAAAACAGCATATGGAAGTGTGTGCAACAGAAGTATAATTTCATAAAAATCATTCATAATATTAAGTGTAGATCAAGCACCTGCAGGTAACTTTAATCTGCTCATTAACCACCTTGAAGCTGTACTGGCCCATTCAACAATCAAAAACAAAGAAATAGTGGTTGCTGGTGACTTCAATATAGATTTCCTTTAAAGACTCTCCCAATAAGAACTTATTTGAGTTAGTAACACTATCATTCAACTTAATTCCCACTGTAAGGTTCCCAACTAGGGTAGCCAATTGCTCACAAACAGCCATTGATAATATCTTTATACCAAAGTCCAATGAACAGATTTATATTACAAAACCAATAGTCAATGGCCTCTCAGACCATGACATGCAGTTCCTACTGTTAAATGTTAACGCTGAACAGGATATAAAATCTGTTAAATCTGAACTCAAGAGGGTAAGCAATAAGCCAAAAATTGATTATTTCAGGGCACTCCTCAGAGACATTCACTGGAGTGATGTTTACAGTGCTCATGGCATGAATGGAAAATATAACACTTTTGCTAATAAAGTGCTTACCTTATTTGAACACTGTTTCCCCCCAAAACTAACCAAGGTTAGAGCAAAGTCTACAAAGAAGCCATGGATTACTCAAGAAATAGAGGTATCTTGTAAAACAAAAAGAAAACTATATCTGTCAATCCAAAACAGTTCTGATGTTGGTACTATAGCACATTACGAGAAATATTGCAAAATATTAAAGACTGTAATATGGACATCAAAGCAAACACATTACAAGGAAAAGATAGTCATATCAGATGACAAAATAAAGGCAATATGGGATATAGTGAAGGAGGAGACCCGTAGAACCAAACATGAAGAAGGGGAAACAGCATTAAGAGAAAATGATACATTGGTGACAGATGTGTACAGTGTTGCAGAACTTTTTAACAAACATTTTATAAGTGTTACTGAAAAGATGGGGTTGTCAGGTTCTGTAGATGCTGCCATGGGATACCTCAGACTAGGCATTTCAAGCAACTTCCATAATATGAAGTAATGTCCATCATAAAATCTTTAAAATCAAAAACATCTAGTGGGTATGATGAAATATAAGCAAAGTTAATTTAAAAATGTGATTCCGAGTTAAGTAACGTATTAAGCTATCTGTGTAACCAGTCATTTATCAGTGGAATATTTCCTGAATTGTTCAAATATGCTGAAGTTAGGCCACTGTTTAAGAAGGGAGATAAAGAAATAGCATCAAATTTCCATCCAATTTCACTTTTGCCAGTATTCTCAAAAATTTTAGAAAAGGTAATATACAATCAGCTTTATAACCATCTTATCACAAATAACATACTGTCAATGTCGCAGTTTGGATTTCTGAAAATGTACTTAATTCATTAGACAAAAAAAATTGCAGGCAACTGGTATATTTTGTGATCTGCCAAAGGCATTTGACTGTGTAAATCACAATATCCTTTTAAGTAAATTAGAATATTATGGTGTAACAGGAAATGATGCAAAATGGTTCAAATCTTATATCTCTGGCAGAAACCAAAGGTTGTTATTAGGAAAGAGACATGTATTAAGCTATCAGGCATCATCCAACTGGGAACTAATTACACATGGGATCCCACAAGGTTTCATCTTAGGGCCCTTAATTTTTCTTGTGTATATCAATGACCTTTCATCAGTAACATTACCAGATTCCAAGTTTGTTTTGTTTGCCGATGATACAAACATTGAAATAAATTGCAAATCAAGTGTAGTCTTAGAAAGCTCAGCTAATAAAATATTTGTGGACATTAATCACTGGTTCCTAGCCAATTCTTTGTCACTAAATTCTGAAGAAACAACTTGCATGCAGTTCAGAACTTGTAGTAAAGGGTGTCCCATGAGTATATTCCTAACATATGATGACAAGCAGATAGGAGAAGTGGACAGCATTAAATTCTTGGGATTACAGCTTGATAATGAATTCAACTGGGAGGATCACACCACAGAATTGCTGAAGCATCTCAACAAACCTCTATTTGCAATGCGAATTCTGTCACACATAGGGAATATAAAAATGAAAAAGCTGGCATACTACACTTACTTTCACTCCATAATGTCCTATGGGATTATTTTTTGGGGTAATTTATCAAGCCAAGCTAAATTTTTCTGAGCAAAAAAGAACTTGCAATAAAGGTTATATGTGGTGTGAATTCAAGAACATTCTGCAGAGGCCTGTTTTGGGAACTGGGGATACTATCTATTGCTTCCCAATATATTTATTTGTCGTTAGAAATATATCACTTTTTCAAACCAACAGCTCAGTTTGTGGAATCAGTACTAGAAATAATATTTAAAGTCACTTACTCTTGTCGAAAAAGGTGTGCATTATTCAGGAACACATATTTTCAATGACTTGCCAGCAGCCATAAAAAGCTTAACAACCAATGAAATTCAGTTTAAGAGAAGCCTAAAGGATTTAGTGGTCACCAGCTCCATCTACTCCATTGATGAATTTCTCAGTAGAACCAACTGATTTTTGTGTGTGTGTGTGGGGGGGGGGGGGGGGATATAAAAAATACAATCTAACTTCTGCACCATTTCAGTGCAGTAATGTGTTCATTGTAAATAAGTATTGTAGTAGTTCTATCATATGTTTATTACCTTATAAATAAAAAAACATTATTTTTAATTTTAAATGCAGTGCATTAATGTGATCTTAGTAAATGAGTGTTGCAAAATGATCCTTCATATGATTATTCCACTTAGGATCTGTGGAAGGTACATTAGCTTATTTTTTTAGTTGTAAATATTTGTCATGTATTATTATTTTTCTAACATGTTCTACATCCTGGAAGACCTCCTCACTACGGATCAATTGGAATGAAAGTAAATCTAATCTAATCTAAAGCAAAATGTCTGTTGGCACCAGTAGAATCATTCTGCAATCAGCTTCAAATGCCAATTCTCTAAATTTTTTCCAATAGTATTCCTAAAAAAAACATAGTCTTTCCTCCAGTGATTCCCATTTGAGTTCCCAAAACATTTCCACAACACCTGCATGTTGTCTGAACCTACCAGTAACAAATCTATGAGCCTGCCTTTGAACTGGTTTGACATCTCCCTTCAATCCAACCTGGCATGGATCCCAAACACTTTAGCAGTACTCAAGAGTAAGTTGCACTAGCAGCCTATACGTGCTCTCCTTTACAGATGAACCACACTTCCCCAAAATTTTCCCAATAACCTGAAGTTGACCATTCGCCTTCCCTACCACAATCGTCAATTGCTTGTTCCATTTCATATATTACATTTAGAGCTAGCTTCCATGAAGAGGCATTGAACAAATCATGGGAGAAAGTACAGGTCACAGGGTACTAGAAGTGATCCATCAAAGTACTGTCCAATATTTTTGACATCAGTTTGTTGGAGGTGTCTTGAACAGAATGACCTCCTCCATTCCAGCCAGCACAGATTCTGAAGACCCTGATCTGTGAAACCCAACTCGCACTTTTCTCACATAATGTACTGGAAGCTTTGGATCAAGGCAGTCAGGTAGATGCAGTATTTCTTGATATCTGAAAAGCATTTGACTCAGTTCCACACCTATGCTTATTGTCAAAAGTATGATTGGATGGGGTATCAAGTGAAACTGGTGACCAGATTGAGAAGTTTTTGGTAGGGAGGCTGCTTCGATGGAGAGTCAACAACAGATGTAGAAGTAACTTCAGGTGTGTCCCAGGGAAATGTGTTGGGACACTTGCTGTTCATGTTATATATTAATTACCAAGCAGATAATATTAATAGTAACCTCAGATGCAGATGGTGCAGTTATCTATAATGAAGTACTATCTGATAGAAGCTGCATACATATTCAGTCAGATCTTGATAATATTTCATAGTGGTGCAAAGATAGGCAACTTGCTTTAAATGTTCAGAAATGTAAAATTATGCACTTCCAAAAATGAAAAAAAAAACTTAGTAACCTATGACTATAATACCAATGAGTCACAACTGGTATCAGTTAATTCATGCAAACACCTGGGTGTAACACTTTGTAGGGGTATGAAATGGAATGAGCACAAAGACACAGTCATGGGTAAAGCAGGTGGTAGACTTCATTTCACTGGTAGAATACTGGGGATATGCAATCAGTCTACAAAGGAGATCACTTACAAATCATTCATGTGACCCATCCCAGAATATTGCCTAAGTGTGTGGGACTCATACCAAACAGATCTAACAGAGGGTAATGAACGTATACAGAGATGGGCAGCACAAATGGTCACAGTTTGTTTGATCAGTGGGAGAGTGTCACAGAGATGCTGAAGAAACTGAACTGGCAGACTCTTGAAAATAGACATAAACTATTGTGAGAAAGCCTACTTACAATGTTTTGAGAGTCAGCTTTAAATGATGACTCTAGGAATATATTATACTAAAGCCCGCTACATCACTCCCATAGTGACTGCATGAATAAGATTAGATCACAGCATGCACAGAGGCACTTAAACAGTCATTCTTCCCACACTCCATATGTGGAGGGAACAGGAAAATCTCTATATTAGCTGTTCACATTATTGTGTCAATATCCAGGTTTCTGAGGCAAATGTCAACACTAGACGTATTAATATTTTATACAGTTGACACTTTGTTCTCCTGGACAGATTTCTGGACTTGTGGGGCCAACCAATGACAACATTTATTAAAGTGAATGCATCGCTTTATTTCCACATTAATACTATTCTGTCCTGCTATTGGTGTTACCAAATATACAAATACACTAACACATCCCATTTGCGCATGGTCAACTTCTAACATCATACATTGTAACTCAAGTCAGTAACACATTGGTCCACCTCAGCCGTTATACAAGTAGTTATTCGGCTTGGTATTGACTGATAGTTGTCAGATGTACTACTTGGGGATATCGTGCCAAATTCTTTCCAATTGACATGTTAGATAGTCAAAATCCCTAGCTGGTTGGAGGGCCCTGCTCAGAATGCCCCAGACATTCTCAACTGCAGAGAGGTCTGCCGACCTTGCTGGTCAAGGTAGGGCTTGGCAAGCACGAAGACAAGCTGTATAAGTTCTCATCGTGTGCAGACGGGCACTGTCTTGCTGAAATGAAAGCCCAAGATGGCTTGTCATAAAGGGCAATAAAACGGAGCGTAGAACATTTTTGACGTACAGTTGTGCTGTAAGGGTGCTGCGGATGGCAACCAGAGGGGTCCTGCTATGAAATGAAGTGGCAGCCCAGACCATCACCCATGGCTGTCGGGCCGTCTGGTGGGCGACGGTCATGTCGGTATACCACCACTGTTTGGGGTGTCTACAGACACGTCTTCGCTGCTTACTGGGGCCTGGAATTCCACTGACTGGAGAAGAACCGTCTTCAGTGATGAGTCCCACTTCAAAATGAGCCTCGATAACCCGCAAGACGTGTCTGGAGATGCCCGGACAGTGGTGGTAAATCAACATAGCTGTCAGGTTTTGGTTTTGTTGATGTTTACTTCCAGTTCAGTTTCTACTGTTGCTGTCAGTACAGACCTGTCTGTTTACTTAGCGGCTAGTACTGTTTCTGCAATAACATCCACATCACCTGCAGAGGCCAGAACCTGCTCCACTTTATAGAATATTGTGCCTGTTATGTTGATCTGAGCCGATCTTATTACTTTCTCTGTTGCTATATTAAAAAGCACACATGAGAGCACAATCCCTTGTGTCAGTCCACAGTTAGTCTCAAAGGTTGGTGTTAAATTTGCTTGTATCCGTACTGTTGACATTACTGTTTCCATTGACTTATTAGGTATGTCGAGTTCTTTCGTTGTTTCAATAAGCTTATTTATTTTTATGATGCCTTAAGCTGCTTTAAAATCAACAAATATACACACATCAAAAAAAGTATTGCATCACATCGGCTCTGAGAGTTCCGGAACCTGTACAGAAAATTGGAGAAGAGCTCAACATAAACATCACTTCCGCCCTATTTATTGCTCATGAAAACCACACATTGCATGTTGTACCACCATACAGTGAGACCTTCAGAGGTGGTGGTCCAGACTGCTGTACACACCAGTACCTCTGTATTCGTCATGGCAAGCTATCCACAAGTTCATCAATGCACTGTTGGTACCACTCCTCAACAGCGATTCAGCGTAGATCCCTCAGAGTGGTTGGTGGGTCACGTCGTCCATAAACAGCTTTTTTCAATCTATCCCAGGAATGTTCGATACGGTTCATGTGTGAAGAACATGCTGGTCACTCTAGTCGAGCGATGTCATTATCCTGAAAGAAGTCATTTACAAGATGTGCAAGATGGGGGGCACGAACTGTCATCCATGAAGACAAATGCCTCGCCAATATGCTGCTGATATGGTTGCACTACTGGTCGGAGGATGGCATTCATGTATCGTACAACCGTTACGCCGCCTTCCATGACCACCACCGGTGTATGTCGGCCTCACATAATGCCACCCGAAAACAGCAGGGAATCTCCACCTTGCTGCACTCGCTGGGCAGTGTGCCTAAGGCGTTCAGCCTAACTGCGTTACCTCCAAACACGTCTCCGACGATTGTGTGGTTGAAAGCATATGCGCCACTCATCGGTGAAGACAACGTGATGCCAATCCTGAGTGGTCCATTCGGTGTGTTGCTGGGCCCAACTGTACCGCGCTGCATGGTGTTGTGGTTGCCATGGACGTCGGGAGTGAAGTTGCGCATCGTACAGCCCATTGCGCACAGTGAATCTTAACATGACGTCCTGGCTGCACGAAAAGCATTATTCAACATGGTAGCGTTGGTTGGTTGGTTGGTTGGTTTGTTTAAAAGAGGGAGAAGGGACCAAACTACGAGGTCATCGGTCCCTTGTTCCTAATAAAACAGTGCCACAAGTTTGAGAATAAAACGAACGAAACACATAACACAAAACGGAAAGAAAGGAAAAGCCACAAGAATGAAGGGAAGGCAACGAACACTAAAGGAACAAAAGAGGACAAGAAAACAGAGACGCTAGAAAGAGAAGAGAGTAAAACATGAAAGCAGATTACAGTGGCTGGCCAACCACGAGAATAAAAAGGGAAAGCCAGCTATTCTGCAGTACATTAAAACCTCCACCCCAAAAGCACTAGGGTGGAAGACACAGAGGGACAAACACATAATCAGTAGATAGCGGTCATCCACTGCAGTAGTTGCCCTTGGGCGGCCTGAGCGAGGCATATCATCGACAGTTCCTGTCTCTCTATCTCCACCATGTCCGAACAACATCGCTTGGTTCACTCCAAGACACCTGGACACGTCCTTTGTTGAGAACCCTTCCTGGCACAAAGTAACAATGCGGACGCGATTGAAACGCGATATTGACTGTCTAGGCATGGTTGAACAACAGATAACATGAGCCGTGTATCTCCTTCCTAGTGGAATGCCTGGAACTGGTCGGCTGTTGGACCCTCTTGGTGCTGCTCATGCATGGTTGTTTACATCTTTGGGCGGGTTTTGTGACATCTCTGAACAGTCAAAGGAACTGTGTGTGATCCAATATCCACAGTCAAGGTCTATCTTCAGGAGTTCTGGGAACCAGGGTGATGCAAAACTTTTTTTTGATGTGTGTACAAGCGAGGATTCCGCTCTAACTACGACTAAGTGACCTGCCTGCAATCTTAATCATTTACTATTAGTACACTGTTTTAAACATACTCCGAATTTATTGGGCCTATTCTGCCTGGCTGTAGTCGTTTTCGCAAAGCTAAATACAGTTACCAGCTGCTTAGCCAGCACTATCTGTCATTTGCCGAAGTTGCTTACAGCATCTTCCTTTACCATTTTTTGCACACGAACTCTGCAGAATGATTCCACTGCAATCCCACCGCCTGACATGTATCTTCTGCATCTAGCCTTTCAGCGTTCATTTGCGCAAGGCATGCTCACTCCCAAGGCGGAGGAGAGGTCAGTGTTCTAGCTACTTATTGTAGAGCGTAGAAATAAAATCTGATAATCAAGATAAAAATTAGTCTCTCTTGCAGATCATGTTTACCTTTGCATTAAATCCCCTGAGTAAAATGTCACTTATTTTTCAAAAAGTCTTACAATCTTTAAACCACATTTTCGTATCTAAACGGAGCCTCGTTGAAGATGTTAAACAAATCGTGCATTCACTGTAAAATCACATTTGTAACCGAAACTCGCAGTTTAGGTCTGAAAGTAAGTTTACGAAAATGATAAGAAGACGGAGAATGTTAATTTGCAGAATTTTTCCCAATTTAATATTTCCACTTGACCCCTAAGATTACTCTAACTATATATTAACGGAAGTGTTAAAATTCGCGATCACCATCTGTGTGTTCCGAAACGCAAATCGGTTAAATGATACGAAGGATGCCAAGCGGGTGGCCTTCCTTTCGAGTATGGAATTATTCAGACGGCGGTTTCGACTCAATGAAAGCGACAGAGAAAGCTGAAAACAACTTGTACAAATTCCTAGGTGTAACAGTTTGTGGGGATATGAAATAGGCTCAGGCCTTGGTAAGTCAGGTGCGAGCCTTCGGTTCATTGGCAGGATACTGGGAAAATGCAGTCAATGAAGAAACGACACTGCTCAAAAATCACTTGTGCGTCCCCTGTTATAAGGGGCAGTCAAATGAAAATTTACAGATTATTGCTCAAGTTTGTGGTACTCATACCAGAAAGGACTAACAGGGTACATTGAACGTATACAAAGAAAGGCGGCACGAATAGTCACAGGTTTACTTGACTCACATGAATGTGTCACGGGAATGCTGAAAAACCTGGGGGCGGCAACGACGTAAGGTAGACGCCAATTATGCCGCGAAAGCACACTTACAAAGTTGCAAGAACTTGTATTAAGCCAGGAATCTAGATATATTCTTCATCCCCATGCGCGTCGCTCGCGTTGGACAGTGAAGGCAGTCTTCAAATGATTCCAATGGCTCTGAGCACTATGGGACTTAACATCTGAGGTCATCAGTCCCCCTAGAACTTAGAACTACTTAAATCTAACTAACCTAAGGACAACACACACGGCCATGCTCCAGGCAGGATTCGAACCTGCGACATAGTGGTCGAACGGTTCCGGACTGAAGCGCCTAGAACCGCGAAGACAGGTTTAAAATGAATACGACGCGCACATAAGCACTGACGCAGTCATTCCGTAAGAGCACCACAACCGATTGGAATGGGAAGAAACCCTAGCATGTGGTACCATACTAGTACATTCTGCCATGCACTTCTTAGTGGTTTGCTAGGTATGTATTTAGAAGTATATATAATCAACAGACTGAAGTTAGATCTCATTAACGATCAAACGAGCCCGATGTGTCTCCAGCGTGCCGTTTTGATTTATGAAAGCCACGATAAATAGTAGTACTTGCTTTCTTCTGTGGTCGTATAGCTCCACCACTCCGACTGAACAGAAACCGAACATACGGTTGAAAACCTGTTTGCCTTTCTACGAAGGTAAGGCAACAGTTGGTCAACGACGACATCTCACCAGCAGCCGTCACGAACGGAATGCAGCAGAGGCGAGACTCTGCCGCCGTATTTTCCTAACACCAACCGGCGCGAGCTGTTCTAAGCAGCATTAGCGTTGGCATTTTACGAGCTGTGATGTTACATTATATGTAAAACTCAACTACTAACAGCAAAATACACCTAAGAAAACCTCAGCCGACAGTTATTAGACTGTTACAAATAAGCATACCTTTTGCAAGGCATTGAATTAACTCCAACATTAGAAGAAAAAAAAAGTGAGACGTGCTTCCATGAGTCTGCTCAAGTCCGAAACTGTCCCTAATTATTTTCTTCAACACAACATATCATACGGAATCGCGATACCGTTCTTTTACTATTACAATGTTTATGTGAAGTCTGATGAGAAATGACTGCGCGAAACGAGGTATTCTCCCGGGCAGCTCGAGTGTGTCTCTACGTGGTTATGATTCTACATCTACATCTACATGATTACTCTGCAATTCACATTTAAGTGCATGGCAGAGGGTTCACCGAAACACAATCATACTATCTCTCTACCATTCCACTCCCGAACAGCGCGCGGGAAAAACGAACACCTAAACCTTTCTGTTCGAGCTCTGATTTCTCTTATTTTATTTTGATGATCATTCCTACCTATGTAGGTTGGGCTCAACAAAATATTTTCGCATTCGAAAGAGAAAGTTGGTGACTGAAATTTCGTAAATAGATCTCGCCGCGACGAAAAGCGTCTTTGCTTTAATGACTTCCATCCCAACTCGCGTATCATATCTGCCACACTCTCTCCCCTATTACGTGATAATACAAAACGAGCTGCCCTTTTTTGCACCCTTTCGATGTCCTCCGTCAATCCCACCTGGTAAGGATCCCACACCGCGCAGCAATATTCTAACAGAGGACGAACGAGTGTAGTGTAAGCTGTCTCTTTAGTGGACTTGTTACATCTTCTAAGCGTCCTGCCAATGAAACGCAACCTTTGGCTCGCCTTCCCCACAATATTATCTATGTGGTCTTTCCAACTGAAGTTGTTCGTAATTTTAACACCCATGCACTGAGTTGAATTGACAGCCTTGAGAATCGTAATATTTATCGAGTAATCGAATTCCAACGGATTTCTTTTGGAACTCATGTGGATCACCTCACACTTTTCATTATTTAGCGTCAACTGCCACTTGTCACACCATACAGCAATCTTTTCTAAATCGCTTTGCAACTGATACTGGTCTTCGGATGACCTAACTAGACGGTAAATTACAGCATCATCTTCGAACAACCTAAGAGAACTGCTCAGATTGTCACCCAGGTCATTTATATAGATCAGGAACAGCAGAGGTCCCAGGACGCTTCCCTGGGGAACACCTGATATCACTTTAGTTTTACTCTATGATTTGCCGTCTATTACTACGAACTGCGACCTTCCTGACAGGAAATCACGTATCCAGTCGCACAACTGAGACGATACTCCATATGCCCGCAGCTTGATTAGCAGTCGCTTGTGAGGAACGGTGTCAAAAGCTTTCCGGAAATCTAGAAATACGGAATCAGCTTGAGATCCCCTGTCGATAGCGGCCATTACTTCGTGCGAATAAAGAGCTAGCTGCGTTGCACAAGAACGATGTTTTCTGAAGCCATGCTGATTATGTATCAATAGATCGTTCCCTTCGAGGTGATTCATAATGTTTGAATACAGTATATGCTCCGAAACCCTACTGCAAACCGACGTCAATGATATAGGTCTGTAGTTCGATGCGCTACGGTCGCAGGTTCGAATCCTGCCTCGGGCATGGATGTATGTAATGTCCTTAGGTTAGTTAGGTTTAAGTAGTTCTAAGTTCTAGGGGACTGATGACCTCAGAAGTTAAGTCCCATAGTGCTCAGAGCCATTTGAACCATTTTTGTAGTTAGAAGGATTACTCCTGCTACCCTTCTTAAACACTGGTGAGAGCTGCGCAATTTTCGAATCTGCAGGTACAGATCTATCGGTGAGCGAGCGGTTGTATATGATTGCTAAGTATCAAAAGTATCCGCACACCAGGCTGAAAATGACTTGGAAGTTCGTGGCGTCCTCCATCGCTAATACCGGAATTCAGTATGGTGTTTGGCCCACCCTTAGCCTTGAAGACAACTTCCACTCTCGCAGGCATACGTTCAATCCGGTGTTGGAAGGTTTCTTGGGGAATGGAAGCCCATTCTTTCATTGAGTACTGCACTGAGGAGAGATATCGATGTCAGTCGCTGAGGCCTGGCACGAAGTCGGCGTTCTAAAACACCCCATAGATGTTCTATAGGATTCAGGTCAGGACTCTGTGCAGGCCAGTCCATTACAGGGATGTTATTGTGCTACCACTCCGCCACAGGCCGTGCATTATGAACAGGTGAACGATCGTGTTGAAAGATGCAATCGCCAATCCGAATTGCTCTTCAACAGTGGGAAGCAAGAAGGTGCTTAAAACATCGATGTAGGCCTGTGCTGTGATAGTGCCACGCAAAAGAACAAGGGGCGCAAGCCCCCTCCATGAAAAACATGACCACACCATAACACCACCGCCTCCGAATTTTACTGTTGTCACTACACACGGTGGCAAATGACGTTCACCGGGCATTCGCCATACCCACACCCTGCACCGTGATTCGTCACTCCACACAACGTTTTTCCACTGTTCAGTCGTCCAATGTTTACGCTCCTTACACCAAGCGAGGCGTCGTTTGGCATTTACCGGCGTGATGTGTGGTTATGAGCAGCCGCTCGAACATGAAATCGAAGTTTTCTCACCTCCCGCCTAACTGTCGTAGTACTTGCAGTGGATCCCGATGCAGTTTGGAATTCGTGTGTAATGGCCTGGATAGATGTCTGCCTATTACACTTTACGATCCTCTTCAACTGTCAGCGGTCTCTGTCAGTCAACAGACGAGGTCGGCCTGTACGTTTTTGTGCTGTACGTGTCCCTTCACGTTTCCACTTCACTATCACATTGGAAACAGTGGACCTAGTGATGATTAGGTGTGTGGAAATGTCACGTACAGACGTGTGACAAGTGACACCCAATCACCTGACCACGTTCGAAGTCCGTGAGTTCCACGGAATGCCCCATTCTGCTCTCTCACGATTTCTAATGACTATTGCGGTCGCTGATATGGAGTACCTGGCAGCACAATGCACCTAATATGAAAAACATGTGGTTTTAGGGGTGTCCAGATACTTTTGATCACGTAGTGTATCAACAGATTGTGTGTACGAGTACGAATGTACATTGACGTCGGATCATGTCTACTGGGTGGCTTTTTTTTTCCCCAGGCAGTGTACTGCACTTCCCGCGGTCGCGTCGATTTTACGTTCATTGTTGCTGAACATTCCGTCCAATGCAACGTAGTGCGTCTTATAGATTAAAAATCCCTCGACTCAATCACATAGTCTAGGCAGCCATCTAAGGTGTCAGACAAAACAACGAAACATGAAAAAATCGTAATCACAAGCAGAGGAAATACGTAATCATACTAGATTTTTATTATTTGAGTAATTTAGTCCGGTAAGAGTGGATTGGTAGTTAAGAAGGTTTCGACTATAAAACCAAAATTCCAGGGTTCACTTCTCTGTCAGTGCAAGGAATTTTTCTGTCATTTATCGCTTCTTTCACCTCGGGCAGTGATTAAAATAAGTGAAAAATACCGAGATGCACTGCGGCACGGAGTCCACGTCTGACAGTAGGGCCGGCTACTACCAACTTGGTAAGTCAGTTCAGAGGTTGGAGGAAAACAAGGAAGCTCCGAAAGGACCATGCCTTGTAAAGCACTGCAGTTTTCAAACCAAACTTGAGCGGGGAAAGGTATGGTGGAGGTTGTGGTGATGGTGGAGATGGAGAAAGGTGAAGGTGGTGAATCCAAGGACTAAAGGTAATTTCCTAATGCCGCATATAACCAAAGAAATCATCAGTGTTGCCGGACAAATAGAGTGATGTATCGTGCCTGAACGCTATGGCACATTTTGGAGGATTCAAATGGCTCTGAGCACTATGTGACTCAACATCTATGGTCATAAGTCCCCTAGAACTTAGAACTACTTAAACCTAACTAACCTAAGGACATCACACAACACCCAGTCATCACGAGGCAGAGAAAATCCCTGACCCCGCCTGGAATCGAACCCGGGAACCCGGGCGCGGGAAGCGAGAACGCTACCGCACGACCACGAGCTGCGGACACATTTTGGAGGGCTATGGCATTTGAATCAGGTTGTTGGAGCGAAGGCAGATGATTAGGACTGTATATCGTCGACTTTCCTTATCGGCCACACTCGTATGAAGTATATTTCAGACACGAACAGGTTGCGATGCAACCGTGTAGAAGGAAAATTACGTACGTAAGTAAGTAGGTAAGTTTGTCACAATTCAACGCGTCTTCGAGACAGTATCATTTGGAGACGGAGCGCCAAGGCATTTTTGAGAGAGCCATCCTAACATTCATTTGAAGTGAGTTTAGAGACGCTGTGGAAATTTCAAATTAGGATTGTTGCATGGATAACTTATCCGTAATAAAGAGTCAAGAGCCTTAACCAGTTCGCAACTTGGTTCGGTGGCTAGCGTCTGGTAGAGCGTTATTGCATCCGTTCGATTTATCGACCTCAGATATGAGTTACTGATTTGAAGATGATTACACAACCGAGAATTCAATTCATATAACGAAATTTAGACGACGACAAAGACTCTCATTAAAAAAACATTCCAGTGAAATGAAGTATAGGTCATACAGCGAACTGGAGTAGCCGCAAAAAAGGCTTTCCGTCTTACACGTAATGGCAGTTATTTAAACAAATTTTTCTTATTGTTTTAATACGGCAGTTAATTTTTTATTTTGTTCAAAAATCTGAACATCTAAATACTCGTAATGTAAAACTTGTGGCATGCAAGATTCTTCCTTCATAATAAATTCACAGAAACTTGATATTAATGAAATATTGGTCACTCATGCACCTGGATTATTTTTGTACTTTTTTTACGAGAGAAGTTCTCAGGCTGCTGAATTACGTCATTGTAACTTTATTCAGTGGCTCTCGCTAGAGTGTCTACTTTTATGTAATTTGTGTAGGATTTAATTTGGTATTGCCCGATGCGCTCTGCATCCAGAATTGTTTCTCAGACATTAAGAAGTCTTGGTTTCTAAAAACCCACCCAGAAATTTGATAAGCAGCTTGGATGAACGGTTGATGCATGTATGATATAAATGCGGTGGAAATTATTATTGATAGTGGCAATGATTAAAGTCACTAAACTATGTTTTCGAAACATATACATATAGTTTTGAAGAAACAGATATAACTAAATTGAAAAAAAAAGAACGGGTAGTGCAATTTTCGAAAGATGCTAAATATTAGCCAAGAGAATTAATACGTATCTCTATGTGTTGCATTGGTGACTTCAAAAGCTAAGAGACTGGGAAGTGTATGAGATAGGGGAAATCTTTAGCAGACCCTAGTCTTGCAGCTGGCTGAATCACTGCGTTGTGGGAAACAACTGCTGCAACAAACATTTCAAAATGAGACTGGTGCATTAGAGATGCGAAGGAACATTAGCGTTGGTGGCAGCGGCAGCAACAAGACAACAACCGCAGCAACATCAAAGTGTAAACGACGTTATCTAATTATTCTTGCAGTTCCCTCCCGTGTGAGAGCAAACACACAGTTGGAATCTGCACTTTTCCATTTCAGTTTATTGATCGCTTACAGAACCCTCGTTCCACCAATTACTGAATATTGTTCGTCGGTATGGAGCCACACCTAGCGTGAGAAACATGAAACACGGAAACTTCAAAGAAGAGCTGCGGGATTCGCGACATTCTTTATCAGTCAGGGCGAGAGCGTGACTAAAATTATCAACAATAGCCAGATGGAGATGCTACAAGAGAGGTGTTTCGTGTCGTGGAGCGCTTTATCCACAAAATTCCGAGAGTTTACGTTCTAAAATAAGAGCCCAGTAACATGTTACTAGCGCTAACGGACAATTAAGTAGTCTATATCAGAGGGAAAGTAGAGGAAATCTACCACTCATACAGAGAGAGAGAGGGGGGAAGGGGGGAAGGGGGGGGGGAAGGAGGGTTTACTGGAAATATTTTTTCTCACGCACTATCAGCAAATGAGACAGGATGGGGGCCAATGGATTATTAATGTACTAGCAATACTTTGCACTGGTCTTGAATCGTGCGTAAGCATTTCAGATATCCGCTTCCGTGAAAGAAAGGTCCCCATTGCCGGACTACTACTGCTGCTGCTGCTGCTGCTGCTGCAGCGGTAGACATTGGCCTCTCTGGAACAATAATGGTGTAAATACGTAGAAGTATATTGCCTGAGAAAAAAATTAAGCACCAAAAGACAAGGCGCTACGTAAACGATTAGAATCTCGATTTTCTGTGACTAGTAGAACGATAACCGGAATGCAGAAGACATCGTCAGGAAGTTGTTACGGAGTGCACAGGGGCTTGTAGATGATCAACGGCGGGTGAAAAGATTGGCAGCTCGCAATAAATGTAAATACGCGCAAAAACACTACATAATTTGACTACGCAATCGGTGATCAGTCACTGGAACCAGTCACAACGCAATGACTGGTACCTGTTGGTACTCACAGCAGCTCCGTGAAGCGGCTCCAAGCGTCTTCAAGGAGCTTCTGGTCTGAAAATGGTCGCTCAGACCGAAACCGGTAACCAGAATCAAGAAATATATAATTATTGCGATCTGGAATGCCTTTTTCGTTGTACTGCTAAATACGATCGCTGTTGTTCCGCTCGGACAAAGAATTATTATTATAGCAGGTGGTGGTGTTGAGAAAATTTTCCCGATCCACTTAACCTTCTGTATTTCCACAAAAACACTTGCGTGTCAAAGTTATATAGCCTGCGAACCTGCACGTATCAGATTCACCGACGCTCCTGCACAAGTAACCAAAAAGCAGTTCAACAAAAACACTTAAGATTTGGCAACGCTAACGACTGACTCCTATGGATTCTGCTTTCACGTTCAAGGGAGGTGAAGAAGCTAAAGCAATCTAATATTTTAGTTTATCATAATAATTTGCTATACTATTTCTGAAGTTCGAGCAAAAGAGAGTACTTCAGCGCAGGATTTCTATCATGTTGTACTACTCACCTGGCGTCGAGGAACCTGGAGCGCAAGATCATGACGGCCTCGCAGGTGCTCTGCTTGAGCTGCATTTGGATGGAAGAGAACTTCTTGTGGATGATCTGCACCATGCGCTCGATCTCCTTGGGCGTGATGGGCCGTGTGCGCGATTGCTCCCTCAGGAGATTCATCACGTGCGTCGTGAACTCGTTACACGCCTGCACATAAAGAAAGTCAGTGACCGTGGCTGCAAGACAAAGCTCATCACGACAAAAATTTCACATCCATAAAAAGACAGACAGACGAAATGTACCACAAGCTAAGACGATTGGGGCCTCTATTTTAGAGTGTTTGCTAATTAATCAGGGACACATTGATGAAGCATGCGGTAACTCGTTACTTTTTAAGTCTACGTGAATTAATTTTACACGTGAATATATTTTCTCATTGCATGTCTATGATATGGCCATTTGCGTGTAGATGGTCGGTCTACACGCCTTTTCTGTGTCAGCATAAGGCTGGCCAGCATATAATGGAGATATTTTCTCCTCTAAGTATGCTGTTTGAGCTTTACCATTGTTTGTTTTTTTACTCAGTGTCTGGTGTTAATAGTAGAGTATTGACAGGTTTTTGTGTGATGCATAGTTGCTGGAAAGCACTGTGTATAATAGCTTAGTTCTGGCCGTATACCAAACACTGTCCATAGAATTTTGCACAGTAAGCGCTTTCTGTCGGTGGAGATTGGTCCCAATAAGCCTAGGACATCAAAGAGTAAAAAATGTTTAATTATTAAACTATGTGATACTTTTATCACAAAAGTCATTTGTCATACGTAACGCAGAAGTACAATGAATTCTGGAGACCCAAAACTTTATATGTGAAATTCAAATTGTTATCAGTTTTCATATCCAAAACTTTAAGTTCTCTATTATGCATTATAATTATTGCTAACATGAATGTACCGTGTGTTTCTGTTTTCAAGAATATATACTTTACCATTCCTTCTGTTGATGTAATCATGTCTGCCAGGTACACAACATACGCGCTATTCAGCAAACACAGAACTGTGTCACGGACTATCAGTTGGACATTCAAATTATTTCAGTGTTTCACACGACTGTCCACCCAATTATGCTAAATATATATGTGGTATTACTTGTTTCATTATTATAGAGACTGTCTCAAGTTTTATTTTTCGTAGCTACTCAGGTTAAATATTATTCGAACCAACGAGCACAGTGGTTTTAAATGTTGCAGTTTCAGTGTTTCCAGAAGATTTTTCTTGTATCTGTAGCTACTAACTTCAATTATACATGTGATTTGCTAATAAGTTAGAAAAGTACTAAAATGCTCCCACACGAACGTTAGACGCTTGTCAAATGTTATCTTTCTTTTCTCTAAAGAAGTGCAGCATAGTGTCATACATGTTTGATTTTATTCTCTATCGGACCACGAGGGAAAAAATGCCTACCATATCACGACACCCCAACTGGTAAATTTGATGAAGGCCCACAATTAAAATAAAGAGTTACATTTTTACTCAAACATTTTTAACACAGTGCGTGATGTTCCAGTTTAAAATCGACACCAGTAAGTACTTTAGGGAAAATTAAATGATATGCCTGCAGCGTAGCCACAGAGAAAAAGTTGTTTGCTTCAGGACGCTCTATGATCGATGACAAGTCGAGCACTCAATGTGCTCTTACGCCTCAAGTGGCAAGACCTGCCGCATATCATTGCCAGTGGCTTCTGAACTAATTTAGGAGCCACTTCTGTCAAGGACTTCCCACACGAAGTTTTACCTCGGACCTTATCCTTGGAGTGCTTAAGTCCTTTCATAGCCTCATATATTTGTCGTTGGAGACCGACATTTTTATTGGCTCACAAAGACGGGGAAAGTACCTGCAGGCATCACACACACCACTGCGAAGACACCCTTAAAATTTCGGCCTTACAAACGCCCAAGATGGCATATCTGGTCAGATTCACACTTCTATTTCAACGTCACATAGCCTACGGTTAACTCCAGACATCGGAAAATCTCTTAAGATACGCACGTTACGACAGATTATCAAAACTGTGTGTGTGTGGGGGGGGGGGGGGGGGGAGAGGGGGGGCGAGAGATACGAGGGAGGGAAGGAAGGAGAGGGGGGTGGGGGAGAGAAGACTGCAACAACAGTTGTAACTAAAGACTGCAATCTTTTCAGTTAGATAGGCCTTAATTTTAATTAACATCATTTCTCTGTGTATTCACAGTCTGTGCGAAAGGCACGCAACTTCTGCCCAGAATACTACAATTTGGAAATTTTTCACTGGCTACAACTGTGTGGACCTTTCTAGAGTCGCCACTAAAACAATTTTCGATTTTTTCCGCGCAGAGGTGTCGTTTTCGTTTGTATGACGTGGAAAGAGGAAATTACAGTACTACGAAAAACCTATACACGCAAAAACAAATTTTCGCCCAATTGCGCTATCACATTATTCGATTCTATTCACCAAAGGCTACATATATTGCAGTTACGCCCGGAGGAGTCTCGTGCACTTCCATAGAGCGTTGACATCTACATCAGAGACTAAGCACTACCTCTGTGAACACAAGACTGAGGGAGAGGACGGGAGATGAGCCTTGAGTTCTTTCAAGAAAAAAATACAGAAAACAGATGTGAGACGTCCTGCCATTGATGTGAACTCCAATCGTTCCGAATAAGAGTCCAGACCGTTCCTCGCACTACGAAGTTTTCAAATTTTCTTCACTGTAAGCTTAAACTTCCGTAAAAATTCATAAATAGGCGCCTAAATTATCAAAATTTGAAAGGGCAACTGATGCGGTAAATTATTAGCGAAATGCTACGAAATGTAAGTTTTATTTATTCGCTATACGAATTTTTTTTATAACTGAGGACCTGGGTCGCACGCAAATGGGTGCTTTTTTCCACGGCGCGCGTCACATAGTGATTCATTCATTAACAGTTACATTTGTCAATGCAGAAGTACGGGAAGCTAGTTCAATGTGAGTCTATTTTCCATACATGGTACATAAAAGTCAAACATGAGACGAATGTGTACAAGTTTGAGATTCATCATAACTGGAATCTGCCGCAATTTTGAAATGCTGACGCATCTCAAAATACATCAGTTTGTTGATCACACGGAAGACATGAATAATCCAACACAGCAAGTGTGTCTTCAACAAGCAACTTTTACATGAGCTGTTTCGTGGCGAATCCACTGTAGCAAGTTCCGAGTAACGGTTTCAAAAGCTTCTGCAGTCCGTGGATATAGGTATAGAAAAGCTCAAATTCTGTTAGTGTAAATGATATTATAAACGCAGCTTCACAAATATAAAACACGTAGAGTGACGGTGAGTCTTTAGATCTGTTCCTCTTATATATCGTCCTTGCAAATTCATGTACAGTTCACATTGCACTGAGTGAACAGTGGTACAGAGCACAGTCTTGTTGAAAAAGGATGTTTGATTACACAGGGTATCCCAGCAGAGATACGACAGAAACGCTCATTTTAAGCAAAACGCTTCATGTGGACATATGCCCTATTTAGATCACAATGTACAGTTGTTTCAGAGTTAGTGACGCGCAAGTGTGTCTCCTGAACACCCAATCTCTTTGACGTGTAATTCTAGCCGAACCTACATCGTTGCTTCCAGCTTCTTTGTTCTAGATGTCTTTCTGCCATTAAACTAGCCTGTTGAAAGCGTAGTTGTCCATGGTGTGTGTGTGTGTGTGTGTGTGTGTGTGTGTGTGTGTGTGTGTGTGTGTGTGTGTGTGTGTGATGTGCTAAGTATTGTGAGCAGAGAAGCATCGGTTAACTATGTTTGTACATGTGCCAGCTAAAATGCCACACATCAGCACTAATGAAGAATATGCAGATACGGTGTACGTTTATGACTTCTGCAATGGTAATGCTTCCGCAGCTGTCTAGGAATTCCGTCGGCGTTTTTCGACACGCCGTTTTCCTGATCGTACATTGTTTTAAATAGTGTTTTCAGCACAGTGCGCGAAACAGGCATTTTCCAAGTTCTCATTTTCCTTCTGAATGTGTAGTTCAACAACCTGTGCAGGAACAGGAACAAGTTGTTGAAATGATGAAGCGTAGTCTTACTACCAGCACACGGCGACTTTATGCACGCATCAGCGTCGCGAGGACAATATACAGCATGTCCACAATTTTCAGATTGGCGACAGTACCACAAATGTGGGTGAAATCTTATGGGACTTAACTGCTAAGGTCATCAGTCCCTAAGCCCACATACCACTTAACCTAAATTATCCTAAGGACAAACACACACACCCATGCCCGAGGGAGGACTCGAACCTCCGTCGGGACCAGCAGCACAGTCCATGACTGCAGCGCCTTAGACCGCGGCGACAGTACCACATGACTTGAAATTTGGTACTGATTAAATAAACAAATGTCATTTGCTTCCATTAATACTATTCACTGATGAAGCCACGTTTACACGGATGGAATCAACAGCACAAATAATAACGATCGACAGTCGCTGTAAAATCCACATGCTACAGTGGAAACAAATTTCCAAGTTCGTTTTTTGATCAATGTTTGATGTGGCATGATCGGTAACTTGTTGATACATCTACATCTACGTGATTACTCTGCTATTCACAATGAAGTGCCTGGCAGAGGGTTCAATGAACCACCTTCATGCTGTCTCTCTACCGTTCCACTCTCGAACGGCAAGCGGGAAAAACGAGCACTTAAATTTTTCCGTACGAGCCCCGACTTCTCTTATTTTATCGTGATGATCACTTCTCCCTATGTAGGTGGGTGCCAACGGAATGTTTTCGCAATCGGAGGAGAAAACTGGTGATTGAAATTTCACGAGAAGATCCCGTCGCAACGAAAAACGCCTTTGTTTTAATGATTGCCACTCCAATTCACGTATCATTTTTGTGACACTATCTCCCCTATTTCGCGATAATACAAAACGAGCTGCCCTTCTTTGTACTTTTTCGATGTCATCCGTCAGTCCCACCTGATACGTATCCCACACCGCACAGCAGTACTCCAGAATAGATCCAATCATTTTAGAAGCTCGAATAACGGGACGGAATTACCTGCATTTTTCTGGAAAATTCGTTAGTTGTACACCTTGAGAAAGTTACTTCAGCCACGCGGAGTAAAACGTACGTCCAGCATGACAGAGTCCCTCCACATTTTACCAGACATGTGAGGGAACATCACAACCGCGGGATTGGTCACCGTAGTACAATTAACTGGGCATCAAGACCGCCAGACCTTACGCCACTAGATTTTTGTTCAAGGGGATTGGATGGAGTCTGAGCTGTATAAACGGGAGTGCACAAATGCACTGAAGTCGACGGTGGGATATTCGAACATTTATATAAATTTTACAACAGTCGTAACATGACGTGTACGATAATCCCTAGAGGTGAATGTGTTAAAAATACGTATAATTCAACTAATAGTTTGTAAATAGTATGTTGTAATGTTTACTAACTACATACACGTGTAAACCTGTACTGAATTAAACTGAAAATAAATAACAATGCCGCGCGGGATTAGCCGAGCGGTCTTAGGCGCTGCAGTCATGGACTGTGTGGCTGGTCCCGGCGGAGGTCGAGTCCTCCCTCGGGTGTTTGTGTTTGTGTTTGTCCTTAGGACAATTTAAGTTAAGTAGTGTGTAAGCTTAGGGACTGATGACCTTAAAAGTTGAGTCCCATAAGATTTCACACACATTTGAACAAACAACAATATACATTAAATATGTTCTATCTCGGAAATCATTCGAAATAGGGTATACGTCCATACGAAATTTTTGCTTCAAATGATGGTTCCTGTCATATCCATGAATGCCGACCATTCTTCCTGGGACACCTAATAAAGGATGTCCGTTAAACTTAATGCGTACGCCGGCCGCTGTGACCGAGCAGTTCAAGGCGCATCAGTCCGGAACCGCGCTGCTGCTACCGTCGCAGGTTCGAATCCTGCCTCGGGCATGGTTGGTTAGTCTAGGGGACTGATGAACTCAGATGTTAAGTCCCATAATGCTTAGAGCCATTTCATTTAAAATTAAAATTTAAAACAGTCTTGATTTCTTATTGCGTACGAAAATGATAAACATGTCTGTCAGTTCGGCACAGCATCTCACAGGAAAACTAACACCAGGGTGTCTCAGAGCATGCGGATTATCCACATTGCTTGCACACGGCTGCATATCTGTCACATTCCTACCAGATAGAAGTAATACCCAGGCGACCTGCCGAAAATGAACTTGTGGTGATTATTTGGAGCACGTTTCCTGCTTCCTCACCTGGAACAAATCAGACTTTTCCATCGTGCCCTGTCGAGGCGTTATCCACAAGCTGCAAATTCCCAGTGAATTCTTTTATACTCTCTATGCATAGCGGCAGCCTAAAGTGCGACATCTGAATTCCCCTTGCACAACAGGCAAATTTTAAAAAAAGAGCTACGACTTGTGCTACTTTCCTTGTCTACATAATCCACGTCGTTTCCACGTTGAATCAATTTGCTGTATGCTTTCTCCTGCGATCGCAATAGTTAATACCTTTCGACTATGAGACGTCTTAAAAATTTAAACGTCTCTATCACTTTTTTCTTATACAACACCCAATATACGAGGGCGTGCTCAAAAGTAAAGCCTCTGAATTTTTTATGGGAAAACTCTTAAATCTTTTTAAATAAAATAAACGTCATTGACATTCTACGTCTTTTCTCTTCATCTCTGCTGACCGAACGAGGTGGAGCAGTTGTTAGCACAGTGGACTCGCATTCAGAAGGACGACGGCTAAAACCTGCGTCCGGCCATCCTGATTTAGGTTTTCCATGATTTCCCTAAATCGCTGCAGGCAAATTCTGGGATGGTTCCATTGAAAGGGCACGGCCGACTTCCGTCCCATCTTCCTCTAATCCGATGGGACCGATGACCTCGCTGTTTGGTCCCCTCCCCCAAATGAACCAACTAACCATATCTACGTATTTGCACCTCTCTGCCTCTAGAGGACTTCGAATTGTATCGTGTGCCATGGCGGTGTATAACGTAACCATGTCGGTGCGTGAGAAACAGCACGCGTAACCGAGTTTCGAATTCGAAGAGTTCGTCCACAAATGGAGCATCCTTTCCTTTAGCATGACGACGCCAGAGAATACACGAGCGATGCGACATTTGCAAAATCCGACGCCTTGGGTTCATTGTCATCGATCATCCTCTAGTGTGTCCCGACTTGGATCCATACAATTTATCCATCTGTTTCCTAAACTTAAAGAACAAATTCGAGGACTTCACTTTAATAGTGATGAAGGTGGTGCAAGCAAATGAGAGGTTCTGACTCTGTCACCATGGCAAACAATCTAAGGTGACGGTATCAACAAAGTGGCTTCTTGTTGGAGAAATTTATTCGTCGCCATGGTGACTACGTTGAGAAATAAATATGTAGATATGAACAATAAAAATTTAGAATGTTAATTTTTATTAGGAAGAAGACAAGAGGAGATACAATTTCTTGAGATAGATGGCAAGAGGTTCAAGAGAGTAGACCAGTTCAAATACTTGGGATCGTGGTTTACCACAGACAACAACATAAAAATGGACATCAAGGAAAGAATAGCAGTGGGAACGAAATGCATGGATACCCTCAGAGAGACGTTTGGCTCCAAATCGATCTCAGTGAACACGAAGATGAAAATCTACAACACAGTGATATGCCCAGCAGTAATGTACAGTTCATAAACATGAAGCATGACTAAGTGAGAAAGGGAAAAACTTAATATTTGAAAGAAGAGTAATGGGGAAGAGATGGGGACCAGTTTTAGATAACGTATAATGGAAGAGGAGGAAAAACGAGGAAATCTAACCTCTGATGCGACAAACAACTATTCTAAAGAAGATGAAGAGCAAAAGAATACAATGGGTGGACCATGTAGCCCGTATGCCAGATGGAAGACAGGCGAAGATGGCACTAGCGGGGAAAACAAAACCCAAACGCCCCATTGGACGACCAAGGCAGCGCTGGATGGACGACCTGGCGAAGAACCTAGCAGGCCTGGGAACTGAAGACAACTGGAGGAACGGGGCACAAAACAGGAAGGGATGGAGGCAGTTTGTGGAAGCAGCGCGTGGTTTGCATGGCCTGTGATCATATCTAATTTTTATTTAAAAAGATTTAAGAGCTTTCACATAAAAAGCTCTGAGGCATTACTTTTCAGCATGTCCTCGTATTACAGATTATTACGTTCAGTATGACATGATAGAATTAGACTTTGGCGTCTGTGCTAGGTAATGTAATTTTTTTACACACATGTTACAGTTGGTTATGCTTCATTAATAACAGTCTACTGAAAAACAAAGTCTAAAAAAGAGTGTGTTTGTGGACTAGCAGCGACTCCTTGTTCACGTGTTGATCCGTGACCCGTTTCGTCAAGCCCTTCCGTCTATTCTGAGCACCGCTTCAATAATAATAAAATTGTTCTAATGTTAACAATGGAAATTTGTGGTAAGTTCTATGGGACCAACCTGCTGAGGTCATCGGTACCTAGGCTTACACACGACTTAATCTAACAATCAGTTTAATAAGTCACGGATGCAAAATACTAACGCGAATTTTTTACAGACGAATGGAAAAACTGGTAGAAGGCGACCTCGGGGAAGATCAGTTTCGATTCTGTAGAAATATAGGACCACGTGAGGTAATACTGACCCTACGACTTATCTTAGAAGCTAGATTAAGGAAAGGCAAACCTACATTTCTAGCATTTGTAGACTTAGGGAAAGCTTTTGACAATGTTGACTGGAATACTCTCTTTCAAATTCTAAAGGTGGCAGGGAAAAAATACAGGGAGCGAAAGGCTATTTACAATTTGTACAGAAACCAGAAGGCAGTTATAAGAGTCGAGGGACATGAAAGGGAAGCAGTGGTTGGGAAGGGAGTGAGACAGGGTTGTAGCCTCTCTCCGATGTTATTCAATCTGTATATTGAGCAAGTATTGAAGGAAACAAAAGAATAATTCGGAGTAGGTATTAAAATCCATGGAGAAGAAATAAAAACTCTGAGATTCGCCGATGACATTGTAATTCTGTCAGGGACAGCAAAGGACTTGGAAAAGCAGTTGAACGGAATGGACAGTGTCTTGAAGGGAGGATATAAGATGGACATCAACAAAAGCAAAACGAGGATAATGGAATGTAGTCGAATTAAGTCGGGTGATGCTGAGGGAATTAGATTAGGAAATGAGACACTTAAAGTAGTAAAGGAGTTTTGCTATTTGGGGAGCAAAATAACTGATGATGGTCGAAGTAGAGAGGATATAAAATGTAGACTGGCAATGGCAAGGAAAGCGTTTCTAAAGAAGAGAAATTTGTTAACATCGAGTATAGATTTAAGTGTCAGGAAGTCATTTCTGAAAGTATTTGTATGGAGTGTAGCCATGTATGGAAGTGAAACCTGGACGGTAATTAGTTTGGACAAGAAGAGAATAGAAGCTTTCGAAATGTGGTGCTACAGAAGAATGCTCAAGATTAGATGGGTAGATCATATAACTAATGAGAAGGTATTGAATAGGATTGGGGAGATGTTTGTGGCACAACTTGACTAGAAGAAGGGATCGGTTGGTAGGACATGTTCTGAGGCATCGAGGGATCACCAATTTAGTATTGGAGGGCAGCGTGGAGGGTAAAAATCGTAGAGGGAGACCAAGAGATGAATACACTAAGCAGATTCAGAAGGATGTAGGTTGCAGTAGGTGCTGGGAGATGAAGAAGCTTGCACAGGATAGAGTAGATGGAGAGCTTCATCAAACCAGTCTCAGGACTGAAGACCACAACAACAACAATCTAACTTAAACTAACTTACGCTCTTACGCTAAGGGCAACACACACACACACACACACACACACACACACACACACACACACACACACACACACACACACACACACACGCCCAAGGGAGGACTCGAACCTACGGGGGGGAGGGGGGGAGGGGGGGAGTTCGCGCAAACCGCGGCAAGGCACCTTAAACCACGCGGCTAATGTTAACAAAATGCGAACTTTTAATATAATTGTGAGTCTGGAATGAAATGTGACTGTCTTTACACATACGTGTTGCCTGAGGGTAGGCGCCGATTCGTGCTACCATCACTTGGGAAAGAAAGAAAGAGATAAAGACAAGGATAAAGGTTTAACGTGCAGATTACGATTAGGTCATTAGAGAAGGGCTTCAGAGTCGCAGTAGGTAAAGATAAGGAAGGAAATTTACTGTTTCCCTTTCAAAGAAATCATCCCAGCAATCGCCTTAATCAAACAAGGAAACTATGTGAACATACACTGATCAGCCAAAACATTATCACCACTGACCTACTATCAACATTAACCCGTCCAGTCGATAGCTGCTTCACCTGGCGAGGAATGACTGCTAGTCAAACACACGCAAGTTGCTTGTAGTATCAGGGAGCGTGCTGTCCGTGTCTAGAATGGGGAAGGCGCGCGATCTACATGAGTTTGACCGAGGGCAGATTGTGCTGGCCCGAAGGCTCAGCACGAGCATTTCGAAAACTGCATGACTTGTCGAGTGTTCGAGGAGTGCTGTGGTGCATGTCTTCAAGACGTGGCGGAACCAAGCAGGAACCACGTCCAGACGTCATGGGGTTGGGTTGCCACCCCTCATTACAGATGGCCGACGTCATAGGCTAGGCGGTGAACTGCGACGGAACTAATATCAGACGTTAATGTTTGGCAGAGTACAAGTATGTCTGAACACACAGTGCATCGAACACTACTAACAATGGGCCTCCGCAGCCGACGACCCATCCGAGTGCCTATGTTACCACCACGACATCGGCAACTATGACTTATCATCGGCACCAGACGTTGGCGCAGTGGCAGAGCGTTGCATCGTCTCATGAATTCCGATACCTTCTTCATCATGTCGATGGGAGGGCGCGAATCCGTTGTCTTACAAGGGAACAGCTCCTTGACACGTGAACTACGGGACGGAGACAAGCTGGCGGCGCCTCCATTATGCTCTGGGGAACATTCACGTGGGCATCCATGGGTCCAGTGGAGCTCGTGCAAGGCACCATGACGGCCAAGGAGTATCGTGCACTGGTTACAAACCTCGTAAAACCCTTCATGACAATCTTGTTTCCCGGCAGTTGCATTTTTCAGCGAGACAATGAGCCATTTCACAAGGCCAGGTGTATGATGGAGTAGTTCAAGGAACACAGTGGCGAGCGAGTTTCAATTGATGGCCTCCCCCCAACTCGCCAGATCCGAACCTGATCGAATGTATCTGGGATGTGACTGAACGTGGCGTCGGAGCATCTATTGTGCATTTATTCTTGTGGGTTTGAATGTTACGGTACTCAGTCTACCTTATCTCTGCGTCTGTCATAATGCTCCCTATTTGGTCAGGATTATTTGTTGCTGAGATTTCAAGTATGTTTCTGCAACCATTTACATTTCGAATGGGCTCCTAGATCTTCAAAATAATTGTTCGAGATGAAATTCAGTAGATTTCGGACAACGTTTTATGGGTACCACCGTCTTCAAACATGTATTTTCGCCAACATATCGAGGGTAGATTGAAGTCACCACCAACTATAATTGTATGAGTGGGGTACCTATCTGAAATGATACACGTTTCCTTTGAACTGTTCTTCCACAGCCGGCAGGTGTGGCCGACCGGTTCTAGACGCTTCAGTCTGGAACCGTGCGACCGCTACGGTCGCAGTTTCGAATCCTGCCTCGGGCATGGCTGTGTGTGATGTCCTTAGGTTAGTTAGGTTTAAGAAGTTCTAAGGGACTGATGACCTCAATTCGGGTCTTTTTTCCTATTTTCTCGCGGAGTTCAGCAAGAACCTCAAGGTACTAGTTCTCATCAATAGTCTGACCTTCAGGAACCCAGTGAAGATACACAGTTGCATGAATATCGAAAAAAAAGTCACCACCGTTTTGCACTTTATTTGCTCATTCGAGCTTTTTCCGCTCTCGCTGAAGTTGGGGCCTTCCAGTGCGTGGATCGGTCCTTAGTTTCTGAGTCATATGTGAAAAACCAATGTTTATCACTTGTTATCACTCTTTACAAGAAATTTGTGTCATATTCAATAGTATTCATAGTGTCAGTGCAAACATTTGCAGGAGCTTCTTTTTGCTCGATAGTGAGAATTTTTGGCACCAGTTTCGCACTCAGTTTGCTCATGCTAAATTGGTTATGTAAAATTTGTCTTACGCATTCTTTTACAGTTTCAACAGTCGATAGAATACGCAACTGACGGTCAAATCTAATCAGATTACCTACGTTTTTCGATATTTTCATCCTTATTTGATTTTGAAGAGCATCCCGGGTGTTGAGTCATCTTCAAGACGTTCTCGGCCGTCTTCGAAACGCTTGAACCGCTCAAAAACTCGCGTATGTGATAAACAGTCTTCGCTACACACTTCTTTTAGTAAAAGATAGGTTTCAGTAGCAGTTTTTTCAAGTTTGATGTGAATCTTCACAATCTGTTGCTCTGTCATTACACTCACCTTTTTCCGGCATAGCAGCTCTTACACAAACGAAGGCCACGGCTTCACTGATCTGTCTACATACATCAGAGATGTCGCACGCGACTGAGAAGGCTTTATGCTTCACAGGTATGGGTCGTTCATCTTTGGAGCATGTGTACTTAACTCAGTGGCAGTATCAGTCCCGTTATTTTATAGCCACACATCGTATTTTGGGCCACTGTTTCAACACTATTTCTGGGCATAGTTTACATTCACAACAAGTTCGTCAAAAACTTCAAAGAGTCTACTTTGAATTTTATACGGTATAAATCAACGAGAGTGCAATCACGTTTCATACTTTAATCGACGTAATCATTTTCACAGTATGTTACGCTTGCGACATGGTTATGTATGCAGCGCAGATGCGCTGTACGACTCTCTACGTCTTACAGAACACAAAAACAAATGACAGGCCACCACGAAACAACTTTTCTGAATCTAGCACAAATATCCTAGACTTGCTAATCATCATTGTCTATGACAGTCTCCGCTCAATGTATACAGCTGTCTGTAGGTGATATTGCACACCGAATTCGAGTTGTCGACTCTAGTCACGAATGGTCTGAAGGCAAACTGTCAGTTCGTACACATCCTTGTGACGCTCTATGAATTTAACAGTAAATCTATAGGTGATGCACATACTTCATGCAGTGTCTCCCACGTGAGGTCTTTGAGCGTCTCTTAAACGCTCTCTCGATGACTCAGTATGCTAGCAATGAATCACGACGCTGTTATTAGAATTTCTTCTATCCCTATCGTTACTCAAACGTAGTAAAGACACGGGCTGGCGAACAATACTCAGAAAGTGTCAGATAAGACTTTTGTAAACAACATTCTTCATGGGTAATTGAGCCTACATCTCGTTAAGATTCTTCGAATTAACCTTAATCTGGTACCTGCATTCTGAAATTACATTTTTGTGGCGGTTCTAGCTTGAATTGCTCTGGACGGACATCCACAGGTTTTCAATGATTTTTGTGAATATTCTGCTTTGGTGTAGCTACAATATATCGAGCTTTTACGCTTGTTTACTAGAATTGCACTACACTTGGTTTTATTCATGATTGGCTACTGGATTTAATAAAACTAACTACTTTTCACAATACCACAAAGACTTAAGAGAGCGTTGCCCATAAGGCTGATTTCAGCCGGGAAACCTTTTAGCACCTGATCACGTATGCATCTACGGTAAAAGGAAAAGGCGGGTCAACCCTTTACTAGACGCCACTACACTACACTGAACAATAGACCTGCATCCATATTTCGAGTGTTTATTTCAAATTGCAAGATTAGGACCTGCATGTGCTCTCTTACATCTAACCTTTTAAGCGCCTGTCGAAAGGAGTAATGATAGTCTAACTGTTGCATCCCATGTCGCTACCCCTGCCGCATAGTCTACCCTTCTGACGTAGCGGTGTGTCAGTGTACCTAAATTAAGGAGGCCCAAGAGAGACAAGGACTTTGGCGGTTGTCCGCAGATGCGGCCAGCCGCTACCGCTCTATTGCGCCTCGCTTCATTGCCAATCGTGCACAACAATGACATCACTCCACTTGCGGAGCCAACGAGCGAAACGCATATTACCCTCTCTAGCAATGAAAATGTTTCGGGCTCAAAAAAGTTGATCCTTATGTATTCCCATCCGCTGAATTAAAAAAGAACCATAAAACTGACAGATTAGCTCTTGCTTTGGAGGTAAAGTGACGTTTCATTTTTGTAGTCAACATTTTCAGTTTGGGGGAAATTTTGTTTTCGGGATTGGCTAACCTGTCCAAAAACAAAACAATGATGCTCTTAAGCTTTTCATAAGTCATGAACATAGACATTGTTGCTGTCACTGTGAGTTACATTGTTGCTGTGACTGAGTTTCATGTAGTTTATGCTGCAATTAAAGCAGAATTTCTGGTTTGAGACTGCTTTTGTAGTGTAAAATCCGTAAAAATGTGTAAATAAGGTGTATACTATTGGCTACATTTGTGGTGAAATAACATTTTCCTCACAGAAGCGCAATCTGACGCCTCTTGTGAAGACTGCCTATCAGCATTACTTCGCTCTGAAAGTAAGGGTGAAGGATAAGTCTTTGGCTTCACGTGTGTGTTGCAACGAATGTTCAGTTACACTGCGAGAATGGTTGAAAAATAAGAAACGATCTATGGCTTTTACTGTGCCTATGGTTTGACGGGAGCCTACAAACCATAAATCTGACTGCTATTTCTATTTGACTCCACCTATAAAGGCAGGATTTTCTATGATGAAGAGATAGAGAAGATCCAAAGAAGAGCGGCGCGTTTCGTCACAGGGTTATTTGGTAAGCGTGATAGCGTTACGGAGATGTTTAGCAAACTCAAGTGGCTGACTCTGCAAGAGAGGCGCTCTGCATCGCGGTGTAGCTTGCTGTCCAGGTTTCGAGAGGATGCGTTTCTGGATGAGGTATCGAATATATTGCTTCCCCCTACTTATACCTCCCGAGGAGATCACGAATGTAAAATTAGAGAGATTCGAGCGCGCAGTCGTTCTTCCCGCGAACCATACGCGACTGGAACAGGAAAGAGAGGTAATGACAGTGGCACGTAAAGTGCCCTCCGCCACACACCGTTGGGTGGCTTGCGGAGTATGGATGTAGATCTAGAAGAACAGTGCAGTACCCGAATCTTCGATCTGCTAATCGACCCATTCCGCATTCAGATTTTTTACCAGTTCCTACTCCACCAGAAAATTGTGTGTTTGAAGTAGGAAATGACGACACTGTGGAAGAACAAGAAGAAGAAGAAGAAGAAGAACCAAACAAGCCTTCCACATTCCGTGACCTTGATTTTGAGGGAAAAAATGATAAACCGCACAGACTGAGTCAAGGGGAATTGAGTGATCTCATTATAGACCTTCACCTGTCCAAGGAGAACGCAGAAATTCTTGGGTCTCTACTACAGCAATGGAATCTTCTCGAAAGTGATGTCACAGTCTCACAGTACAGAAAAGTCTCATGGATCTGCTTCCCTTTTTGGCGAAGAAAAACAATCTTGTTGTTTGCTGCGGCATTAACGGCTTGATGAAATCTTTGAATTTGAGTCATGATCCAACTGAATGGAGGCTATTCATAGACTCCTCCAAGCTTAGTTTGAAAGCTGTCTTACTTCACAATGGCAACCGTCTTCCTTCTGTGGTGATCTAAAGTCACTGCCATACACTTAGGAATGCAACTGGGTTACACAAAACATTGCTGCTTCATATGTATGTGGAACAGTCGGGATAGGAAATCGCAATATATTAAAGCAGACTGGTCTGCAAGAAATCTTAACCCTAGCGATAAAAATGTCGTTGCCGAAAACTCTCGTGGACCAAAAAGATGTTCTTCCAGCCCTGCATACCAAGCTGGGTTTGATCAAAAATTTTGTCACAGGTATGAACCAAGAAGGGCGGACTTTTAAGTACATAAGACAGGAATTTCCGAAATTAAGTGATCCAAAAGTTAAGGAAGGTATTTTCATCGGGCCACAAACTCGAGAAATTGTAAAGGATCCTGCATTTGACCAGGTTTTGGAGGGGAATGAAAAGGAAGCTTGGGAAGTCTTCAGGGGAGTTGTTCGTGGATTTTTAGGCGACAAAAGAGATAACTGCACTTGGTGACAGCGCTCCTGCAAAAATACCAAAACCTTGGATGCAACATGTCCCTTAAAATCCCATTTTCTCCATTCCCACCTAGGCTTTTTCCCTCCTAGTTGTGGAGCTGTCAGTGATGAACATGGAGAAAGATTCCATTGGGGCATTTCTGTTACGGATAAAAGATATCAGGGCCATTGAAATGAAGCCATGTTTGCGGATTACTATTGGTCTTTGTGTAGGGATGCTCCGGAACTCGTGCGTGGATTCAGTGTAGCAATCCGCGCAGCTTTATAATTCGTAGTCCAGCAAACCAGGAACAGTTGATCAGCGGAGTACATCAGCTGAGTCAAGTGTTCGGAGCTCCTCGGCAACAAGTAGTCCATTGGCAGCCAGGAATAGGTCTCTTACCAGTTATCATTCACAGTGTATCAGCTACGGAGGCCGGAGCTCACATTAGCAGTAGTTGGAAGTGAGCAGCAACCGAAACGAAATGGAACCTACTGCCCACAAGTAAACAGTGCTCGAAGATAGGGACCGCCAGAGCCTGGACAACGACGTGGCAACGGACTTTACTTCGGAAAATGACTGTTCGATTACGCAATTTGTTCTCAGTCTGGACATATCCACAAGTGTTTTACCAGAATTGGATGTACGTTTATGTCATTGTTGCAATAAACAAATATCCATGTACTTGTTCTGATTATTTCTGTGTAGGGGTTACAGAACGTGATGACTGGGTGTTGTGTGATGTCCTTAGGTTAGTTAGGTTTAAGTAGTTCTAAGTTCTAGGGGACTGATGACCATAGCTTTTAAGTCCCATAGTGCTCAGAGCCATAAGAACCTTTTTGGTTACAGAACACATACAACATTAACGTACAGACATGACAGCATTACGGAAGGAATCAAATCTAGAGAAGTTGACTAGTCTGGAAACAGAGAAAAATAATAAAGTTAGCAGATGAGATGGAAGAAATTGTCTGTGTCCAGGATGTAGCCATTTGAAAATTAAACAGGAATAGATTTTCAAGGCTACAAGTCTGTCATGACGACACTGTCTCCCTCTCCTTCGACGAGGAAGCCATAAACAATCTCAAGGCCACAGCTGGAAGCTCCCAGGGTCGCGAAGTCAGACCTAAATGGCAGCGACGTCTTGGAGGCGGCTCTCGAGTGAGAATCCTTGCGGAATAGGCAGTCGTCTGTCTTCCGGAAAGCTGTCCCCTGTTTGTTAGGCATCTTCGAACCACTAATGTGACGTTGGTTGCCGACACTGCAGGCGTTAAGCAGACGTGACGATCACGTCGTCCATTTGGTTGTGTCCTCTGTGACTGAGCAGAGAAAGGGATGACGTGAAATACAGAGTCGGGTGACAGCCCTTATGCTTTTGATCACCCAGTGCTGTACAAAGATGAGGCACTTCCGCGTAAGGTGCGTAAAGTGCAGGCGTAGCAAGTTGGGTGCAAAGAGGGGGAACAGGCTATCGATCGCGCGCACGTCGAGCCGCGCCAGGTGCGCCCCATTCCACGCCGGCAAATAACGCAGCCACTAATTAAACGCATCCCACGCACTCGCCGACGCCTGTCAGAGCCACCTGATATTCGCCAGGGGAGGAAAAAATAAATAAATGCGCACGGATAACGGCGCCTCTACACGAAAATATGCTAGGCACACACGCCACGCATCAACGAACCTTTTCATTCTTTAAAGCCCCTTGGGTGGTCTGCACGTCATAACATTTCAGCTGCCTTTTGTAAACGAGTAATTATCAGTTCTATAACGCTTCGTTAAACCGGGCGTACTGCAGCACCCTGTTACACGTAACCTGTCGACACTGAATATGTAACGGTTCACAATATCGCTTTGCTTTTATCCTGGATAGAGACAACGCAGAAAATAATGTAGAAGCACGTTATGCAAAGTGCTATTTTTCTGAATTTAGTAGATGGAGAAGAACAGCCTACTGTGTTCACACAAATTACTTTGCAATTACGAAAGTCAGCTTTGAGAAAATTATGTTCAAATATACACTACTGGACATTAAAATTGCCACACCAAGAAGAAATGCAGATGATAAACGGGTATTCATTGGACAAATATATTATACTAGAACTGACATGTGATTACATTTTCACGCAGTTTGGGTGCATACATTCTGAGAAACCAGTACCCAGAACAACCACCTCTGGCCGTAATAACGGCCTTGATACGCCTGGGCATTGAGTCAAACAGAGCTTGGATGGCGTGTACAGGTACAGCTGCCCATGCAGCTTCAACACGATACCACAGTTCATCATGGGTAGTTACTGGCGTATTGTGACGAGCCAGTTGCTCGGCCACCATTGACCAGACGTTTTCAATTGGTGAGAGATCTGGAGAATGTGCTGGCCAGGGCAGCAGTCTGACATTTTTTGTATCCAGAAAGGCCCCTACAGGACCTGCAACATGCGGTCGTGCATTATCCTGCTGAAATGTAGGGTTTCGCAGGAATCGAATGAAGGGTAGAGCCACGGGTCGCAACACATCTGAAATGTAACGTCCACTGTTCAAAGCGCCGTACCACCACGCCGGGTGATACGCCAGTATGGCGATGGCGAACACACGCTTCCAATGTGCGTTCACCGCGATGTCGCCAAATACGGATGCGACCATCATGATGCTGTAAACAGAACCTGGATTCATCCGAAAAAATGACGTACGTCGTAGAGTACACCATCGCAGGCGCTCCTGTCTGTGATGCAGCGTCAAGGGTAACCGCAGCCATGGTCTCCGAGCTGATAGTCCATGCTGCTGCAAACATCGTCGAACTGTTCGTGCAGATGGTTGTTGTCTTGCAAACGTCCCCATCTGTTGACTCAGGGATCGAGATGTGGCTGCACAATCCGTTACAGCCATGCGGATAAGATGCCTGTCATCTCGAGTGCTAGTGATACAAGGCCGTTGGGATCCAGCACGGCGTTCCGTATTACCCTCCTGAACCTACCGATACCATACTCTGCTAAGACAGACATTGGATCTTGACCAACGCGAGCACCAATGTCGCTATACGATAAACCGCAATCGCGATGGGCTACAATCCGACCTTTATCAAAGTCGGAAAAGTGATGGTACGCGTGTCTCCTCCTTACACGAGGCATCACAACAACGTTTCACCAGGCAACGCCGGTCAACTGCTATTTGTGTATGAGAAATCGTTTGGAAACTTTCTTCATGTCAGCACGTTGTAGGTGTCGCCACCGGCGCCAACCTTGTGTGAATGCTCTGATAAGCTAATCATTTGCATATCACAGCATCCTCTTCCTGTCGGTTAAATTTCGCGTCTGTAGCACGTTATCTTCGTTGCGTAGCAATTTTAATGGCCAGGAGTGTATTTACAAAAAGGAAATCAGTAATAGAATAGAAGGCTTGCACAACCAGCATGGTGCTTTACAAAGCATGGTCTTATTAGAAGTAGCTCTCTCTTACTTTCTTTTGCATCTCTGCAGGTACACAAACGCTGATCGTAGTGTACGACGCAGTTAAGTGTAGCGAAGCTACGATTTTGTCTGAATTTCGTCTTTCAACAAAATGCTAGAAAAGCAATGTCGTCCTGAACTGTCAAGAACAGTCTTGATTCCGCGCAAGTCCACAATAGTAGCAAGGTGGCCTACACATGAAGTGAAACAAAAGCGATATATACTCCTGGAAACTGAACTGGTCGGGTTGGGTATTGCGTTTAAATAACCAGTGACTCCACTCAGCTCACTCGGGGCTCACGATCGCAGTGGCTGTCGAGGCCCCAGCGTAAAACGCGATCGGCGCAAGTCAATATCGCTATACAATTTATGCTGCCCAGAGAGTGCGTGCGTTACCGCGTCGCTGCTGTTGGCTAGCAAGATTATACGTTCCTTCCACCCGAAAACCGAATCACACAGACAGTTGCAAGTGCAGAGCATGTGGAGGTGTGGCTAAAGAGATTGACGTTAATCAGAAATACGGTGCAAATCAATTTCCTTTACAGACCTAAATCCTTAACAGAAGTAAAAGTCGCCTTAAGCGGCTAAACTAACTATGCCTGACTGGGCAGGGGAGCCCAAACTTTTTGTATTGAGTAAATGGGCGATATTACTGTGAACTTACTTTCTACTCAAAAATTTGCGTACACTTTTCCTCGGAACACACTGTTAAGCCAGTATCACTAAAAGTGATGTCGCATATCTCATGTCACTCTTGCTTGTTGCGTAGCTTTCTAATCCGCAAGCCAAAACTTCTCAGCGTGATGGCCACAGATGAAACAACTACGGCCATTTTGGTGGCCTAACGAGTTACCAGAATGTCTTATCGAGACGCTCTTCCACTGATTACACAAGGTATAATAGCCCAATATCGGGAACAGATGCCACTGCGTGAAAATAAGTTCTAAATATCCGAGTGTACTGCGCACTACGCTTGCGCAGAAACGGGGATTGAGGCAGCGTCTGCTAACATCAGAAATTAACCTATTCTGTTGTAGGTCACTCCTAGTACAAAAAAGGATTTTGTGCTTTCATGTCTTCTCAACCTTTACTGTGTTGCTTGTGGTCCAATGATAAGATTGCACGAATCCTGGTATTTTTCCTACTACCGTTCTGTTAGAAAGAGACAATGTCTGAAAGCAAATCGGTACTTTCTATTGCGGAAAAAACCTACACCACATATGTAAATAAAGAACGTAAACAAATAAATGTGATATAAAAATAATCAACAGTGAAATAGTCCGTCTTGTTTGACGAAAAAATTAATTTTCGATGTTATTTGGAAGTTGAAAGGGACTAAATATCGAGGTCATCAGTTCCTTTCTTCTATTAACAATCTAAGCCCGAAGGTTTCCAGGATAAGAAAAGGTTTGACTGCCAATTTGATCTATGCGGCATCATCTGAGGCAGACAACCAGGTAAAAAGCAGAGGGAAGGAAATCAACCGTCAAAAGTGCGACGTTACTGCTCTGCATTAAGTATCAAGGGGCAAATGTACGACTCTGAATAAGGCTTGGCTAGTAGAATTCCTAATGACGGGCCGTACACCGTTTGCTTTACGCCCTGTTGTTGTGTCAGCAAAATAATTTACCAAAAGGCGGTCCTGCGGTCCAGTAATTGAGGATAGACAACTTATGCGAATTATAAATTAATAATATAAACAAACAGGGAAACCATTTGTAATAAACAAGGCAACAGTGCAGATTTAACTTTTAAGAAGTGGTTTATTCAGTAAGGTAAAAATGCCTAACGAATGGTCGTCCTACATGCAGTTTTATTGTTAAATAAAATTAATTATTTAAATACATCAACACCCCTTTGAGTATCCAGCGTGACACGAAAGATAACAGAATCCTCACTAAGATCAAGCTGCGACGTGTACTCAAATACGTAAATTCCTTCACCCGTATTATCAGATGCCCGTAACGAAGATACTGTAAGTCATCTGAAGTATCTCTACATAAATAAAATCTCACAACCCTGCCGCACTCTCCGATGGCAGAAAACGAGTTTGTCTCATTCTTGCTAGATGTCTCAAACTGTTTCTCCTTGTCCTGTCCCCCTTCTGGTCCCAAGAGCAGCTCTTCCACCACCAACATCCTCCAACGTCATGACACTTGAGCCAGTGAGAGTTCGAGCAGATCACCACCACGTTACACACTTCGTATAAGACTGACATATACGCAAATGGGCCACCATTCCTACAATGATTGTACAACTAAAATACACATGTTAATTGACAGGTTATCTCATGACGTGTCTGGTGACCCCAATTCTTATCATTTTTAATTATATATCTCATTAACATCGATATATTTGCGCTTCTAGTGCACCCTCGCTCATATTATAATCAGGATTGTTCAAAGCTTAATAAAGCGATCCACTAACAACTACGTACTACTACATTTTATCATTGTAGGTGTCGAAAACGGTCTGGTTGGACCTCTTTAGACATATACACTGATTAACCAAAACATTATGGTTCAAATGACTAAGCACTGAGGTCATCAGTCCCCTAGACTTAGAACTACGTAAACCGAACTAACCTAAGGACATCAGACACATCCATGGCCGAGGCAGGATTCGAACCAGCGACCGAAGCAGCAGCGCGGTTCCGGACTGAAGCGCCTAGAACCAAAACATTATGACCACCTGCTTAATATCATGTCCGTCCTTCTTTGGAACGAAATCCATCACTGATTCTGCGTATGTGGGATCAGGCAGTTTGTCGCTAGGCTTGTGGAGGTAGGTGGCATTTGATGTCTAAACAGGGGTCACATAATTCGCGTAAATAACGGGCCGCTGACTTGCATACGCGGTGGTGGAGCCCGATAGCGACCCATGTGGGTTCCATAGGATTTACATCAGGCGAATTTGGTCACCGTGACATCAACGTGAGTTTGCTATAATGCTCCTCAAACCATTGTAGCACGGTTCTGGCACCGAAACAACAGTTATACTGCTGAAAGACGACATCGACCCGACATGAAACTGTCAGCGTGTCTTCGATTACAACCACAGGTCCCACTCAAGCGCAGAAGAATGTCTCCCATAGCATAGTACTGCTCCAACCAGCCTGCGTCCGTGGCGCGCTGCACGTTTCTAGCCGCCGTTCACCGCGATTACAGCGTTTGTGGAAACAACCAGCGATCTAGTGTAGCAAAGATGTGATTCACCCCAACAGTCTACAAACATCCATTGATCGACGGTCGAATCCCGATGGTCCTGTGCCCACTGAAATCTTAAGTTCAACAACGTACAATGAACGGTATGCTCTGAAACAATTGTGCGTGCACCTTTCGGCAGAGATGCCGCAGACCACCATCTACCCTACTTTACAGACCAGACAAGCCTCCGAACCCCGCGTTCTCTGAGGATTCGTGGATGTCCAATCATCTAGTGCTAGTTTCACTGTCTTACGTCATTCCGTAGATGCTCACGACAGTAGCACATGAACATTCGACCACCTTCGCTGTTTTCGAGATTCTCGTCCACAGGCTCTCATAAGAATAATGTGCCTTTTGTGAAAGACGCTTACCTCAGTGGATTTCCACATTTGTAGTCCATATCTTCGCCAGGGTGATCCCCTGTCCGTGTCTGCTCCGTTTACATACTTCTGTTACCGCGTCTCGTGCCCGCAACGCCACCAGGCAGCATTCAAAGTCGCGGTGGGCAGTGGTCATGTTTTGGCTTATCAGCGTTAACTTAAGGTTATACTACATTTAACAACAATGTGATGTTCATTGTTTGTTGCGATGATGATTACTGTGCGATGCCGTTGCGCCGGCCGGTGTGGCCAAGCGGTTCTAGGCGCTTCAGTCTGGAACCGCACGACCGCTACGGTCGCAGGTTCGAATCCTGCCTCGGGCATGGGTGTGTGTGACGTCCTTAGGTTAGTTAGGTTTAGGTAGTTCTAAGTTCTAGGGGACTGATGACCTCAGATGTTGAGTCCCATAGTGCTCAGAGCCATTTGAACCATTTTTGATGCCGTTGCCGGATATATGGTTTATAGTGTATCACAGGATCACTTATCATTCAGTCAGTGTAAACATTTGTGGCAGAATGAGTGGTTTGATGGTGAACATGTTTATTATTTTTGTTGGTATTTTTTTGTGCGATGTTTTGCATTCCGTTGAATTAGTGCTGTTGCACTTACTGTACCAGTCTTCCCGGTCTCATTTCAGGTTCGTAATGTGTGTGCTATGTCTGTCGTCAGCCAGCCGCTTACGCTACTTGGGGTCCAACCACCTGCGGTCCAATGCGACTAACCCGTGAACGCCATGCCGCCAAAACTTGGGCTCTCGCTTGCGCTAATCCTCTCATTGTCCGTAGGTCCTCTGAGTAACTTCTCAGCACAAACCATTCCCAACCTTCTAGCCTTTTGTTCATATCTACTCTGACATAAAACCCACTTAACTATTTGTTTTGTTCCACTGCAGCTTCGGGATTCTCCCAAGAATCTTAAGTCACAGTCTTCTATTGTAAGCGCGTCCTGGTCGCACTTGTCAAACGAACTATACCTGGACCGCTCAACGAATATTAACTACTTGATATGTTCAATTCCAGCAAAGGGTTTTGCCATAGACTTGTTATGTTATAGTAGTCAAGGAACTGAAATGACGTAGGAAATGTGCACCAATCTGAAGCAGCAGAATACCACCCAGTAGCAAATTGCGGCACTTCTTTATTCTTTTTCTTTGCCACGTGGCGGTGTCTTGGGAGAAAAGACTATTGGGTTTAACGTCCAGTCTACATCGAGATCATTAGAGACAGCACAAGCTCGGATTGTCTCAAGGGTGGGGAAGGAAATCTGCTGTGCCCTTTTCAAAGGAACCATCCCGGCATTTTCCTGAAGCGATTTAGGAAAATCACCACGGTGCCACCTCACTCGGTTGCAGCGGCTTGCGTAAGTGGTTGTACTGAGTTGGTCAATCATTTTTCGGCGACAGCTGCGGGCGCCCGTCTGTGCGATCTAACATGACGCTACGTAGTAGTATTTTTTATCTGGTATAGTCTCCTTCAACAATTTATGTTAAATGATATCCATAATTTTTTTGTGAATGACAAGCCGGTGTCCACTTCCCAAGCGAGGAAGCATACTAAAAATGCGCTACTTATGACGAGTGCACCACGGACATCGGCTCTGAAGAGATGCCTGTAGCAAGTTGATAACTTACCAACATGCTGACTGATTGCTCATCCGATGTCTACTAACCGAGTAGCACACCTCTCTTCTCTCCTCTCCCCTCCCCTTCCCTTCCCTTCCCTTCCCCACAAACTCAACATAAGGTGGAGTGGTGAGTCAAACCAGAAACCAAAGTCGCAACATTGCTTAAAAGATATAGATACTTCTTCCCGACATTAGATAACGCGTGTCACGTAGTTCTTATCTCAAATCAATACAAACGCACACAGTCCTTTGACAAACTGCCATTCTGTGTGGTCCGTGTCCGAAGCCCACGTGCCGAACTTTCATGGACAACTCGCTGCAAAGGCACGCACACATGACGCAAGTCTCCACTTGTACTGCCACAGACCGCAGTAAAGTCAACAAGGAGGGACCAGTGCAGAAACTGTAATCGATAAGCTGAACAACCTGCTCGAAAGATTATCTATAATTGTAAAATAAGTAAAAATAAAAGTAGTGAGGCACATACACTGAAAGAAAAAAGTCGCAACGCGAAGGAGGAGTTGTGCGACAAACAAAAGTTGGTAGATGTGTTTTTACATCTGAAAGATGATGTCTATTCCGATTTCGGAGGATGCAAATTAGGTGTGCTTTAAATACATTTTGTAACGGTCATAAGTATTAATTACCTTTGGAATGGACGTGGTGAGCTTATGTCAGGAATGCCAGTACGGCGACAAAGACGCCATTATCAATGCCTCACTGAGTTTGAAAGAGGTCGTGTAATAGGGCTACGACAGGCTGCATATTCCTTCTGCGATACTGCAGAAAGACTTTGTAGGAATGTAGCCACTGTACATGACTGCTTGCAGCAGTGGTCACAAGAACGTACGGTAGCAAGAAGACCAGTCTCAGGACGACCAAGTGGAACTACCGAGAGTGAAGACCGTCGTGTTCGGCGTATGGCTCTGTCGCATCGTACTCCATTTGCAGTAGCAATCTGAACAGCAATTGGCACCACAGTGACACAACGAACTGTTACAAATCGGTTACTTCAAGGATAGCTCCGAGCCACAAGCCCTGTAGCGCGCATTAAACTGACCCCAAATCACAGCCATTTGCGACTTCAGTGGCGTCAAGTGAGAGCTCATTAGAGGGCAGGGTGCAGGTCTGCTGTGTTTTCTGATGAAGTATGGTTCTGCTTGAGTGCCAGTAATGGTCGTGTGTTGGTTAGGAGGAGGCCAGTTGAGGGGCTGCAACCAACCTGTGTGCGTGCTAGACACGCTGGACCTGCACCTGCAGTTATGATCTTGAGTGCGATTTTGTGGAACATCAGGAGCACTCTCGTCGTTATTCCGTGCACCGTGACTGTAAAATTGTACGTCAGTCTGGTGATTCAACCTGTTGTGCTGCCATTCATGAACAGCATTTCAAGGGATGGTTTCCAACAGGATAACGCTCGCCCACATACCGCTGTAGTACCCTAGCATGATCTGCAGAGTGTCGACGTGTTGCTTTGGCCTACTCGATCACCAGATCTGTCTCCAATCTACCACATATGGGACATCATCGGACGACACTTCACCGTCATCCACAATCAGCATTAACCGTCCCTGCAGTCACCGACCAAGTGCAACACGCACGTAACTCCATCCCACAAACTAACATCTGGTACGTATACAACACAAAGCATGCTTGCATTCAACGTTATGGCGGTTACACATTTATTAATGTATCAGTATTTCACATTTGCAATGGCTTCTTTCACGCTTACATCAGCCTGTGATCTTGCAATGTTAATCACTTAGATACACTACTGGCCATTAAAATTGCTACTCCACGAAGAAATGAAGATGATAAACGGGTATTTATTAGACAAATATATTATACTAGAACTGACATATGATTACATTTTCACGCAATTTGGATGCATAGATCCTGAGAAATCAGAACCCAGAACAACCACCTCTGGCCGTAATAACGGCCTTGATACGCCTAGGCATTGAATCAAACAGGGTTTGGATGGCGTGTACAGGTACAGGTACAGCTTCCCATGCAGCTTCAACAAGATACCACAGTTCATCATGGGTAGTTACTGGCGTATTGTGACGATTCTGTATCCAGAAAGACCCGTACAAGACCTACAACATACTGTCGTGCCTTATCCTGCTGAAATGTAGGGTTCCGCAGGGATCGAATGAAGGGTAGAGCCACGGGTCGTAACACATCTGAAATGTAACGTCCACTGTTCAACGTGCCGTCAATGCGAACAAGAGATGACCGAGACGTGTAATGAATGGCACCCCATACCATCACGCCGGGTGATACGCCAGTATGGCGATGGCGAATACACGCTTCCAATGTGCGTTCACCGCGATGTCGCCAAATACGGATGCGACCATCATGATGCTGTAAACAGAACCTGGATTCATCCGAAAAAATGACGTTTTGCCATTCGTGCACCCAGGTTCGTCGTTGAGTACACCATCGCAGGCGCTCCTGTCTGTGATGCAGCGTCAAGGGTAACCGCAGCCATGGTCTCCGATCTGATAGTCCATGCTGCTGCAAACCTCGTCGAACTGTTCGTGCAGATGGTTGTTGTCTTGCAAACGTCCCCATCTGTTGACTCAGGGATCGAGACGTCGCTCTGAGCAAAAAAATGGGTCTGAGCACTATGGGACTTAACATCTGTGGTCATCAGTCCCCTAGAACTTAGAACTACTTAAACCTAACTAACCTAAGGACATCACACACATCCATGCCCGAGGCAGGATTCGAACCTGCGACCGTAGCGGTCGCACGGTTCCAGACTATAGCGCCTAGAACCACTCGGCCACCCCGGCCGGCGAGACGTGGCTGCACGGTCCGTTACAGCCATGCGGATAGGTGCCTATCATCTCGAATGCTAGTGACACGAGGCCGTTGGGATCCAGCACGGCGTTCCGCATTACCCTCCTGAACCCACCGATTCCATATTCTGCTAACAGTCTTTGGATCTCGACCAACGCGAGCAGCAATGTCGCCATACGATAAATCGCAATCGCGATAGGCTACAATCCGACCTTTATCAAAGTCGGAAACGTGATGGTACGCATTTCTCCTCCTTACACGAGGCATAACAACGTTTCACCAGGAAACGCCGGTCAACTGCTGTTTGTGTATGAGAAATCGGTTGGAAACTTTCCTCATGTCACCACGTTGTAGGTGTCGCCACCGGCGCCAACCTTGTGTGAATGCTCTGAAAAGCTAATCATTTGCGTATCACAGCATCATCTTCCTGTCGGTTTAATTTCGCGTCTGTAGCACGTCATCTTCGTGGAGTAGCAATTTCAATGGCCAGTAGTGTATGTTACGTAGATAAATGTATTCCCAAAATTTTATTACCCTACATTAATTATATTTTGGTACTGCGAATTTTTCGTCAGTGTATTACCAACCATATGTACCTTATCCAAATTGCCTCAAGAGGCATACGAGTCAAACTACGAGACATTTGACGCATTTCTGGTCAAATGATGCTTGTAGCACAAATATCCGTCCTCTGAAACACAAATCGGATTGCAACGGGGCGATATGTTTTTCCAGGTCTTAAAAGGGCTACGTTGTTTGGACGAACAGTTAAAGGACACCGTTAGAATCGCGACCACAAATCGTGGGTTGTTTTCCAGTTCCTTTCAACGCGATTTATTGCTCGTGGAAAGTTTGTAATGTTGTTGCATTAATTTGTTATGAAAGCGGTGGTGATAGACAATAAAAGCGGGTTAAAAGCTGTGAGCTGTCTGGGGAAGTTAACCTTGCATTACTGCGCAACTGTTTCACCAGGTATCCAGTCTAGCTTACCAAATTTCCAACCAGACTAACATTAATTATAATCTTTTAATAGTCATACGACAACCGGTGATTATATATATATATATATATATATGAGAGAGAGAGAGAGAGAGAGAGAATTTAAATAAAAAGAAATAAATCAGTTTATATTTGGAAATTTATTTTAACATTGATCATTGAAATTTCAGGATATTAAATTTGATTCATAACTAAGCTGGTGCCTTATTTAGGATTGTGGAAAATGTGAGTTTGTAATCTTACGGAACACATCAAATATGGAGCCAAGACTGGAAGACTGCATACAACACTGCATTCATAAAATAACAGACGAAGAAAGTTGAAACATATGCAAGAGGAAATTAACCACAACCAACCGATTCAATTTTCACCCAAAGAAGTTACGTTCGTAGCACAATCCTGTCCGTCATGTAATTACCACACACTGGTATACTAAATTCATATTAACTCTCTGTGAAATCTTCCCGAAAAGAATAGCTGAAGGCTACTTTGATGAATACACCACATGCTTCACGTGGTCAACTTGGTTTACACAAAGAGTGTAACTCCACAATAATTTTGATAATTAAAATAAATTAGATCGAAAAGCAATTTACAAAAGAAAAACCTCAAACTGGTTACTATCGTCTTACTATTAACCTCATGGGTCAAACCATTGTATGAGCACGTGGTACTGGTCTCTCAAAGTACACCCCACGTGGGTTGAACATAAAGAAAAGTTGCTACATTGAAAAATATTGTCAAGACGAGACGTTATAATCTCACGCACATTCGCATTTAAGATTGATGAACTTAGTTAGAGTTACTGATCAACACGTGGTTCCACTTTACTCACAAAGTAGTGACAAAGCAACTACCGGAATATATTCTGAACTTCACATGAGAATTACACTGCGCTGCAATTTAAGATAACATTACATATTTTAGAGCTAAACCTGAAATAAAGGTGATTAAATTTTCATTTAGGCTGAACTTAAGAAATCCATTGTCCTACGGACTTAGCAGAGACGCGCTTAGCTGGAGATCTTACCACTTCAGACGCTCGCCACGGACAGACTGACCTGGTCCCTTCCTGAGGGTGGCTCACAAATACAAACGGAAGTGGCCAGAGGGACAGCTTCCTATACCAACATGACAAGAGACGGACAGGACCATACTAAGGATAGAAACCTCTTTGCTTTTAGAAAGCGTAGCTACCTGTTCCGACGTTGGTCCTACTGTTCTCTAGCAGACAGGCTTGTCTGCTACCATCCAGCATGCAACTACAAATACATTTGCTCATTCATCCTCTCACACAGAAGGGAAGGGGGATGACAGTATCTTATCATATACAGTATATAAAAGAAAGCGGATGTAGGTTCCGTATGAGACTGTGTGACATGAATTACATATAAACTGTGTTTTAAAGTGTAGTAGTGTGACAGATCGTTCTTGTTTATGTGTAAAAGTAACACGTTCCACTACTCAGTCTCCTCCCAGATAGTCAGAAACGCCACACTAAATTTAGACGAGGAATTTGTGCCGTAAATGACAACAGATTTAAGAAATTAACATGAAAGGAATCCAACAGAGACGTTTCAAGTTTTGTCTCAAGATCGATAATTTAAATGTTGATTATCGGAGTACGCGGAAACGAAATATTTTTAAACATGTGCGTTGCATGAAAGGCAGAAGGAACCTGAAAATATCCGTGTCCCACAATGCTTAAGCTAGTGTCTCTACATGTATGTGTGTGAGTGTTTACGTGCTTTCTGTGATGGCATATATACGCAAAAGTATCACCCATCACCGAGTCGGAATCTGAACCGTGAATTCGGCTTTACGACGGAGGCATGGACGTACTTCTTCTCATGGGACATCCAGACGTCAGCTTTGATGATAAGCTTTGCATACGCCTCAGGAACAAAGCTGAATATGCATAAAAGGGGAAAAAACAAGAGGAAGAAAATAACTTATGTGCAGTGTGACAAGAAACTATGGTGTGAAAGTTAAGGCAAAGATGTCACACCTGAAACTCCAGTGATCGAAAAACTGCCGCAAAGACTGTTATTAGGCCTAGCACAAGCCCGTCAGATGTGTTGTCGTGAATAAATAACCGTGTCAGAGGCGGAGTGGCTATATCTAAAATTTAGTATGCTATGGAGTCGTGCTGGATTTTAGGATCATGGCCTACGCCAATCCTAACGCTTTGGGTACATGGAGCAACTCAAATGAAACTCGTTGATGACGCGAGTTGGTAACTGGTCGCTTGGGAATCACTTCCTGTGTAGTTGAAGAGTATGCCGCAGACGGCGTGATTGTAGAGTTGAGACACAGGTAAATCGTTCGCTACATGTTAACGGCTTGAGGTCTGCATCTGACGTTTATCCTCGGTGCGTGTAGTTCCACTTACGTCCGTCAGCCGCTTTGGACTGAGGGGCAACCGCACTCTACTTCAAAGACCCTCGTGCGAGCGCTACAGGCTCGAATTGCTCGGCCGTCTGCTATAGTTACCTGGGCGCCGCTCAAACGCCTGCTGTAGGTTCAAATTCAAATGGCTCTGAGCACTATGGGACTAGAACTTAGAACTACTTAAACCTAACTAACCTAAGGACATCACAAACATCCATGCCCGAGGCAGGATTCGAACCTGCGACCGTAGCGGTCTCTCGGTTCCAGACTGTAGCGCCTAGAACCGTTCGGCCACTCTGGCCGGCCTGCTTTAGCATCATGGCGAATGAACGCGAGATGAAGGAAACTTGATTCGAAATAATATGCTCTGAGTGCGAAAGACGGTAGTTGTAATAATGTTTCGGAGAGATTTTCAACAATGAATGATAAGAGTGTTGGCTACACTTACTATGACAAGTGTTCTGCTCTCCTATCTTACTGATGCACAACCACACATCTGAAGGCACATGTCTGCAGATTACGACGAAGTGCAGTTTCTGAAACATTAGCTGTTTCAGTGAGAGCTATAATAATTCAAAAAGGTATAGAAATAAGCGCCAGATACTTTTGTCCATATACACGAACATTAGGTGTAGGATTTTTCGTTTTATATGAGGAACTTCTAAATGTCGGTTCAGAAGTGGGACATGTAGACGATACGAATATTTTGCCTCATCCTATGGTAGTAGTACGAAACACTGAAAAACAATCCGATGAAATACGAGCGGGTATTATGCCCAGAACTATCCAGGCTATAGGCGTGAATGCATGTGGACGTATAGCGGATGTATGGACCAATAAATATCGGAAAATGTGTTATTTACCAAGTACTGTGCACTTTGCTTATCGAGAGTAACCACTACGTAATATGGCACTGGTAACAAATCACTTTTCTGAGAAGAAAAAAAAGTATAGGGAATTTATAAAGAATTACAAGAGGAAATGTTATTCAGATTGTTAGGAGTAAATCCGCATCATTTTAACAAGATTCCATTTCCCACTGGCGAAGGCTCTAATATATGCTAGGCACTGCAATCCTTTCAGTGCTATGCATGCATTACGCATGTTTTGAACACAGTCCTGAAACACATGTTAGACGAAGATGGGCTTGCAGTGTTTTATTCCACGACTCACGCTGCTAAAGATAGTGACCGTTTCATAAAAAAAACTGACGTGAATTCGATATAAACAATATTGAAACAAGGAACGTAAAGCGTAACAGCTTGTTTAGAATGCTACAGTACGTAGTAAAGTAGAACGACAAAAACACGGAACTGTTTCTCGAGAAGGGGGTCTGAAAAACTTACTGGTTACGACAAAAACAATGCAAAAGAACTCTTCATATTTTCAGAGCCACTCAAAGATGCAACAGGAATGCTAGAAGGCGAGAAGTTTCAAACAGTTCAATTTGTTTCGTTATGGGTGCACTAACTGAAAAGTCACTGTAATATAGGACCCGAAGACACAATTTGCAAGAAAATGAAACGTCTACAACCGTCCTTATGATCTTATTTATTGTGTAGCTACCAGTTTCGGCGCTTTAGTACGCCATTTTCAAGCCTTAGTTGATCCTAAAGTGGTTATCACGATCCATATATACACTGCCTCTGTGGCCAACAAAACTGGTTTACGCAGATTACCTGTAAGCGCTGACACCACAGTTACAGATAATCTGCAGCTTCAACTAAGCCCTGAAGATGGGGCATTGAAGCGCCGAAACTGGTAGTCAAACAATAAATAAGACCATAAGGACGGCTGTAGGCGTTTCGTTTTCTTACAATTGTGAACGGCCGTGGTCCCCAAGATCTCCAGTCATATGGATGGACATACAAAAACTCTAAGACACAAAGGTGCATAGGTTCAAGTTGCTGCAGACACGTTACACGTCCAGCAAATGAACATTGCGCTTAATTGCAAAAGGCCGCTTTCAGTGTTGCCGGCATTTGGCAGTAAACTACAACGGTTTTATCATCATCTATTAGCTGTTAAGTATTACGAGTGCTGAATCATCGCTGTCTCATAATTCCGGCGTTGCACAGAATAGTAACAATTCTGTGGTCATCCATCCGATTATTGGAAATTATATCTGTGATAGAGATGAAATGTTAAATACTGTGCGTCAAATGTGTGATGAAGTATCAGGTTCTGACAAGAGAGGAAAAAAAAAACGGTGCGATTTGGAACATTATCTCAGACTGACGAAGTAAACTTGATCCCAAACAAGTCGATTCATTGTAATTTAGCAAATAGGGAATAATTTCGAGACAATTTTGTTCATATTACATTTCCAATTTGTTAGGTGGTCAAGTTCACATATGTACATTTGAATCAATAAAGCAGATGGTGTTATAAAAAGCAGCAACGTGATTTTTTATTACGAGACCGAAAAAAGTTGGTAGTGTCATAGCTTTCCTGTGAAATTCCAAAGTTTTTCCAAAATTTCGTTATTGCATAAAGCAAGCTATTTCCTCTTACGAATCACAATGATGTCACGATTAGAAACTGCCACCGAGGAGTATACGTCTACAGCATAAACATAATGATTGGGTGTGGTTCCATCAGCTGGAGGGAGTACGTCAGGAGCGACACCAGCTTGCAGACTCGCGGAACTACTACTAAAGCGGTAGCAACAGCAGCGCGGCGAACGCACCATACCGGCCGGGGCCGACCTCGGCGCCTCGTTTGGTCACAGCCCGCTTGGAGCCTTCGTTCCTGTAATCTCTACACTACCTGAATGATGAACTTAAGCTGTCTGATCGTGCCAGCCATAGATTCTCACATTTCGTTTCTTGCCACACAATAACGTGGCTCTTCCTGGCAGATTAAAACTGTGTGCCGGACCGAGACTCGAACCCGGGACCTTTGCCTTTCGCAGGCAAGAGCTCTACCAACTTGCACTTGCCCGCGAAAGGCAAAGGTCCTGAGTTCGAGTCTCTCGGTCCGGCACATAGTTTCAATCTGCCAGGAAGTTTCATATCAGCGCACACCCCGCTGCAGAGTGAAAATCTCATTCTACAACATGGCTGCTAGGAAGTGTCACTAGAACACGAAAAGAAAATACTTTTAGGTTCTGCTCCCACATCAACCTATTGCATCATATGTTGACATAAAGTTCGAAACAATAAATCTATCTGCAATTCTTTGTCACATACAGACCGATGGAAATTTGTTTGCCAAACTACAACATGGCGGACGACACAAAACACATTATTCTGCAGACAGGCTGCAGTTCTATACACAGAGACCGGACTACTACATCCAGGTTGTAGAGGGATCACTGGTTCGCATCTACATCTAGACATCTACATCTACATGACTACTCTGCAATTCACATTTAAGTGCTTGGCAGAGGATTCGTCGAACCACAATCATACTATCTCTCTACCATTCCAGTCCTGAACAGCGCGCGGGAAAAACGAACATCTAAACCTTTCTGTTCGAGCTCTGATTTCTCTTATTTTATTTTGATGATCATTCCTACCTATGTAGTTTGGGCTCAACAAAATATTTTCGCATTCGGAAGTGAAAGTTGGTGACTGAAATTTCGTAAATAGATCTCGCCGCGACGAAAAACGTCTTTGCTGTAATGACTTCCATCCCAATTCGCGTATCATATCTGCCACACTCTCCCCTATTACGTGATAATACAAAACGAGCTGCCCTTTTTGCACCCTTTCGATGTCCTCCGTCAATCCCACCTGGTAAGGATCCCACACCGCGCAGCAATATTCTAACAGAGGACGAACGAGTGTAGTGTAAGCTGTCTCTTTAGTGGACTTGTTGCATCTTCTAAGCGTCCTGCCAATGAAACGCAACCTTTGGCTCGCCTTCCCCACAATATTATCTATGTGGTCTTTCCAACTGAAGTTGTTCGTAATTTTAACACCCAGGTACTTAGTTGAATTGACAGCCTTGAGAAATGTACTATTTATCGAGTAATCGAATTCCAACGGATTTCTTTTGGAACTCGTGTGGATCACCTCACACTTTTCGTTATTTAGCGTCAACTGCCACCTGCCACACCATACAGCAATCTTTTCTAAATCGCTTTGCAACTGATACTGGTCTTCGGATGACCTTACTAGACGGTAAATTACAGCATCATCTGCGAACAACCTAAGATAACTGCTCAGATTGTCACCCAGGTCATTTATATAGATCAGGAACAGCAGAGGTCCCAGGACGCTTCCCTGGGGAACACCTGATATCACTTCAGTTCAGAAAACTATGCCCGAGCGCGATAGGCTCGAGCGAAACGCCCTCTTTGCAGACCTCTATTACCAGCCGGTAGCCAGCAGCTTGGCTTCCGCGTTACCAAGCGACCCGAGTTTCGTCGTCTCCTCTGTACCGTTTTATTTTGTAAAACAATGAGCGGTTATTGAACATGAGCTTTGTGCGAGAAATGAAGAAACAACGCATTTTATACAAATATAAGCTCCCACGTTACTGCACTGCATTTGCAGATAAAGAGGGCGGCAACGTACATTTCTTATCATTAATCCCAATCAATGTGCACAAAAAAGACAACAGTCTCCTTCGTCACCTTAGGGCAGGTAAAGGAAGTTGTCATCGGAATTTTTATTGGCTTTTGGTTTCATAATGATACAGCCATCCAACAGCATCAACTGACAGTTTTAACTATTATCTTTGTACAAATTAAAATGTATTTATAGCAAAAAGAGTTACAACTTTTATAAAAAAAATTGCTAAGTTTACACTTTGCTTATGTGCGTACAAAATTTTGAGTTAGTTGCAATAAAAGGTGTATTATTTCTAATTTAATAATTTGTACAAATACACTTTATGTTTCCGATTTGTCTTCTGATTTGTCTCCTTCAGTCAATTCAAATCTTTATTTTTGCTCTGCCCCTCGTGGCTGATTATAGGGCACTTCTAATTTTTTAGAGCTTATATGAGTTTATTACAACGGCCTTGCCGCAGTGGTAACACCGGTTCGCGTCAAATCACCGAAGTTAAGCGCTGTCGGGCTGGTCTAGCACTTGGATGGGTGACCATCCGGTATGCCAAGTGCTGTTGGCAAGCGGGGTGCACTCAGCCCTTGTGAGGCCAACTGAGGAGCTACTTGATTGAGAAGCAGCGGCTCCGGTCTCGGAACCTGATATACGGCCGGGATAGCGGTGTGCTGACCACATGCCCCTCCATATCCGCATCCAGTGACGCCTATGGATGAGGATGACACGGCGGCCGGTCGGTACCGTTGGGCCTTCATGGCCTGTTCAAGAGGAGTTTAGTTTTAGATTTTTTAATATTTGAGTTTATACGCCCAAAAGAATGGTAATGCAGTGGGGGCCTTTGTACCTCCATAGCACTCAGATGATTTAATGTCCGATCTATCGTGTGTCTCTTCGGAACATCCTAATATTATAAGGTGCATGTCCCATTATAAAGTCCAACAAGTGGTTTTTTTTTTTTTTTTTTTTAAGTGGCCGTGATTGAATCTCATTCGTCCAACGGTTACATAAAATTACCTTGACACCATGTGCATCATGAACCAACGCTTGACGGAATCCCATAGTGTATCGCTCTATAACGTTTCCCTTTGCGTCGGTTCATCTGCTCCATTCCTCGTCTCACTTCATTCGCATCGTTCTGTTAAGTCGTCGTACGATGTCTGTGCGCGGCACCTTTGAATGACATGGAGTTCCTAATGCTCCGCCTTGTTTAGCCAATTGGTCTGCCTGTTCGTTGCCGCGGATGCCGTAGTGGTCTTCGACCCAGATTAATGTGACTTCTCTTTGCGGATTTTGTAGCCTACCATTGTCATCGTTATATTCTTCCCGTTTCGTCACCTGGTGTTCCGAATAATGCACAAAATTGTGACAAAGAACTCAGTCGTGTCTTATTACAACATTAACGGCAAACTTTCTTGAGCCTGAGACATCGTAGAAACAAACTAGAGCGCGCTGGAAAGTGAAAACTCTCAACGCGTTTTAAATAAAACGAGCCTTATTAACATTACATCTTTGTTCTTCATGTTCTTATATTTATTGCTCAACACAGTCATCCTGCCGACGAACACGTTTCTCGCAACGAGAGGCTAGTTTATTGATACCATTACTGTAGAATATTCGACTTTGTTGTGAAAGCCACGACCTCACCTCCCCTTGCAAAGCTTCATCACTATAAAATCGAAGTCCTCGAAGGTACTTCCTAACAACCTAGCTGCCGCATGTATCAAAATTGATACAGAAGGTAACTTCCCTGGCAGGCCATGTGCATCAAATTGATACACATATTTCAGGCCGTGTGTGTAATTCGTTTACACAGCTACATTGAATTCAAATGGATATATCGTTGCCCAGGCCTTCTGGAGTGGCAGTGCACTTTCAGTTCTGAAATTCGTTGACGGATCCCCTCCACATTTGCCATGCGATTATTGACAGCCTCTTCTCAAAGTTGGCAGTTATGTGTAAGAGCTGTCCGAATGGAAAGATCATGTGTTTGGACTGTCTTTTCATTATTAACACTTGTAAAGTAAAGCATGCAACCTATTAATTAGTTCACATATTTTGTTACATTTGCTGTGAATTTATAACCGAACTGTTAAAGGATTATAATTTTAGGATTTATATTATTTTTGCTCTATTTTTCCAAATAATTAACGTCATTCTCTGAAACTCTGAAAGATGTCTTGATTCGTTATTAAAGGTGGTGCATAATTTCTATACACATGGGCTAGAGTGAGTGACATTAAAGAAATGAACTTCACAGGTCATGTGTCTAACAATTCTGCACACCTGAAAAAGGCCTCGTCCTGGTACATAATTTTGGGTGATTCAGGTAGGGCAGCCAATGTGTTACGTTTTGGTTGTCCACTCTGAGCTCTGCCACACATGTTGAGGCTAACACCACTGTTTCCTTCATTACGAAGACAAACAACCCAATGTCGCACATTACTGATGTCGGTACAATCATCACCATACACAGATTTCATTGTTCTATGGATTTCAATGGAAGGCATTTTTTGGGGTTAGAAACTCTATTACAGCGCGCTGTTTCTCACGCACCGACATAGTTACGTTACACACTGCCACGTTACCCGTCACAATTCGGAGCACTTTAGTGGTAAAGGTTCAAATGGCTCTGACCACTATGGGACTTAACTTCTAAGGTCATCAGTCCCATAGAACTACTTAAACCTAACTACCCTAAGGACATCACACACATCCATGCGCGAGGCAGGATTCGAACCTGCGACTGTAGCGGTCAAGCGGTTCCAGACTGTAGCGTCTCGAACCGCTCGGCCACCCTGGCCGGCAGTGGCGAAAGGTTGCAACTTGCGTAAGCGAAGTGCGAAAGTCGACCGAGTAATATTCATCACATGTGGTACCTCAACACTTATTGAGAACAGAATTTTAAAAAATCGGAGGCATTACATTTCAGAAAGTCCTTTTATAAGGGATAATAAATGCCATGAAAGTGTATAAAATGAAACAGTCATGTCGAATCAACAGAAAGAAAAAGTAAGGAAAGACCTATTTCATTGAGAGGTTTTTGGGAAAAGGTGAGATATCTACAACGTAAACTGGATCCAAGACGCCTGTGTGATTAATTCTGTCGTACTGAGCACGTACGGCCGTTTGGGGTAGATGTTACAGAAGACACAGAGGGAATTAATATTGAAACTGTCTTTAGTGCAGCATCTAATTCTTTCCTCTTCTGTTTTAAGCACATTTCATAAGATCTGGTTATCAAGCTCATCGGATTAGAAGGCAGCTTTCACACATCACAAAACTAACTTCTTCAACACCTGCAGGCAAACAGGAACAAGGTGGATCAGGACGGAGTTGTTGGGAGAGAGAAGACTAGCGATGAAGTATGACATCATCACGATGTAGAAACAGCGACACAGATACTCTAAACTGTATTTATGCCAGTCTTTGAACGATTTTTTAAAACTTTTATTTGATAACCAGTTCCAGTTAGTAAGGAACATTTTCACATCAGTCGGTATTAATATAGTATAGAACTGGTACCAGGCGGTCGTCATACCCTTCACCGCCGACGTGCGTCATGGCACCGAAGTGGTGTGCACGTGCCAGTCATCTGCGAGGAAAAAGCACAGTAAAATCGGCCGACGTGGAGACATGACAGTGCCAGGAAGAAGCCTGCACGTTTGGACGTGCCCATGACCACGCTGTGAATGAAGTTGCGCGATTCAAACGGCTCTAAGCACTATGGGACCTAACATCTGAGGTCATCAGCCCCCTAGACTTAGAACTACTTAAACCTAACTAACCCAAGGACATTACACACATCCATGCCCAAAGCAGGATTCGAACCTGCGACCTTAGCAGCAGCGCGGTTCCGGACTGAAGCGCCTAGAAACGCTCGGCCAGAGCGGCAGGCTTGCCCGATTCATTGGTGTATCAATGTGGCTTGTCTAACGTGTTCACGAAGGATGGTGTACTACACGCAGCCACGTAACACATTTTAAGAACAGCAGTCGTAAGAATCTTCTAGCCGACAGATGTCAGAGAGGGTTATCTCGCGTTGTCGGTAACAACTGATTTAAAATAGACAGGAATTGCTGCTGTCATTGAACGCACGACCGTCCTCAAACAGTTTTCGAGTGAACATTGCTAAGGGAACTGCATGCTGTCGACATCTGAAGTAGGACGCTTCCTAAAAGGCCACTGCTTACAGTGTCATATAAAGCTGCACATCTCCATTGTGCCCAGTGACACAAAAATTGGACAGCAGCTGACTGGGAGTGTGTATTGTGGTTCGAAAACTTGTGATTTTCTTCTCTTTCCAAATGATGCATGGTGTCGAGAGCTACGGCGGCCCAATTAGGCGTTTATCTCTCAACGTGTAGACAGTAGTTCAGGCCGTAGGTGGTTCTTCGATACTTTGGGAGTATTTTGGTGTCACTGCTTAGACCCACTCATTCAGATTACCGTCAACATGAACCAGAATGGTTATTTCAACATTCTCGCTGACCCACCAACATCCGTGTTCACGAGGCTACACGCTTCCTGGTTTGTCAACACACTGGCATACTGTCGTATATCGAATAGCCTGCTAAATCATAGAAAATGTCTGTGGGTATTTGGAACAGCTGACGAAACGTAGCAATCAACGTCCGTGCAATTTGATATTTCTACTGTAATCATTAATGAGTGGGTTCAGCTGTATATGACATAACTTAAGAAACATGGGGCCGTTATCAAGGCTAGAGGTGGCTTTACATGGTATTGAAGTGCTGCCTCCTGGGGGTGTAATTTTTTGTCCAATGTTCTTCTTCTTCTTCTTCTTCTTCTTCTTCTCCTCCTCCTCCTCCTTCTCCCCCTCCTCCTCCTCCGTCTTAGTCCTTCAACCATCACGTTGGTTAGCAGCTGTTCGCCATTCATTTCTGTCTTCTGCCTTCCTCTTGAGAGTGGCATAGGTGGTGCAGCTCGTGTCCTCCATGATCTGCTTTATGTATTCAAATTTCGGTCTGCCTCTTATTTCTCCCTTCTACTGTCCCTTCAATGATACTTCTAATAAAACCATTATGTCTCAGCAGATGGCCGACCCGTGTGTCCCTTCTGTGTTCGAATGTCTTCAGGAAACAAGGCTTCTCTTCCTCCACACTGTGGAGCGCCTCTTCGTTTGGTATCTTGTGCAACCAGGAAACCTTTAACATTCTGCGGTAGCACCACATCGCGAAGGCTGTTATTTAATGTTTTTCTAGTTCTCCGAGTATCCATGTTTCACTTTCGTACAGCAGCACACGCCAAACAAACGTCTTTATCAGGTTTTTCCTCAGATGTTTGTCTACGATGCAGGATGTGAAAAGGTTTCTTTTGTCGTTGAAAGCAGCTTTTGCCTGGTGAATTTGGTTTACAATATCCTTCCTTGAACTTCAATCTGATGTAACTTTACTCTCTAGGTAGGCAAAGGATTCGACTGTCTCCAGTCGCTCATTGTTAAGTACTGTACTCAGAATTGTATAAGAAAAATAAAATTTATGGCAAGATTTGCAGCGTCAGATATTTCGATTTTGTTTTCTGACGCTGTCAGTGTTGGTAAAAATTTTACGGCGCGTTTGATACAATTCTGTTAACGGACACATATTCTCAAGGTTGTAATCACTGATTAAAACTGGGTATAAAAAATGAAAAACTCTTGCAAGCAAGGATTAGACTAAATACAACAAGTATAAATGGTGGTCGAATGAAAACTAGACAGAAAGAAAAAATTAAGAAAACTTTCAAAAGTAATCGCTATAATTGTTAATACATTTATCCCACTGTGAGACAAGACGGTCAATACCTTCATGGAAATTTTTCGCGGTTGCTTTGGAAACAATGATTGCACCCTAGCGTCCACTTCTTCGTCCAAAGCAAATCAATGGCTACTGACGTCTTTCTTCAGTGCTCCAAAAATATGGAAATCGTATGGGAAAAGATCAGGACTGTATCAAGGCTATGTGAGGGCTTCCCAGCAAAATTTCTGCAGCGTAGTCGAAACTACCTTAGCAACATGTGGATGGGAATTATCCTGTTGATATTAATGGGCGTTTGAACTTGATGACGCTCTTCAGATTTTGCACAAAGTGTCTACGTACCACTGTGCGTTAATTTTGTTCCCGCAAGTCAATGAGCAGTGGGCCCTTGCAGTCAAAGAAAATGGTCATCATGAGTTTTTTCCGGAGCTGTCGTGCCTGTTGCTTCCATTATGTAGCATAAGTTTCGCTGAGAAGCCATTACACATCCTCCATACAGTTCCTCTCTCACTCCATGCGGTTCCCAATTTTTGGAGCCCTGAAGAAAAACATTCGGTGCCGTCATTTAGCTTTGGTCGAACAGGTGCAAGGCTGTGTACAATCATGGTTCCGTGGGAAAACGCAAAAATTTTTCCATGAAGGTACTGACCGTATTGTCTCACAGTAGGATAAATGTAGTAACAGTTATGGTGATTACTTTTGAAATAATAATCAGTTTACTTATTTTTTTTTTCCATTTGTCTGCTTCGTTTGTCTGCCCCTTATAGAAGGATAGTGTTCGTAGTGCCCACGAACGTGGTAAAGCGTGGTGTGTGTGTCTCCTTCGCCATTGTAATATGGGGCACTATGCTGATAAGGTAGAGTAAGAAATTGGCGTAAAATGTCTTCGAGTTACCAAAATTCCTACTTTGTGCATTTTAGATCTGCGTCACCGCGTGAAGCCTTACAGGTTTATCGGCAGTGGAAGACAGTTCTCTCTGCAAGTAATTATGCAAGTCAGCACTGCGGCCAAAAGACGCCCACGAGAGCGTCTGCCACAGATTCTTGGCTACAATTCGGTTTGACACGCGGTAGGAGTTCATATTAGACATTCAAGGGCAGATTAAATAAATAAATTCCTTCTCTAATTGTTTCCCAATGAAAATTCGCAGAGAGATGTATTTGGATGCTAGAGTGTCTTGTTCCTTTCTTTTCAGCTACAGTGGGGAAACAGGCACCAATAGCGGGCTGTGGAGGAGAGGGGGAGAACGGTGAAAACGTTTCGCCTGCTCAGATGAATCACAGTTAGGTCTTTATGTAGACGACACACGACATCGAGTTCACCGGTAAGGTCTGGCTGTCTTACGGGAGCGCCGAATGGAAGGAGTGCTGCAAGCTGGAGCAGAGTAGCCTCTGTGCTATTCTAAGGACGAGCCACGGATGTTACGATTACGCAGAAAATGGCCCTGTAGCTGAGCAGGCGAGTAGCTTGTCTCAGAAAGTTTCCATCTGGCTGCTGGACAACGGAACAGTACCGCTTACCCGTCAAAGAGAATTGCTACATAATTACTAGTCCTATCTAACATGAGAATCCTTGCGTCCGTCGGGCCGGAAGTTGTGGCAGTTTCCTCTAAGCACGCACACAGTCTGGCTTTCCTGCTCTAGTTGGTGTGCTGGACACTGAGTTCTCTTACGTCCAGAATCATAGCCAGGCCATGGCACGAAGAACCACAGCCACTTTCAAGTTTAAGGGCGATTAGTTTTGTTCCGTATGCTTTTGTATAGTCACACAGCAGTAGTCACCATATGGTCTACATGCGCAAATTTAAATTTTTTTCAGTCCTACCAACAATAAAGATCTGAAGTGCGACAGTAAAAGAGGTGAAATTCATAATGGTCTCAGTTATAAATACGAGCATTAAAGTCCACATCGTAAAATTCTGTACGGTGTAACATTTCTGGCTTAGTCAGCCGTCATATTAGACTCCAAGAAGCTGTTCCCAGAGCAGTGGAGATGCAAGAAGTATATAGATGGCGAAATGCGGTGTGAGGTACCTGTGACAGTGTTAGATTCGGTACCATTCCCGTGAGAAAGACCGCCTGCATAATGCTACTGCTCTGTGATTGGCTGCTGTGTTCGGAGCAAGGGCGCCAAAACGTTAAAGTATAGTTATTATTATTAGTTAAACTACTCATTGGAATGACTTCACTTTTTAATATTAATATCTCTCAACAGCTGACTATCAATCAGTCATTTTATAATTATTAAAAACAATTTAAATAAAAAACAAAAGACTGACGAAATTGCAGACGAAGCACTTCGGAAGCGTTCGGGTCATGTCTTTTCTGGTATGGCGCGCGAAGTGTTTCGGGCTGTTCGTCACTCTGGATTAGGCAGTCGAGAACAGACATGTTGTCTGTCGTAGGATTTGTTTCAATTTTTATTTAAGCTCCTGTTCGTCACTCTGGATTAGGCAGTCGAGATGTACAGTCATGTTGTCTGTGGCAGGATGTGTTTGCCATTATTCAGTATTAAAAGATTCACTCCGGTAGTCATGAGGCACAGACACGTGCCACAAATAGTGTAAACATACATTTTCATAAATATTGTGTTTGATCATGTACTTTGCTGTATCAGAAGGTGTTGTATTAAGATCATGTAGTCTTCTCATGTGGCATCCCAAAAAAGTGATACATTATTTCAGAACAGAACCTCGCTAAAAGTCAGTTTCAGCCTCAAGATACAGAACCTACGACCTGCGTGCTGTTTTCTGCGCTGAGGACATCAAATTGAAGACAGCAGGTTAGTGAACTATAACTGAACCTTCGTATTCCACACAGCGCAGTGGAAACAACTAGGCGCCTCACGTGTACTGCATGCACAGAACAAATGTGCTCAGTGACACGTCATCTGCAGTAATGCAGAGGAGGTAAAGGAGGATGATCGTTATTAACACCAACAATCAATTCATTCTTCCATTCTTGCCGTAAAGGTTGCCGGCGAAGTTAAAAGTAACAATTAACTAACTTTATGCATCCATTCTCTCACTTATTAGACGGCCACGTAAAATAAGTTCTCAGAGACGTTATTGACTTATGTGTATTTCGTGAATAACAACAAATAAATACACGAAACAAATAAAAGAATAACACACAGCACAATGGAGTAACTTAATTGCTGTTACGATAAGCGGAAGAAATCAAGTAACCAACGGAATATATAACTACGAGGATTGTCCAGAAAGGAAGTTCCGATCGGTCGCTAAATGGAAACCACAGTGAAAATCAGAAACATTTTATTTGAGTTAGCTACACTTTCCAGAGACTTCTCTACGTAGTCACCGCTCCGACTTAGACATTGTCGCAGCGTTATAGCAATTTCCAACACTATCGTCATAGAAGGCAGCCGCCTGTGCTTTCCTATAATTCTCTACGCTGGTCTATAGCACGTAGCCTGCGTCCAAGTGTTGTCTTCGTATCCAGCGTTTCATGTGAACAGAGATGATACTCAATACTAGCCAATTAGGGCTGTGTTATGGGTGATCGAACACTTTCCATCGAAAAGGCTGCAGGAGCGTCTTGACTGCCCCTGCAGAGTGCGGCTGAGAATTGCCATGAAGAAGGAAGTGCGTGGCAGTTGTGTTAGGTGGGCTGCATTCACTAAGGTCTAAGGCGAAGCCTCTCAGTGGGCCCTCCTACTTGGCGGGGGACATCGTTGTTCTAGGCACCTTTACTCGTTCACAGTGCCCTCAGAACTGAAAAGAGCGTCTCGATGCGACCGACGGTCATACTAGAGACACTGCCCAACACATCTGTGCAAAGCTTCATCGGGTTTTCACTGTGGTCTCCATTTCGCGACCGATCGGAACTTACTTTCTGGACAACCCTCATATTTCGCCGTACGCGTGTGGACTCAGTAAGATACCATATACACTAGACAACTTATCCACAAATGTCGGTGGTTCCACGACAAACTGTCCATAACAGAATATTCTGAAACGATCGCCAAGTGGTTATTTCTCATTACATACCTGCCATCAAATAAGTACCATAAATCGCAGTTGGCTGAGAGATTCGCTCTCCAACATACTTTCAGAAAGGAACCACTTCCGTAGTAAACGGAAAGAAGACCCTCTCTACACCCATCTATACAGAAATAGGAACCTGATTCTAATAGATTCCTTTCGCTTTCCTGCAGTGCCTACCATTCGTGTTTCTAGTCCAGCAGTGGTCTGGATTTACTGGTCAGAATTTATCAAACCATTTTCCAAAGTTTTCGTGAATGTTTTGTATTCTAGAATAATATCCCATCTCAGCAACATTGATATCCTCAGTAAATTACAGTTTGGATTTCAGAAGAGTTGCTCTACTGAGAACGCTATTTACACGTTCACTCACCAAATTTTACAAGCATTAAATAACAAAACACCACCGGTTGGCATTTTTTGTGACTTATCTATGGCATTTGACTGTGGGGACCACAATATCCTCTTACATAAACTGAGGTTTTATTGAATTGATGGTCGAGCTAACAGATGGACAATGTCACATCTAACCAAAAGAATGCAGACAATTTTACTTCAACCAGTGTACTCAGGGGCGATTCATCTGATTTGGAAGAAACCACATATGGAGTTCTCTAAGACTCAATCTTAGGTCCGCCGTTATTCCTCATATATGAAAACGATTTTCCATCTAATATACAACAAGCAAAATTACTCTATTTTTTTGCGGATGCCACTAGTATTGTAGTCAATCCAAGAATACACACAGCAGCAGAAGAAATGGTTAACAATATTCTTAACAGTGTCATTGACAGGCTTCCTGCGAATGGTCTCACTCTGTGACCACCATCTCTCCTATCGCATTTCTTATAGAGGGATTTAACAATTGCATGTTTCAATCTCTCTGGAAAAATGCCTTAAGTGATGCATTACATATTTCAGAAAAGATATGGCTTATTATATCGGAACAGAACTTTAGTACATATTGAAAACACGACCAAATCCATGAGAGCTTTTAATTTTGAGTGAGTATATAATTTTCTTTATTTCAAAGGGAAAAGTGGATTCATATAATTGAATTTTATGAGAATTGCATTTTCGACATACTGCTGTGCTGCTTCTCGAACTATTTATGCCTATATCTGCCACTATTTGTAAGAAATCATTATTAAACGCATTTGCTACATGTGACTTATCATTTATAGCCCTTCAATTTAAGTCAATAGTGAATGTATCCTATTCTTTGGCCTGTTGTCCTGTGTCTCGTTTCACTACATCCTATACACCCTTAAGCCTGTTGTCGCGGTTACTGATTTCTGTAGGGGGGAATACTGCAGAATCTTTATTTGTTCTTGCCAACAGATACAATTCCTTTTCCCTTTCACAAGATATTTTTATCCCTCTAGTAATCCATCGCTTTTTACGTGACCGTTTAGTGTCGGTTTTGAATAGCTTATGTAGAAAGTTACTTTCAAATAATTATATGAATTTATCATGGAATAGATTAAATTTCATGTAAGCATTTGGGTCACTATAAATTTCATCCCTGGTCACCTCTTGTAAACTATTCTTAAAAACATTGGTTCTGGACTCATTAATTAATCTAACTGATTCCCGATGAGTAGTATCTACACCGCAATGTCTCATTCACTCTAATTATGCTTCACGATCAGAGAGAACATTTGTTATGGGTATACAGTTACTTCCTTGCTTTGAGCTTCATCAAAGAAAACAACTGTTAGGTTCCTACTGTCTTTTGTAAGTAAGAGAGAAAAACACCTTACCTGAAACACTCATTTATATGTAGTATAGTGCTTCACTAACAAAAGAAAAGGGACGAAAATTGACATTACTATGGGTCAAATTGAAATGATTGTACTGTGGAAGCCGAGGAGAAGATCCGCAAGCAACATCAAAAAACATAGAATTCCTAAATTGTCCCTCCAAAGACTACAGTGTTATACGCAAAGTGGCTAAAACAAAACTGGCTCTGACACTAAACACTTAACAGTAATCTTTATCTCATGGAATGCCTTGAATTCACACTCTGACAGGATGAATCAGACCTCATCTGAATAACAAAGTCTCAGGATCCAAGAGACCCGAAACCAACTCGTTTAAAAACCACCGGAAGAACTAAATACGCGCATGTAAAACAGTACGATTTAATTCATAAGCAACAGGAATAGGCTATACTTGAGGATAAGCATGCGGATCCTTTTCAATGGAATGATACAAATTTTCATTTCCACAAGTAACCGAAGTTGTGATGCAGGACTTTTCTACGGGTTATCTTTCTTATTATAGTTTTTTCTGTTGTTCAAATATTTTCTAATGAGCTCTTTGTTGTTTAAATCACGTTGTCACTAAATGCAGAAAACAATTTATGGGCCTTTTTATTTTGACCACCTAGTAGAACCATTAACTAAGTTAGTAGTTTGAAGAAAATGTTTGATTTCTTTGTAATACGCCTGCTGATTGGCAGCAGCTCTAAACGAGATCTCATACGATTAGGTTATTTTAACCAATAGTGAATGGTGCCTTAATTAAGAAATAACATATTTTTTACATTTGATTTGAGAAACTAACTTTTGTGTACCTCCACTGGAAAGTTAATTTTAAATTTAAAAATAAACAATTTTTTTCCTCGTCGCGCCTAGACTTACGTGGCCTCTTCACCAAGCTACTGTAACAGTTCTTCGTTGTACTGTTCTTTTGTAGTGTCGTTTAATGGGTGCAAATAAAGTGTTGTATGGTCTCAGATAAGAGTAGAAATATTTCGTTTCAGTATCACCTTTGAGGATACGGGAAAGTCAAACATTCTGCTACATCCGCTCTCTGCGATGTTTCAGACTCATTGTAACATTTAAAATTAAATTTCCCGGCGTCTACCCACATTCATCAGGTGGTGAGCGCGATGACTCCATACTTTTTAGCTGTCGAATTCAACCGGGGAGCATGTGTTAATTCAGTCTTGGGCAGAAGAAATGACTCTTCAAACCGTTTAGACGCCAGAAAATCTTTTACTGCTATGATCCATGCACCCATATTTTCTTCGTCGAGAGCTTTCATGACTCAAATTAAAAAGAGAGATTTCGCTAAACAAACTGTATGACCATTCTTATTGTCGCTTGTTACCAAAACAGCGCAAAGCTCTCGTGGGTTCTTACAAGGCTTGTTGCGTTATACGTATAGCCTTCGTCATTTCGCACCTCCTACCTTACTACTGAAATCTGATTTCCTCCAGCAGAGCCATGTTGTGTTCCCCGGTTTGATGACCAGGGGAAACCGCAGTGTTGGGAAACCTTACTTACAGCTAAGAGGACTTGATTTTCTCCATTCCAAAAGCGGTACCATCGACTTCCAAAATTGTGAACGTAGATCAACTAACTGTTAAAGGAGAACTAAGTGGCGACTGAAATTACATGTCGAGTGCGTCCTGGAGAGAACAGCTACTATGAAATGGCAATGTGCCACCATGTTTTCAGAAGATTTGATAAGCGATTGACACAAAGACAGTGCTGGAATGGGGTCGAAAAACAGGGATAGAGTAAGACACCTAGACCGATGGAACAGAGAAAGACAGGCAGACCGATAGGACAAAGACCTGCTGAAGATCGCTGGTGTTAACTCCCTGAATATCGCCTGAAATCCTTCGTCAAAGAAGAAGTTGCAGACACACATGAGCTCAGTAGTTGGAGAAGTTACATCATTTACTGATAGAAATGGCTAATGATGATTACAGTGATGCGAGTGAATGCGTAAGAGAAAATAAACACAGGTACCTTAGTACTCTGCATAAGATCTGTGGAGCAACGACGAAAATATCACCCGAATTCTATCACTTGAAAGGGCAGGAAAAGTGAAACGAGAATAGATCTAGCTCTGAAAACACAACTTGTCGACCAAGGACAGCGCGAAAATAAATATTCCTGCCATAGATCTACGAAAATACCACTTTCACGTGTGTCCCATGGGCTGTGGAAACCAGTCGAGAAGCATACACGACGTCGGCTACAAAGCGGCTCTAGACGCCTCTTAATTTCCTTGTCTGGAGAATAAGAAGATCAGGCGGACGCAAAGAAGGCCAGCCGGTTCCGCGACCGGTTTGCTCAGTTAGCACGAGAGCCCTACACATGCACGGAACAGTGCAACACTGGAAACTGGAAGATGCTAGTCACAACGCACTAAATTTTCAAATCTGGAAACCTTCTGCTGCCAGCCACGTACCTTTCGTGTAAGAACCGCAGTGATAACATCATTAGAGGGCAAAAATGGTTGCAATAAACCAGACGACATAGACGCTATTCTTAAAAACATGGGCATATCGATCCTGTACACTTTCCTCAATGACATACCCTCAGGTAACGCTACTTCTGAACGTTACTGGTCGAAGAAAGCCGTTTATCTCGTATCAGCGAGCGAAGTGGTGCAGTGGTAAGACAGTGGACCCGCATTCGGGAGGGCGAAGGTTCAAATCTCCTTCAGTGTATGAAGATTTAAAATTTATGTGGTGTCCCCCCCCCCCCCCTGCAATGGTTCATATGGAAAGGATACAACCGACTTCCTTCCTCCAACACCCTGCCATCCACGGACCGTTGAACTCTGATATTCCTTTCTTTTATTGCATTATTTATGCATGCAATCAAGCATGGCATACTATTTCTCGGCAGCAGTTATATAAACGGTGTTGAAGAACGAACAGCCGCGTATAAATGACGGCTTGTGCTCACTGTCGAGTTTTCCATGATGATACCCTCAATACTGAATTGATAAACAGTGACAAGTCATCGATGAAACTGGACAGAAAATAGTACGTCACCGCCACAAGAAACTTGCCACAGATATTTCGGCCATGAAGAGAGAGCATTGCGAAACTACATTTACTGCTGAAATCTCATTACTGTAATATAGTTAAATGTGGTTCGAACAGTTTAATTAATCACCTGGGGAAGAGAGTCATCCGAGAGAGTCAGCGTCCGATAGATCGATAACATTCGTCTGTTTGACCACATCCAGTAAAAATTCGACTGACTGCACAAGCAGCCTATTCAAAACCACAGCCTCTCCACTTCCTTAGCTCCCTTCAGTATCTCGCCTGGTCCAAAGAATATCTGTTACACAATAACTGCAATACGTGATCCGATGTATCAGTATACTAGCTGGACGTGTCCATAAAACAAAAACACAATGTTTCCCCCATGCCGCTGTCCTCCCTTGGAACCAACTAACCCTAGTACAAGTTGCATTTATGAATGCGCTGAAGCACTTTCTGCTATTGCTGTTACAACGCCACCTGCATAATGAGAAAATGGTGAGATTAATACAGTCCAACAGCGAATCAACTCTCATTTTTTCCATCTTATTTTACTTGTACTTCTCGCATCATAAATGAGTAACATACCTGCGTCTTAACACAAGACAATGTCTATCCTCTACTTCAGGCGAAAGATAAGATTCGATATGGATTCGGAAGCCACATCAACGCCTAGTCGCTGTGTGGAACAGCGAGTATAGTTTATAATTTCCCGATGCTCTCGATACGTCTCTACTCCGTCGAAGAACACGAAACTTGAGAGCAGAGCCACGCATACTACAAGGAGATGCGACATACGATGTTTGGTGTTCTCACAATCAGGCCATGTCTTTTAAAAGCTATTCGGGAAACTGAGGTATAATGCACTTCTGGAGCAGCAGAAAGTCCAATTCAAATCGACAACGGTTTCACTCCATAGGTAGTCAAGAGAAATCAGGTTCGAGCTATCACTTACAAGTGCCATATATACCCACTATATTCCTAACCGTTTTCAGATGCTCTGCGCCGGCCGCGGTGGTCTAGCGGTTCTGGCGCTGCAGTCCGGAACCGCGGGACTGCTACGGTCGCAGGTTCGAATCCTGCCTCGGGCATGGGTGTGTGTGCTGTCCTTAGGTTAGTTAGGTTTAAGTAGTTCTAAGTTCTAGGGGACTTATGACCTAAGAAGTTGAGTCCCATAGTGCTCAGAGCCATTTGAACCATTTTTTCAAATGCTCTGCTTATGATTCTAGTTATTTCCACTAATTCTGATCATGTTTAGAGTCAAAGAAAAAGCAGCGAGTTCAAACTGGTTCCATGTTGTGTCCACATAATGTCACGTCACGCCAGCACACATACAATTCATTGTTCCCTTGCAGGGATGTGTGCCCCTCAACTTACGTAAAACTAACAATATCTCGCAATGCTGTCTATGTGTATTTCACATACCCCGAAACACGCTGAAGTGACAAAAGTCATGGGATACCACTCGACGTAGCATGCACTCGCAGGTCGTTGAACGTCCCCTGCAGAAATATTGAGGTATGCTGCCTCTATTGCCGTCCATAATTGCGAAAGTGTTGCCGCTGCTGGATTTTGTGCACTAACTGACATCTCTATTATGTCACATAAATGTTCGATGCGATTCACGTCGCGTGATCTGGGTGGCCAAATCAATCGCTCGCACTGTCCAGGGCGTTCTTCAAACCAATCGCAAACAATTGCGGCCCGGTGACATAGCGCATTGTCATTCATAAAATCTCTATCGTGTGTTTCGGAACGAAGTCCACGATGGCTGCAAATGGGCTCTAAGTAGCCAAACATAACAATCTCCAGTCAATGATCAGATTAGTTGGACCGGCGGAGACAGTCCGTTCCATGTAAACACAGCCCACAACATAATGGAGCTACCATCAGCTTGCGCACTGCCTTCTCGACAACTTGGCTCCATAGCTTCGAAGGGTCTGCGCCACACTCAAACCCTACCGTCAGCTATTACCGACTGAAATTGGGACTCATCTTTCCAGGCCAAGATTTACCGATCGTCTGGGCTCCAACCGATATGGTCGCGAGTCCAGGAGAGGCGCTGCAGGTGATGTGCTGTTAGCAAAGGCACTCTCATCGGTCGTCTGATGCCATAGCCCATTAATACCACATTTCACCACACTGTCCTAATGGATACGTCCACCGTGTGTCCCACACTGATTTCTGCGGTTATTCCACGCAGTGTTGCTCCTCTGTTAGCACTGACAAATCTGTGCAAACGCCGCTGCTCTCGATCGTTAAGTAAAGGCCGTTGGCCAGTGCGTTGACCATCATGAGAAGTAATGCCTGAAATTTGCTATTCTCTACACTCTTGACACTCTGGATCTCTGAGTGTTTAATTCCCAAACGACTTCTGAAATATAATATCTCATGCGTCTAGCGCTAACTACCATTCCGCGTTCAAACTCTTAATTCCCTCCGTGCGGCCATAATCAGGTTTGAAACCCTGAGTACAAGTGACAGCTCCGCCTATGCACTGCCCTTTTGTACCTTATGTACGCGACACTACCGCCTTTTGTATATGTGCATATCGCTATACCATGACTTTTGTCATCACCAATAACTGGCTGAGTTACTTGAGTGTGCAGAATCGTTTTCTTATAGACTTAATTAGTTCGATTTGGTCCCATATGCCACTTTCTTCATACAGTACTTGAATACTCGGGGTGCAGCCGCAGCTGCCAAGTCGAGAGGACGCACCAGCAGTTTCTTTACAAAAACAGGATTTAGGTTAGTGTTTATTATCACGTGCTTCCGCAAATAATTGAATATTATCTGCATATTTAACTGCGTAACTAGTGTCTATTAACTTATTCCAAGTTTTGTGTATTTTTCGAGCATTGGTGTCGCCTGAACTAACTTTGTAGTATAGTGAGAACCAGAAGCAGCGTAGCAACAGCATAAAAAATGGTTCAAATGGCTCTGAGCACTATGGGACTTAACTTCTAAGGTCATCAGTCCCCTAGAACTTAGAACTACTTAAACCTAACTAACCTAAGAACATCACACACATCCATGCCCGAGGCAGGATTCGAACCTGCGACCGTATCGGTCGCGCGGTTCCCGACTGTAGCACCTAGAACCGCTCGGCCACCCCGGCCGGCTAGCAACAGCACATATCTTTCATCTAGCGATTGGTGGGATTATATTCTTTGTGGTGTAGAGGAATGTTTATTAAAATGGACACGGACTGCGCCTATTGTGCACGGATACAGATTGATTTGGCCCTCTCCACAAACAGCTCCAAGCTGTGTTGGCTACGGTCGACAGGCTTCAGCTTTCCCTGGATTGCAGTGGCGTTGGGGCACCTTAGAAGAATGCTTTGGCATCTCTGTTGCCTACAGCGTCGCATGAGATCCCTGATGGTGTAGCTGTAAATGGTGAACAATGGTGGAGTCGTGATTCTCTGAGCGCAAGGCAAAAGTGTGTATAGGCCAAACGGTTTTTCCCTTTGGCCTTAAGAACAGGTTTGGGGTATTGGCCACTGCTGACAAAAATCTGAACCAACCTGGGACGCTTCTTCTGTTGGGACTGGGGCCGATCTTCCTTAAAGATACAGAAAAGAGGGAAGGGTGAGATTGCTGGTGATTGGGAGAGCTCCAACGTTCGCCGGGTGATGGGACACTCAAGGAAATAGGGGATAGGCTGGGGAGGAAAGACAGTATCCATTCTGTCTGATTGCCTGGATGTCCCGTTCGAAATGTGAAGGAGACTCTTCCATCAGATGCCGAAAACATTTTGGTGCACCTGGCTGCAAATTGTTGCTCATGTTGCCAAGAATGATGCTTGCCGCCCGGGTTCAGAGGCCATCGTCGGTACCTACGAAGGGCTGGCTGCTTTGGTGAATACACGTAGCTGTGACAGCATAGTTCCCAGAAACGATCGCAGTCCTCTGGTTTGGAACTAAGTGAAAGGCTCAAACCTGAGGCTCTGACGAGTCTGTAACGATCTTGGATGTATGTCTCTCGACGTCTGCTATAGGGCGAAAAGTTGTAGGACACACCTCCCCTTGATAGGTCAGGCGTGCACTACATGCAGGAAGTGGCTACTAGGGTAGCAGAGTACGTGTGTGGCGTGCACATGGTAGAGAAATACCTCCACAGGTTCTATAAGATGCGTCCTGGTCTTAGATAGGAGAGAATATCTGCTCCATTAATTAAAGAAAGTAGTATTCATCATGAGTAATAGAAGGCACATGTTAATGTACTATTAATTAACTGCAACAATGTCCGTGGAGAGGTCCCAGAACTAGCCTAACGTATAGAAGGTAATAATGCTCACTTAGTACTACGAACCCACGCTGTCTGAAACTAAATGTTAAATGAAATGGAATTCTAAAATCCGATTAAAATGTGTATCTCAAAAAAAGGCTGAACACCATTGTTGGAGGTGTGGTTATATTTCTAAGTAACACGATAAAGATTCAGATTGCGAAATAATGTGGGTAAAGATAAACGTTAAAAATGGATCAAACAGGATGATCTAGATCTTTTACAGATCGACTGCCTCAGGAGAAGTAGCGGCGGAACATTTGAGGGAAAGCTTTGAGAAGCTTGCGCGTAATTTTATAGTATCAGATGGATGATAATGTTTGGTTCGTGGGGCGCTCAACTGTGCGGTTATCAGCGCCCGTACAAATTCCCAATCTTTACTCAGTCCAATCTGGCCACTTTCATGAATGATGATGAAATGATGAGGACAACACAAACACCCAGTACCCGGGCGGAGAAAATCCCCAACCCGGCCGGAAATCGAATCCGGGACGCCGTGATCCAGATGCAACAACGCGAGCCACTTGACCACGAGCTGGGAGATTTCAGCTTATCACCTGTAGACTGGAAAATTGAAGTGATTAAGGCAGATAATCGCGCGAAATTTTTCTAAAATCCTTATCCGAAAATTATCTTGTCCGATAAATCGGGGACACGACTCGTCAAGGTAACACCGTAGATCTCCTGGTTATAAACAGTTCCTAACTTTTCGACTCACTTAACGCAGAGCTGGGAATTTGTGATCATAAGGTTGTCGTAGCCTCAATGAATGTGGCATTAAATGGGGGTGTAAAGAAAGGTAGGAAGATAGTTCTGCTTAACAATTGACAAGAAACAGGTTAAATGAGCGGTCAACGTGAAATATTCACCTCTGGGACTGAAAATGTTAAGTAGAAACGGACAAGGTCCATATGAGGTAGACAGATAAGTGCCAAGTAAAGGTGTGAGGTAGGAAAAGACCAGACGTGGTTTAACAATCGTGTTAGCAAGCTGCTTCGGAATAAAAAAGAAAAAGCTATACTACAGATTTATATGTAGCCAAAGCACGATAGAAAAACAAAAACTGATAAAAGTCAAAATTAACGGAATGAGAGATACTTAAAGCGTTCAACGAATTCTAAACTAAAATTTTATCTACCGATCTGAAAGAATGTTCTACGTAGTTTTGATCTTATGCTAAATCAGTAAATATATGGCAATGTGTCCAAACACACTGTAACCATAATGGCATTGAAACGGAGGATGACAGAGAGAAAACCGAAATATTAAACTCCTTTTCCGAAAACTGTTGCACAGAAGAAGATCGTACGGCGCCTATTCCTTTAAATAGTCGCACAACCGTCAAAGTGACATATCGAATTAAGTAACCACGGGATAGAAGTTTACCATAAATCGCTCAACAGAGCAAAGACCACTGAGCCAGATGAGATATCTACAAGATTCTACATATATGGAATCTGTGGACTGGAAGTAGGAAACTTCCCTAGCACATGATTAAACCCTCGACCTACAGAAACGGAGTACAGCGCTCTACCTGCTAGATCACCAAGCCAAGAAGTGTCCCTAGTAATTGAAATGAAGCGCAGGTCATGCCCGTTCTCAATAAGGCCCGCCGAACAGACGCACAAAACTATAGGCCTATATGGCAATATATTTTCGAGTTTTGGGATGTGTTTTATGCTCGCGTATTACGACATTTCTGGGAAACAAAAATTTCCTCTGTGTGAATTAACATGTTAATTGCAAACAACGAACGTACGAAATCCAACTCGCTCTGTTCGTCCACGAGAGCCAGAAAGCAGTAGATATCGGCAACTAGATTCCTGTCGCGTTCTTTGACTTGCGGAAGGTGTTCGATATATTTCTGCACTGCCACATAATGAAAAAAAAAAATACGAGTGTACGGCATATCAAACCAATTGCGTGACTGGACTGAAGAGTTTCTAGCAAACTGAACACAGTGCGTCATTTTTAAGGGGGAGAAATCTTCAGATATAGGAGTAACTTCGGGCGTAGCCCTAAAGTGTGTTACATTGTTGTTACTTTTTACTTTGTATATAAATGACCCAATGGATAACATCGGAAGTTCCATGATCAAATGAAATGTCGTGTGCTGGGGCCTCCCGTCGGGTAGACCGGTCGCCTGGTGCAAGGCTTTTTAGTTGACGCCACTTCGGCGACTTGCACGTCGATGGGGATGAGATGATGATGATGATGATGATGACAGCATAACACCCAGTCCGTGATCCGAGAGAATCTCCGACCCAGCCGTGAATCGAACCCGGGCCCCTTGGCATGGCAGTCCTTCACGTTGACCACTCAGCTATCGAGGCGGACAGTTCCATGACGCTTCTTGCAGATGACGCTGTTGCATACATAGCCGAAATGCTAGAAAATTATAGGATTTGCATAGGATCGACGCTTGGTGCGAGGGTTGGCAGTTGTACCTCAACATAAATAAATCTAACATACTGCGCATTAATAGGTAGAAAGACCTTTTATTGTATGACGAAACAATTGCAGAACAATCAACGGAAGCAGTCACATTCAAAACATATTTAGGAGCATATGTTTGGTGCGATTTAAAGTGGAACGACTAGAGGAAATAGGGAAGAGCCAAAGAATGGCAGCGCGTACGTCACAGTTCATTTAGTAAGGACGAAAGTGTCACAGATGCTCAGCCAACTTCAGTAGCAGACACTGCAAGAGAGGCATTCTGCAGCATGGTGTGGCTTACTGCTAAAATTCCGAGAGCGTACGTTCCTAGAAGAGCCAACAGATATATTGCTCCCTCCTATGTATAACTCGTGAAAGTATCATGACGGTAAAATTAGAGGAATTCTGACTCATAAGAAGGCTTAGCAACAATCGTTCTTGCCGTGGACCATTCGCGACTGGAAGAGGAAAGTGGGAAGTGACTGTGTAAGACAAGGCAACCTCTGCTACACAACATAAGACGGCTCGCGAAGTTTAGATGCACATGTGAGACATCTCAAGACTGTGTCCATTCATTCACTGTAACAAAACATGCCATAGAATTATTTAAGCCGGCCGCTGTGGCCGAGCGGTTATAGGCGCTTCAGTCGGGAACCGCGCTGCTCCTACGGTCGCTGGTTCGGATCCTGCCTCGGGCATGGATGTGTGAGATGTCCTTAGGTTAGCTAGGTTTCAGTAGTTCTAAGTCTATGGGACTGATGACCTCAGATGTTAAGTCCCATAGTGCTTAAAGCCATTTGAACCATTTGATTATTTAACCTAAACATACGTGAATATATTACGGTGCGAACGGAGAGTAGAGCTCAGCGAACAATGCTGACAAAAAAAAAAGGTCATCGGCGTTTGATGTCTCGACGACGATGTCATTAGGGACGAGCACGAACTCTGATTAAGGACGGATGCGGGGTGATATCGGCCGTGTGCTTTTCAAAGAAACCACACTGGTATTTGCCTTTTCGGGGACTTATGCAAACGTAAATCTGGACGACTGAACTAGGATTGAAACCGCGGTGCTTTGAATACATGTCACTGTCCGAACCATTGCGTCACCTCGCACAATTACAGAGAACGATGAAAATTTAAGACATCTTGATGTTAATTACTTTAGGTAAGTGTAAAAGAAGCAACAAAATGATAGGGCAACAACTACAGCATACGAACTCGTTTCTGGCACGGTAGAAAAATATTCCACTGGAGAAACAGACGCAAAACTGTTGCATTAGACGACAATGTAGAAATACAAGTACATTTTAGCACTTACTGACATCCATCTCAAAGACAAGCACACACTGCTAGAATTCATAGAGTGGTGGCTATGCGAGTTTAAATCTCCGTTGGTTATGTTATCTCCTTTATTCCTCGAGCGCCTTCACGAAATATTTCCTTTCATGACGTAACGGAATGGATTTAGGGTTGGATTTGTTTCGGTACCCCGCGGTTATAATTATACTTTCCCTATTTAATACGAAATAACACAGGAACTAATTACCGTACGAGTACCAAACTCTGTAGCATGTCCACAGTAAGGGGTGCACGATTTCCATGCGTCACAGCGGCACCGTCCAGTTCCAACTATGGTCACAAGGTGCCGTGATCAGTCATCGTGATTCACAGTCTCACACACCTGACCTATTGCAGTGCATTTGTTGACGTGGCAACATGAGCTTGGACGAAAGGAGCGGGACATCAAAACAACATTAATGCTGCTGCTGCACTTCGATAATATCGCCGGCGGAAAGGTTTACGAAATGGTCTTTCTCCATCTGCTGTACGGAGCATGATGAAGTAGTTCGTATCAACTGAAGTACTGGTAGTTGCTCCAGGAAGAGGCCGACGACCGGTTGCACCACAGGTGGTTGATGAAACTGCTGTTGCTATGGCAGACAACGCTGCGCGCCATACCCAATCGTCATGCAGTGCGCGTGCTGTGTCACGATAGTTGAACATCCCATGGTCCACTGTGCGGAAGGTGCTTCGAATCATTCTGAAATGGTATCCGTACAAGATCCATAGCGTACAGCAGCTTGCACCACAGGACGCACAACGACATGTTGACTTCGCTCTCCCCTTTCTCGCAAGGATTGAACTTGACGAGGGCTGGCCCTGGACCATCCTATGAACAGACGAAGCTCATTTTCTCTGACGGTTGAGGTGAACACACAGAACTGCCACGTGTGGGGATCTTCACCTCCAGTCACTGTGCATAAAGTTCCTCTGTATGGTGAACGTATCACCACATGATGTGGCTTCACGGCTACGTTCAATATTGGCCCACTTTTTTGAACAGGTTGGCGCTCAAGGACCAAAGACGTGCTGTGTGACTGGCCAGCTTTACTGCGATATGCTTCGCTAGTATATCATACCTGCCCTACAATTTCCATACAAGGTGGGGCCCCACCGCACATCGCTCGTGAATTTCACCTGCTTCTCCAAAACACATTTGGAAACGATCGAATTATCATCCGATCGTTTCCAAATGCTTGGCTGACACGATCACCTGCTCTCACTCCCTGTGATTTCTGGTTGTGGGGCTACCTGAAGGACACGGTTTACCAGCGGTATATTCACACGCGTGCTGATCTGTAACGCAGCATAACAAGAGAGGCAGCCATCGTTCTGCTGAGCAGAATGCAATCCTGAGAATTCAGACTGTTCTGGACAATGATGGACGCCATATTGAGCCCCTTATGTAGAAGTAATTGTACCGGTACGTAATCGTATGCTGTACCGTAGCAGCACATTAAAAGTGTTTCCAGTTACATTGATTCTGTGTTATTTCTCTTCCCTATGTCCTTAAAATTAATGCTACCAAGTTTGGTACTCGTACGGTAATAAGTTTCCGTGTTGTGACGTGTTAAATAGGGAAAGTTTACTTATAACCCCACGATATATTGTTATCAGCCTTCGGCTGACCTGCAGAAACAAGAAAATTTGCCTGCAGTATATCTATTCACATTTGTGTACTATCATTCGTTCAGCGTGAAGCTAACACGCCAACCTTCTTACCACAAACAAAGATTAAGAACCGTCGCGCTTAAAGAATGGCATTAACTTGTTCATTGTGTGCCTTGGTGTGCATCCCCCATCAAAACCAAACATGTGCAGTTTGTTTTAATCGCTAAAAATTATCTTTCTCTCGTTTTAGGAATATTCACTGCAATTTGAGTAATTCGTAGCGAAGATCAGGCGTTTCCTCCGAGTCACATACGGCGAATTGTCGCAAAGGTTATGACAAAATACTCTCAATCGAAAGTAAGAACTGAACTGAAATAACCTCTCAGTCCTCTTGATTTAGGTTCTTCGTGGTTAGGCTAAATACTTCGGGCAAATACAGGACACGTGGCTTCAACAACGACACGCCCAATAGGTTTCCCTATCTCTTCTTATCGCCGATCTGCACTAAAGCTCAATCTCCAATGACCTCGACATCGACGAGACAAACATTCTTCCTCTTCCGCCGATTCTACTGATCCATCCACCCTACCCACCTGGCTACTCCTACAAGATACCACTCTGTTCCACACGCGCATCCTCTGTCCTTGCTTATACGTTTATTCCCGTTTCCCGAAGCTCTGAGGATATTTTTGGAGCACTGACCTTAGTCTCTTTTCACTGGGCCGTGAAATATACAGCTCGTCAACATCCGAGAGGAAGTATGGCCGTCTACTTTTAGGTTTATATTCTACCGCTTTGTGATTCCTAAGCGTTCCATAGCACATTGACGAAGTCTACTGACCATCTTCGATATTATTATAAGATAATCGCATTCATTAAAGAGCCCAGCGATTACCTTCAGTTGTTTCGAAACCATTATTGTCCATTTGCAAACTATTCTGTAATTTATTATTTTTTTCTTAAATTCCAAATTCGCTCTGTAAGAAGGTTTGCGCAACAGAACATAAACCGTCCAAGTTCGTTTTTTATGCATTGTAAATTATCCGTTCAATTGTAAACTGAGAGTATGCGAGTACAAAAACCGCCATCAGTGACAAAAAACATTGTTTACATATGCTCTGTAACACTGCGGGTCTGGTTTCTCAGTCATTGGATGCTTAAGATTTGCAGTTATATCTCATTCTTATTGTTACGTTCTTGCCTCATAACTTCACATAGTGTCAGCTACAATATCCGTGCTTCACTGGTGCATTCAAAACAAACTTTTCAAGTTTCTAGCTCCATAACTAAAATTAATAGATACTTTATTTCAATTGTAACCCTCTGGAAAAGAAGTAAACAAGCCCCTCAACTCTGTTCATAGCTCAGCAAAGAGAATAACGTTTACTTATCAACAAAACTTTTCCTTTCACTTATTTCATTGTAAGTTACTGAAAATGAACATCTCATCTGAAACACCTGTGTTTGAATGATCTTGCAGATAACCTAGGCAGTTGTACGAGGCTATTAGAAGACTACACACTTATGTATAGGTTGGCAACATCGCAAGGATTTTTTTACAAAACGCGCAGGGGCTTGCAGGAAGATCAGCGACATAGCGTGATGCATGTAAATAAAAGAAAACTTACTGGCTCTAAGCACTATGGGACTTACACAACTGCTGCGTTATGGTTAACATGGGCATCGGTGATTGGCGTGGCAACTGCAAACGTACTTCCCAGTTTAAGTATGCTGGGTAGTACGACTCTTGTGGGCAAAACGTCTAAATTGCACACTGTTTCACAATGAAATTCTGACGGTATATGGACCCAATGCAATATTGCATCTAGCCATAGTGTAATGGTGGCAACAATTTTGCCACTGCCGCTCAGACGTTGGTGATGCTCATCCTCAAGAGAGCCCAAACCTTCCAATATACTATTTCCATCTTTTCGGGAAGCTGAAAGAACATCTGGGTGAAAGATTGTCCAGCGATGACGACGTTCACAAAACTGTTTTCGAACGGCTCTGCGACCGAGGTGCAGATTTGAACGATACAATATCCCATCTAGCCATAGTGTAACGGTGCCAACAATTTTAGCAAGACTGCACAAACGTTGGCGATGCTGATCCTCAGTACAGTCCAGATCTCGCACCACGTCAGCATGAGCACCCGCGCTCGCTCACCGCCTGCCGCTGTGGCCAAGCGGTTCTAGGCGCTTCAGTCCGGAACCGCGCTGCTGCTACGGTCGCAGGTTCGAATCCGGCCTCGGGCATGGATGTGTGTGATGTACTTAGGTTAGTTAGGTTTAAGTAGTTCTAATTCTAGGAGACTGATGACCTCAGATGTTAAGTCCCACAGTGTTTAGAGCCATTTGAACCGTTTTTTGAGACCTGTCGGTAAAATGTGGCTGTAAGACGTCATCGTGCAGCGTAGAGGAAGCGCAAAGTGAGGGCTGCCTTCAGAGGAATGACAATATGTTAAACGCAGCGTATAGTAGGAGAATCACCTCCAACTTGCACTGCAAATATTGCGGAAAAGGGAAGTGCAGATTTCACGGAATGGGTTGGTAGTTAGGAGCTCGCATTGTTAGCCAATAAACAGGGTGTAATAATACTTAGAAAGCATATTTTTTATGGAAGCATACACTTTTTTAAATGGAGGAATGCCTATTGACAATAAACTAAAAGTACGGTAAATTAGAAGGTTAGAGGCCTTAGTTGCAGGATTCCAGTGCGAGTCGTTTACGAGGTATCGTATTTTGAGAAGTTCCCAACCGACATTTATACAATACCTGTGGTAGCACAAACCAAAGAACAAGTGCATACATTATTTATGTGTATTCTGACGAGTAGCGAGACAACTGACCGTCACAGGTTATATTCAAAATGACCACCGGCAGCGGAAGTACACGCTCCCAGTCTGGTATGGAACGACTGCTGCACACGTGCTAGAATTTTAGCGGAGTTGTCCGAGCAGGTTGCAGTAATATGTCGCGTCTTTCAACTTTTCCCACAGAACAGAGTCTACAGACGTCAAATACGGGGAGCGGGCCGCCCAAGACAGGTCATTTCCATCCAATCCAACGTTTTGGAAACAATTTATGAGGACATGCTGTAGTACTACGTGCACTATGGGCTGGACAGCCATCAAGTTGGTACCACAGGTTCCTCCTAGTCTGCAGAGGAACGTCTTCTAGCGTCCGCGGAAGATTGTCTTTGGAGGGCTGCGATAATTGCACGCGTTGAGTGTTCCGTCTACGGAAAACGGCTCTGAGCTGATGGTTCACTATCCCACACCACACGTTTACACTTCATGGTCACTGACGTTCCACCTGACAAAGCAAACGAGGATTGTCAACAGACCAATAGTGCATGTTTAGACGGTTTACCTGGCCATCATTTCTAAATGTGGCTTCATCACTAGACAAGATAAATGAGGCAGCTTGAGTATCCTGTCTTAATGCCCATGTACAGAAGTTAATGCAATTATCATAATCGTTTCCTTGCAGCTCTTGATGGAGAGAGAAGTGATAGGGATGGAACCTATGTCGATGGAGAATGTGTAGGACACGTGCCACTTCCTCACGTGATTGCGATGGAGATGACATGCAAGTAAACAGCAACACAAGCAAAAACATTAATTTTCTCTTCTTCTGTCGTCGCTTGTTTCCTTGTGTTTCGTTGTCTGCGTGTTACACTACAACTTTCACGTAACTGGTTGAAGAGGTTGATAAAATATAGCCGAGATGGTTGACGTCTATTGGGATGTCTTGCCGCATACACCTTACATTCTCCGTATACTATGAGTATGTCAGCTTTTTCTGCATTGGTAAATTCCACCGTCCACTCACGACCAACTGCTTGGAATGCCACTCACTAACTGACTAGCAAGTCGCAATGCATTCAGGGAACACATAAGCACACTGTAAGCAAACATAACATCGTACCTAGCAACTACGCAGGTTGAATGGCACAAACAAGTCTCGGTGTGTAAACTTTTCAAAATACGATATTGCACTGACTCTCTCTTTGATACTTTTTAGAAACAGCCTTTCAAAAAAAACTGACTTTTAAGTTGAAACAAAGATCTATATACCTCGATTCAGACAACTAGTTTCTCACGCACGACAACATTTTAATTAAGGCTAGCGACCCGGCCCAGTTTTGCGCGGGTATCGTTAAGCATCTGCAGCCAGACAGCTTTTGTGGCTAAGCGTATTTTGTTTGGGGGCCACTGCGTAGAGTTGAGTGTAAATTTCAGGGAGCACGTTAAATGACTGAATACCACCACTTTAATATAACATAAGAAGCGCAAGCCAGGAAAGTTGTCTGGAGACATGAAGGTTGTGTGTTCCACATTGAATTGGCGTTAGCAGTGTCAGCTCATCGCTATGATAGGAGCACATAGCGAAGTAAGTAATATGTTTAAGAGCAATGTTAATGTCGTATGCGAACCACGGGTGATGTGTATGAGAGTGACTGTATGCATCCGAGGCTGGCTGAGGAGACACAAATATAAGAAAAAATTAGAAAAAACATGCGCGATGTACATGTTTAGCTCGTGTTACAGCACTCCTCTTGTGAAGCTCAGTACTTAATGTGACGCATTCGTGAGACTAACGTCCACAATTCTTTGAAGTGCACTCTTTATGGGAAACTAATTCCTCGCGCCACGCAGATAATAGCGTCCACATCTAGTATGATTCAAGGAAAGCAGAGAACTGAAAGTTGAGTCATCTGCTGCACTGCTGAAAGAATGTACCGTATATAAACGAAGCAATATTACTGAAGTAGTTTTTCGGAAAATGTATTAATTGTGCCATAAAAAATAAAACACCACACACTTTGCATTCGCATTTTTTTAGCTAAGCAATTGTTCTCTACAGCTTACAGGGGAACTACTGGTTAAAAATATATTATTATTGAAACTGCATGTCTCTCATCACAGCCTGATGATGACGTGGTTACCTTTTCGTTATTCGGCATATTTATTAAGAAACTTCAAAGTTGAGTAACTGACTGCCCGTTGTTCAAAGAATATTGAATTAAGAGTGTGAACTGCGATTGCCACTCTTAGGGTAGCAGAATTGAAGCAATGAATTCTCGAACACAGATCAGTCTGACGATTTTCCAGGAAATTACACATGCACAAGTGTGCATTCGTTGGCGTGTTGCGCTGTTTGAAATTCATGAGCGTCCACAAAGTTGAACACAAAAAGAAGAAATCGTGTGGATAAATTTTTACTGAATAGGAAAAAGAAAAACAGATAAGTTATAAGCAAATCGTGGGTGCCACGAGTTCTAGAAGAAATAATAGTTAAAGGCTTACTTAAAAGGCAGCTAATTTACCCAACTGTCTGGCGGCTACACCGAACAGACAAATAAACTGGTACACCTGCCTAATATCATGTAGGGCCCCCGCGAGCACGCAGAGGTGCTGAAACACGACGTGGCATGGACTCGACTAATGTCTGAAGTAGTGCTGGAGGGAATTGACACCATGAATCCTGCAGGGCTGTCCATTAATCCGTAAGAGTACGAGGGGGTGAAGATCTCTTCTGAACAGCACGTTGCAAGGCATCCCAGATATGCTCAATAATGTTCATGTCTTGGGAGTTTGGTGGCCAGCGGAAGTGTTTAAACTCAGGACAGTATTCCTGCAGCCACTCTAGCAATTCTGGACCTGTAGGGTATCGTATTGTCCTACTGGAATTGCCCAAGTCCGTCGGAATGGACAGTGGACATGAATGGATGTAGGTGATAAGACAGGACGCTCACGTAAGCTTCACCTGTCAGTCGTATTTAGACGTATCAGTGGTCCCATGTCACATCATCTGCACACGCCCCACACCATTACAGAGCCTCTGCCAGCTTGAACAGTCCCTAGCTGACATACAGGGTCCATGGATTCATGAGGTTGTTTCCATACCTGTACACGTCCATCCGCTCGATACAATTTGAAACAAGACTTGTCCGACCAAGCAACATGTTCCCAGTCATCAACAGTCCTATGTCAGTGTTGACGGGCCCACGCGAGTCGTAAGGCTTGGTGTCTTGCAATCATCAAGGGTACACGAGTGGGCCTTCGGCTCCGAAAGCCCATATCGATGGTAATGATCGAAGCAGAAGAAATGAATTAAAGTTTGTGCTGTGGCCGGGACTCGAACCCAGGTTTTTTGCTTGCTAGGCAAAAATGTTAACCATTACTCCACCACAGCACGATGGTCAACATTGCTGCACGAACTACCCAAGCTGAGTGCCCTCCCCAACACAAACTTCAATTCATAACTTCCGCTTATTTTCCCTAATATTGCCAGGGCTCTCCGACATTGGAATAGCACCCCAGCGTTGGAGTAATGGGAAAGTCCTGTACCATAGGTGATCTTGTAGATCTTATAATTAAATGTTTCCCTAGGGTGTGCACTCAACTTGGGTAGTTCGTTCAGCAGTGATGACCATCGTGCTGTGGTGGTGTAATGATTAGCATTTCTGCCTAGCAAGCAAGCAGCACAAATTTTAATTCATTTCTTCTGCTTCGATTATTATTGTCGATAATGAAGAGACTTAAATGTCTCAGGGAAACATTTAATTATAAGATCTATAAGATCATATTGATGTTTCGTTGAATGGTTCACACGCTGACACTTGTTGGTGGCCCAGTACTGAAATCTACAGCAATTTGCGGAAGGGTTGCACTTCTGTCGCGTTGAACGCTTCTTTTCAGTCGTCGTTGGTCCCGTTCTTGCAGGATATTTTTCCGGCCGCAGCGATGTCAGATTTGATGTTTAACCAGATTCCTGATATTCACGGTACAGTCGTGAAATGGTCTTACGGGAAAATCCCCACTTCATCGCTACCTCGGAGATGATGTGTCCTCTCGCTCGTGTGCCGACTATAACACCACGTTCAAACTGACTTAAAAATCTTGATAATTTTCTCTGCCTCGAGATGACTGGGTATTGTGTGATGTCCTTAGGTTAGTTAGGTATAAGTAGTTCTAAGTTCTAGGGGACTGATGACCATAGATGTTAAGTCCCATAGTGCTCAGAGCCATTTGAACCATTTAAGCCAATCTTGATAACCTGCCATTGTGACAGCAGTAACCGATCTAACAACTGCGCCAGACACTGTTCGTCTTATACAGGCGTTGCCGACCGCAGCACCATATTCTACCTGTTTATATATCTCTGCATTTGAATACGCCTGCCTGTACCAATTTCTTTGGTGTTTCAGTGTATGACTCCTACCCCAGAATCATGTTGACTGACGTTGGAAAATCTTTGCGCACGTGTGTGTGATTGAGTAGTGTGTTGAGGTTATGCTGCGAAGCGATTATTTGCAATAATGTCTGTTGATTCCAAAGGAAGCACGCTTAAATTTAAAGATGATTATTCCTACAAACAAGAAAAAGTCATACGGAATGCGCTTCTAAAGAATATTTGAACCAAAAAATCAGATGTGATGCCACGAGCGTCAAGTATTACACAAAAAGTTTTCTATCACTTTTGTAAAGAATAAGACACCGCAAGTTTCAAAGTGGGAAAACAGAGAAGAATAAGCCAGAAATTTATGAAAAACTGTGGAAGAATATTCATGCTATGGCGACTTAATATCACAACAGCTGAAGAGCCCAACATATGAACAAAAGAAATGATGGAAATGTTTAGCTCCTCAACAAACTACTAGAAATCTAAATGAAGGACAGTGAAGACTAATTTCCCAAATTTGTCGAGTCTGAGGATGTTAATCTGCTTACAGCCTAATCTTTCATGATTAAAGTTGCGAGAACAACTTTGTTATAAAATAAAAATAAGGCTTTGAAAGTTAATTAATCTTCATAATACGACCAAGAAACTCCATGAAGTGCTTCTCTGTTTCAGGCATAATCACAGAAATGTTTTGTTTTGAAATGTGAAAGATGTAGTTCAAACTGGTATATAAGTCGCCGATTACTAGCTAACGAAATGTTATTGCAAACCTTATTGCTGCAGTTCCCCATGCAGAAAATCTAAAAGCTCGGTGTAACCTCTACCTGAAATTTGCAAACAAAATGTTGACGTCACCTTGTATTACTTGTATCTCTGTTGTTCAGATACTTCTTTACCTACAGTCACTTTTGCGTTACCTTTTTCTCTCTCCTTTTCATTACAATAAACGCAGAAAAGCTCCCAAGCAAAGAAGGGGCTCCATAGCCCACTGCTTATGCAGTGTGGCAACGTGTGGACACGAAAGCGCCCATGCATACCATGCGTCCTTTCCACAAATTTTTGTGCATGCCCTTTCATTCCCGTGCGTCTGCGATTACGCGCAAGGAAAGAGGCATCGTTTAGACATACCTTAAGAGAAGTAAAAAAAAAAAATGGTTCAAATGGCTCTGAGCACTATGGGACTCAACTGCTGAGGTCATTAGTCCCCTAGAACTTAGAACTAGTTAAACCTAACTAACCTAAGGACATCACAAACATCCATGCCCGAGGCAGGATTCGAACCTGCAACCGTAGCGGTCTTGCGGTTCCACACTGCAGCGCCTTTAACCGCACGGCCACTTCGGCCGGCAGAAGTAAAAGAGAGGCAGTTTCCATGACGGAGGCGAAACACGGTGGCGCGGCGTGGCGACAAAGGAGCCGCTTCTCTTCGCCGTGTGAAGACTGGGTACTCAGCAGAGAAGCAATGCCCGGTCGGCTCGTGTGAAGTTGCCCTAAGGTAACGTTCGTCAGTTGCGCCTTAAGAGGAGGTACACTGCCCTTGGCAGAAATCCTCCAAACTGACGCAGATTTGGGTAGTTGGTTTGGAACGGTTTAAGAAAGTCAAGAATTATTTCCAAGATAGTTTCTTGGGGGTTTTCTCTAATGACAAGCTCCTGCAATTTTAAATTCTGTCGTATTTTCTGTTCATCAGCTACATTTAAACTTCGGCGGACCCACACGGCTGTCTTCCTTCCGCGTAGCATTCCCTACTCCACATGGACAAGTTTTCTGATACACTAACCCTACCGTCTTGAGACAGATGCTTCAGTGACTTGCTGGATTACGTTGCCAGTCGTTTCGTCATCTTCTGGACACTGTCTCTGATCAAATGCAGCTGGGTCATCTCAAAGAATCCAGTAGTCCCTGACAAACATTCGTCTAGGCGTTCTCATCACAGAATAAGAGAGAAGATTAGTATTTGTCGTCCTGTCGCTGACGAGGTAATTAGTGGTGGAGCACAAGCTCGGATTCGGAGGGATGATGGACTGTGGGGAAGGAAATCGGCTGTGTCCTTTTTAAAGGAACCATTCCAGCATTTCCCTTAAGCGATTTAGGAGAACTACGAAATACCTAAATTCGGATGATCGGACGGATATTTGAATTGCCGTCCTACCAAATAAAGAGTTCAGTGTCTTGCCACTGCGGCCTCTCCCTCGGTACTTCTTTCAGGTAGACAAAGTCAATCCCATATTGTAAGTGATCACTGGAGTACAAGTCATTACCAGTTTTGCACTGAGATATCGGCCCGTTTGCAATGCCGAGGTGGATACAGTACCCTCTGATCAGTAGATATATGTTCTCTGTGAGGATGAGGTCTTCAGTAACTCGCCAGAAAAATTAGTGAAAAACTGCATCCCTAGACTGACTGATTTACATTCTTCATCGGTTGCTCTGTCTCTACATACAATTGCTGTGTATCTGAACGTATGATAGTTCTAGTAGGATTCGGGAAATAGGATCATACCTTGAAATAGATAAATCGCGCTTTTAATATATTCAGACAATGTTAGGCGTCAAAGATAAAAATGAAAGCTGCTACTTTTCTGACTCTAGGTTTTTTTTCGTTATATTGTAAACATCCGACACCACTACTACTACTACTACTACTACTACTACTACTACTACTACTACTACTACCACTACAAAATTCAGAGCATTGTCTACTTTCACTACAACTGGATATTCTCATAATATATTCTTTTTGTGGAGGGCGGTCGCCTATTGAGAGCTGTAAGAATTCTATTTCTCTTCATACATTTCAAATTCCTACCAAACCCCCAATTTTTTCTCAGCGTGGCCTGATGAACTACTACAGTTTCTCAAAGCATTCCCTGGTAATAAATTAAGTCCTAATTAGTGTGCTTACCGTACCGAAGTACACCTGGGAGGAAAGAAGGGTAGTTGTGTGTTCTCATTAGTGCCTTGCCACAAGACTGCATTCCTACCAATTCTGTGTGTGAAATACGTTCCTGACCTTTATGGACAGAAGTTTCAGTATCGAGATGTTCTTCCATTTTAGTACCAGAGTATAAACTTAAAGAAGTTTTAAAATGAATTAACGAAGAATCTGGATATATTATATGAGCATTCCACTAAATGACAGTTCAAATAAAACCTTACTGAAAGAGAAGTATGCTGTTTCCATCTATCAACTCGACTAGCATCTCATCACATAAGAAAACGTTATGGGCCAATTGCAGCCGTGAAACACTGGGTATGCGGAGGACTTTGCATGACAGCAATAATTTATTTCTAAGGCATGTCTCAAAGATAACTCATGAAGTTTTTATGGACACACTTCAACAAGTGCTCTGACAGCATCTGATTTCTCAGTTGCAGGAATTTCAACAATGATAGTGTTTCCACGTGATGGTCCACTGCCGCTCTGGCAGTTATTTTTACGCCAGTTCTTGGATGAAATCTTTCAAAACAGATTGAGTGGCAGAAACGATCCAATATATTCACCACGTTCATCAGACATAGCCCCTCATTTTTTGTGAGGTTACCGTAAGTATAAAGTGTTCACTACACCAGTTCCTGATGTGCAAACTTAACGACACGAATACGAGATACTGCAGAGGTGGTGACGAAGACATATTGGCAAAGACATGTAGAGAAATTGAGTACAGACTATACGTTCTAAGGACAACAAATTGAGCATATGTGGAAGTGCACATGAAAAATTTTATGAGATAAGCTACCACTTGCAACGAACTTTGCAGTTCCTTAGAAACAATTTTTTGTAACCAGGCAAAGACTTTATGCTCAACCGGTACAATGAGACCCGAAATTAACTTGGGAGACACTACACATAATATTACCATACCGCAAGCAATCTTCCAATACCGTAAGGAAACAAGAATCACGAGTTAACCTCATTAATAAGCTTAAAATTCCCTTGATTTTGCTTTTTCCGTTGCAGAAATTTATTCGCCAGAATAGTTGGAAAGTGATCACACTCGTCAGGTTTGTGTCCAACTCCAGTCTGTTATTTTCTGATACTCTCAAATCTCTGACCATCAGATCTCCACAGGAAAACTCTGCTTGTGAGTGAGTGGGGAAAATGATGAACAGCGATATCCCTAACATGGCAAAAGCGCCATCTGAGCAAACTTGTCGCGAAAATTCTGCTGCAATTTCTCTACTGATCACGATCCAGGAGCCTTTCAAAGGTGAAAGCGATTGTTTTGATGCACTGTTGCTGTTCAAATGGCTCTGAGCACTATGGGACTTAACTACTGAGGTCATCAGTCCCTTAGAACTTAGAACTACTTAAACCTAACTAACCTAAGGACATCACACACATCCATGCCCGAGGCAGGATTCGGACCTGTGATCGTAGCGGTCGCGCGGTTCCAGACTGAAGCGCCTAGAACCGCTCGGCCACCCCGGCCGGCACTGTTGCTGTGTATGGAAAATAGCCCTATATGGCCTTATCCAAGTAGCTTTAGTTGTAGAGTAACTGTTTCTAGACTTGAGAGCATTATCAGTACCGCCGTGTTATCGTAACCGCGATGAAAACAGCATCAAGGCGGTAGTGGAAGCTGTGTAGGCAGGCAAGGCCGCTAAACAGTCTAGTTGACGTAAAGGGAAAAGTCCACTACCCCCTTGCACAAATTGCTTTTGTCCTTGATAGTGCTTGGGATCCCGCGTTTCCCTCAGGAGCCCACCAGGATCGTTCCACAACGAATGAGTAACTGCAAGCTTGCAATCCATTAGCGCCAATGATCCCCGGGACTTCAACTTTCCCTCGATATGTTGGCAAAAATACTTGTTCAAAACCGGTGGTAGGCAGAAAACATCTTCCGAGATTGTCCTAAATGCTTTCTCCGAAAATTATTTCGAGCAGTTAGTCCACGAACCCACGCGAATTGTAAATGGTTGCGAAAATACACTTGACCTCTTAGCCACAAACAATCCAGAGCTAATAGAGAGCATCATGACTGATGTAGGGATTAGTGATCACAAGGTCGTTGTAGCTAGGCTCAATACCGTTTCTTCCAAATCCACCAGAAACAAACGCAAAATAATTTTATTTAAAAAAGCGGATAAAGTGTCACTAGAAGCCTTCCTAAGAGACAATCTCCATTCCTTCCGAACTAACTATGCAAATGTAGACGAGATGAGTCTCAAATTCAAAGATATAGTAGCAACAGCAATTCAGAGATTCATACCTCATAAATTGGTAAGAGATGGAACTGATCCCCCATGGTACACAAAACAGGTCCGAACGCTGCTGCACAGGCAACGGAAAAAGCATGCGATTTTCAGAAGAACGCGAAATCCCGAAGATTGGCTAAAATTTACAGACGCGCGAAATTTGGCACGGACTTCAATGTGAGATGCCTTTAATAGGTTCCACAACGAAACATTGTCTCGAAATTTGGTAGAAAATCCGAAGACATTCTGGTCGTATGTAAAGTACACAAGCGGCAAGACGCAGTCAATACCTTCGCTGCACAGTGCCGATGGTACTGTTACCGACGACTGTGCCGCTAAAGCGGAGTTATTGAACGCAGTTTTCCGAAATTCCTTCACCAGGGAAGACGAATGGAATATTCCAGAATTTGAAACACGAACAGCTGCTAGTATGAGTTTCTTAGAAGTAGATACCTTAGGGGTTGCGAAGCAACTCAAATCGCTTGATACGGGCAAGTCTTCAGGTCCAGATTGTATACTGATTAGGTTCCTTTCAGATTACGCTGATACAATAGCTCCCTACTTAGCAATCATATACAACCGCTCGCTCACCGATAGATCTGTACCTACAGATTGGAAAATTGCGCAGGTCGCACCAGTGTTTAAGAAGGGTAGTAGGAGTATTCCATCGAACTACAGACCTATATCATTGACATCGGTTTGCAGTAGGGTTTTGGAGCATATACTGTATTCAAACATTATGAATCACCTCGAAGGGAACGATCTATTGATACGTAATCAGCTTGGTTTCAGAAAACATCGTTCTTGTGCAACGCAGCTAGCTCTTTATTCGCAGGAAGTAATGGCCGCTATTGACAGGGGATCTCAGGTTGATTCCGTATTTCTGGATTTCCGGAAAGCTTTTGACACCGTTCCTCACAAGCGACTGCTAATCAAGCTGCGGGCCTATGGGGTATCGTCTCAGTTGTGCGGCTGGATTCGTGATTTCCTGTCAGGAAGGTCGCAGTTCGTAGTAATAGACGGCAAATCATAGAGTAAAACTGAAGTGATTTCAGGTGTTCCCCAGGGAAGCATCCTGGGACCTCTGCTGTTCCTGATCTATATAAATGACCTCGGTGACAATCTGAGCAGTTCTCTTAGGTTGTTCGCAGATGATGCCGTAATTTACCGTCTAGTAAGGTCATCCGAAGACCAGTATCAGTTGCAAAGCGATTTAGAAAAGATTGCTGTATGGTGTGGCAGGTGGCAGTTGACGCTAAATAACGAAAAGTGTGAGGTGATCCATATGAGTTCCAAAAGAAATCCGTTGGAATTCGATTACTCGATAAATAGTACAATTCTCAAGGCTGTCAATTCAACTAAGTACCTGGGTGTAAAAATTACGAACAACTTCAGTTGGAAAGACCACATAAATAATATTGTGGGGAAGGTGAGCCAAAGGTTGCGTTTCATTGGCAGGGCACTTAAAAGATGCAACAAGTCCACTAAAGAGACAGCTTACACTACACTCGTTCGTCCTCTGTTAGAATATTGCTGCGCGGTGTGGGATCCTTACCAGGTGGGATTGACGAAGGACATCGAAAGGGTGCAAAAAAGGGCAGCTCGTTTTGTATTATCACGTAATAGGGGAGAGAGTGTGGCAGATATGATACGCGAGTTGGGATGGAAGTCATTAAAGCAAAGACGTTTTTCGTCGCGGCGAGATCTATTTACGAAATTTCAGTCACCAACTTTCCCTTCCGAATGCGAAAATATTTTGTTGAGCCCAACCTACATAGGTAGGAATGATCATCAAAATAAAATAAGAGAAATCAGAGCTCGAACAGAAAGGTTTAGGTGTTCGTTTTTCCCGCGCGCTGTTCGGGAGTGGAATGGTAGAGAGATAGTATGATTGTGGTTCGATTAACCCTCTGCCAAGCACTTAAATGTGAATTGCTGAGTAGTCATGTAGATGTAGATGTAGCTGTAGAATGTAACGGATAACTCTGAACAACAGTCGGTGGGGGGATCACAAGAAACATATTGCCCAGCCCAAAACAGAAATGGTGGAAATGGACTCTTGAAATGGGGAGGTATCATGATCAATACAAAAGTACTACAGCATGAACTCGTTAAAAAGTCCGTCATTCAGACCGAGCTTGGCCCGAGACGAATAAAGGAAAGAAGACAAGGGTTTAGCTCCCCGTTGGCCACAAGGTTATTATAGACGGAGAACAAGCGCGAGTTGAGGAAGGAAATCAGCCGGGTCCTTTTCAAAGGAACCATTCGTGTATTTGCCCTAAGCTGTTTAGCGAACCACAGAAAACCTGCTGGAATTAGAACCGCCGTCCTCCAGAATACGAGTCCAGAGTGTTACGATTGCACCACCCCACTCGGTGGAGACAGAGGTGGAATATGCTTGAACTGTTCGTGGCGCAAGCGCTTCTGACTTCATTCTCCTCTCAAAACTACGCACACTGTTCATACACTTGGAATTGAAAGGCCAGCAATTCCCCGGATCTAAACCCCTCAGTACACACGTGGAAATATCTCTGGATGTGTGTTGCTCAGAGTATTCCAGCATTTCGGTCTAAAAATTGCATTGAGGAGGCAAGGGACAATATTGCCACAGCACTTACAAACAATCTCGTAGAAAGTGTGGGAAACAGGTGCTGACTGAGCAACTGCGACCACATTGAGCGTAATCCTAACTGATCTACTGGTTTGAATGGAAGTAATGACAGTAATCGACATCGATTATAGTAATCCGAGTGTGACTGCTATTTAATCAATGTTCTTCATCTACAGTTAGCTATACTTCGAAAGCCACCTTATGGTGCGTGGTAGAGAGTAATTTGTGTACGACAGTTACTTCTCCGCTTTCGTGTTCCAGTTCCAAATGGTCTGCGGGAAGAACGACTGTTGACAAGCTGCTGTGTGAGCTGGAAGCGCTCTAAGTTTGTCTTCCGGGACTTTTCCTGTTATATACGTATATTGACTGACTCTTCTAGGACCGTACGATCTTGGAATTTTTAACAGTAAATTACATCGTCATGCACAAAGCTTCTCTTATTGCGTCTGCCACTGGAGTTGGCTGACCACTTCCATGACGCTTTCGTGCTTACTAAATGAACTATACAAGATGAAAAAGAGAACATCCAAATTAGAGCATCGCGCTTCATAAAGAGTCCCAGACTGACGACTAATACACTGAGTTAACAAAAGTCGTGGTGTACCACCTAATATCGTGTCGCACTTCCTTTTGCAGCAACTCGACGACTCATGGACTCAACATGTCGCTGGACGTCCCCCGCAGAAATATTGAGCTATGCCGCCTCTATTCCCGTCCATAATTGCGTAAGTGATGCCGGTACAGGATTTTGTGGACTAACTGACCTCTCTATGTCCCATATATTTTCGATGGGATTCATGTCGGCCGATCTGGGTGGCCAAGCCATTTGCTCGAATTGTCCAGATCGTTTTTCCAACCGATCGCGAACAATTGTGGCCCAGTGACATAGCGCATTGTCATCCATTAAATTTCTATCGTGTGTTTGGGAACATGAAGTCCACGATGGCTGCAAATGGTCTCTAAGTAGCCAATCATAACCATTTCCAGTCAACGATCTGTTCAGTTGGACCAGCGGACACAGTTCATTCCACGTAAACACAGCCCACACCAGTATGGAGCCACCATCAGCTTGCACAGTGCCATCTCGACAACTTGGGTCCATAGCTTCGTGGGGTCTGCACCACAGTCAAACCCTACCATCAGCTCTTACCAACTGAAATCGTGACTCATCTGACCAGATCACGGTTTTCCAGTCGTCTAGTGTCCAACCGAAATGGTCATGAGCCCAGGAGAGGCGTTGCAGGTGATGTCGTGCTGTTTGCAAAGGCATTCGCGTCGGTCGTCTGTTGCCATAGCCCATTAATGCCACATTTCGCTGCACTGTCCCAGCGGATACGTCCGCCGTGTGTCCCACAATGATTTCTGCGGTTATTTCACGCGGAGTTGCTTGTCTGTTAGCACTGACAACTATACACAAACGCAGTTGCTCTCGGTCGTTAAGTGAAGGACGTCGTTCGTGGTAACAGGTAATGCTTGAACTTTGGTGTTATTGTCACACTCTTCGCACTGTGGATCTCGGAACATTGAATTCCCTAACTATTTCCGAAATGGAATGCCCCTGCGTCTACCTGAACTACCATTCTGCATTTAAAGTCTGTTAACACCAGTCGTGCGACCATAATCACATGAATCACCTGAGTGCAAACTACAACTCCGCCAATGCACTGCCCTTTTTATACCTTATGTACGTGATACTACAGCCATCTGTAAATGTGCACATCGCTATTCCATGATTTGTCACCTCAGCGTATTCGAGTATCGGTCGAACGGGCGTTTGTAAGCTCCCTCCCTCCTTTGTGGGTGGGATAAATTTCACAAAGACTTTTCCAAACAATCAGTTTGGCATAGGCCTTCACTGCGATTAGTTTTATGTGGTCGTTACACTTCAAATCGCTCTGTACACACACTTCCAGATAACTGATTGATATGACTGCTTCAAGTGATTGATTGGGCAACTGTGTAATCAACCAATAATGGGTAGTAACGCCTATTTATGCGAAACACGTTTCAATTTTTAATAAATTTTGAGGTTAGCCAACATCCACCATACAGCCAGAAATAGTTATCATTATACAGGCCTAACACAAACACTGTTTCACAGGAAACTGACAGAATAAATAAACCGTTATGCAGACCTTAAGGACGAAAGTAACTTTCGTATGATGTGTCACTGCCAAGCGATATGACTCTATGAAACTTAGACCATAGAAAGAACTCTAACTGAAAGTGACTAAAGGAAATACGCTACGAGACGTACAGAAATGACACTTTTATTCGAAGACAGTTATTACGAGAACACTGAAGTCACCGTAATACATGATAGTCCCCTGAGTACGACAAAAAGCAGGACGTGGTTCGTAACGGGCTGTGTGAAGACCACAGTCGGCAATGCATGGTCTACCTGCTCCCATCCTGGCCACAAGGCTGATAAGGAGTTCTTGTGGTAGGGCATTCCACTCCCCAACCAGCGCGGTTGTCAACTGCTGGATGGACATTGGCGCATGTGGAAATGTTGGAACATTTCTCCTCAGCGCGTCCCCCACATGTTCTCGATGGGATTTTAAGTTAAGGGCCAGTCCATTCGCCGAATATCCTATCGTTCCAAGAGCTGCTCCACCTGCGCTGTTCGACGCGGCCGTGCACTGTCATCAATAAAAATGAAGTCAGAGTCGAATACACCCTTGAAAGGACGCACATGGAGAAGTAGTACAGCGTCAAAACAACGTTGACCGGAGAATGTTCTATGTTCAGAGATTTGGAGATCAGTACGTCCATGCAACATTACGCCTTCCCAAACCGTAACAGCTGGACCGCCAAAATGATCGCCGGCCGTTGTGGCCGAGCGGTTCTAGGCGCTTCAGTCCGGAACCGCGCTGCTGCTACGGTCGCAAGTTCGAATCCTGTCTCGGGCATGGATGTGTGTGATGTCCTGAGGTTAGTTAGGTTTATGTAGTTCTAAGTCTAGGGGACTGATGACCTAAGATGTTAAGTCCCATAGTGCTCAGAGCCATTTGAACCATTTTTGAACCAAAATGATCATGTTCGACAGTGTTGGGCGTATCCTCATATGGCGAGAGGTGGGAACATGTAATGCATTCAGGAATATTATCGCTATCAAATTGCACTAATTCATATCGAATCTGTAGATTAAGGAGGTAACACTAGGAGGGAGAAATCCCTTGCAACCAATTTCCTGTGCAGTACTTCTTACGCGTCCTTGTACTTTGAGCATGACAGTGCTTCAGATCGGTCTCGTGAGTTTGAACATGGTCACACCTTATAGATACTATAATTTTTATTCTATGTAAACACGCAGAGTAGCGCACGTGTTACGGACTCGTAAGAATGAGGAACGTCACATGATGTTCACTTAGCTTCATACAGTCAATGGCTCTGAGCACTATGGGACTTAACATCTGAGGTCATCAGTCCCCTAGAACTTAGAACTACTTAAACCTAACTAACCTAAGGACGTCACACACATCCATGCCCGTGGCAGGATTCGAACTTGCAACCGTAGCAGTCGCGCGGTTCCGGGCTGAAGCGCCTAGAACCGCTCGGCCACCGTGGCCGGCGCTTCATACAGTCAAACCACGGTCTAGGAGAGATTTCCGAGTCTAATGCCGCTAAGAGTCTTACATTTGTTTTGTTTAAAGTCAACTACCATGCTCTGAACTAAGCGTCGACCCTCTGCATGTCTTACTGAATTTCGCTATAATTTTCTAGCGTATCGATTTCTCCGTGCACAAAAGTATCATCCGCGAACAGCCTCGTTGAGCTTCCGACGGTAGCCATTAATTCATTTATATAGTAAGTGTTTCAGGTAAGGTGCATCTCTGTAAAATAAAAAATAATTAGTGAAAGGAATATTTATAGAAATAGGTAAACGTGAGAAACGTCACTGTTTATGCGGAGTTATGAACGTACTTTATTTATTTTCCAGAGAGTTACAGCAACGAGTTGCAATTGTTTATATGGAATATCATTTTCTTCTGTTTGATGGCTGATGTATTTAAACCAACTGTGTACAAATCAATTTAAATCAAATTTCTGTATATTTTGGTTAGTGAGAAACGTTCAAAGTTTTAGGGTGGACGCACATGCTGTACGTAAATTGGTTGTGTACGAAATTGTGTGAGGATGTTGTGATGGCAGGATGTTCATTTAAGTGATGTGGTCAGACAAGTACCCAATTTCCCGAATGCATAATCAACACGCCTTCTAAACGACCTGCGTACGAGATGTAATGTTGCTGGCGTCATGGAGCTACAAACTTCCTCGATGTGCTTTTTGTAGTCCTGTTCTGTTAGATTGTAGAAGGTATTCTAGCACTGCCGTATACAAGGCAGGAAGGCAGGACGGAACGTACAAAAACACAAGAAAATCTACAGCCTCAGTTGACTTCCAGCAGCGCATCGAGGAATAGTCGTTCCGTGACGCCAATGATGTTTCTTTTTGTCCGCAACTCGTTTAGATGACGCATTGGCTGCGCACACAGCAAAATGGGCACTCGTTTGAACACATCACTTAAATGAACACGCCACCAGAACATTCCTCTGAACATATCCAAATATGTACAACATGTTGCCTCAACCGCGGAAATCCTGAACGCTTCTAGCTTGCTAACTAAATTTCATAAAAACCTGATTTGAGTTGATTTGTACACAGTTGCTTTGAATAGCTCATATACACGATAGAAGAAAACTTATTTAAAAAGTATAGTTCGTTGCCGTCACACCCTGGAAAATATATAAATAAAGTATACAAATAAAGTATATTCATCGTTTTTCAGAAAGAACAACGTTTCTTACTTCAACGTACCTAAACAATATTCCTTCCAGTTACTTTGTATTTACAGAAAAAACATCTTACCTGAAACTCACTGTACAGGGTTTTTTAACAACACTTTTACAAACTTTTGGTACAGGATCCTTACACCAAAGCAAGAAAGAAGTTCATATAAACAAATGTCAGGGAATCCTTCGTTTTCAAGTTACTGATAAAAGTTGAAGTTCAACGGCTTTCCAGGTGCAACTCAACAACTTCACTTATCTATGCATCCGTTTAACTCATTGTACCCCAGACGGCGTTTCGTTACCTGGGAGACTTGTTTATATTCGTAATTCGTCTGCCTTCAATGTGTCCCTTGTTTACATGTACTAAAGGCAGTGAGTTAACGAAAATGTTCCGTTTAAAACGTAACAGGATATTCATTTCTTGAGCACGTGGACATCATTTTTATACACGGCCGCGCGAACGGTAACGGACACGAGGCTCCACGCCTGTCTCACGCGACATTTCCACACCGAAGATAGCAGAGTCATCCAATCTTTGCTGCTGTGCGTCGTCGCGTTGTCAAGACAGGGTCCCTAGCATCACATACAATGGATCGAGGGGGACCAGCAGGAACACTTTCTACGGGCTGTCGAAGAAGAGCCAGGTATCAGCACAAGACTAGTAGACCTGGCATGTGTCACATCTCCAAGTTCAGCATGGAGGATACATCAGGAGCAACTCGTGTAACCGTATCAACTATAACGCGTGCAGGGCCTTAAGCCTGCTAATCACCCACTACGGGAAAACTTTTGCCGGTGGTTTGTTGTATAAACTGACAATCCGTTGTTTGTCGCTTCAGTTCTGTTTACAGACGAGGCAACGATTGGATGAGATGGAACAACAAATTCCCACAACCAACACCTACAGGCCGATCCCAATCCTCATGCTACAGTACAGGTTAGATACCGGCATCAGTTTAAGATTAATGTGTTGGCTGGAATATTAAATTACTGACTGGTAGCGCCATACGTTCTCCCACCACGTCCTACAGGTGCTCTCTATGGGGACTTTGTTGAGATCACCCTCAGAGAGTTACTAGAGGATGTGCCCCTGCAAATAAGAAGCAGCATGTGGTTTATGCTTTGTGGAGATCCAGCTCATTTGAGTCTCAGTGTTCGAGAGGCAAGGGCTGGTATACGCCATGACAGATGAATAGGAAGAGGAGGACGAAACCCATGGCTTGTGCATTCCCTCAGCAAACCTCCCAGACCCACAAACTCTTCATCGACGTACCACGGAAGCCTGTGAAACCCCTCGAAACCGTCACGGCGTATGTGAAACGGAGCGACAGTTCATAAATGAAATTTTCACTCTGCAGCGGAGTGTGCACTGATATGAAACTTCCTGCAGATTAAAACTGTGTGCCGGACCGAGACTCGAAATCGGGACCTTCGCCTTTCGCGTGCAAGGGTTCTGCCATTTGAGCTACCCAAGCACGACTCATGACCGATCCTCACAGCTCTGGGTCGTGAGTCGTGCTTGGGTAGCTCAGATGGTAAAGTACTTGCCCACGAAAGGCGTCCGGTTTTAATCTGCCAGGAAGTTTCGACATTTCATGATTCAACGAGTGCATGTGTGTTTAGATGCAAGAGGAAGACATTTCGAACATTTATTATATGTTTATGTTTTGATGAGTTCGTATGACCGAAATTGTAAACTTTCGTTAGTAGCTCAAAAACGAAGGATTTTCGGACATATGTTTATATGAGCTTTTATCTTGTTTTTGCTGTAAGGAACCTGTCCACAACGTTTGTAAAAGTATTTTTCAAACTCTCCGTATACTGTGAACGATAATAGCCTCACAATATATCACACAAATGAAGCCTGTTTCAAACTGGCATCAGTCTTACCTGCTCGTACTTCTCGAGCTCTTGGTGGTAGATCTGGCGGATCTGCGCGAGCTTGGCGCGGTAGTCGGAGTGCTCGATGGCGTTGTCCGGCTGGCCGGGCCCACCCGACGCCGCCGCCGACGCGCTAGCCGCCGCCCCCGCACCGCCGCCCTTCTCGGGGCCGGCCACGCCCTCCGCGATCAGCATGTTGTCCAGCCGCATCAGCTGCGGGTCCGGCGGCTCTTCCTCCTGCGTATTACGCAGGCTCAGCACTGCAACACGCAAACCACCGCCTCCATTCAATAACGAGCTATTCCTTCTTTTCTATTCGATTTTGTAAAATCCTAGAAAATTCCTAAAACATTGAGGGTGGCTGTACGGCCCTTTGGCAGAGTAAAGTTACATTTATTTAAAAATTTCGTAATTACTTTTAAAATTAATATATTATTTTGATGAATAAGAACTACTGTAATAGTTGGCAATGATTGATAAGATCTAACTGTTGTATGAAATCAGTTTGTATGTTTGCATATAGTTTACATTCGAAAAAAAAATTGATTTCTCCTACTGTTACTCGATCATAGTCACAAAAAACATTATGTCGAACATGTGTTGGTGAAGATGGCTGGGAATAACCCGCGATTTAATTCCATGTGAATTATGGAACTTGCGAACCTTTTATTTGACGATTGTGTGGAACCAGGGCTTCAAGAAAATGTTTGGTTCTTTACACGTGACTAAGAGGAAGGTCTAGTAAATAAAAATGCATACTTTAAGAACTACTAGCACTTGTTCATCTTCGCTAATATGAAACGCATCTCTTCTACCGAACAAATGCTGATAGCTCTTAAAGTAAGCATTTTAGAGCCCACGTTTACTACACATTTTTTCCTTGTTTTGGTATAAGGAACCTGTCCCCGAAGTTTGTGAAAGTGTTTCTGAAACACTGTATATATTCTATCACAGTTACGCAAATGGCAATAAAGAATGCACTATAGCCCCTTTCCCTCCTCCCCCCCCCCCCCAAATAAAATAAAATAAAAACGTTTCTAGCGCTCTGAAGGTCCTTAGAACAGAAAGCCCTAATGCAGAAGCTGTGATTTCAAGATGTACACAAGCGTAATAAAAATGCTATAAACACAGTATATAGATTTTATTTTAAGTTTCCCATTTATTTCACTGTTTAGGTTTGCCAAAAATACGCACTATGGCTAGCATGAAAATTTCGGAGCTCCTTCAGGGATACTTTCTGAGTATTTTGGTGTAACAGAGGTAACTTATTACAGAATAACTGTAGTTCGTTTTATTTCTTATCCTCATTCGCTGTCGTAGCTGTGTTGCACTAAGCACGTCTGCACGACCGTGCAGTGTCACTGGTATGCACGGTGTGTCATGTTCGGAGACAAATTCGTTCCAGTTACGAACGGTGCTTAATGTTGGCAATAGTAATGCCTACTCTCCTCTTCATCCTCAAGTTTATATTCATTACATTCATTCATCGGTTCTGTCTCGAGTTTGTCTTTCCGGCACGATTAGTTGCAAAGTTAACAGTAGTACATAGCAGTATGGAGAAGTTTACTGATGAAGGGTTGGCCGATATGCACCACCTGTACGTTTTCATTGAAAGAAATTGACGAGCGGCGCATTGACATTATGCTGAGCTGTTACCGGAATGATGTCAACCACATCATAGTACTTTTCATTATTATGCGGTTTGTGGTGTACATTTTGGTGATTACATATTCAAGGTACAGGGTGTTTCAATGTGACCAGTATATTTGAAACGGCAATATAAACTAAACGAGCAGCGATAGAAATACACCGTTTGTTGCAATATGCTTGGGACAACAGTACATTTTCAGGCGGACAAACTTTCGAAATTACAGTAGTTACAATTTTCAACAACAGATGGCGCTGCAAGTGATGTGAACGATATAGAAGACAACGCAGTCTGTGGGTGCGCCATTCTGTACGTCGTCTTTCTGCTGTAAGCGTGTGCTGTTCACAACGTGCAAGTGTGCTGTAGACAACATGGTTTATTCCTTAGAACAGAGGATTTTTCTGGTGTTGGAATTCCACCGCCTAGAACACAGTGTTGTTGCAACAAGACGAAGTTTTCAACGGAGGTTTAATGTAACCAAAGGACCGAAAAGCGATACAATAAAGGATCTGTTTGAAAAATTTCAACGGACTGGGAACGTGACGGATGAACGTGCTGGAAAGGTAGGGCGACCGCGTACGGCAACCACAGAGGGCAACGCACAGCTAGTGCAGCAGGTGATCCAACAGTGGCCTCGGGTTTCCGTTCGCCGTGTTGCATCTACGGTCCAAATGACGCCAACGTCCACGTATCGTCTCATGCGCCAGAGTTTACACCTCTATCCATACAAAATTCAAACGCGGCAACCCCTCACCGCCGCTACCATTGCTGCGCGAGAGACATTCGCTAACGATATCGTGCACAGGATTGATGACGGCGATATGCATGTGAGCAGCATTTGGTTTACTGACGAAGCTTATTTTTACCTGGACGGCTTCGTCAATAAACAGAACTGGCGCATATGGGGAACCGAAAAGCCCCATGTTGCAGTCCCATCGTCCCTGCATCCTCAAAAAGTACTGGTCTGGGCCGCCATTTCTTCCAAAGGAATCATTGGCCCATTTTTCCGATCCGAAACGATTACTGCATCACGCTATCTGGACATTCTTCGTGAATTTGTGGCGGTACAAACTGCCTTAGACGACACTGCCAACACCTCGTGGTTTATGCAAGATGGTGCCCGGCCACATCGCACGGCCGACGTCTTTAATTTCCTGAATGAATATTTCGATGATCGTGTGATTGCTTTGGGCTATCCGAAACATACAGGAGGCGACGTGGATTGGCCTCCCTATTCGCCAGACATGAACCCCTGTGACTTCTTTCTGTGGGGACACGTGAAAGATCAGGTGTACCACCAGAATCCAGAAACATTTGAACAGCTGAAGCAGTACATCTCATCTGCATGTGAAGCCATTCCGCCAGACACGTTGTCAAAGGTTTCGGGTAATTTCATTCAGAGACTACGCCATATTATTGCTACGCATGGTGGATATGTGGAAAATATCGTACTATAGAGTTTCCCAGACCACAGCGCCATCTGTTGTTGAAAATTGTAACTACTGTAATTTCGAAAGTTTGTCTGCCTGAAAATGTACTGTTGTCCCAAGCATATTGCAACAAACTGTGTATTTCTATCGCTGCTCGTTTAGTTTTTATTGCCGTTTCAAATATACCGGTCATTTTTGAAACACCCTGTATTTTCACTGTTGTGGAAGAATTTTCATCGAAAGAAAGGTACCTGAGGCAGCAAAACGATTAAATCTTAATTTACGTATTGGTATGTAACGAGCGTCTAGAGACCAGTGGTCCTTTATCCCACAATCCTCAGAAAACGTCCTTGAAGAGCCTCCGATAAGTAGTTGGTGAAATTCGAAGTTCGGGTCCAGTCCCCAGTGCCAGTGCCTTCCAGATATGAACACAGATGGCACCAACGAGCCGAGGAAACGCATTGTGGAAATGCCATACAAACTACTTACAATGTTCCAAGAAAATCAATAAATTCAGTTACACATGGCTTGATTAGTTAAGTAAAAAATATACCATTTTCTTTTCCTTTATCATCATCATCATCATCATCATCATCATCATCATCATCATCTGCCTTGGATTCGCTCCACAAAAATGCTGCTCTTTCCCAGTGTCGAAGATCGGTGCGTGACAGCTGCACGTCAGTGCTACATTTCATACACGGCAATGTATGACCTTTCAGAGAAATCACTGCTTCTCGATACTCCCTGGAGCGTGGCATTTGCTGTAATATGATCCATCGAAGTTTTATTTCCTCATCTTTGCCACAGTATTGATGAAGTACAGTGTTTCGTTATAATTATCGAACTCTGTTAAGACGATATAACTTTTATGAAATAGCAGAAGGCCTGGACGAACAATTTTTTTTCCTTAGAGTAATTATTAGCCAATGCATTTGCCATTTCATTCATCTCTGGAAAAGGGAACTTTAAAATTGTATGTGCTTTTCTTGTATGTCATTATGCATACAGATTTCTATTAAAAATTTGTGTCTTTTGTCGTAATTGTGCAGTCAGACTAACGTTCTCTTTAGACACAACTGTTAACTTATCTTTATGCAAGGTGTAAAAAACGATGCATGTAAAATTTTTGAGTGTTCACAGAAGATAAGAGAGACTTTATGTGAAAAAATGTCACATGTGCACTGTTTCCCAGTAGGGGCCCATGAAGGTTTTGACGCTAGTGATGTTCGAGGCCGTGTTCAAACTGCCGTGTGATGAATACTGCTTTAGAGATGTTCCACAAAATTTCGTCCGTTTACGAGACAGGCAGAAATCTTGTCTAACATCTTGATTGGTTATCATAGGCTTTACGGAAAAATACACACAAATAGTTTAAAATCAGACTAGGGAAATTATTTTTGTTTTGATTGATAAGAAAAGTTACATACAGAGCGATGATGAGGCTCGGCATCTCTATGTCACGACCTTCAGTACACCTCCAAGTGTCCCAATGAGGGCTGTGCACTGTACACTATATCTGTAGTAACCCTGTGGTATCACTCGGAGAAGTAATCACCTAAAATTCTGCACGTGCAAGTTTCAGCTCTCTATTCCTCTTTTGATTTTATTCTACACCGAAACCATACTTGCCTCTCTACTACCCATGTCAGTAATGAGTATTTCCAAGCAAGGAAGGTGTACGAATCTCTTCTTAACTCCTACATGTATAAATGCATAACGCATGAGACTGCGATTCAGGAAATCTAATCATTTTATTCCTTACACTTTAGCCTACTTTACGTGTCTCTGCTCCCAGTGGCTATTTTAAATCTATTCATGTACAATCGAACGGATGTATTTTTCGGCTATCGAAAATTTTGCCACTCTGCTGGGCAAGTAATTTAAATTTCCTGAATTGCAATGTTTGATTTTTTTTCTCTGATATTCTCTTTCATTTCATTTATTTAGCATTATAACGCACAATAGGCCTCGACATTCAGGTTTCCATGGCTGTATAATTTTGATAAAGTTTGTTAATGTTAAAAATGCCGAGTTTCACCGAGATTCAGATCTCACGTTAAACTGCCGGTTACCCTACAACTTTTTTGGTAAGTCAGTTCAGAAGTCGGAAGAAGATAGGGGCCAAGGCACTTCCAGTAGTACCATACATTGTAAAGCACTTTGGTGCTCAATGTAACCTTCGGGTTGATATTTGCCTTTAATAGAGTTAACTACCGCAGAAACAAATTTAACAGCAATATAATTAGTTTTTTATGGTTCTCTCTCTCTCTCTCTCTCCCCCCCCACCACACACACACACACACACACACACACACACACACACACACACACGTCGCCGCCGGGCATTCGTTGTATTGCAACAAACACGTCGCCAGACATTTGTTGTATTGCAGAATGAACCAACCCTGGTCCGGCATATTTTTATGAAGTAACAAAGCAATACGTCTGATGCTTCACTTGCTTTAAAATATCAAATATTTTGAAGGAAACTATGGTAACAGTAATACATTAAAAACTTAACAAAACTCATTCGTAGTATAAAAATAGAAAGTAGCTGATTTGCTGTCTGTATCTATGTAATATGCCTTTAACCGCTTGTAGCTCTTGAAAACGGACAAATTGACACAAAAAATGGAGTTGTTCAACCTCAGTTTTAACCCTTTAGCATTGACTATTCGTAATGACCAAATAGTGGTATGATCCCCGATTACAACAAGTTTTTTGAGCAGAGTTTCAAAAAATTAGAATCAATAGGAGAACACTGGTGATTTCTTGTAGTATTCAACCACCTATCACATTGCGAGAAAAGCAACTAACGATTGAAGGACTAAGCATTCTTTCATTTATCTGTTTAATTTAATACGTTGATTATGTGTGTCTTAAAATTGAGTGAGTCAAAATTTTTCAATCTTTGTTCGATTTCAATGTTTATTACAAGAAATAATTGGAATAAAAAACCGAAAATAGGTTTTTCGGAAACCTGTTATTTTGAGTGGCTTTAACAATCAGTTTAAACAGGCGTGAAGAAAAAAAAAAACAAAAAAAAGATACAACCGAAAACCAGCTGTTTAGCGATAATCGATATCCCTGTTGTACGTATTGCACTAAACAAATGTCGATCTTGTGCATGTTTCCACTACCATCTTCTAAAGTCTGACGTGATGAATGTGTTCGTCGCGGATGGCGGATGAATGTTTGCACAGAATAGTGCTGTGTTTTTGTTGTTGTAGATGACTATGTAAATAAAACTAAGCTGGAGACTGAAACCTTGTCGCGATACATGGTTTACCGCTCTCTAATAGCGTTATGTAGGGTTCCAAGCGGATTGTACACTGATTTGTAAGTTACTAAACAGCTCCCAAATAGAAAAGGCTATCGATTCGACCTACGGAGCAGAAATTAATATTCTGTAGATAACAACGAACGTCGATCGGCAACTGTTTCGGGTATACTGCATCCAGTTTCGGTATTTGATAATAACACCGTAGAAATAAAATAGCCTGGGGCTCTCGCTTCAAAGTATCAGCTGTCAGTAAATAGAATACTGACTGAATAGCAAGCTAGCGCGCCAACAGTAACAAAGCGGCTTGTTATCGCAGGATGCCACCACTGCAGGCGCTACTCTCGCCATCTGGCGGCGTTCCAGTCGACAACACGAGGCGCAGCCAGCACGGTACTATTTCCCTCCGCACGTTCACGTGCCTGAAAATAGTCCACGCTGTATACCTCCGCCTCGGTAGCACTTAGGCCGGCGCATGGCCGCCGAGAGTCAGTCATCGTCGGGAGATACGCCAGACAAATGCGCCGAACGATCCGCGGTTCCTCATTCGGAATAACTCCCAACCAACGCTGAGCTCCGCCTTTCTGGCAAATCATCTCTCCGCAGACACGGACGCACAGACCAAGGCCTTTGACGACGCCTCACTGTTACGGTTCCACCACGCGCCTGCAACGGAGTTGCCATCCGGGTGATACCTCCTCTAGTAACTCCTCAGGTAGTTACTTTAAAAGTGCTATGTCTTCCTGTAGCCCACATTAACTGTACAGTTGCTAGATAGTGTTATTTTTTCCTGTGACTGTATCCTGAATAAACGTATTATTATTTCCAGTCTACTTTACTGCTTTTGTATCTGTATGTGCCCAGCCCCAGTACAGAGTAGTCGGGTTCGTCAGGAAGGTCTTAGTACAACACAGTATTTCAGCCAGCTTTACCAATCAATAGTTATTGTACGATATTGCAGTGCCTGCGTTGTTCCGAATTACGATGAGATATTCCTTTGAACATGAGTGTATGTCCAGAGGAATAGGCGCTGCGGAAATTACAGCCGTTATGAAATACACGAAATGTGTTGGCAGTTACTAATATAGACAACCATATGTTCCATATGCTCTATAATGGCATGACAACGAAAATTTGTGCTCGACCGGGACTCTAACCCGGGTTCCCCGCTTATTGCGAGCGGTCGCCTTACCTTTCGGCTATCCGAGCAAGACTCACGGTCAGACCTAGGCTTCCATATGTAGTCACCCAAGTCTCTATAACCTGTATTCGTACATTCATTATGGATACTCCAGTACAGGGGAAACATTACTTGAAAGTCGCTTGCCCGGTGTCGGCGAATAAATACGACGCTGCAGTGCCTGTCTTACTACGAATTACGATGCAGTGCTCCTTTGGATATGCATACAAGCGACTTTCAAGTAAAATATCTCCCCTGTAGGGCAGTATATACAATTAATGTACGAGTACAGGTTGAAGAAACATGGTTGACATATGGAAGGTTGGGTATGGCCGTGAGTCGTGCTCGGACAGCCGAATGAATGGTCAGCCGGCACGGTAGCTCAGAGTGTTGGGTCAGAGGGTTTAGCTACCCTCTGTAATTTTAAAAAAAAAAAAAAAAAAAAAAAAAGACAGAGTAAATGGAACAACGAACATCCTGAACGAGTGTCATCGGACGTCTGCCACGAACAAATTCAACGAACAATATAGAACGAAATGAGATTAAAAAAAACGCCGGCACGGTAACTCAGCGTGTTCAGTCAGAGGGTTAGCTGTCCTCTGTAATAAAAAAACTGAGTTAATGGATCAACGACGAACTAAAACGGGTGTCTTGCGACGTCCGCCCCGAGCAGATACAACGAACGAAAACGAACAAAATGAGATTAACATTAAAAAATGGTAAGACGAATGCCCGCGGTAAGCGAGAAATACGGGTTCGATTCCCGGTCCAGCACAAATTTTCTTTGTCGTCATTCCATTATACAGCTGATGGTTGTCATGAAAGTTATTCTGTTTCATCTCCTTAGACGCTCAGATCGTACAGCATTAGATCTTACTAATTCTTTCATTTACGCATTTAGTTTTGTCTAATAGTGAAGTATCTCTGGGCATCCATTTTTTGTACCCCCTATGATATGAATAACCATGACCCATCTAGTGTCCACATGATCACCTACACTCCTGGAAATGGAAAAAAGAACACATTGACACCGGTGTGTCAGACCCACCATACTTGCTCCGGACACTGCGAGAGGGCTGTACAAGCAATGATCACACGCACGGCACAGCGGACACAACAGGAACCGCGGTGTTGGCCGTCGAATGGCGCTAGCTGCGCAGCATTTGTGCACCGCCGCCGTCAGTGTCAGCCAGTTTGCCGTGGCATACGGAGCTCCATCGCAGTCTTTAACACTGGTAGCATGCCGTGACAGCGTGGACGTGAACCGTATGTGCAGTTGACGGACTTTGAGCGAGGGCGTATAGTGGGCATGCGGGAGGCCGGGTGGACGTACCGCCGAATTGCTCAACACGTGGGGCGTGAGGTCTCCACAGTACATCGATGTTGTCGCCAGTGGTCGGCGGAAGGTGCACGTGCCCGTCGACCTGGGACCGGACCGCAGCGACGCACGGATGCACGCCAAGACCGTAGGATCCTACGCAGTGCCGTAGGGGACCGCACCGCCACTTCCCAGCAAATTAGGGACACTGTTGCTCCTGGGGTATCGGCGAGGACCATTCGCAACCGTCTCCATGAAGCTGGGCTACGGTCCCGCACACCGTTAGGCCGTCTTCCGCTCACGCCCCAACATCGTGCAGCCCGCCTCCAGTGGTGTCGCGACAGGCGTGAATGGAGGGACGAATGGAGACGTGTCGTCTTCAGCGATGAGAGTCGCTTCTGCCTTGGTGCCAATGATGGTCGTATGCGTGTTTGGCGCCGTGCAGGTGAGCGCCACAATCAGGACTGCATACGACCGAGGCACACAGGGCCAACACCCGGCATCATAGTGTGGGGAGCGATCTCCTACACTCGCCGTACACCACTGGTGATCGTCGAGGGGACACTGAATAGTGCACGGTACATCCAAACCGTCATCGAACCCATCGTTCTACCATTCCTAGACCGGCAAGGGAACTTGCTGTTCCAACAGGACAATGCACGTCCGCATGTATCCCGTGCCACCCAACGTGCTCTAGAAGGTGTAAGTCAACTACCCTGGCCAGCAAGATCTCCGGATCTGTCCCCCATTGAGCATGTTTGGGACTGGATGAAGCGTCGTCTCACGCGGTCTGCACGTCCAGCACGAACGCTGGTCCAACTGAGGCGCCAGGTGGAAATGGCATGGCAAGCCGTTCCACAGGACTACATCCAGCATCTCTACGATCGTCTCCATGGGAGAATAGCAGCCTGCATTGCTGCGAAAGGTGGATATACACTGTACTAGTGCCGACATTGTGCATGCTCTGTTGCCTGTGTCTATGTGCCTGTGGTTCTGTCAGTGTGATCATGTGATGTATCTGACCCCAGGAATGTGTCAATAAAGTTTCCCCTTCCTGGGACAATGAATTCACGATGTTCTTATTTCAATTTCCAGGAGTGTAGTATCATAGAGGGCCCTGAAGATGGTGCGATTTAACACTGAGTTTGATTGTAAATACAATAATACTCATATATACAGTTCAAGGTGTCATCTCTACCACACAAAAATAAAAAAATAGTGGAATATGCCAAGAGATGGTACCTGGGTGTCGATGCTGGGGAACAGAGTCTCCATTTCGCAAAAACCAAGAACGCAGATTCGCAGCGGTCGACAAGATTCAAGTTGCTGCTCACAGCTGCAACGCCGTTGTGTCCCTTGGGACAACGGCTGTGGCCTGAGATCCATTAAGTAGCTGTGTTTTCCGACGCGCTTGATGTGGCTAGTTTGTCCTCAGCCAATGACGAATGGTGAACGGTGGCGCTTTTGCAGATGTCTCAAATAGGGACCACACGGCAATAGAAACTCAGTCAGATCTCGAAGATACCCCTCCCACAGCAGTTCGTTGCAACTCTCAAAAATTCTAGAGAAAATCAACTTTTGAAGTTTTCCGACAACGTTTAGTAAGCTAAAATAAGTACACATATTTCGACAAGCAGTGTTACTCTGTGGTAGTCAGATCACTCGCTGCGTGTGGTGCCTGGGTTCAAATCCTGGCGGAATCACACACTTAAACAAAGGTGAATGTTCTATGAGCATTATCGTGAAGCGTAAAACACAAAAAGAGAGAAAAAATAAATTTGCAATGTTTTTAATTATACAATCTTAATTAAAACGTGATCGGAAAACTTCAAAGTCGATTTTCAAGAGAATTTTTAGAAATGCATCGAACTGCTTTGAGAGAGGTATATTTGAGTTCTGAACTTCAAGTGCCATACATATAAAAAAAATACAAAAATCTGATTCCCGTGCGGTCCCCTTGCTATACGAAGAGTGTATGAACAGACACCGTGTGGCTCCCCCGTGCGCCTCGAAACAGAAATAAGCTGTTCCCTATGACACTTGAAAGTGGACGAGGAGCATTCTGCCGGAAGCTCGTGGGTTTTTATCCACATGGCGTGGGTGAGCTCGACTAAATTCATTACGGCATAGTATATTGTCACAAAATGCGAAGAGATTCGCAAATGATCAGGTGCAAAGATGAGCAGCTAGCCTCAAATGGTTCAAATGGTTCTGAGCACTACGGGACTTAACATCTATGGTCATCAGTCCCCTAGTACTTAGGACTACTTAAACCTAACTAACCTAAGGACATCACACAACACCCAGTCATCACGAGGCAGATAAAATCCCTGACCCCGCCGGGAATCGAACCTGAGAACCCGGGCGTGGGAAGCGAGAACGCTACCGCACGACCACGAGCTGCGGACAGCTAGCCTCTCAGCATACAAGGGCGTGCTGAAAAGTAGTGCCCCCGAATTTTTTATGTGCAAACTGTTAAAGCTTTTTAAATAAAACTAACGTCATTAAAGTTTTACATATTTATTCTTCATGTCTACATATTTGCAACCCTCTGTCGCTAGAGGGCTCCAAATTGTAGCGTGTAACATAACTGTGTGCACCTTAACTACGTCGGTGCGTGAGAAACAGCCTGGTATAATCAAGTTTGGAATTCGAAGAGTTCATCCACACATGAAGCATCCTCTTCCTCAGCATTTTCATGCCCGACTACGCACGAGCGATGCGACATCTACAACAATCTGACGCCTTGGGTTCACTGTCATCGATCATTGTGTACACAGTCCCGAGTTGGCCCCATCAGATCTTCATCTGATACCTAAACTTAAAGAACACCTTCGAGGGATTGACTTTTATGGTGATGAAGTGGTACAAACAAAGGTGAGGTTGTGACTCCGTGAACAGTCAAACATTCTACAGTGACGGCATCAACAAACTGGTCTCCCGTTGGGAGAAATCTGTTCATCGACAGGAAGATTATGTCGAGAAATAAATATGAAGGCCTGAAGAATAAAGATATAAAAGGTTAATAAAGTCTGTTTTATTTAAGAAGCTTTAAGAGTTTTCACATAAAAAATTCAGAGGAATTACCTTACAGCTCGCTCTCGTACATATATGTGATTTAATGCGCACATACAAACGGAATGATTCGATGTCGCTTGACTACGCAATCGGCGATCAGTCACTTGAATCTGTCAAAACTGTCACTTATTTAGGAGGGTCTATCTGGAGCGATTTCAGGTGGAGCGACCTCAAATCTGATCGTGTGGAAGATAGGTGGCAGGCTGACGTCATTTGGAAGAATCCTAAGGAATTATAATTCACATACGAAAGAGGTGACTTACAAAACTCTCATCCGATCAATGTTTTTAGTATTTTTATACTGTCTAACCCTTACTAAGTTGGATTAATGAAGAGATTCAAAGAAGAGCTGTACGCTTCGTTACAGGTTTGTTTAGTCAACGTGAAAGTGTCGCACATACGCCCTACCAACTGCAGTGTAACGCTACACTAAAGGAACTGTTCACCGCAGAAAACTTTGCTCACAAAATTCCGAAAGTCCACGTTACAAAACGAGTCAGAAAACCTTACTTCATCCAACATACATCTTATGTATTGACCACGACGACAGAATTAGAGACAGCCGGGGGTGATGCAGAGGAGTAAAGACAATCTTTCTTCCTGCGTATCTGTACAGAATGGCCAAGCCAGGAGTATGGGTGACAGGGTAGGCTGTGAATTTAGGAGTCACACGATGGAGGCATAATTGACACCAAAATGATTTACTGGAAAGAGTGGATACAGAGGTCTTACATACGGGGCGGTGTTACAGAAAAGATCGATCCGACGCGTGCCAAGGCAGGTAACAGAGACAGGAAGCTCTCTCCCAGGTCTGCTATAGGTAAAACCCAATCTGATTGGTAAACGCTCACTGGTCGCCTAGGAAATGCCACAACATCAGTGCTAACACCACAGCATCAGCACTGATGGTAAGGCACGTGGGTGCCCCCTTCTTTACCCTAGCTCGAAAAAAGGATCGAAAATATCGAGCCTGTAACAATACTTAATAATTACACATCGTACATACCGCCCGCGAATTGAATAGAAATGGGTAGAAATTAAGCTGGTACAGAAAGTATCTTTCGTCACATGCCGTACGGTGGCTGGCGCAGTACAGATGTTTATTTATTAATATTACTTTTTTCAACTGCCTACAGCACGTCGCAATAGGCATGGACTCAACGGCACGTGCCATAGTAATGTCGATTCATGCACATGTAATTCTACATTAGTTTTGACTTTTCTGTTTTTGTAAGTGGAATCAATACATAATATTTACAAGCTTAATTATGATATCGATTTGTTTTGTTCATAAAGTTAAACGGTCAAGATGTTCAACATAAAAATATGCATTAAAGCCATCACATATTTGTAAACGCTGTCAAATGTGCTTGCTTGAAGCGAGTGGTCAGGAAGTCATTGTTTTATTAGACTTCTGATTCTTGGTGCCCACAAGTTCCACCAGTCAAGAAGAACACACATGCGAAAATGTGATGGGCCAAAAACCGTGATGAAAAACTAGTGGACATGCTCATCGGTCTGTCTGCACTGGACCCGCGTCGACATTGTTTCGGCAACTTCCCACAGGACTAGTTTGTTTGTGAACGTAGCTCACTCCGATTAGAAGCTTAATACATTTGATGTCCAGCTAAAACCGTGTGTTCCATTTTGTTACGTTGTCCCTGTTCATTAAGAGCAGTTCATAATGCAGCCCCGATAGCCGAACGCGTTAACGCGTCGCTTCCGGGATTCGGGGAAGTGAGGCTGTCCCGTTCGAATCCACATCGCAAATTAACGACGAGGGTTGGTGAGCCAGCCAGTCTGAATGTGGTTTTAGGCAGTTTCTCATATCCAACTATGTAAATACCGTAGATACCATGTCCTGCCTCAAATACACGCTACTAAAACATTTGGAAAACGTTCACACATTTTAAGGGCATCCAGCCACTCACTGTCACTAACATTGCCATAACCCTTTTAACAATATCGACCCCGTATGGAAACGAGAATGGAGGAGGAGAGAGCAGCTCATCTGCGGTGAATAACTGTTGAAATTTGCGAACATTTAACAGTGCTGTACATGCACAAAAGCACTTTGTTTAAGTATTGTTCCGCGCTGTATTACCCTGACAATCTTATTAAATTATATGATGTAAAGCTGTTGGATGCCACCTGCACAATCGTGGCTGGATTATCATTATGTGAGAGCAGCGATTACTAAACCTACGTGTTAGGATTTTTGTTTACGTGTCTGCATTCACTATGAGTGTGCTGGTAAGATTCTCTGAATGAATGAGTGAGTGAGTGATTAACGATTAGTGATTAAGACATATTAAACATTGCATCTGTAACTAGGAAAACATGGTTCGAATCTAAGAGCTGTCTTTCTGATTACGGTTCACTGCGTTCGTACCTCACATGCAGTGAGTGGTTCGGTACACAACGTCACTGGTGATTCCTGCTCCGCTTCGCTAATGTTATAATCCGCTGAGGTACCCAGTCGATAATAATCTCGTTGTTGGTGTGACCTTCAGCACTGGCAAAAGGAATAAATCTAGTCCTGTGACACGTAATTGTTTCCGCAACAGGTAAGTGCGGCCTTATTTGAAGAATAGTAGTTCGTCTGCATGACGCTGGAAACAAAGCCTAAAAACTGTGCATCTAAATCTTTGCTGCTACCAACCTGCAGGTAAAGGTTCTTCCGATTGCCCTGTCAGAAGACTTCACGAACATTTAGTAGAAACATGGGAATCAAAGAGGCAGAAACAGAACCAAAAAAATGAAATCCAGCTGGCTAGCCTGGAAGGAGAATGAGCTCCAGTTATATATTCTTACAACGCTGGGGCGACTGCAGACGGAGAAGCGACGTGATAATGCTTACTATGCGTAAGCTGTTGGGCGGCGCGGAACTACAGGAAGATAGCCATTACTCGCCTGGCTGGCGGTGTGCACCTAGCGGTCCTCAGCCAGCCCCGCTGTCCTGCCCTAGGGAACCTCCGCCCTCGTTCTCTCTCTCTCTCTCTCTCTCTCTCTCTCTCTCGATTGAGTCTCGGTCCGGCACACAGTTTTAATCTGCCAGAATGTTTCATATAGGCGCACACTCAGCTGCAGAGAGAGATTTTCGTTCTATATTACTATTACCCGTTCCAGACGGCGTCTTCCGTAAACAGTCGTGCAGTTCACTCAGCATGGTGCAGTGCTTCATAGCCTACAATGAATCACGAAATTTTAATACTCTGCAAGATTAATATGAGAAGCCTGCGGCGAAACATTTAGAAAAACTGTGAAACTTCCTGATATTTTCAAACTGTGTGCAGGACCAGAACCCTAACTCTGAACCTCGTCTTTTTCAGGCTATGCTCTTATCGACTGAGCCATCAAGCACGACTCAGTACCCATTCTCACAGCTTCGTCAGCACCTCTCTTCTAATTTCCTGCACACTATTTTAACGTGTCAGGAAGTTCCAGAACGTCGCACACGCCACTGCAGAGTGAAAGATTCATTCTATAATAACACTCTTTGGAAACTGATTGGCTTCGGGGGTTTCTAATACCGGTTTTCAAAGCATCAAAGATTACAGCGAAGCTGGTGTGGTTTACATTCAATTAGCGACCCGCCTCGGATTCGCAAGATTAGAACTAACTTGTCTGATGCAAGAGTAATTCTGTTTATGGGCCACTATGTACAGTTATGATTAAAATTCAGGTAAGTGAATATAAACACTTTCGTAAAACTCAAACGATTTAAGCAGTTCACGACAGGGAAGTTCTCAGGAGGCATGAATGTTACCTGTACCACATTTAATCTGCGTTTGAAGTGACATACCGCGGCAATGACGGGAGCCGCGAGCGACCACGTAGCGTGGTCCGCCAGACTGTATCGCCATATTGGCGCGAGCTCTGGTAGCTTGCGCGGGCCTCCTGGTACCGGTCGTTCGCGACGGTCTGACACTGTAGTTCGGCAGTCTCTATGTTGGTTTACTAGTGAAAAACGTTTCAAAACCCCGACAATAGTTCCTGAAAGTAGCCTGCTAGGATGTTCCGAAACTATTCGCTCAAATTAATAGAGGCGGCAGAGAACATGAAAACAAATATACGAGGGGCGTTCAGTAAGTAATGCAACACTTTATTCTGGGCCAACTTCGATTGAAAAATGCGGAATTTTTTGTGGGACATCGTGGAATATTCCCGTTTCAATCCCTATATGAGGGGCGTTTGAAACGTCCGTGCAAAAACAGAAACTACTTACGTGTTTGGGGGTAAACCTTTTTTATTTTTCGACATAGTCTCCTTTTAGACTTATACACTTCGTCCAACGCTGTTCTAATTTGTTGATCCCTTCCGAACAATAGGAATTGTCCAAGTCTGCAAAATAGCTATTAGTTGCAGTCACCTCCCCGTTTGAATAAAATCTTTGTCCCGCCAGCCATTTCTTCAAATTGGGGAACAAATAGTAGTCAGAGAAGAGGGGGGATGTGAAACTAGTTGCAATGCTGTTTCCATTAATTTTGCGACCACAACTGCTGAGGGGTGTGCTGGTGCATTGTCGTGATAGAAAAGGACTTTTTTGAGGTCCAATTGCCGGCGTTTTTCTTGAAGCTCTGTTTTCAAACGGCCCAACAACGATGAATAATATGCACCTGTAATAGTTTTACCCTTTTCCAGATAGTCGATGAGGATTATCCCTTGCGAATCCCAAAAGACAGTCGCCATAACCCTTCCGGCCGAAGAAATGGTCTTCGCCTTTTTTGATGAAGATTCTCCCTTGGTAACCCATTGTTTAGATTGTTCTTTGTTCTCAGGAGGATAGTAATGTATCCATGTTTCATACACAGTGACGAAACGACGCTTGAAGTCCTGCGGATTCTTCTTGAACAGCTGCAAACCATCCTTGGAATACTTCACACGATTCCGTTTTGGTCAAGCGAGAGCAATCGCGGAACCAAGCTTGCAAAATATTATGTACCCTTTCATTCGAGATGCCCACAGCACTAGCAATGTCACGCACCTTAACTCTTCTGTCATCCATCACCATATAATGGATTTTATCAATGATTTTTGGAGTCGTAACCTCCACAGGAGGTCCAGAACGTCCAGCATGGCCACTCCGAAAATTTTGAAACCACTTATAAACTGTTCTAATCGAAGGTGCATAGTCACCGTAATGTATATGAAGCTTCTCTTTAGTCTCCTGCGGCGTTTTGCCTTTCATAACGAAATGTTTAATCACCACACGAAATTCTTTTTCGTCCATTTTTTGACAATCACTCGACTTCCTTGATTCACACGAATGCCAAACACAAAGAAATAGATCCATATGGCTGAAACGGTGTGCGTTCTTTCCAAAGATGCTACTAACCTAACATGACCTCGATAGGCGTCGGTGGTGCAATCTCTCTGACTTTGCACGGGCTTTTCAAACGCCACTTGCAGCTTCATGAAGTTCCGACATGTCACGGCGCTATACGCAGCCTTCAAAATGGCGTCTGCAACGGAAGTGCGTTCCAAACGGAGAGCTGTCATTGAGTTTCTTTTGGTGGGAAACCAGAGCATCGTCGATATTCGTAGGCGCCTGTGGAATGTCTACAGAGTCCTGGCAGTGATCAAAAGCACGGTGAGTTGTTGGGCAACTAGGTCGAGCAAAAAATGTCCGATCTCCTACGTGCCGGCCGGCCGCAGACAGTTGTGACTCCTGCAATATTGGAGCCGGCCGGAGTGGCCGAGCGGTTCTAGGCGCTACAGTCTGGAACCGCGCGACCGCTACGGTCGCAGGTTCGAATCCTGCCTCGGGCACGGATGTGTGTGATGTCCTTAGGTTAGTTAGGTTTAAGTAGTTCTAAGTTCTAGGGGACTGATGACCTCAGATGTTAAGTCCCATAGTGCTCAGAGCCCCCCCCCCCTTTTTTTTTTTTTTTGCAGTATTGGAACGTGCGGACACTTCCATGCCAGGTGATCGACAGATCTCGAACAAACATCCCGCTGCTCAACTGGACGTCTCTGTTGGTAGTGTCGACACATTCGTCCACCAGTTGGGGTACACAAAAGTGTGTGCCCGCTGGTTTTCCTCGCTGCCTAACAGACGACCAAAAAGAGCAACGACGTACCGTCTGTGCTGATTTGCTTGAGTGTTGCGAGGCTCATCGTGACAACTTTCTGTCGAGCATCGTCACATACGATGAAAGATGGGTTCAACACATCGAAATGGGAATAAAACGACAACACATGGAGTAGCGCCACAGCACCTCCCCCTCGGAAGAAAAAATTCAAAGGCGCACCCTGAGATGGCGACGGTCTTCCGGGACTCTGAAGGGTATTCTGTTTGATGTCCTACCTCTGGTGCAGCGACGCATTCTGAAGTGTACTGTGCAACTCTCGCGAAAATGAAGAAACTATTTCAGCGTGTTTGTCGCAAAAAAATAAAAAATGCAAGCAAACTTCTCCTTCTCAATGACAACGCAAGGCATCACGCAAGTCTGTGGACCCGACAGTAGTTCACAAAACATCATTGGTCTGTTCTTCCTCATCCACACTACAGGCCGGATATCGCTCCTTCCTACTTCTCTCCGTTTCGTCCAATGAAGGATGCATTCCGGGGGAAGCAGAACGTGGATGATTAGGAGGTTGTTGACGCTGCAAGACGTTGGCTCCTACGTTGACCAGTAGAGGGGTACCATGTGGGCATATAGGTCATCCCAGTAAGATGGCGTAGGCCGTCGCACTGAATGGGGTTATGTTGAAAAATAGGAATCTGTAGCCAAAAGAGTGGGGAATAATATGGTGTATTTGAATCCTGAATAAAACCAACTTACTTTCAGAAAGAAATCCGTTGCATTACTTATTGAACGCTCCTCGTATCTGGTAAGGAACATACGATCTCTGAAGTCAGCTTCTATGGTAGGGAACATTTTGTTAGTGATTCTTACGTAAGCTGTTGTCGGTGTCGCTGGCTGGGAAAGTATACTGACTTTCAAAACCTGTCTGTGTATGGATGGTTGGCTCCGAGGTCTGCTTGGAAACACATCGATTCAGTCGCAGTCATAACCGCCTTGTGATAACAACGGTGACTTCCTCGCAAATACACCGATTCAGTCACAATCGTTATCGCCTTGTGACAACAGTGGGCACAGAGCGGTTTACATATGCTGAAATGGCTGACATCCATCTGGTACACGGATCTGTGAATGG